>NC_140987.1:339016355-339616355 GCF_052327205.1 Somniosus microcephalus
CAGCGTGATTTTCTCTAGCCACGCACGTCCCAGTAGCGATGGGTAATTTCCCTTTACCACATATAGTGGCAGTTTTGCAGTCTGTCCATTCAATTTAACTGTCACCTCAATGACGCCTCTCATGGCCACAGGTTCGCCGGTATACGTCTTTAGCACAATGTTTGTTGGCTGAAGGGTAAGATGCTTTAGCATTTTGTTGTAGACAGTGTCTGAAACAAGGGACACAGCCGTGCCTTTGTCCACCTCCATCCGCACTGATTGTCCCTCCACCAGTGGTGACACACAGTAGCCATTTGAACCACCTGCAACCGTCAGTATGTGCACCTCTTCCTCCTCAGAGGTGTCGCTCCCCTCTGTTTTGCTTGGTTCCATCATACTGCACTGAATGAACACTCTTTTTCCTCTCTTGTCCAAATACAGACATTTTGCTTCCATGCTTCCCAGCTCTGTCTGTTCTTTTTTTACCTCTACAGGCACGTTCAATGTGACCCTTTTTGCCACAATTTCGGCATTCCAGCTCCGTACACCAGCAGTCATTAGCGTGATGGCCCGTTTTCCCACAACGGTAACATGTGCCGTTCCGCGCACCTTTAGGCTCAGACGACACCTTGTGAACTCTCCCTGTTGAACTCAACTGGTGAGCCTCCTTTTCCGCCATCTCCATGGAGACACTAACTTCAATGGCCTTTTCAAGAGTAAGGTTGTCCTCAGTAAAAAGGCGCTTCTGTGTGGCTGCATTTTGCAGACCACACACGAGTCTGTCTCTAATGCTGTCCTTCAGCACCTCCTTGAACTCGCAGTGTTCTGACAACCTTTTTAAAGCAGCAATAAACATCGTCACTGATTCCCCCTCGTCTTGATTCTGTTTGTGAAATCTAAATCTCTCAGCAATAACCAGAGGTTTTTGGTGAAAAATGTGCTCCAAGAATTTCCACTAGTTGCTTATATGTTTTAGTTCCTGGCTTATCTGGCTGCACGAGGCTGCGAAGTAAATTGAATGTCTTCGGCCCGATTACACTCAAAAAGGTAGGCACGACCTTTTCATTTGCCACCGCATTCGCCAATACAAAATAGTCAAAACGTTCCGTATATGCGCTCCAGTGCACCACATTTTCATCATAATCACCGATGTTTCCTAATATAATAGCCATCTCACGTTTCAAATTAAAATTTCTGTTTACTCACTGCTGTAACGTTAATGTGATGCTGCAATCTCTGTTCCGAGTGTTTTGTAGTCAAAAACAAGAAAGTTACCACAACACAGATTGATCCCATCCTCGTCGCCACTTGTTGTGTCGGTACCTTTCTACCTAGCCACAATTTAGGACTCAGAACCCAGAGATTCAAACATGAAGTGCTTTATTGGAAGGAAAGGAAGTTCTGGAAAGTTCCGAACAAAGAGAGCTAAACTTACCGAGAACACCCAACCTTTTATCTTCTGTGACAGCACCACCACAGGTGGGAGGGGAACACACAATACATAACAACCCCCTCCCTCCAAACCCCTCCCCCCTCTCTCCTCCCCCCTCCTCCCCTCTCTCTCCTCCCCCCCTCCCCCCTCTCTCTACTCCCCCCTCCCCCTCTATCTTCTCCCCCTCTCGCTCCTCACCCCTCCCCCCTCTCTCTCCTCCCCCTCTCTCTCTCCTCCCCCTCCCCCCTTCTCTCCTCCCCGTCACCCCCAACTCTCTCCCCCTCCCTCCCCCACCACTCTCTCCTCCCCCACCCCCGACACTTTCCTCCCCCCTCCCCCCACTCTCTCCTCCCCCCTACAGCCCTCTCTCTCCTCCACCCTCCCTCCTCTCTCTTCTCCCCCTCTCTCTCCTCCCCCCTCCCGCCGACTCTCTCCTCCCGCCTCCCCCCTCTCTCCTCCCCCTCCCCCTCTCTCTACTCCCCCCTCCCCCCCTCTCTCTTGTCCCCCTCCCCCCCTCTCTCCTCCCCCTCCCCCCACTCTCTCCACCCCCCTCCCCCCCCTCTCTCTCCTCCCCTCCCCCTCTCTCTCCTCCCCTCCCCCCTCTCTCCCTCCTCCCCCCTCCCCCCCAACTCTCTCCTCCCCCCTCCCCCTCTCTCTCCTCCCCCTCCCCCCTCTCTCGTCCCCCTCCCCCCTCTCACTCCTCCCCCCCTCCTCCCCCTCTCCTCCTCCCCTCCCCACTCTCTCTCCTCCCCCTCCCCCTCTCTCGCCTCCCCCCTCTCTCCTCCCCCCTCTCTCCTCTCCCCTCCTCCTCTCTCTCCCCCCTCTCTCCTCTCCCCTCCCCCCTCTCTCTGCCCCCTCCCCTCCCCCTCTCTCTTCCCCCTCCCCTCCCCTCCCCCTCTCTCTCCCCCCCTCTCCACCCCTCTCTCTCCCCTTCCCCTCCCCATCTCTCTCACCCCTCCCCTCCCCTCCCCCCTCTCTCCCCCCTCCCCTCCCCCTCTCTCCCACCCCTCCCCTCCACCCTCTCCCCTCCTCCCTCCTCTCCCCCCTCCCCTCCCCCCTATCTCCCCCTCCCCTCCCCCTCTCTCTCTCCTCCCCCCTCCCCCCCTCTCTTTCCTCCCCCCTCCCCCCTCTCTTTCCTCCGCCCCTCCCCTCCCCTCCCCCCTCTCTCTCCTCCCCCTCTCTCTCCTCCCCCCCTCTCTCCTCCCCCCTGTTGTGTCGGCACCTTTCTACCTAGACACAATTTAGGACTCAGAACCCAGAGATTCAAACATGAAGTGCTTTATTGGAAGGAAAGGAAGTTCTGGAAAGTTCCGAACAAAGAGAGCTAAACTTAACCGAGAACACACAACCATTTATCTCCTGTGACTGCGCCACCACAGGTGGAGGAGAACACACAATACATAACATTTCCTCCCCTCTTAAATGGAAGGTCCACATTATTCCTCAACAGGTAAGTTACTTTCAATGCACTCAACGAACCTAGGGTAGAGGTAGACTGCCTCAACCCCTGACTTTACCCTGGGGTTTATTCTGCCCCAGTCTTGTGGGTAAGTCACTAAGCCTACAGATCCAAGCGTCTTGGAGGCCGCCGCTCTCTGACAGGATACCGGCAGTCATCGCTGGCTTCCACAGCAGTAGGCATTGACAGAGGCCTAGATGGAGAAGGTGCCTGTGTCAGTCGAAAGTCAGGAGTTTGCACAGGTGGAACAGTCTCTTTGACTTCCTGTGTTGGAGAAGAGCACTGTGGCAAAGGATGCTGGTTTGCGGTATCATCCGGAAACAGTTCAGGCCAACCAGCCATTGGAGCCTCTGTGGCTGTCTCTGCTCCTAGCAACAGTTGATCTGTGTGTCTTCTCCAGACGACGTCCTCAGCAGTCTCAACCGTGTAAGACCACAGGGCCCGTCTGCGCGATCACCGTAGCAGGAACCCATTTCGATCCAGTGTTGTAGTTTCGAGCTAGGACGTGCTCTCCCGGATGAAACCGTCTCTCCTTGGCTCTGTTCTTTCTCTTTTCAACTTGAGCTTGTTGTTGATGATGGACAACCTGCTCTGCCCTTGGAGGTTTGAGTAAGTCAAAACTTGTCCGCAACTGCCTCTTCATCATGAGCGAAGCGGGGGAAGTTTTGGTTGTGGCATGCGGCTCGTTCCTGTAGGACAACAGGAAGCTGTTCAGACGTTGGTGGATTGAGCCCTGACCTTGCGATGCCTTCAAGGCGTGCTTCAAAGTTTGCACAAACCTTTCTGCCAGGCCGTTAGTAGAGGGATGATAGGGCGCAGACCTGATGTGTTGGACACCATTCACATGCAGGAAGGTTGCAAACTCCTGTGATACAAATTGTGGGACCGTTGTCACTTACGAGTTGTGAGCCATAACAGCTGAACATCTCACCAAGTTTCTCAATTGTTTTCTCTGCCGTGGTAGACCTCATCACAGCAACCTCCGGCCACTTACTACGAGCGTCCACAACCACCATAAACATTTCTCTTCGAAAGGACCGGCGAAGTCCACATGTACTCGCTGCCACACTTCTGCAGGCCAATCCCAGGGGTGTAGGGTTGCCAGTTGTGGAACATTCTGGACCCTTTGACATGGGGAACATGTTTTGGCTTTCTCCTCAATATTCCCATCGAGACCTGGCCACCAGAAGTAGCTTCTTGCCATTTCCTTCATCCGAACCATCCCACTGTGGCCTGTATGAAGTTATTGCAGTATAGGTTCCCTCAGAGGTGGCGGAATGATGACACGGCGTCCCCAAAGAAGACAAACTGCCTGGACGGAGAGCTCATTTCTTTTTGAAATGTAAGGTTTCAAACTAGGAGCATCTCCTATAACTTTCCCTCGAATTACATCGTCCATTACCTCAGACAGGACTGGATCATTGCGGGTGTACCTTCGCACCTGAACTGCAGTGACAGGTGCTCCCTCCACTTGTCTAAAGTAGAAGATGTCTATCTGACGAGGCTCTGGGGGAGTAACAGGCAAGGGTAGCCTCGAGAGACCGTCTGCGTTGCCGTGCAAGTCTGATTTGCGATAGTTGATGTCGTATATGTGCCCTGACAACAGTAAAGCCCACCTTTGCATCCTGCTTATAGCGAGAGATGGAATTCCGGTGTGGGGCCCGAAGATTGAAGTCAATGGACGGTGGTCCGTCAGGAGTGTGAACCTTCTCCCAAACAGGTACTGATGAAATTTTCAATTTTCCAAAAACGATTCCCAAGGCCTCGCGCTCGATCTGCGCATAGGTACTCTCGGCCTTGTTCAAGGTGCGTGATGCGAAGGCGATAGGTTTCTCTTCACCCGAAGGCATGATGTGGGATATGGCTGCTCCCACACCATATGGTGATGCATCACATGCTAGCTGCACGAGTAGCTTTGGGTCGAAGTGTGTCAGGACCTCTGATTTCAGCAATGCTTTCTTTGCTTGGGCGAAAGCTTTGTTGCACAGTTCAGTCCATTTCCATGTTTTGCCTTGACATAGCAACTGATGTAACAGCTTCAGCAATGTTGCTAAGTCTGGAATAAACTTCCCATAGTAGTTAAGTAGCCCCAGAAATGAACGTAACTGGCTCACATTCTGGGGTGCTGGGGCCTCCACGATCACCTTGACCTTTGACGGCGCCTTATGCGGGCCAGTAGTGTCAATCACATGCCCCAGGCACTCAACTGAAGACTGAAAGAATTCACATTTGTCTTTACGAACTCTGAGCCCGTACTCTTTCAGTCGTTGTAGTGTCGCATCCAAGTTCAGAAGATGATCCTCCTCATTTGTCCCAGTGACAAGGATGTCGTCCAGGTAGCACTGGACTCCTGGCAGTCCACTCAAAATCTGATCCATTGCCCTTTGGAATAGAGCAAGGGCTGACGTAATTCCAAATGGAAGGCGGCAGTACCTGTATAGCCACTTGTGTGTCACAATTGTCAGCAGCTCCTTTGATTTGTCATCGACATGCATTTGTAGATAAGCCTGGCATAAGACTATTTTGCTGAACTTTTGCCCTCTGGCCAGGCCCGTAAAAAGATCATCAATGAGGGGAAGAGGGTACTGTTCCGCAGACAGCACCGGGTTAATAGTCACTTTAAAATCCCCGCAGATTCGAACAGATCCATCCTTTTTCAGGACAGGAACAATGGGTGTGGCCCATTTGCTCACTCTCACAGGCTCCAGGACTCCATTCTCGACTGAGGCCTCCAAGTTAGCCTCAACTTTTGGCCTAATTGCACAGGGTACAGGTCGGGCTTTGTGAAACTTCGGCTTGCTGTCAGGTTTAATGTCCAGTCTCACGCTGATCTTTTTCATGCTCCCAAGTTCCCCATTGAAGAGTTCTGCATGTTTGTTTAACACTGCAGTCAGACCTGACTCCCCTTTTGACATCATGCGGACTGCAGGCCAGTCCAGCGTGATTTTCTCTAGCCACGCACGTCCCAGTAGCGATGGGTAATTTCCCTTTACCACATATAGTGGCAGTTTTGCAGTCTGTCCATTCAATTTAACTGTCACCTCAATGACGCCTCTCATGGCCACAGGTTCGCCGGTATACGTCTTTAGCACAATGTTTGTTGGCTGAAGGGTAAGATGCTTTAGCATTTTGTTGTAGACAGTGTCTGAAACAAGGGACACAGCCGTGCCTTTGTCCACCTCCATCCGCACTGATTGTCCCTCCACCAGTGGTGACACACAGTAGCCATTTGAACCACCTGCAACCGTCAGTATGTGCACCTCTTCCTCCTCAGAGGTGTCGCTCCCTCTGTTTTGCTTGATCCATCATACTGCACTGAATGAACACTCTTTTTCCTCTCTTGTCCAAATACAGACATTTTGCTTCCATGCTTCCCAGCTCTGTCTGTTCTTTTTTTACCTCTACAGGCACGTTCAATGTGACCCTTTTTGCCACAATTTCGGCATTCCAGCTCCGTACACCAGCAGTCATTAGCGTGATGGCCCGTTTTCCCACAACGGTAACATGTGCCGTTCCGCGCACCTTTAGGCTCAGACGACACCTTGTGAACTCTCCCTGTTGAACTCAACTGGTGAGCCTCCTTTTCCGCCATCTCCATGGAGACACTAACTTCAATGGCCTTTTCAACAGTAAGGTTGTCCTCAGTAAAAAGGCGCTTCTGTGTGGCTGCATTTTGCAGACCACACACGAGTCTGTCTCTAATGCTGTCCTTCAGCACCTCCTTGAACTCGCAGTGTTCTGACAACCTTTTTAAAGCAGCAATAAACATCGTCACTGATTCCCCCTCGTCTTGATTCTGTTTGTGAAATCTAAATCTCTCAGCAATAACCAGAGGTTTTGGTGAAAAATGTGCTCCAAGAATTTCCACTAGTTGCTTATATGTTTTAGTTCCTGGCTTATCTGGCTGCACGAGGCTGCGAAGTAAATTGAATGTCTTCGGCCCGATTACACTCAAAAAGGTAGGCACGACCTTTTCATTTGCCACCGCATTCGCCAATACAAAATAGTCAAAACGTTCCGTATATGCGCTCCAGTGCACCACATTTTCATCATAATCACCGATGTTTCCTAATATAATAGCCAACTCACGTTTCAAATTAAAATTTCTGTTTACTCACTGCTGTAACGTTAATGTGATGCTGCAATCTCTGTTCCGAGTGTTTTGTAGTCAAAAACAAGAAAGTTACCACAACACAGATTGATCCCATCCTCGTCGCCACTTGTTGTGTCGGTACCTTTCTACCGAGCCACAATTTAGGACTCAGAACCCAGAGATTCAAACATGAAGTGCTTTATTGGAAGGAAAGGAAGTTCTGGAAAGTTCCGAACAAAGAGAGCTAAACTTAACCGAGAACACCCAACCTTTTATCTTCTGTGACAGCACCACCGACAGGTGGGAGGGGAACACACAATACATAACACCCCCTCCCTCCAACCCCCTCCCCCCTCTCTCCTCCCCCCTCCTCCCCTCTCTCTCCTCCCCCCTCCCCCCTCTCTCTACTCCCCCCTCCCCCTCTATCTTCTCCCCCTCTCGCTCCTCACCCCTCCCCCCTTCTCTCCTCCCCCTCTCTCTCCTCCCCCTCCCCCCTTCTCTCCTCCCCGTCACCCCCAACTCTCTCCCCCTCCCTCCCCCACCACTCTCTCCTCCCCCACCCCCGACACTTTCCTCCCCCCTCCCCCCACTCTCTCCTCCCCCCTACAGCCCTCTCTCTCCTCCACCCTCCCTCCTCTCTCTTCTCCCCCTCTCTCTCCTCCCCCCTCCCGCCGACTCTCTCCTCCCGCCTCCCCCCTCTCTCCTCCCCCTCCTACTCACTCCCCCCCTCCCCCCCTCTCTCTTGTCCCCCTCCCCCCTCTCTCCTCCCCCTCCCCCCACTCTCTCCACCCCCTCCCCCCTCTCTCTCCTCCCCCTCCCCCTCTCTCTCCTCCCCTCCCCCCTCTCTCCCTCCTCCCCCCTCCCTCCCAACTCTCTCCTCCCCCCTCCCCCTCTCTCCTCCCCCTCCCCCTCTCTCGTCCCCCTCCCCCCTCTCACTCCTCCCCCCTCCTCCCCCTCTCTCCCCCCCTCCCCACTCTCTCTCCTCCCCCTCCCCCTCTCTCGCCTCCCCCCTCTCTCCTCCCCCTCTCTCCTCTCCCCTCCTCCTCTCTCTCCCCCCTCTCTCCTCTCCCCTCCCCCCTCTCTCTGCCCCCTCCCCTCCCCCTCTCGCTTCCCCCTCCCCTCCCCTCCCCCTCTCTCTCCCCCCCTCTCCACCCCTCTCTCTCCCCTTCCCCTCCCCATCTCTCTCACCCCTCCCCTCCCCTCCCCCCTCTCTCCCCCTCCCCTCCCCCTCTCTCCCACCCTCCCCTCCACCCTCTCCCCTCCTCCCTCCTCTCCCCCCTCCCCTCCCCCCTATCTCCCCCCTCCCCTCCCCCTCTCTCTCTCCTCCCCCCTCCCCCCCTCTCCTCCCCCCTCCCCCTCTCTCCTCCCCCCCACCCCTCTCTCTCCTCCCCCTCCCTCCCTCTCTCTCTCCTCCCCCTCCCCCCCCCTCTCCTCCCCTCTCTCTCTCCTCCCCCTCCCCTCCTCCCCTCCTCCCCCTCTCTCCCCACCCCCTCTCTCCTCCCCCCTCCTCTCCTCCCCCCTCCCCCCTCTCTCTCCTCCCCTCCTCTCCTCCCCCTCTCCTCCTCCCCTCCCCCTCTCTCCTCCCCCTCTCTCCCCCCTCCCCCACTCTCCTCCCCCTCCCCACTCTCCTCCCCCTCCCACACTCTCCTCCCCTCCCCCTCTCCCTCCCACCTCCACCCTCCCCCCTCACCTCCCCCTCCACCTCCCTCCCCCTTCCTCCCCTCCCCCCTACTCTCTCCTCCCCACTCCTACCCTCCCTCTCCTCCCCCCCTCCCCCCCGACACTCTCCTCCCCCCTCCCCCTCTCTCTCCTCCCCCTTCTCTCTCCTCCCCCCTACCCCCTCTCTTGTCCCCCCTCCACGCCTCTCTCTCCTCCCCCTCCCCCTCTCTATCATCCCCCCTCCCCCCTCACTCTCCTCCCCCTCCCCCTCTCTCCTCCCCCCTCCACCCCCTCTCCTCCCCCTCCCCCTCTCTCCTCCCCCACCCTCCCCCCTCTCTCTCCTCCCTCCCTCTCTCCTCGCCCCTCCCTCCTCTCTCCACCCACCTCCCCCCCTCTCTCTCCCCCTCTCTCTCCCCCCTCCCCTCCCCATTCTCTCTCCCCCCTCCCCTCCGCCCTTCCCTCCCCCCTCCCCTCTCCCTCCCCCTCCCTCCCCTCCCTGCACTCTCTCCCCCCACTCGCTCCCCCCCTCCCCTCCCCCCTCTCTCCCCCCTCCCCTCCCCTCCCCCCTCTCTCTCCCCTCCACTCCCCCCTCTCTCTCCCTCCTCCCCTCCCCCTCTCCCCTGCCCCCTCTCTGCCCCCTCCCCTCCCCCCTCTCTCTCCCCCCTCTCCTCCCCCCTCTCTCCCCCCTCCCCTCCCCCTCTCTCTCCCCCCTCCCCCTCTCTCTCCTCCCCTCCCCCCTCTCTCTCTCCTCCCCCCCTCCCCTCCTCTCTCTCCTCCCCACCCCGCCTCCCCCTCCCCCTCCCCCTCTCTCTCTCTCTCCTCCCCCTCTCTCTCCTCCCCCACTCCCCCCTCTCTCTCCTCCCCCTCCTCCCTCCGCCCCCTCTCTCCCCCCTCTCTCTCTCCCCTCCCTCTCCCCGCTCTCTCCCCCCTCCCTCCTCCCTGTCCCCCTCTCTCCCCCTCCCTCCCCCTCCCTCCCCCCTGCTCTTCCCCCTCCCCTCTCCCTCCCCCCTCTCTCTCCCCCTCTCCCTCCCCGCTCTCTCTCCGCCATCTCTCTCACCCCCTCTCTCTCCCCCCTCCCCTCCCCCCTCTCCCTACCCCCTCCCCGCCCCCCTCTCCCTACCCCCTCCCCGCCCCCTCTCTCTCCCCCCTCCCCCCTCTCTCTCCCCCTCCCCCCCTCCCCACCCCCCCCTCTCTCCCCCCTCCCCCCTCTCTCTCCCCCCTCCCCCCTCTCTCTCCCCCCTCCCCCCCTCTCTCTCCCGACTTTAGTTCATTTTTAGTTAGTGCTTTTATTCAGCTGTATTTCTGCTTTGTTTCTGTGCTGCCACATGGTGCGGAGTGATACAAGATGTCCGACGCTGCACTGTGCACTGCCCGTGCACAGTGTGCCACATAGCAATATAACTACACCATACCAAAGTAGTTCCAGACCAAAGTAGTTCCATTTAACGATGTGATACTATAACAATGTAACATCCCTCTTTCTCAAAAAACTAAAACATGAAATTTAACAATTTAAATGAACAAATATGGGCCTAGAAATTCACTTGGGCGCGGGCAGCTCGCTCGCACCCAAAAGTTAGCGCTGGGCGGGGAGGCATTAGCGCATGCCGTATATTCGTCTTCTGCACCCCAATTCGGAAGCGGGCGCTATACCAGGGTGTGCCCGCCTCCGTTTGGGGCGCTGCAACTGAATATCGGCACGCTAGTTGCCGCAGCGCCACCCGATGCGGTGCGGCAGGCTGCGGTATTGCAGGCCTCCCCCTTCTCTTAAGGGGGAGGTGCCTGCAGTGGCCGGAGCCCCGATCGCGAGTGCCGGCAAAAGAACCCGGCACAACGGAGAAGTGCCGGGCTCCACGGAAACCAGCCGGCAATGCCGCGGGGGGGGTGGAGGAGGCCGGGGAAGGTGGTGCGGGCAGGCGGCTGCCGAAAAAGCGGCCGGCCGCACCTTCAGCTTTAAAGCGCCCCACTATGGCAGCAGGACGGCCCCGTTTTCTGTTCGCTGTTTGCGCCCGCTTCGGAGGAAGCGGGCGCAAATAAATATGGGGATCGGCACGGTTTCGGGGCATTACGGGCCACCGCGCACACCGATGACGTCATTGGTCCCGGCGCAGCGCTAACGGCTACCGCCGCCAATACCGCTGCACTCAATTTCAGCGCTACCACCCCGCCGGCGCAAAAGACCTCTTTAGGCGCTAAGTGGGCGCAAGGCCCACTGAATTTCTAGGCCATTATATCTAAACTATTATTATCAACTACAAAGAATCGTGAGTTTTTTTAAATTCGTGATATCACTCAGGTGGTTGGATGTTGTACCTCCACCTTATGGATTTGTTGGTGACCATTCCTCTCTGCGGTGTTTTGGTGTGTTCCGCTCTCGTTGTTGTTGTTGCTGTCGCCTTTGGAGTTGGAGTGTGCATGCTCGTGGTTGTTTGATTTGTAGCGTTTGTTTCTGGTGTTGTACTGCTTGTGGTAGCTGGTGTTGTCAATGTTGCTGATGTTGTCTGCTGCTTATCCAGTTCAGGTGAAGGTCTGATGTGGAGTCTGTTCCGTCTGTATTGGTTACCAGGTTCAGTCTCTACGAAGTAGGATCTTGGAGTATCAGCTTTTCCAATGACCTTGGCTGGATTCCAGGTTTTCAACACCGGGTCTTGCACATGCACTGATAGTCCATTCAGCAATTCTGGTAGCATCTTTGCATGTTTATCGAAATGTTTGCTTCCTACGATTTGTGCTTCTGCCAGCTTTTGTCTGAAGTCCTCCTGGTCCTGGGGAAGATGTATTTTTGCTGGTAGTGTAGTCTTAAACTTCCTCCCATTCAGCAATTCTGCAGGTGATTTCATGTCTGCTTTCAGTGGTGTTGATCTGAGTGATAGGAGGGCAAGGTCTTGGACTTCCCCCATCTCACTACTTTTGATGAGAGTTCTCTTGACAGTCTGGATCTGTCTTTCGATGAACCCATGTCCCCTTGGGAAACATGGGGATGAGGTTACTATTTTGAACCCATACTTTTCTGCCAGAGCTCTGAATTCACTCGATGTGAACTGGGTTCCATTTTCACAGATTACCTTTTCCGGGATTCCTTGTTCAGCAAACAAGGTCTTTGCAATCCTGGTGGTAGTTGTGGCTCTCAAGTCTTTCATCCTTCTCACAAAAGGAAACTTGGAATACTAATCTGCCACTATGAGATACCATTCTTGATTGCACATGAAGAGATCTGCCCCAACAGTGTGCCATGGTCTTGACGGTATTTCACTAGGTATCTGATGCGCTATCAATCACTCAAAAGACTGAGGTTAAGCGAGTAACTAACAGGCTTTTATTAACAAGAGAATGAAGGTGTGCCTCGAGTGGTCGACCAGTCCAGAATACAGAGGGACTGTGGAGCAGTCACCTTTATACCTGGACTCATGGGAGGAGTCAGCTGAGGCATGTACAGACATGTACACAGTGGAATACAAACAGTGGTTTACGACATTCACCCCTTGTGTAAAAATGAGTCCGGCGGGGTGAAGTGTATTAAAAGTTAATGTATTGGAGTCTCTCCGGAGGTCTTGTCTGCCGCTGTGATCGACGTGGTGACGGCAGGGGTAGTGAAGCTTCCGGCGTCGAGTCCTGCGTAGGCTGGGGCACTGGTGTGTAGTCCTCGTGGGTGTCGAGCGGGTCGCGGGGCCCAGGCATGACGTCTGCTGGGGTTGGATATTAGATCGTGGGGGGGGGTGGTAGTGGGTAGTGGGTTAATGGGGCCCCCGAGGGTGCGAGGTCTCGTATGGAGACTGTGTCCTCCCGCCCGTCCAGGTACGCAATGTAAGCATACTGGGGGTTGGTGTGGAGGAGGTCGACCCTCTCGACCAGGGGGCCCATTTTATGGATCCTCACATGTCTTCTCAGTAGGACCGGCCCTGGGGACATCAGCCATGGCAGTAGCGATGTCCCCAATGTGGACTTCCTTGGGAAGACAAACATTTTCTCATGAGGGGTGGCGTTAGTGGCAGTGCAGAGCAGTGATCGAATAGAGTGGAGTGCATCGGGGAGCACATCCTGCCAGCGGGAGGTCGGAAGGCCCCTAGACTTTAAGGCTAGCAGGGCGGCCTTCCAAACTGTCGCATTCTCTCTTTCCACCTGTCCGTTCCCCCGGGGGTTGTAACTGGTGGTCCTGCTTATGGCAATACCTCTAGCGAGCAGGTACTGGCGGAGTTCGTCGCTCAAAAACGATGAGCCCCGGTCGCTATGGATATAGCTGGGGAAACCGAACAGGGTGAAGAGGTCGTTCAGACATTTAATGACCGTGGCACTGGTCATGTCCGGGCAGGGGATGGTGAACGGGAAACGGGAGTACTCATCAATAATGTTGAGGAAGTACACATTGCGGTCGGAGGAGGGGAGAAGCCCTTTAAAATCAACGCTCAGGCGCTTGAAGGGGCGAGTGGCTTTTATCAGGCGAGCCCTGTCTGGTCTATAAAAGTGCGGTATGCACTCAGCGCAGACTTGGCAGTTCCTGGTCATGGTCCTGACCTCCTCAATGGAGTAAGGCAGGTTGCGGGCTTTGATGAAGTGGAAGAACCTGGTGACCCCCGGGTGGCAGAGGTCATTGTGGAGGGCCCGCAGTCTATCGATCTGCGCGCTGGCGCAGGTGCCATGCGATAGAGCATCCGGGGGTTTATTGAGCTTCCCGGGCCGGTACAAGGTCTCGTAATTGTAGGTGGAAAGTTCGATTCTCCACCTCAAGATCTTGTCGTTTTTGATTTTGCCCCTCTGCTTGTTGTTAAACATAAAAGCAACTGAACGCTGGTCAGTGAGCAGGGTAAATCGTTTTCCAGCCAGGTAGTGCCTCCAATGACGCACAGCCTCCACAATAGCCTGGGCCTCCTTCTCAACAGCGGAGTGTCTGGTCTCCGGGCCCTGGAGGGTTCGTGAAAAGAAGGCCACGGGTCTCCCCGCCTGATTAAGGGTAGCGGCCAGGGCAAAGTCTGACGCGTCGCTTTCCACCTGGAAGGAGATGGATTCGTCCACTGCGTGCATGGTAGCTTTGGCAATGTCTTCCTTGATACGGTGGAAGGCTAAGCGGGCCTCTGCCGTCAAGGGAAAAGAGGTGGGCTTGATCAGCGGATGGGCCTTGTCCGCATAGTAGGGGACCCACTGGGCGTAATAGGAGAAAAACCCAAGGCACCTCTTCAGGGCCTTGAGGCAGTGGGGCAGTGGGAGTTCCATAAGGGGACGCATCCGGTCGGGGTCGGGACCGATGATTCCGTGTTCCACAACACAGCCAAGGATGGCGAGGCGGGTTGTGCGGAATATGCACTTCTCCTTGTTATACGTCAGGTTCAGGAGTTGGGCGGTGCAGAGGAATTTTTCGAGGTTTGCGTCATGGTCCTGCAAGTCATGGCCGCAGATGGTCACATTGTCCAGATATGGGAAAGTGGCCTGCAACGCATTTTGATCGACCATCCGGTCCATCTCCCTTTGGAAGACGGAGACCCCGTTGGTGACGCCAAAGGGAACCCTAAGGAAGTGATAGAGGCGGCCGTTTGTCTCAAAGGCAGTATACTGGCGGTCCTCAGGGCGGATAGGGAGCTGGTGGTACGCTGATTTCAGGTCAATGGTCGAGAAGACGCGGTACTGTGCGATCTGGTTGACCATATCAGCTATGCGGGGGAGTGGGTAAGCGTCCAGCAGGGTGTAGCGATTTATTGTCTGGCTGTAGTCGATGACCAGGCGCTGCTTCTCGTCGGTCTTAATGACCACAATCTGAGCTCGCCAGGGGCTGGTGCTGCCCTCAATAATCCCCTCCTTCAGGAGCCGCTCCACTTCGGTTTTAATGAAAACCCTGTCCCCGGCACTGTATCGCCTGCTCTTTGTGGCGATGGGCTTACAGTCGGGGGTGAGGTTAGCAAACAGTGGGGGGGGGGTGACTCTGAGTGTGGAGAGGTTGCACCTGGTGCGCGGCGGGCAATTTGGAAGCTGCTGGCTGCGGACTGTGAGTGGGGGGAGGGGTCCACCGTACGCCATCGTAACACTTTTAAGGTGGCACTGAAAATCTAACCCCAGTAGAACGGCAGCGCAGAGGTGGGGCAGGACCAGAAGTTTAAAATTATCGTACACAGTCCCGTCTACTAAGAGTGTCACCACGCAGTAGCCGCCAATGTCCGCCGACTGGGACTCGGAGGCCATAGAAATCCGCTGGTGCACAGGCAGGACTGGGAGAGAGCAACGCCGCACTGTGTCGGGGTGGATGAAGCTCTCCGTGCTCCCAGAGTCAAAAAGGCAGATTGTTTCGTGACCATTTACCTTAATGTCCATTGTGGACCAGGCCAGTTGGTGCGGTCTCGCTTGGTCCAGCGTAACGGAGGCCAGCGTAGGGGTCGGTGTGTCGTTGTGGGTATCAGATGAGGCGGTGTTGGGGGCCAAGATGGCGGCTGGCGTCCAAGATGGCGGCGTCCATGATCCCCATGTGGCTGGAGGCGTCCAAAATGGCTGCTGTTCCGGTGGTTCGCACATGGCTGGGGAGGCCCAAGATGGCGGCCCGCATGGCCCACACGCGGCGCTGCTGGGGTTCGGGGTGGCTTTGGCCCTGCAGATGCTGGCGTAGTGTCCCTTCTTCCCGCAGCCCGAGCAGATTGCATTTTTCGCCGGGCAGCGCGCTCTGGGGTGTTTGGCCTGGCCACAGAAGTAGCATTTCTGGCCTTGGGACACTGCTGCGGTAGTTGGGCCGTTGCTGGGATGTGGCTGGGGTGGCACGGTGCTATGAGACGGTCCTACCGTGTCCCAGGCTGTCGTTCCCCGCGGCGTCCACGGTGCAGAGGAGTAGGCATCCATGCCCCGGCAGGCTGCGTCCAATGATAGTGCGAGTTCAGAGGCCTTGTTGAGGTCGAGGTCACTCTGCTCCAACATTCGCTGTCGGGTGTAATTGGACCTGTGGCCCGCTACAAAAGCGTCCCGGATAAGTTCCTCTGTGTACACGGCGGCCTTTACATCCTTACAACCACAGGCCCGGCCAAGCACAGACAGTGCCTGAAGGTATTCCTCGGTCGATTCCCCAGGTTGTTATTTACGACTCCCCAGGAGGTGCCTGGCGTACACCTCGTTCACTGGGCGCGTGTACTGGTCCTTGAGGAGCTTGATAGCAGCCGTGTACGAGGTCGCGTCCTGGATGACCGAGTACGCTCGGTGGTTCACTTTGGAGGTCAGGACATCCAGTTTGTCCTCCTCCGATTTGACCGTTGCAGCGGAGGCGATCAGGAATTTTTCAAAGCACCTAAGCCAGTGAGCAAACTTGGTGGAAGCGTCCGCCTCCCAATGGTCTAAGTCTAGGCATGCTGGTGTGAGGATCTTCTCCATTATAAAAAATCTTGTTAATAAAATTGATGCGCTATCAATCACTCAAAAGACTGAGGTTAAGCGAGTAACTAACAGGCTTTTATTAACAAGAGAATGAAGGTGTGCCTCGAGTGGTCGACCAGTCCAGAATACAGAGGGACTGTGGAGCAGTCACCTTTATACCTGGACTCGTGGGAGGAGTCAGCAGAGGCATGTACAGACATGTACACAGTGGAATACAAACAGTGGTTTACCACAGTATCATCTCCTCTTTCTGTTGTGCATTTCTGTATTTCTGGCATATACCACATGCAGAGACCATCTGTTCGATATTTTTGTACATACCTATCCAGTATACAGCTGATCTGGCTCTCAGCTTGCATTTTTCCATTCCCATGTGGCCTTCATGTATGAGATGGAGAAGTTGTGTCTGCATCATCTTTGGCATGATGATCCTCGATCCAGCAAGGAGAATACCGTCTTCTACTGCAATATCGTCTTTAATCGTCCAGTATTGACGAATTGTCGCCTGTATCTGCTGGATTCTCTCTGGCCACCCCTGTATTACTTGTTGTGTGAGTAGTTGCAACTCCTCATCTTTGCTAGTCTCATCTCTGATTTGACTGAGCTTTGTAGGGGTAACATTCACTAGGTGGTGGATTTTTACTGTTAGGCCCTCCACCTCATGTTTCTCATATGGTGACAATCGAGACAACGCATCTGCTAGCACCATTTCCTTTCCTGGCTTATATTTAAGCGTGAAGTCATAGCTTTGGATCCTTAGAAGTAGTCTTTGCAGTCTTGCAGGCGCATTGCACAGATTCTTCTTATAGATCTGTTCTAGTGGACGATGGTCACTCTCGATTGTAAATCGCCTGCCATATAGGTATGTATGGAATTTCTTGCATCCGTACACTACTGCTAATAGTTCTCTTTCTATGTTGGCGTATCTCGTCTCAGCTGACATCAAGGCCTTTGATGCGAAAGCTATCGGCTTTCCTTCCTGCACCAGAGCTGCCCCTAGTCCTCTGGTAGAAGCGTCTACTTGCAGAGTGACTGGTTTTCTTCTGTCATAATATGACAGACTTGTTTCTTTGCACAACAGTTCTTTAAGTTGTTTGAAATTCCTTTCGTGTGATTCAGACCACTGGTATTCGGTGTCTTCTTTCAATAGCTCTCTGAGATTTGTTGTATGTTCCGACATGTGTGGGATGAAAGAACTCATGTATTGGACCAAGCCGAGGTAACTCCTCAGCTCTTTCTTGTCTTTGGGTGGTTTCATTTCAGCAATCGCCGCAATCTTCTCTGGATTCGGCTTGACTCCCTCTGGTGTATAAATCATACCGAAGAATTGGCATTCCTTGACTTTAACTATGCACTTATCTGCATTTAACTTGATGCCAGCCTTCCTGGTACTCTCCATGGCCTCATGTAGGTGCATGTCATGGTCTCTTTCATCTGCTCCATAGATCTGAATATCATCAGCTATTCCTATAGCTCCTTCACATCCTCTGTATGTCTCGTCTATTTTCTGTTGAAAGATATCTTGACTGACCTTTAGCCTGAATGGTAGCCGCAGGAATTTGAAATGCCCAAATCGTGTGTTGAATGTTGTCAGTGTTGTTGATTCCTCATCCAACTTCACGTTCCAATATCCATTTCTGGCATCTAGTTTTGAGAAAACCTTGGCTCCTGCCAGTGATGGCGTAATCTCCTCTAGCGTTGGGGTGGGATAGTGGTCCCTCTTTATCGCCTGGTTTAGATCTTTGGGGTCCAAACATATTCTGAGATGCCCGTTTGGCTTTTCTCGTACCACAATTGAGTTTACCCAGTCTGTGGGTTCAGTGACCTTTACGATCACTCCCTTTTCTTCCATCTCCTTTAGCTCTCTTTTAAGCATTGTCTTCAGCTCGATGGGTACTTTTCGAGGAGCATGGATAACGGGCTTTAGCTCTGGATCGATGGTGATGTGGTATTGGAAATCTCCGAAACATCCCACTGTATCATCGAAACATTCCGGATACATGTCTATCAAGTCTTTTTTACTCTTGATTTGTGGGCGGTTCTCCAGTGGGCTGTTGCTGTCTATCTTCGGTGGCATTTCTGTCAGCTCGTGATGCACTGAGATCAATCTCAACTTCTCGCAGCTGTTTAATCCCAGGATCGCTGGCCCCTCAGTGTTGGTGACATAGAACATGCAGTTGATGTTCTTTCTTTTATGTGTCCCTTTGATAAAGGTTATTCCGAGTTGTTTAATCTCACTCCCCCTGTATGCTGTCAGCGTGACATTACTTGCCTTTAAACAACCATTTTTCGGGTAGCCATCTTCTCTCAGGTTTTCGGGAAAGATCTGCTGGTACAGTCTCAATGGGAGAATGTTGCTCTGAGCCCCTGTGTCCAGCTTCAACTTTAAGTTGATGGTTGTGGGCCAACCTTTGACCTTTTTTTATTTGGATGATGGTGTGCAATTCTCTCCTCGGAGTATTTTCCACTCTGGACATCTTGTGAAGCTGTATCTTTATGGTTTCGATGTTTAGTGCATTGTCGTGATCATCATCATCATCCTGCTCATCCATGGCATGGATATTGTGTTTCTTTCTCTGGTTCTGCTGTCCACCTTTGTTTTTGACGTATGTTCCTTTTTTCTTCGTTCTACACCTCTTTTCCCAGTGGTTTAGTTTGCCACATGCATTGCAGCTTGTTCCATATGCTGGACATTTCCTCTTGTCTGTGTAATCGTGCGGTCCTCCACAATTTCTGCACATGTTTCCCCCGTTGTCATGTGTATGTCTTTGTGTGTTGTACTTTTCTCTCACTGCATCCACTCTGTTGTCTGTCTCAGAAGCCGTCCGCATGTCAGCCATTTGAGAAATCAGCGTTTTCATTTGCTGCTTCATGGCTTCATGAGCTCTCACAGTATCTATAGCCTCTGTTATTCTGAGCTTTTCTTTTCCTATCAGGGCTTTTTGTACCTCTACATGCGCTGACCCCCATATTAGCGGGTCCACAAGCCTTTCCTCCATTTCCTTAAATTTACACTTGCTGGCTTCATTTCTCAGCCTTGTCAGGAAATTGTCAGCTGTTTCACTAGGTTCCTGTCTTAGACTCTGGAATTTGTATCTGTGTATAAGGTGATTGGATTTAGGCTCTAGATGGTTGCTGAATTTATCAAAAATTGTCTCAGGGTTTTCCTTTTCCTCTTCAGTCAAACTCCAGCTATTATACAAATCTAGACATTTTTCTCCTGTCCACAACAGAATGTAACTAACCTTTTCCTCATTTGTAGTACCCTTCAGGAAGCTTTTGAATGTAAGCTCACATTTCTGTTTAAACTTGCGGAATGCTTCTACTATATCGTCGGCTTCCCAGTTCATGAGGAGTTGCATTTGCACAGTCAGTGCCGTCATTATAGTTTCCCGACGATTCACTCTCAATCACCGCATAAAATCACTTTTCGTCTTATTCGTAGTTCGTATAGCACAATTTTGTACTCACTTATACCGCTGCCACCATGTTGTGTCTCCTTGTGTTCTTATTACTATATATATTACAGACACTTTAGTTCATTTTTAGTTTGTGCTTTTACTCAGCTGTATTTCTGCTTTGTTTCTGTGCTGCCGCATGGTGCAGAGTGATACAAGATGTCCGACGCTGCACTGTGCACTGCCCGTGCACTGTGTGCCACATAGCAATATAACTACACCATACCAAAGTAGTTCCATACCAAAGTAGTTCCATTTAACGATGTGATACTATAACAATATAACACTTTCTAAGGCAGTCGATGAAGCATTGTCAGGAACTCCTTCGAATCAGCTCTCCAGGGAATCTCATCAACACTCACTGTTTAAATAAAGCTTTGTACTGCTATGTTTTCAAGTATATGACTTAATTATTTAATTTAATTATTCTGACACAAATAATATTTTGGGATAAAGTATATGAGTAATTTGAGACATGCAACTGGAATTTTCCCAGTCCTGAGCGTGCAGGGTTGGGGGCAGGTCAGCAGCAAAGTTCGCGGAAATTGCCAACGTGTCGGGAACCTGCCATCATCATCCCGCCGACTTCCACATTTAACTCGGGCAGACCCACTCAAGAGAGGTGGGCGACCTCATTGAAATACTTAACTGCTTGTTGAGAGACCCTTAAGAGGCTTTTTAACATCAGGTTTTGATTTAACTTCTTGAGCATGGGATTCATGCACCTCGGGAACCTCGCCTGTGAAGGGGAGGCGGAAGCTCAGTAGTCATTGTGCAAGTCCATTAATTGACAGCTGGAAAAACACATAAATATTGCCACATTACAGCTGCTTCCTTGTCTAATGGGAAGGCTCTTGCTGACTCCATTTTGTGCAGAGATTTAGCTGTCAGGAGTTTGCAGGTCATTTCTGCAACCTCTAAAGTCACTCTCAACACATTGCAAGTCACTATCACCACATTGAGGGATTGGGCCTGTGATCTCCAATTTGCACCTGCCATCTATTAGATCAGCACGGGCGCCGCTTATGCTGTCTCACCTTGGACCTCAGAATCAGACCAAGATGAGCCCGAGCACCAACAACACCAGCCACACCAGCAACAGCATCCACAACACCAGCAGCAGCAGCAACCACAACAGCAGCCTTCTCCTCAATGACCTGATGCTCCACAGGAGAGAGGGGATCAGCGCAGGGCTGCACCGGGCCGGAGGCGATAACTTCAAGGCAGGGTATACAGCAAGATGGTGAGATTCCTCAACATGACTGAGCAGCAGTGCTTCAGGAGGCTCAGGCTTTCACGCCAGGTCATCGCAGACATTTGCATATTGCTGGAACAAGACCTGCTGCCCAGAGGACCTGGTGGACACTCCTTACCAGTGGCTGTCAAAGTCTTCACCACAGGCTCCTTCCAGGGATTTGCAGTAGACATTTACAGGATCTCACAGTCGGCCATTCACAGATGCATCACAGAGGTCACCGATGTCATGTTTGACAAGTCAGCCAATTATGTAAACTTTGCCACTGATGAAGCCAGTGTTACTGAGCGGGCGCTCAGCTTTGCAGCTCTGGCTGGCTTCCCACAGGTGCAGGGCATCATTTACTGCAAACATGTGGCCATCAAGGCACCCCCACATCACCCAGGAGTGTCTGTGAACTGCAAGGGCTTCCACTCCCTCAATGTGCAGCTCGTCTGCAACCATAAAAAGATCTTTATGCATGCGTGCACCAGATTCCCTGGCAGCTGGCATGACTCTTTTGAGCTGTGCCAGTCCACCCCCCTCAGCTCTTCGCACCTCCAAACAGACTTACCGGCTGGCTGTCTGGAAACAAGGACTATTCACTGACACCCTTGAGCAGGCCAAGTACTGAGGCTGAGGAGCGTTATAATGACAGCCACATGTCCACCAGATGTGTCATAGAGCAAGCAATCGGCATGCTGAAGATGCGCTTCAGATGCTTTGACAGATCTGGAGGAGCCCTTCATTACGTCTCCAGAATTATCGTAATTTGCTGCACGTTACACAGCATAGCGCAGCAGCGAGGATTGGAGCTATAGGAGGAGCAAGGCGCAGAACACACAGCCTCTTCGGAGGAGGAGGAGGAACAGGTGCAAGATGAGGAGGAGGAGGAGGATGAACCTGAGGTGGAGATGGCACCAGCAGCAGTGTACATTGCTGCCCGGGAGGCCCGGGATGGCTTCATAATGGACTGATTTACTTAACTTGCTCCAGTGCTTATGGCTGCCACATGCTGTACTAAGTTTCCCCCGCCAACAACACCACAAAGCAGCCCTACAATGACCAAGCCATTTCTCTCACCCAAACCCCCATAGCTCAAGCTTAAGTAATGTCTCACCATTCACTCCAAATGACAAGGCCACTTCCCAGGTAGCAGGCAAAAATTGACATGACTGGAAAGTGGTCAAAGAAATAAGTTTACGTGCACCATAAATAGAATTGAAACTTATCACTAACATTTTTTCATACACCCATATGCATACACTTGTGCATTTAGGATTTTGTCTTTTTTCTTTTCCACATGCTTCTACGAGGTGCAACCCCTATGGCTTCAACAGAGGTCGAGGCAGGCTGCTCACTTCCCTGCTGTGACTGCTTGGCACTTCTGGCGGACGTCCTCTGGGTTTTGGAGCCTGTGAGGGCCCCGCCAAAGACTGCTCCTCCTGCAGAGATAGACTCAGCCATTGGGATCCAAGGAAGCACGTGGGCCTCTGACTGAGGGGGAGGCAACGGGGGAGAAATATGAGCACTTTGAGAACAGCCCCCACTTCCATGTCCCCTCTCAACATCATCCCTCTCATGGGCCACCCGCACTTCTCTGCTAGCAAGGAGCCGGAGAGCACCTTGCTGCACATCAATGGGGCGTTGAAGGCACAAGTCTACGTTTACATCCCTCCTCGCGATGAGGTCAATGAGCATCTGCCACCTGTTGTTCACAGCAAGTATGTTCTCATTGGACTGGCGCATTTGCTGCTCCATGCAGGTGGACATCCTTTCCATGGAACAGCACATCGTCGCAATCACCTGCAAGATGGTGGTGCTCATATTGGAGATGGACTCCTCCATTCTCTGCACATTTGCAGACATCGTGACTGCAAAAGATTCCAGAGTCTCGCGCAATTGTTGCTGCTCCTCCAAGAGTACCCTTTCTCGATGGCCCCCGAAGTTCAGCATCTGCATGCAGCTCAGCAGAGCTTGGAGTGTCCTGCACCCTCCGGCAAGGAGTCTCCACTGCTGTCCCTGTCAACACCACCTGCTCTTGCTCACTTGTGATGTGAAAGAAACCAGGTGACAACACTACTCTATCTCGCACAGGACCCACCGAGGTGTGCATATCTGCGCTGGTGCTGGCTGCACTTGGGTCTGCTGATGGTGCACTCTCAGAGGCTGGAGGTTCCTCTGAGTCATCTTCCTCCTGCAGCTGCACAGTGTGGGGAGGGGGTACTTGATGGACCCCTGGGAAAGTAAAGAGCTGAATTAGAAGTGTTATTAATAAGAATGGGTAACGTTACCATTATGCACATGATGTCATTTCACTGGCTGCTGACATCAGTCACCATATGAGTGACTGTTGTATACCATATGGCTGTATGAGATTTAATTCTGTCACCAGGTTGCTGGGAGTTCCCCTCTCTCCGTCTTCCACAGCCAGCAGCTCTGCAACTCCAGAGATTTCTAGGGTCTGCTCCTCTGCTTGAATCAAATGACTGAAAACTAGAGGACCACCTCCGGTTCTCTGCCTCTCCCTATTGTTGTGCACTCTCTTTTCCTGCAAGGGGGAAAAGAAGAGAACTTTGAGTGAGAATGATGGAATGAGTGTAAGGAATGGATGGGCTACATCTGTAGAGGGTGACTATGAGGGAGTGGTGTGGCATTGCCAAATGGCCTCCTTCTGTGGTGTTACTTGCTATGATTGCATTAGGATGAGGATGAGTGTCAGTGGTGGTTAGTCAGACAAAGATGTGAGTAGGTGCATAGACAGAGAGGGATGGGTGGACCTGCAAGGTAGGTTGGTGAGAGGAATGATGTGCAGGAGTAGGCTTTGGAAGGCAGAGTGATAGGGTTGGAGTGACAGGCACATCAGGATGTAGGTGAGTGTGGCATTGCACTCACCTTTCCTGACCTCGAGATCAATTAATCTTTTCCAGCACTGGATCCACATCCTCCTGACAACATCCCTGCTACTGACCTCCTCTGCGATCTCCAGCAATGCCCTTTTTGTGTCTTTGGGTGGTCGTTTGCGTCAATCGCCAGGGAAGAGGACCTCCCTGCATGCTCTTATTGCCTGCACCAGAATGTCCAGGGAGGCATTGGTGAATCTTGGTGCTGCCCTCTGTCTTTTCTCTTTATTGCGTTATTGAGACCTCTGGAAACCACCTTAGGCACTCCTACATCAACCTTCAACTGAGATGTGTGCAAGGCTGCTTTAAATATCCGCGCTGGAAACGAGTCATCGGTGACATCCTCAGACCTGCTCCATTTAATTGGGCCGGGAAACGCGCATGACTGTCTGGGGCCATTGAGTTAAATGCGCAGAACACGCTGTTCAAATCTTTGCATTCCCGACCCACTACGTGGCCCGCACGCATGCAACCTGACTCCAAGGTAAAGATTCCAGCCGACATATAGTAAGTGTAGCATGCTTGGGAGGGACAGGTGATTTTGGACCTATGGTTTGCAAAGCTTTCCATCTTTGGTGTTTTCCTCGTGTTATGTCTGAGACTGTTGTAAACTAATTGATAGAGATTGATTGCCATTATCAGTCAAACAACTCCATTATCATTGTATCATAAAAGAAAAGAAAGACTTTCATTTATATAGCACCTTTTATGACCACCGGACGTCTCAAAGCACTTTACAGCCAATGAATTACTTTTGGAGTGTAGTCACTGGTGTAATGTGGGAAACACAGCAGTCGATTTGCACACAGCAAGCTCCCACAAACAGCAACGTGATAGTGATCAGATAATCTGTTTTTGTTATGTTGATTCAGGGATAAATATTGGACAGGACACCAGGGATAACTCCCCTGCTCTTCTTCAAAATAGTGCCTTGAGATCTTTTATGTCCATGTGAGAGAGCAGACGGGGATTAATATCTCATCCAAAAGACGGCACATCCAACAGTGCAGCACTCCCTCAGCACTGCACTAGAGTGCCAGCCTAGATTTATGTGCTCAAGTCTTGTGACTACCAGGAAGGTTGAAGGCAAATTAGATGGACATAGGTCTTTTTTCATCTGGCAATTCCTATGTTCCTATGGGCTCCTTTTTCCTCTAATGGCAGTAGTAAATAAAAGCTGAACACCACAAATACAAAGAAAAAATTGAATTATATTTGAATTTAATCTCAATTCCTTGCAACAATTCACTTCTAAAAGCAATACTGATTCTCTTTATCTTTCAAATCCATGTGTAGTTGACTAAATACCCTAACTGTGTGTAATGAACAATATCCTTACATGAGATGTTTTGTGTTATTTTATTTAGTAAAGTGGCTTTACGGCGGACAAGTTCAATGGATGAGACTGGGGAGATAGTCTGGTATTTAGCCCTCTGTCTGTTTCTGGCCTGGCTGATAGTTGGGATAGCGCTATCTAAAGGAATCAAATCTGCAGGAAAGGTATAATGACTTGTGATGAATCGAGTTAAAACTCTGGTGACAAGATACAGATTTCTGCAACAATTAAACTAGAATTTATGAATCATTTGTGAAGTGGGCTGGTTTATCTCACAGGTGATGTTAACAATGACTCTTTGGGGAGAGTGAGATCCATAATTTATGAGCACTGCAGGCCTGAGTGAGATCTGAAGATCTTTCTCCTGAGTGAAAGAACAGCAGCAATTCCCCAAACCCCTGAAATGTGCCCCTCATAACTGTGCCCTCCTATTTAGACCTTTTTCTGCATCCTTCTGCACAAACTTTTTTTGCACCGTAATTTGCTGGAAGTGCAAGCTGATAATAGCATGGTGAGAGCAAAGGGCATCTGGCAGCTTAGTGAACGGTGGGACCAACACTGTATCTCCTTAACCAATGAGATTTAAGGATTGAGAAAGAAACAGAGGAATGTCTGAGATGGAGGGTGAATTAGAGTCAAACCAGGTGCAGATAAAGAGAGGGAATGAAAGATTGGATTAAAAGAGGGAGAAAAAAGGGACAGAAAGGAAAAGTAAGAAAACAATTAAAAAATTAAAAATTTGACATTTTTGAAATCTCTAAGAACAATTTACCACCTAAAGGAATGAGACACCACAGTTTAAATTGTTCAATTTCTGGGACAGAGAGGTTGATTGGCATTGTATTGACAATTATCACATCGTTAAAAGGATACTTATCTTCTTAATTACAAGACTTAAATTTCTGTGCTGATTTTAATGGGCTATTAATGTGCAAATCCAGCAAGTTCCTAAAAATAATGGGAAGGCTAAGGGCACGATGCCGTTTGTGCAAAACAAACGGGGGAGTTGCATAAATCAACTAGCAAGATCTGGAGATACATAACCCATAACCGTATCTCTTAAACTCTGAACTTGCTGGCCGATTTGGACATGAATAAGGGTGCACGTCATTAACATATCGTTATTTTTACAGCAAGATCCGGCCCAATATTGTGCGATTTAAATTCAGTTACAATATGCAGCTCAGTGTCAAATATACTCTTCATGTAGTTATTACTCCTCCAATTGTCTTCTGCTTCATTCCCTGCTTTGATTACAATCCTATTAGTTTGTCATTAAATTGGATTTAATACTGTAAATGTACCAGCATTACAGGAAAATCTAATGAGCTACTCTCCATGGTCAGGTGGTGTATTTCACTGCGACATTCCCTAATCTGGTTCTCATCATACTTCTGATCCGAGGAGTTACCCTGGAGGGAGCCTATAAAGGAATTGAATACTACATTGGAAGACAGTCAAACTTCACTAAACTGCGTGATGCTGAGGTAAACACACCAGGATAATCCACAGATCTTCAACTGTATTCTTCAGTCAAACAGTTTCACGTTTCACTTTTATTTATTTTCCTGGTTTATGACAAGTTCGATGTAAAAGCTGTGTTTTTTGATTGTTCACTGATGGGAAAACTAATTTCAATCATTGCATTTTAGTTGATAGAATGAGAAGGTAGTTGCAACTGAAACATAGGGATAAAGGCTAATGACTTTAATTTAAGCTTTTTAACATCTAGATGTTTGCAGATGGTATGGGATAAGATAGCTGAAATAGGATGAGGTTGGATGAAATAATGATAGGATGGAATGGGATACGATAGAATTGGATGGGACGGGGCAGGATAGGATGTAATGCAACGACAGCCATATTTCCTTCTTGATACATACTTTTTAGTATCTTGTAAACAATTCACTAATAAAATTGTCAGGTAAATATCCTATCAAGCTATATGTGTAGGTCACACAGTAACATTTAAGTGGACAATCAATATTATGACATTAAGATCTGATTGTTAATTTTCGTGGAATTCTGATGGCTTTTGTTATGTGCTGCTTTCAACAAGGGTGACAGTAATTAAATTAAACCATCAAGTCATGCACTTGAATACATAGCAGTACAAAGCATATAAGCTCCTGGAGGAAATTAGACAAGAAGGCAGAATGATGGCCCTACTATTTAAGGGAGACTCTATTAATCAAAGGGATTTTCGTTCAGTCAGCTCACCATCGAGCTGTGGTACTAACCTCCCATGTTCCTCATGGTATGTAGTTTTATCTGCCACATTTCAAGGAGGTCACGTAAAATCTCCCACTGTTGGCTAATTCTTCCTTCTATTTACCAGGTTTGGAAAGATGCTGCAACACAAATTTTCTATTCATTGGTGCAGTAATTCCGGTCCCAACGCGTGAGTACGGACGGCGTACTCACGCGTGGGCCCGTTGGAAGTGCCGGATTCCAGCATGCACAGCACATGCACGGGAAACTGGCATTTCCTCTCCATCAAACTAAGGGGTTAAGAGGTCCAAAGGTAAGTTGTAGTGTATGTGCCTTTAAGAGCCCCCTGTGTACTGTAATGCCGGTAATGGCCACTCGGGCTATATAAGCCTGTATATTGTGTTGTATCAGTTAGTTCCCCTCCAGACTTTGTTCAGTAAACACCTGTGAAACCAACTCCTGTCTTCAGTGTCTCTATTAACACACGGACACAACAGTGGCGACGAATTGGAAACGGACTTACCTGCAATTTGGCAGCACCTCAAGGACATCGATTCCTCAGACGTCCAAAGTCCAAGCAAGTAAAAGAAAAAGCTGTGGTTACACCAGCTAGCCGAGCTGGTGGCAGGTACTGCAATAATCCTTCCTGGGCGTCGGGCTGGGGCTCCAGCGGTTGGCTCTGCAGCGAGGCCAAGCAGTGAAGGTGGAGGCAAGCAGTAACAGACGGGGAGGGAGCACTCGGGAGACGGCCGGCGCTGCAAGCAGGTCGGCGTTCAGACCTAGCAGAGAGAGTCCGGTGGGAACGAGTCTCCACCTGTAAAGAATTAAAAAAAAAAAGAAAACGCGGAAAACAGCGTTGTCATCGGCAGCAGCGGCAGGGAAGTGCGGGAAGCACCACATCTTTTCTGCAGAAAAGAAAGAAAAGCGCGGAAAGCACCATTTTTTTCCAGGATGCCTAAGGCTGGCAATATTGATGCTTTTGATAACGATATAGAGGATTGGACCACATATGTGGAAAGAGTGGAGGTATATTGCACCGCAAATGGAATAGAAAATGATAAAAAAGCGTCAGTACTTCTAAATCTAATGGGCGCAAAGACATACGGGCTGTTACGAAACTTAATCACTCCAGCCAAACCAAAGGACAAGAATTTTAAAGAAATTGTTGATACCCTACAGGAGCACTTAAACCCAACACCGCTGCTGATAGCGGAACGATTCAAATTATTCAAGAGGAATCAACACAAGAATGAAAGTAACGCTGATTACCTCACCGAATTAAGAAAGCTATCAAAGCACTGCCAATTCGGGACAGGACTAGCAGATTATCTTCGAGACAAATTCGTCTGCGGTCTCCGAAGTGAAGGAACACAGAAAAGGTTGCTTTCTGAGAAAGTTTTGACACTGGACAAGGCTTTCAGTATGGCTGTATCATACGAAGCAGCCGCAAGAGGAGCTGCAGAGATACAGCAAAAGACACAAGACTTCGGCACCCATGAAATGACACAGGGTTTTGAGAGATGTTATCGCTGCGGCAGATCCACCCATGACCAGAGGGACTGCTGGTTCAAGGACAAAGCATGCAGGCAATGCGGAAAGATTGGACACATTGCACGGGTATGCCGATCTGGACAAAAAATATCCACGGACAGGAAAACAAAAATCAATAAAGAAAAGTACAGAAAGGTACAAATGATGACGGACAGTAGCTCCGAAGACCAGAAGAGCGATAGCGACTCCGAAAACAAGAGACTAAGCTGTCTCAAATTACATAATGTAATTGCCAAAGAAGATTACCAGACCATTTGGGTTAACCTCATGATAGCAGGGTCCCCAGTTAAAATGGAGCTAGATACAGGATCAGCTCTGGCCGTCATAAATCGACGGGATTACGAGCGGCTATTTCTGCATATACCTTTAAAAGACACATCCATTATCTTGAAAACATATACGGGGCAGAAAGTATACCCCAAAGGAAAAATAAGGGTGCCTGTTGTATACAACGGCAAGGAAATACAAAAGTTGTATTTATACGTTCTACAAGATGGTGGTCCACCGCTGTTGGGACGTGAATGGATCAGGAAAATACGTTTAGACTGGCACTCCATTCAGGCACTGACGGTGACCAGTAAGGAAAAAAATGATGATGACGTCATACCTGAACGATTAAAAGACATCTTGGCCAACGCCAAAGAAGTGTTTCAAGAGAAACTAGGAACCTTGAAAGGCATCACCGCCTCAATAAAAGTGGAAGATGCGGCAATTCCCAAGTTTTTTAAGGCAAGACCGGTGCCATACGCAATTCGTCCAGCAGTCGAGGCAGAGCTGGAGAATTTGGAAAAGGCAGGCGTATTATCCAAAATAGATTGGAGCGAGTGGGCAACACCCATCGTCCCAGTCATGAAGAAAACATTGAATAATGATAAATCTGAAGAACAGAGAAAAATTCGCATCTGTGGCGACTTCAAGGTGACTGTAAACCCGGTTCTTCACATGGTACAGTATCCTCTTCCGAGGATAGAAGATATTTTCGCCTCACTATCTGGAGGGAAACGTTTCACCAAAATTGAATTGGCACAGGCATATCTACAGATGGAGGTTGAAGAGGCCTCTAAAAAGTATCTCACGATAAATACACACAAAGGCCTGTACCAGTACAATCGACTGGTTTTCGGAGTAGCATCCGCTCCAGCTATCTGGCAAAGAGCTATGGAGCAAGTCCTCCAAGGGATTCCGGGGACTCAATGCTACCTAGACGACATCCTTGTAACAGGAGAAAACGACAACGAGCACCTTGCCAATTTGGAGCAGGTGCTCACTAGGCTGAGAGAACGGGGCCTACGAGCAAATCGCCCCAAGTGCGAATTTTTCCAGAATCAAATATCATATTGTGGGCACATTATTAATAAGGAAGGGTTGCATAAGTCACCTGAAAAAATTGAAGCGGTCATAAAAGCCCCAGCACCTGAAAATGTTTCACAATGAAGGTCGTTCCTGGGATTAATAAGTTACTATCATAAATTTTTACCGAACTTATCAACTCTTCTGCACCCTCTTAATGAACTGCTACAAACAGGAGTAATTTGGAAATGGAGCGAAGACTGTAAACGTGCCTTCCATAAATGCAAAGACTTAATCATGTCCAAAGAAGTTTTGGCTCATTACAACCCATCACTGCCAATCAGACTGGCGTGCGATGCATCCCCTTATGGCGTAGGAGCGGTATTATCGCATAAATTCCCTGATGGCTCGGAACGGCCGATCGCTTTTGCGTCACGCTCATTGAACTCAGCTGAGCGTAACTATGCCCAAATCGACAGGGAAGCACTCAGCCTGATATGGGGAGTGAAGAAATTCAACCATTACCTACACGGACAAAAATTTACCTTGTTAACTGACCATCAACCCCTCATCTCCATATTCAACCCTAAAAAGGGTGTTCCCATTATGACAGCGCAAAGGCTACAGAGGTGGTCCCTTTTTCTAGGGGCACACCAATATAACATAGAATACAAAGGATCAAAACAGCATGGGAATGCTGACGGTTTATCGCGCCTACCGTTGCCAACGGTAGAAGAGGCACCTACCGTAGACCCAGTGGAGATTTTCCACTCTACCATAGTCGAATGTCTACCAGTAACAAATTCTGCCATTGAAAGGGAATCTAGAAATGACCCGACTCTCTCACGAGTCTACGATTTAACAGTGAAGGGATGGCCAGCACATGGCGAACCACTGTTGCCAGCATTCTCGCAAAGAAGAGAACAGCTGTCAGTGTGCCGAGGAACCTTGATGTGTGGATCCAGAGTGGTGATTCCACCCAAACTCCAGGATAAAGTTCTAAAGGAGTTTCACGAGGGGCATCTGGGTGGAGTGAAAATGAAGAACCTAGCCAGGGCGTTTGTATGGTGGCCAGGTGTGGTAAACCACTTTTATCGCTCACTATCGTTACACTATAGTTATCACTGTTGTATTGTTATCACTGTTCTCACTGTTGTATCACTATACGAGGTCGCCTCTTGTCGCGCTGTTATACCTGGGCTGACCACCTCCGAGTCCGCCCATGGCTCCACCTACCTGCCCAGGTATAAAGGTAGTCGACTGGCTGGTACTCCTCCTTGTTGGACCCGATCTCCCACGAGGGTGGGCTCTGTTATTTAGTCAATAAAAACCTTTAGTTACGTTCCTAACTCGTCACTTTTTATTGGACGAATTGATAGGTATATCAATTTTATTAGCTCTGAGGTGCGGCACCTCCTGAAAGAGGGCATTATCGAGGGGAGCAACAGCCCCTGGCGTGCCCAGGTCGTGGTCGTTAAGACCGGCGATAAAAATCGCCTGGTCATCGACTACAGCCAGACCATAAACAGATACACCCAGCTGGACGCATACCCCCTTCCCCGCATATCTGACATGGTCAATCAGATTGCACAATACCGCGTATTCTCGACCATCGACCTTAAGTCGGCCTACCACCAACTCCCTATCCACCCCGAGGACCGCCAGTACACCGCCTTCGAGGCGAATGGGCGCCTATACCACTTCCTTAGGGTCCCCTTCGGTGTCACCAACGGGGTCTCGGTCTTCCAAAGGGAGATGGACCGGATGGTTGACCAGAACGGACTGCAGGCCACATTCCCCTATCTAGATAACGTCACCATCTGCGGCCGCGACCGGCAGGACCATGACGTGAATCTGGAGAAATTCCTCCGTACGGCCCAACGGCTGAACCTCACCTACAATAAGGAGAAATGTGTGTTTAACACCTCGCGCCTTGCCATCCTTGGCTGTGTAGTAGAGAACGGACTCATCGGCCCCGACCCCGAAAGAATGCGCCCCCTCATGGAGCTACCCCTCCCCCACTGCCCTAAGGCACTTAAGAGAACCCTGGGGCTCTTCGCCTACTATGCCCAATGGGTGCCCAATTATGCGGACAAAGCCAGACCCCTCATGAAGTCCACATCCTTCCCCCTCACGGAGGAAGCGTGCGCGGCCTTCTCCCTCATCAAGGGAGACATAGCCAAGGCCACAATGCACGCAGTGGATGAGTCCATCCCCTTCCAAGTGGAGAGCGATGCATCCGACTTCGCCCTAGCCGCTACCCTTAACCAGGAGGGGAGGCCGGTGGCCTTCTTCTCAAGGACCCTACAGGGCCCCGAGATCCGACACTCGTCGGTCGAGAAGGAAGCCCAGGCAATTGTGGAGGCGGTACGGCGCTGGAGCCATTACCTGGCAGGCAAACGATTTACCCTCCTCACCGACCAACGTTCGGTTGCTTTCATGTTTAATAACAAGCTGAGGGGCAAAATCAAGAATGACAAGATCTTGAGGTGGAGAATCGAGCTATCCACCTACGATTATGATATCTTGTACCGGCCAGGTAAGCTGAACGAACCCCCTGATGCTCTTTCACGAATTACATGCGCCAGCGCGCATATTGATAGACTTCAGACCCTCCACAACGACCTCTGCCACCCCGGGGTCACCAGACTTTACCATTTCATTAAGGCCCGCAACCTGACCTACTCCATCGAGGAGGTCAGGACCATGACCAGGAACTGCCAGACCTGCGTCGAGTGCAAACCGCACTTCTATAGGCCGGACAGAGCAAGCCTGATCAAGGCCACCCGCCCCTTCGAGCGCCTGAGCATCGACTTTAAGGGGCCTCTACCGTCATCTGACCGCAATGTGTACTTCCTCAACATCGTTGATGAGTACTCCCGTTTCCCTTTTGCCTTCCCCTGCCCAGACATGACCAGTACCACGGTCATCAAGTGCCTGAACGACCTCTTCGCCTTGTTCGGGTTCCCGAACTATATACATAGTGACTGGGGCTCCTCCTTCATGAGCGAGGAACTCCGTCAGTTCCTACTAGTGAGAGGTATTGCAGCAAGTCGGACCACCAGCTACAACCCCCGAGGGAACGGCCAGGTGGAAAGAGAGAACGCGACGGTATGGAAGGCCGTCCTCTTAGCCTTAAAGTCTAAGGGCCTCCCAACCTCCCGCTGGCAGGAAGTCCTCCCGACAGCGCTGCACTCCATCCGGTCACTACTTTGCACTGCCGTTAACGCCACCCCCCATGAACAAATGTTTGTTTTCCCCAGGAAGTCGACTACGGGAACCACCCTACCAACCTGGCTGACCGCTCCGGGGCCCGTCTTGCTGCGAAAGCATGTGAGGGCACATAAAACGGACCCCCTGGTCGAGAGGGTGAACCTCCTGCACGCCAACCCCCAGTACGCCTACGTGGCTTACCCAGACGGGCAGGAGGACACTGTCTCCTTACGAGACCTCGCACCCTCGGGCACTCCGGAGACACCACCTTTACCCCCCCCCACCACCCCCCCAATTCCAGCCCAGGTAGACGGCATGCCGGAACCCCACGAGCCTTCGCCGACCACGCAGACACCAGCATTAACACCGGATAATGCAGCACCGCCGCTGCGACGATCGGAGAGGCTTACGAGGCCTCCGGACAGACTGACATACCAGAACTGGTAGTACACTTCACCCCGCCGGACTCAAATCTAAACAAGGGGTGAATGTGGTAAACCACTTTTATCGTTCACTATCGTTACACTATAGTTATCACTGTTGTATTGTTCTCACTGTTCTCACTGTTGTATCACTATACGAGGTCGCCTCTTGTCGCGCTGTTATACCTGGGCTGACCACCTCCGACTCGGCCCATGGCTCCACCTACCTGCCCAGGTATAAAGGTAGTCGACTGGCTGGTATTCCTCCTTGTTGGACCCGATCACCCACGAGGGTGGGCTCTGTTATTTAGTCAATAAAAACCTTTAGTTACGTTCCTAACTCGTCGCTTTTTATTGGACGAATTGATAGGTATATCACCAGGTATCGATGGAGACATCGAAGAAATGACCAAGAGCTGCCTAGGATGCCAGAAGGTCCAAAACGCTCCACCACAAGCCCCTCTACATCCATGGGAGTGGCCCTCATCTCCATGGCAAAGGGTACACATCGACTTTGCTGGTCCATTTATGGACTCAATGTTCTTAATCGCGATTGATGCACACTCCAAGTGGCTGGAGGTAATAAAGATGTCCTCCACCACCACGGAAAAAACTTTCACAGTATTAAGGACCATATTTGCCAGGAATGGGCTGCCTGAACAGACCTGTTCTGATAATGGACCGCAATTTGTGTCCGAAGAATTCAGGAAGTTCTTAAAAAACAATGGGGTTAAGCACAACACGTCCGCCCAGTAAACACCTGTGTTCAATAAACACCTGTGAAACCAACTCCTGTCTTCGGTGTCTCTATTAACACACGGACACAACAGTGGCGATGAGGATGGGATGCCTGAACAGATCTGTTCTGATAATGGACCGCAATTTGTGTCCGAAGAATTCAGGAAGTTCTTAAAAAACAATGGGGTTAAGCACTACACGTCCGCCCCATACCATCCCGCCACCAATGGATTGGCTGAAAGGTTTGTCCAGACCTTCAAGAAGGCCATAAAGGCCATGGGTAATGAAGACATAAAACTTCAGCATAAGGTGGATAACTTCTTGTTTGCATACAGGAATGCAACACATATGGTTACAAACCAAACTCCCGCCATGATGTTCTTCAATAGAAGCCTAAGATGCCGGCTGGATTTGATCAAGCCAAACATCAGAAGGGACATGGAGAACCGGCAATTTCAAGGCATGAATGAAAGGCCAACTAGAACCCTTCCAGATAGGTCAACAAGTTTTGGCCCGGGACTACCGTACCGAGAAATGGCAGCCTGGAACTATCTGCACACGACTAGGACCGCTGATGTATACCGTGGACATTGGAGAAAGCATAATAAGGCGCCATGCTGACCAAATCATAGAGTCATCCGAAAAGGGACAACCTACACCACAACTCTATATGCCTAATGATGAAGTAGAGATACCCATAGCATCTACCTCCGATCCGGTGATACTGGAACCCGATGAACCCGACACTGGCATTCAAGCCGAATCAGCCTTGCCAAAAGAACCTACTACACCACCAGAAACTACTACACCACCGAGGCGTTATCCGGACCGAGTCAGGAAGCCTCCAGAGAGACTGACTTATAATTGATTAACTGCAGCAATGTGTAGATTATTTTTCTTGTAACATGTAATTAATGATTACTTAAAATATTATGTACTGGTTGGCTAAAAGGGGAGGAATTGTAGTGTATGTGCCTTTAAGAGCCCCCTGTGTACTGTAATGCCGGTAATGGCCACTCGGGCTATATAAGCCTGTATATTGTGTTGTATCAGTTAATTCACCTCCAGACTTTGTTCAGTAAACACCTGTGAAACCAACTCCTGTCTTCAGTGTCTCTATTAACACACGGACACAACATAAGTGGTCTAATATTTAAAATTATTACATTTTTTCCACAGCTTCATTGTTTTTAAGGACTTTACAGTAAGGTAAGTTTACTTTTAGACCCGAATTCGTGAAAAAAAAAAATTCTCAAAAATTTTATTAATTGTCTTAAATAGTTTTTTAAAGTTATTTATAGTTTATTTAATTATTGGGATGTTTTTTAAAATTTTAATTAAAGTTAAAGTAGTCTTTTGGGCGCCTGTACTTTTCATGAGTTTGACAGTCTTTACTATCAAACTCATGAATCAGTTTCCCCTCCCCTGATTGGCTGCAGAGTGCTCACCTGATCCCAGCCGGCACATCGCACTAAGTACGCCAGTGGATCAGGTAAACACATCGCGCCAACATCGGAACCGGGCCTGTGACAGGAAATGCAAGCAGGTCCGGGCTTCAGATGTCAGCGCGCAGGGTGAGTGCAGATCGGGGGCTTGCACGCGCGGCAAGCACCCGATCCAAATTTCTGGCCCATTGTCAGTCGCTTGGGGAGGTTTAACAGCACTGTCATCCTACAACAAATTCCACAACAACTGCTACACAGATACCATCATTGTCTGTGTTATTAATTGTGGTACGAGTGTGTTTTCTGGATTTGCCATCTTCTCCATCCTTGGACACATGGCTCATATACAAAACAAGCTTGTTTCAGAGGTTGCAAAGTCAGGTACCTGCAGACTCAAACTTATTATTTTCTGCTAAAATGTTTCCAAACTGTAAGGTAAAATTGGCCTGGCTCAACAATCTCTGTTGGCAAAATCTGGAGCCAGTAGTTTTGAACTGTAAATAGTTTAACATAAAAGTTTCTGAAGTGTAAACAAAGCAACCATGGCAACAACAACAACAACAACTTGTATTTATATAGCACTTTTAATAAAGTAAAACGTCCCAAGGAACTTCATGGGAGCGTTATCAAACAAAATTTCACACTGAGCCACATAAAGAGATATTAGGATAGGGAAGAGGTAGGTTTTAAGGAGCGTCTTAAAGGAGGAAAGAGAGGTAGAGAGGCAGAGAGGTTTAGGGAGGGAATTCCAGAGCTTAGGGCCTTGGCAGCTGAAGGCACAGCCACCAATGGTAGAGTGATTAAAATCGAGGATGCTCAAGAGGCCAGAATTGGAGCACTAACTGACCAGCTGCTTGTAATTCATAAACAGGAATAACCAGATATGTTAAAAATATCAACCAGGGTCACACAGCTTTAACCATCTTTTGAAATCTCAGATTCTCTTTGGGGATTGGGTGGTGCAATAGGTTGGACATTGGTCTTACTTCTCAGATCTGGCACCAAATCCAGCCCAGACTGATGGGATTAATGTCTCCAATGACTGCTGAGTGTAAGGGTCCTACATGGAAAGAGTTTGGGCAGTCTCCATCCTGGTCCTAGTGGGCATGGGCCCCAGCATAAAACTGGCACTGAAGTGGCAACATCACTCGGAGAGGCCCCAGGGCGGCTGGTATGGGCAATGGGAAAATGTCACACTGGTGCAACATCTTCTGAGGGCGGGTCTGAGGCACATTGTTCGGGCAGAGTAGAGGGATCTTTACTCTGCAGATAACTGTGATAAAAATTGGGGGCCTTAAATGGAAACTGCCCCATTCCCCAGCACTAACATCACTCACCCTAATGGAAAGAAATCACAAAATCTCAGACCGAATACTGAGCAAAATGTGATACATTTTGACAGTCTGGATTCTAAAGGAATTAATAGGTTTTAATTAAATTATATCAGTTTACAGTATTTCTCTTTTAAGCACCATTAATTGCACCATTTCAATTATATCCACTGTTTAGGTTTTGGTTTGGCTTTCATTGCCTACCCAGAGGCTCTTGCACAGTTGCCGTGGGAATCTTTATGGTCCATTTTATTTTTCTTCATGCTGGTCACTCTGGGAATCAACAGTCAATTTGGACTTGTAGGTAAGAATGACATTACATCATTTAACATATCTCTTTCTACTTATATAAAATAAATTATATAAAGTATTAAGTTTATATCAGTGGACAAATGTTTAACATGTTTGTGTGTCAATTTTCTGCTTGCTATGTTAATGGAGCATGGACCTGTTTGATTTAAGTGGGTTAACACCTGCATTAAAGTAACGGCCAGAGGAATGCCACTGCACATTTGGAAGAGTTCATTCATGAATATCAGCAGCAGTAATTCTAGCCCAGAACTTCCATATGATGAATCACTTTCTCTAACTCTAATGTCTGTTTATGATCATATACATCTACCAGTATAAAAGTTTGTGAAGTGAATCCATCTATTTCACTGCTGTATTTAGCATTGTGTTATTGAAGATGGAGGTCATGGGGTGAGGTCATTTTAGGCCTGTGTACTGTCAAGGAGTTATTGTGAGATTCTGGAGATACAATGGTATCAGCCATTGGTCACGACCAGATTTCATGAATAAAGATCGAGGCCTAGAAATTTGTCTTGGGCAGTGGTGCAAAATGGGCAGTATCGGATCGGCCGCCCGTTATACACAGTGCCTGACATTCAGTTCCACTGCAGTCAATGCATTGATGCAACCCTAGTTTGTGTAATCTCTCCTCGCAATTTCACTCTTGGAGTTCAGGTATCATCCTGGTTAATCTAAGGCCAATATATCCTTCATCCTTCCTAAGGTGTGATGCCCAAAACTGAACACAGTACTCCAGATTTGGCTTTGTATAGCTGTAGCATATCGTCTAATCCTTTGTATTCTAGTCCTCCAGCATTCCATTAGCATTAATGGCCCAGAAATTCGGGTCGGGGGCTTCCCACAGGTGTAAGCCCCCGACCTGCACTTACCTTGCGCGCCGGCCGTTGTGATGTGGGCCCCCGTGAAATTCCGATCCTGGGCCTGCTCCAGCTGCCGGTGCGCAGTGCTTGCATATCCCAGGGGCACAGTTAGTTCGATGCGTCCCCTGGGATCATGTGGGCCATGGAGAGCCAATCGGAGCAGTGAATGCTTCATTCATAAGTTTGACAGGAAGTGCTGTCAAAACTTATAAATACTACGGGCCCCAAAACATCACTAAATCTTCAAATAATTTTTTTTTTAAATCACATTTTTAAAATAAACTATAAATTACATGAAATAACTATTTTAAACAATAATTTAAATTTTTGAAAAAAATAATTTTATTTTCTAACGGGGCTAAAAATAAACTTACCTTGCTTTAAAGTATTTAAGAATAATAAACCTGTGGAAAAAATGTTTTAATTTTAATTAATTCAACACTTACCTTGTAAAAAGCAGGCCTTGCAACTGCTTTTTATATGTCTAACTTCTGGATACTTACCCTCCCGGGAAAACCTGCAAAATAAACGTAAGTTCGATGCGCACGCGCAGCCTCTCCTGCGTACGCATTCGAACTCTGAACCCCTTCTTTCAGGGGGACGGAAATGCCGGTTTCCCGCGCATGCGCAGTGCATGCAGGAAACCGGCACTTCCATTGGGCCTACGGGTGAGTACCCTGTGCGTACTCACCCGTGGAGACCCGAAGTTCTGGGCCAATGATTATTTTCTGTACCTTTCCATGATATTGTATTGATCTATGTACATGGACCCCTAAGTCTGTTTGGACCACCACTGTTTCTAGCTTTTCACCATTTAGAAAGTACATGGTCTGTCCTTTTTAGGTCCAAAGTGGATGACATCACACTTGCCTACACTGAAATCAATTTGCCACATTTTTGCCCATTCACTTAATTTATTAATATCGCTTGTAATTTATGCTTCCATTTACACTGCTTACAATGCTGCATATCTTTGTGTCATCAGCAAACTTGGATATGTGGCTCTCTATCATCTAAGTCGTTAATTAATACGGTGAATAGTTGAGACCCCAACAAAATCCTTGTGGTACACCACCAGTCACATCCTGCCAATTAGAGTACCTCCTCATTATCCCGACTCTCTGTTTCCTGCCGCTCAACCAATTTCCAAACCAGGTCAATAATTTACCTTCAATTCCATGAGCTTCAACTTTAGCTAACAGTCTCTTATGAGGAACTTCATCAAATGTTTTCTGGAAGTCCATATAAATAACATCCATAGATATTCTCCCCTCCACTACTTTAGTCACCTCTTCAAAAAAATCTCTCAAGTTCGTCAGGCATGACCTAACCTTTACAAATCCATCCTGGCTCTCTTTGATCAGCTGAAAATTTTCGAGGTGTTCAGTCGCTCTAACCTTAATTATAGACTCTAGGAATTTCCAGACAACAGATATTAGGCTAACTGGTCTATAATTCCCTGGTTTCCCTCTCTCACCTTCCTTAAATAGTGGAGCGACATGTGCAATTTTCCAATCTAAAGGAACGGTTTCTGAATCGAGAGAACTTTGGAAGATTATAGTGAGGACATCTGCAATGTTCTCACCTACTTCCTTTAAAACCCTGGGATGAAAACCACCTTGTCCTGGGGATCTGTCACTCTTTAGTGCCATTATTTTCTTCATTATTGTTATTTTGGTTACATTCATTTTGGTGAGTCCCTGTCCCTGATTCAATATTAGTTTCCTTGGAATGGTAGGCAAGTTATCCTCTTCCTTTAATGTAAATACTAACCAAAGTAATTATTCAACGTGTCCTGATTTCATTTACATATCACCGTAATCAGTTTTCAAGGGGCCCACATTGCTCCCGACCACCCTCGTATACTAATAAAGTTGTAAAAAAATGTGTGTTGATTTTGATATCCCTTGCAAGTTTTTTTCATACTCCCTTTTTGCAGCTCTTACTATCTGTTTTAGAAGATAGGAGCAGGAGTAGGCCATTCGGCCCCTCGAGCCTGCTCCGCCATTCAATGAGATCATGGCTGATCATCCAAACTCAGTACCCTGTCCCTGCCTTCTCCCCATATCCCTTGATCCCTTTAGCCTAAAGAAATATATCTAACTCCTTCTTGAATATATTTAATGAATTGGACTCAACTGCCTTCTGTGGTAGAGAATTCCACAGGTTCACCACTCTCTGGGTGAAGAAATTCCTCCTCATCTCTGTCCTAAATGGCTTACCCCTTATCTTTAGACTGTGACCCCTGGTTCTGGACTCCCCTGCCATCGGGAACAACCTTCCTGCATCTAATTTTGTCACCCTTTGCTGTTCTTTGTATCTCTCCCAATCAACAGGATCTGTGCTTTCTTTGCATTTTTTGTATGCTTTTTCTTCTAGTTTTATGTTGTCCTCTTTTGTCATCCATGGCTGTTTATTTTGGCAAGTAGAGCTCTTGCCCCTTAGGGGTATAAACTGGTTCTGTATCACGTTAAATTCTTTTTTCAACACCTCCCACTGATCTTCTATCGATTTAACCATTAACAGATCTTCCCACTTTGCTATGGACAGTCTCTGTCTCATCCCATTGAAGTCAGCCTTACCTAAGTCTAGAATCTTAGGGCTGGATTTTCTGCCCAGAGGCGGGATGATGGCGGGTCCGCTGTTTGGCGGGTTCCGGTCCCGCTCCCGGTTGCAGCCGCCCTGCAATAATGATTTTCCCCAGATTGGACTCATTAAGGCCGCCATGCACGTTACCCAGCTCAATCGGTGGGTGCGGTTTGGCTGATCGCACTTGATGATTCACTGGGAGCTTTTGTATTTAAGGGGGCCATGTAAGGGGTTTTCCTGAGAGATGTCCCTGAGGTTTCTCTCTCTAGAGGCCTCTCTCTTGCACAGTAAAAGCTTGAGTGGTTCGACCCACTCACCCCTTAGATTCTATACTCTGGACTTTGGGACAGGAACTACAATGTAGAGAAAACTCTTGTAGACCAAGTTTGATGAAACAAAATGAAATTTTATTGCATAAGGAAAAATATCAAATCAAATGCAAGCAGATAAGAGAGTACATGGGAGGGAAAAACACAAAACAAATCATAACGACACAGTACTACCTAAGGCAAACCAGGCATCTTATACTCTACAAAGATCATCATGAAATAAGGAAACACACGAAACATCGCGGGACAACAACTCATGTTAATTGTACCCTTAAATCCACCCCCTTATTAAACCTATCGAGATCTGATTGTGAAGGGCCAGAAACATGCTCACCAATCCCACTAGGAAGTGCAAGGGTTTTGAAATCAAGTCTGTGTTTTGATCCCTTCAGGCGCTCCGTCTCCTCGTGGAGCGTGGAACCCCTGCGAGCTGCGCCACACCTCTCTCCTGAGGTGGGGGTCGGGGCGGCTGGACACCGGCGGGCCTGGATGTCGGTGGGGTCGAGGATCATCAGCTCAACCCTGGTTAGAGGAGCCTTGGGCTGGCTCCCATCGATTTCCTTGGTTCGTTACTGTCTCTTTTCGAGCCGGAGTGGCTGGAAGGTTTCTTCTCTTGGGGCTTTATTTTTTTTGTTTCTTCTCCCAAGTTGGGTCGATGGCCTCTCGTTCCGGCAATGGCCCGGGGATGGTCGATGCTCTCCCAATGTGTTTCCCCGGGGCGGGACGCCGGCTTCGAAACGGCCTTCTTGATGTTGGCTTGGTTCTTCTTCCTCCTCCGATGGTGGAGAGGAGTTTGCTGATCTTCTCCCGAAGCGACTCCTCTTCACCCACCAGTTCTCTCTCCGAAGCTGTGTCTGTGTTCAAGCTCGCCCCCCAACTGCCGAAAAGTTTTCCAGATATACCTTTCTTCCAGAAGCTTCCGTCTCCCGCCCAAAATCAGGTTAGTCTTTGTTTAACTTTTGGCGGGCTGGGAGCACAGCGGGGTAGTTATTATATTTTTTAATGTTTTCGATGGCCGGTAAAGGACTATCTCTGGTCTGGAATGACCTTCATTGTTTTTAATGTCCTGCTGATCTCGTTATCTAGTCCTGGGTGCTGTTCTCATGAATGTGAAATTGTCCCCTTTTGTCTGGGTCAACATTTTGAAGGCCTCTGTCTCCAGGTCGATCGTGACTGGATCTGCATCTAATCCATATGTATACGTGTGGGTCTGGTTTCGTTCTCTCAGAAACGGCTTCCACAACTTGCTGTGGGTTGAATCCACAAAGCTGTCTGAGGTTGCGCAGGAACCATTTTAAAGTGTCCCAATAAGCTGGTCACATGGTATGGTGGCCATTTTGTATGCCCCTTTTTCTGGGCTTCTTTTAAAACAGTCTATAAAATCATGGCCTCTTCTGCCATTTGACCCTTATTAATACAAAGTCCAATTTTGCAAATCCTACACTCCCCCCTGATGATACTATAATTTGCTTGAAGTAATTCTGGGTGAGCAAAATTTTCTGACTGTCCACAATCTAACCATCCCCAGTATTTACCTACCCCACGACACATGCATTTCCCATTTCAGAAAAATCTAGTGTACATTAAGCATCTATAGATGGCAATTCCTTGGAGCTAAAATCTAACAACTTACTTCCAGGCATGGAGGGGGTCCTTATACCACTACATCACCTAGTGTATACACATTACTTTCTAATAATAACATCACATCCAATAAAACTTCAATAATAAAATAAAATACACACACGAAAAATTCAAAATGCACATGAATACTGTTGTGTATGTACCTTTAAGAGAAGAACTGATTCTATACTGCAGTACCAGCAGTGACCACCCCTGTATATAAAGCCATAGCTGGCTTCTGTACTTCAGTCTTAAGTTACCCTCCGTTCAGTAAATACCTGTTTTATTGTTCTCCTGCAGTCCGTGTATTATTAAGGCGCGGACACTACAGTGGCGACGAACAGGTTCGAACTCACCTGCAGTACTGCATCACCTCACAGGGATCTTTCCCTGAGAAGAAGCTTCTTGGAGGTCGAAGTCAGAGCAACGGGCGTCGACCGTGGGCAACCACCCAAGGATCCCTCGGAGTTCGGAGAGTTGCAGGAGAGGCTGTGGAGAGCTGGGCTTGGCTCCCCAGTCAAGGTGTTCCAGCAAATCGTGCTGGTAGCAGGTAGTGCGCTGACCCTTCCGGACTGCGGCGGGCTTGAGCTCGATCGGCTCTGCAAAGGGGCCGTGCAGCGTCGTCGATAGGAAAAGAGAGAGACAGAGGGTGGAGTGCATAGGGCACGGTCGGTGCTGAAGAACCAGGCAGCGTAGCGAAAATAAAACAAGGGGAAGAAAAAGTGAGACGCGCCGAAGCCGCGGGTCGCCGCCATTACCCTGCAGAATGCTAGGAGCAGCGTGGCAGCAAGGGGAAGAAGGAAAAGCGCGGGAGGCGCCATTTTAATCCATTGGTGAAGATGAAAAAGCACGGGAGGCGCCATTTTAAATCACCCAAGATGCCGAAAAGTGGCAGTATCACTGCTTTCGACAACGAGGTTGAAGACTGGACCACGTATGTGGAAAGAATTGAAGTGTACTGCACGGCAAATGAGGTGGCCGATGGAAAGAAGGCGTCGGTATTATTAAATTTGATGGGCGCGAGAACCAACGGCCTATTGCGGAATTTAATTACCCCAGCTAAACCAATGGAGACAAGTTTTGAAGAGATTGTTAATATCTTACAGGAACACCTAAACCCTACACTGCTGCTGATAGCAGAAGATTCAAGTTCCATAAAAGAAACCAGCACAAAGATGAGAGCAATGCTGACTATCTTACGGAACTACGCAAGTTATCGAAGCACTGCCAGTTCGGAGCAGGACTGGCAGACACCTTACGGGATAAGTTTGTCTGCGGGCTCCAGAGTGAAGGAACCCAGAAACGACTACTTTCAGAAAAGGACCTGACGCTAGAACAGGCTTTCAGCGTGGCAGTATCCTATGAAGAAGCAGCACGGGGAGCTGCGGAAATACAACAGAAACCACAGGAATACAGCGCTAATGAAATGGCGTATGGAGCAGAAAAGTGCTATCGCTGCGGCAGAACAACCCATGATCAGAAGGACTGCTGGTTTAAGGACAAAGTATGCAGGCAATGTGGGAAAATGGGACACATAGCAAGAGTCTGCAGGTCGGGAAAGAAAACCAACACTACAAGAACTACTAAGGACAAGTACAAGAAAGTAAATAAATTGACAGACAGTAGTTCGGAAGATCAGGAGAGTGATAAGGACTCCGGGAGCAGGAGACTAAGTTGTCTAAAGTTACACAACGTGATCGCAAAGGAGGATCACTAAACCATTTGGGTCACCCTCATGATAGCAGGGTCCCCAGTAAAGATGGAATTGGACACAGGATCAGCCCTAACTGTCATGAATCAACGAGACTATGAGCGGCTATTCTCACACATACCCTTGAAGGACACGTCCATTGTATTGAAGACATACACGAGGCAAAAAGTCTACCCCAGAGGAAAAATAAGGGTGCCAGTTGAATACAACGGCAAGGAAACACAGAAACTGTATCTATATATACTACCGGATGGAGAACCACCACTATTGGGACGTGAATGGATCCGAAAAATACAATTGGATTGGCATTCCATTCAGGCGCTAACTGTGACTGATAAAAAGGATGAAGACGTCACACCTGGACAACTGTCAAAAATTCTAACTGACGCGAAAGTGGTGTTCCAACAAGGACTTGGGACTCTAAAAGGAGTAACGGCAACGATAAAAATCGAAGATAACGCAAACCCAAAATTTTTTAAGGCCAGACCGGTACCTTACGCGATCCGCCCAGCCGTTGAAGCAGAGCTGGAGAGTCTGGAGCATTCGGGTGCGCTGTCCAAGGTGGACTGGAGCGAGTGGGCCACACCCATCATTCCTGTAATGAAGAAATCATTGAGCAGCATGCCTGGGGAACCGAAGAAGGTTCACATCTGTGGGGACTTCAAGGTAACTGTGAACCCAGTCCTGCACACAGTACAATATCCACTTCCACGGACAGAAGATATTTTCACCTCACTATCTGGAGGGAAACGCTTTACAAAGATTGATCTGGTGCAAGCGTATCTACAAATGGAGGTGGAAGAAGCATCTAGGAAATACCTCACGATAAACACTCTCAAAGGCCTTTACCAGTACAATCGACTGGTATTCGGGGTAGCATCAGCCCTGGCTATTTGGCAGAGGGCGATGGAACAAGTCCTGCAAGGGATCCCGGGGACCCAGTGTTATTTGGACGACATCCTGGTTACGGGCGAAAATGACAGTGAACACCTTGCCAACCTGGAGCAGGTGCTCACGAGATTACAGGAATATGGGATACGAGCCAACCGCCCCAAATGCGAGTTCTTCAGGAGACAAATCTCGTATTGTGGCCACATGATTGATGAGGAAGGGTTGCATAAGTCGCCGGACAAGATTAAGGCTGTAGTCAAGGCTCCAGCACTGGAAAATGTGTCGCAACTGAGGTCATTCCTCGGGTTGGTGAACTACTACCATAAGTTCTTGCCGAATTTATCTACAATTCTGCACCCACTGAACACCCTACTGCAAACTGGAGTAACATGGAAATGGAGTGATGAGTGTAAGCGTGCCTTTCAGAAATGTAAATGCCTAATCACTTCAAAAGAAGTATTGGCCCATTACAATCCAACACTACCGGTTCGGTTAGCATGTGATGCGTCTCCCTATGGCATCGGAGCGGTGCTGTCGCACAAATTCCTTGACGGTTCAGAGAGGCCAATAGCCTTTGCGTCGCGCTCGTTAACCTCAGCCGAGCGTAACTATGCCCAGATTGACAGGGAGGCCCTCAGCCTGGTGTGGGGGGTGAAGAAGTTCAATCACTATCTGCACGGGCAGAAATTCACCCTACTGACTGATCATCAGCCCCTGGTCTCCATTTTTAACCCAAAGAAGGGCGTTCCGGTGATGACGGCGCAACGGCTGCAAAGATGGTCACTTTTTCTAGGGGCACATCAGTACGACATAGAGTACAAGGGTACGAAACAGCATGGAAACGCTGATGGGCTGTCGCGCCTACCGTTGCCTACGGTAGAGGAAGCACCTGCAGTGGACCCTGTTGAGATATTCCATGCGACCATAGTCGAATGTCTACCTGTTACAAACTCAAGTATAGAGAAGGAAACCCGAAATGACCCGACACTCTCTCGGGTCTATGATTTGATGGTGAAGGGATGGCCAGCACATGGCGACTCACTGTTGCCAGCATTCTCGCCAAGGAGAGAACAGCTGTCAGTGTGCCGGGGGACCTTGATGTGTGGATCCCGAGTGGTAATTCCACCCAAGTTGAGAGATAGAGTGCTCAATGAGCTTCATGAGGGTCATCTGGGAGGGGTAAAAATGAAGAGCCTAGCCAGGGCATTTGTGTGGTGGCCGGGAATTGATAAAGAAATTGAGGATATGACCAAGAGATGCACAGGATGCCAGAAGGTCCAAAACGCTCCACCACATGCCCCGCTACATCCATGGGAGTGGCCCTCATCTCCATGGCAACGGGTACACATTGATTTTGCTGGTCCATTTATGGACTCAATGTTCCTAATCACTGTGGACGCCCATTCAAAATGGCCAGAGGTCATCAAAATGTCCTCCACCACCACGGAGAAAACTATTGCAGTCCTACGGACCATCATCACCAGGAATGGCTTGCCAGAACAGATTTGCTCCGACAATGGGCCACAGTTTGTGTCCGAGGATTTCCGGAGGTTTCTGAGGAATAATGGGGTGAAACATTACACATCTGCCCCATATCATCCAGCCACAAATGGATTGGCTGAGAGGTTTGTTCAGACCTTTAAAAAGGCCATAAAGGCAATGTATAATGACGACATACCACTACAACACAAGGTGGATAATTTCTTGTTTGCTTACCGGAATGCGACACATGCAGTCACCAACCAAACTCCAGCCATAATGTTCTTCAACCGAAGGCTAAGATGTCGCCTGGATTTGCTCAAACCAAACATAAGACGAGATGTTGAGGATAAGCAATTCCAGCACATAAATGAGAAGCCAACCAGGAGCTTCAAGATAGGGCAACCAGTCTTGGCCCGCGACTACCGAACAGAAAAATGGCAGCCAGGAACGATATGCACACAGCAGGGACCACTAATGTACACAGTGGACATTGGAGAGAGCATCATGAGATGCCATGCTGACCAGATTCTAGAGTCACAGGAACAAGCCAAACCCATACCACAGGTACACCTAGTAATCAACCCGAAGTACAGATTGCGTCTACCTCAGAAGCAGTGGTATTGGAAGCTGACGAACCAACCAATGACAATGAGCCAGAATCAACTCCGCCGCAAGAACAGGATACTCGAGAAAGGCGTTATCCAGTCAGGATCAGGAAGCCTCCTCAAAGACTGAACTTATAAATGATTATTTCGGTTGATGTATATAGTACAGAGAAAATTGTAATTGTAATTAGTTATTATTTAGTTGTTAAATGAATGTTATGTGCTGTTTATCTAAAAAGGGAGGAATTGTTGTGTATGTACCTTTAAGAGAAGAACTGATTCTATACTGTAGTACCGGCAGTGACCATCCCTGTATATAAAGCCATAGCAGGCTTCTGTACTTCAGTCTTAAGTTACCCTCCGTTCAGTAAATACCTGTTTTATTGTTCTCCTGCAGTCCGTGTATTATTAAGGCGCGGACACTACAAATACATATCAAAAATAATACAGAGGAGGGAGGGAAAACTTTAACTTTATACAAAGCAGCAAAATCTAAACGGGTGTCTCTTCTTCTACCTGCACATAATGCTCCCTCCATTCCCCTCTATTCTCATACTTCTGCGAATGTTTGACCTTTTTACAGTGTACAAACAGTAAATAAACTACAATGATAGCCTGGCACACTACAAGAATGTGGGAGGCTATCCTAATCCAAGAAGGGACTTCTATATTAGTGAACAGGTCCCACCATGGTGGGGTCACTATATCCAATATGTCTGCCCCTATCTCTAAAGTCTTCTGCTCCAGTGTGTAGAAGTGTTTCTGTGAAACAACAACGGCTTTTAATATCTTGGTGAGGTGTTCAGGGAGAGGGGAAATGATATATTCAAAATGTGCAATGCATCGCTGCAGATCGGTGAAATTCTCTTTCACAGTGATGTGAACAGTGGAAGGTTCAGGAATGGGGACAATTCGCTCTTGGGCCACTTGAACTTCTGCCCTGGGCTTGAAACAGAAGCTGCTGTCACTGACCGGGCACCAACCGTGCTGTCCATGTTGGTAGTGGGGCACTGCAGTGGTGACACAGTATGTCCCACCTCCTATATATGTCACCTGCGGGGGCACATGACCTTGTGCCATTGCCTCCATGGTGCAATTTATAGGCTTCGCGCCAGCAGTTCTGAACCCGCACTGTGGTTTTGAATGGGCATTCAAATGCTGGGGACACAGGATGATGTGTGCTCCCCGGCTCCGGCACCCCGAGAGGTCGATACCCGTCATTGCATGCTCCCATCGAATGACGTAAGGCGGGACCCCTGTGTAGCGAATGTGCGCACCCCCCTGAATGACTCCAATGTTCTCCACCCTGTATACCGGGGCGGGTTTGGCTGTCTTTCCCATCACCGGCATTCTTACCCATAATGGTGTGATTAGACTGCCCACAGTCCACTGGGACTGGGTAGGCCTCTGAAGCTAGTCTGAGCTGGCACAGACTCAATGTATTCTCAAAAGGGTGGAGGGCTGTGAGGTGCTTGTTGCTGATCCAGGAGTGGACTAAACCTAGCTTTAAATCCTCCAGATTACTGCGGCCCTCGCCCAGTAACCACGCCCCGTATAGCACACAAGCTTTGTTCTGCACAGCCTGATCGGACGCATTCCGATCCTCCCTGATGAGAGCATTTACCGTTCTAGCGTGTTTCTCTAGCTCAGCTATTATCTCTTTTAAGTATAGTGTCATGGCCTGGTCCTCATGTAACTCAGAATCCACTACCTTATTCTCATCAGTCAGTATTTTTCTTAACTGTGTTTTCAAACCATTGATCTGGGTTTGCAGCCCCACATCATCCAGTGTGTTGATGACGGAAGTTCCTGTATTAAAAGCTGTGAAAATATCATTTACTGCACCCCTTCTTTGTCTCCCTACTCTGTCCAAGACCTCATGTGGTGTGGTGTAAAATTCGGCTCTGTCGACATCGGCAAAGTCGAATTCGTAAAACTGTTTAAACATGTTTGTTAACAGGACCTGGTATAATTGCTCCATTTCCCTGGGGCACCACTCTGGCAATCGTACCACGGTGAGGTTTAAAATCACCGAAGCCACCGTGTAGTGGACCCCTTGGTACAGTACCTGACCTGTGGGTACCAATACCAATCCGTTCCCGGGTCCCTTTGTTGTGGTGGGGCACCCTTCCTTGAGGGCTTTAGCTACCGGAATTGTGGGCAAGGGCTTGCGGGGTCGGGTGATGAGCTCGGTGGCGTCTACTGGGATCTGAGAGTATGGGACTCCGCACGCCCATGTGCTGACGTCCCACCCCATTCCTTGTCCAGCATCCTGCCACTGTCTTTGGAAAAAGATGGAGACGCCTGTGGAGCAAGCGCGTTCTGAACCCCACATACAGATGTAGATCCCCTCATCTGGTTCCCACCATTTGTCCCAACAGACACTCAACCCCCCGTGAGTTCCCGTAATTGTCCGATGGGTATTATTACCCATCTCTCCTATTCCACAGTGGAATTCTTCATGGTGCTGCTCAACTTGCGCAGCCACCACCAACGATCCAAAGGTACATGTCCGTGGCAAACAAGGCAAATCTTCTTGCCCACGGTGACGCTGATCCTGGGTGCAATAATCCGCACCCTGGGGCACATCAGAGACATTTCTCTGAATGCAAACCCCATCTGGCTGGAGTATTCAGTAGAGTTTGACCCCAGCCAGCCTGGCCATCTTCCTTCATGGAAGTAGGCAGCAGTCTCTTCAGCGTCCTGTGAGCCGGTTCCGTCAGTTGCGATGGGGCCATAAATCATGGAGTCCTTGGTGCGGCCCCGATAGGCCCAGCTCCACCCGATCGTCACGAACGCGATGAGGATCCCTCTCATCTTTCTCCTGGTTCCTGCAACAAATCAAACAACATAGCCAGGCTCCCGAGAGTTTCTGGCTTAGGTGACGGCATGATCGGGTCTTTCGACCTCGATCCAAAACAACACACATACTGGGCAGATTTAAAACTACTTAAACTCTAATCATTTTAACATTTACACACCTTAAACTTAAACCTAAACTTATGTACAGCGCCGCCCGTCCCCGGGCGGCTTGCCTAATTCCTGATTGGACTGCAGCTCGCCGCTCCCTGTGGCGGGGCTGCAGTGACCTGTGGCTCGGGCTCCCTGCAGCCTTTTGCTGTTAATCGGGGACTGTGTTTTTTCATGGATTTCTGAAGTCGGCGTTTACTGAGAATGGGGGATTCGGGCCAAGGTTTTACTGGCTGAGGCATACGAGTCGACCTGCGAAAAGGTACTTTGGGCGTGGCTCCCTTAGCGAATGGACCTTCGGGTGGGACCTTAGCTCTCACAGCCCGTGGCTCTTCCATGACTGTGGGCTTCGGCTCCCTTCCCTCAGGCTCCGCCCCTTTGGGATTCGGGCAGGCTCCCTTGGCGAGTGGACCTTCAGGTAGGACATTAGCTCTCACAGCCCGTGGCTCTTCCACGACTGTGGGCTTCGGCTCCCTCCCCTCAGGCTCCGCCCCTTCAGGAATTGGGCCTGTGGCAGACAGCTCCTCCTCACCTGTCCCTACAGGTGGAGAATCTCTGCCCCCAATTTCTACCTCCCCCACGCTCGAGTCGAGGGTGGGACCTCCGTCCTCCGACTCCACCTCCTCCAGAATCGTGTCGAGGGCGGGACCTTGTTGTTCGGGCCCCCTCCTCGTCCGAGTCCCAGGCCATCGGGGAAACCTCCCCCCAGGTGGGCGGGACTGCTTCTCCTTCCAAGCAGGCTACAACGCCAGCTTGTGTGGTCTGTGGCTCATCGCGCGCCTCAAGCTGAGGATCTTTACCCTCAGACCTGGCTTCGGTTGCTGATGCTCTTGCACCCGGTTTAAACAGTTTGCACTGATTGATGTGAAACCATTTAGTGCGCCGGGGCAACTTCACTGCATATACCATGGGGCTGGCTTTGTCTACAATGCTGTAGGGCCCCATGTACAGTGGTTCTAGACTCCCTACTCGGGCATAGTTTCTCACCATGACCTGATCTCCAACTTCCCACTCGATTGTCTTTCGGGGTTCAAGCAGCAATCGGTTGCCCTGATGCTGCCTCCCCATGTTCCCAGCTGCTTGCCCATAGATCCATTTCAGGCGCTCAAAAAGGTTCCGGGCAAACTTGTCCCGATTCACCTCTTGGAGCTGCCCCTCAGTGAGCACCGGGGCTAGTACATGGGTGGGGGTTCGCATGACTCTTCCAGTCATTAATTCGTGCCGGGAGTACCCCGTACTTTTAGACTGGCTAGCCCGGATCCCCATGAGGACTAGAGGCAAGGCCTCCGCCCATTTCTGGGGCGAGTCCCTCGTCTCCTTCCTCAGCTTTTCCTTTAAGGTGCGGTTCATGCGCTCCACAATCCCAGATGACTGCGGGTTGTGGGCCACGTGCCACTTCCCTTCAATGCCTAAGAGCATGAGGGTGTCCTGCATCACTTGGCCAGTGAAATGAGCCTCTTGGTCAGACTCCACAAATCGTGGTAGTCCCCACCACAAGTACACCTCCCGGGCCAAGATCCTGGCAGTACTAAGTGCCGTGGCTGTTTGGCATGGGAAGGCTTCCACCCACTTGGTGAACACATCCACAAGGCAGTATTATAGCCTCCCTGGGCGGTGGGCAGGGGCCCGATGTAGTCGACCTGTATCGACTGCCATGGTCCCTCTACCCTCCTGATGTGCCCCATGGGCACCTTCCTTTTCTGGGGGTCTGGGTTGTTTGCAGCGCACACTAGGCAATTGGCGCAGAACTCGCGGACATCGTCCCGAAGTCCCGGCCACCACCCCGCCTGTTCCACCCATTGCCAGGTGACCTCAGGCCCGGGGTGTCCTGCTTCTGGACCCTCGTGGGCCAGTTGAAGGAATGCCCTCTGGCGCTGTTGCGGCACAACCCACTGTTCCTCTCGGAACAGCATGCTTTCCTTGATGGAGAGGGCTGCTGTACCGTATGGACCCTCTACTTCCTTGCCCTCAGCGATGGCCTTGAGGACTGTTTTTAGGGCGGGATCTAGGGTTTGGACGGTCTTGAGGTCTGGGGGCAGTGTTACCCCTGTGGTTCCCTGAGTCCCATCCCTGCCTTGGATCACTGCCACGGGTTTGGACCCACAGGGATCCCAAAAGGTACCGGTGCGGGCACCCTCCCTGGCTAGCGTATCCGCTTGCTGATTACCCTCGCCGCGGGGTTCCGTGGAGGAATGGGCCTTTAGCTTGTGGACAAAGACTTCCCCTTTCTCTCCCACCGCAGCTAAGATCTTTTCTAACAGGGGCTTCATGGTTAAGGGTCGCCCATCCGCAGAGGTGTATCCGCGGCGGGACCAGATGGCTAGGTAGTCTGTACACGAGTTGCATGTGAACATGCTGTCCAAGCAAATCGTGTATGGGGTGGGGAAGATTTCGGGGTGTGTAACGACGTACACTACCGCGGCCAGTTCAGCCTGCTGGGCGCTCATGGTGCTGGGGAGCTTAATCGCCAGGGCAATGTTTGCCGTGGGGTCATAAACTCCACACCCCGTGAGACGCTCGCCAGCGGATACCGTGCTGGAACCGTCCACGTAGATCTCGCGGCCCGTGGGATGTATCCCGGCCCGTAAACCTACGTCCACCTCCCATACCCCTTCTACGGAACACCAATGGGCTGTTCCGGGATATACCATGTTGGCCGCAAGCTTGGGCTCGCAGAGACCCTTCACCTTCAGCTGCATCTGTGAAAGGAGGAGGGTCCAGCGCGCAATGCGTGCACTGCTTACTGTCCCATCCTTAATCCTTCCATCTAGAAGCATTCGGGTGGGTGTGTGATGGGTGAGGAGAATGATGGGAGAGGTGCCTGTGAAGATCAGAGACCTTTTCACAGCCCAACGCATGGCCAGTAGATGCCACTCGCAATTGGAAAAGCGCCTTTCCACATCAGTGAGCACCCTGGAGGAATAGACCACTGGCCTCAGCTTGCCGTGTCACTCTTGAAGCAGTACAGCACTCAAGCTATCCCCGCTAGCCGCTACCTCCAGGAAAAACTCCTCTCCCCCATCTATGGCCCCCAGGGCTGGCGAGGTCTGCAAGTCTCTCTTGAGTTTCTCAAATACTGCCTGGCAACCCTCATCCCAGGACCACTCCACTCCCTTGTGTAGGAGTCAGAGCAGCGGGGCTGCTGTGGCTGCATAGTCCTCAATAAAGTCTCTGCAGTACCCGGTCAGTCCCAGAAAGGACCTCACACCCGTTGCGGTGTTGGGAATCGGTAGATTTTGCACCGATTCCCGCCTGGCCTTATCTATGGCTCTCTCACCGGCGCGGATGGTCAGACCCAGGAATTTCACTTCCTGCTGGCCGATCCGTGCCTTCTTTGGGTTCACTTTGAAACCCTTTCTTCCTAACAGCTCCAATAACTCGGCCAATAGTGGGCCATACTCCTCTCTTGAGTCTGTGAACAGGAGCAGGTTGTCCACATACTGCACTAGCTGATTGGGCTGGCTGAACTCTTTTAAACTCCCTGCCATGCATTGATGGAAAATGCTGGGGCTGTTGTGGAAACCCTGTGGCAAGCAGTTCCAGGTGTACTGTTGCCCTTTAAACGTAAAGGCAAACTTGTACTGATCCTCCCTCCGTAAAGGGATGGACCAAAACCCATTAGAAATATCCAGTACCGTGAACGTGGTCGCGGAGGCTGGAATACTTCCTATCAGGTCGGCAACTGCTGCTACTGTCGGTGCGCCGGCTGGGATGTTGCTATTGCGGACTCTGTAGTCCACCGTGGCTCTCCAGGAATCGTCCGGCTTCCTCACCGGCCATAAAGGAAAGTTCACATGGGTGACTATCGGTCTCAACATGCCCTGCTGCACCAGTGAAGATATTGCTGTCTCCATGTCGGGCTCCGCTTCCCGGGGAAGTTGTACTGTTTTTGGGGTCGGGCCATGGGGTCCCTGTCTACGCTGACATCAAACCCGGTGACCCTCCCGCAATTGTGCTTGTGAGTGGCAAACGTCGTCAGGTGGTCGCACACGAATGCCTGCAAATCTTGTGGGACGCCTGTGACCATGAGCTCGAGGTCGTAGCCATCTTTTGGCTTCACGGTACACAGGGTCCCCCTTTCTCCTTCCCCTGGGATGACGACTACCTTGCCCGGCTCACCCTTACCCACTCCCCAAAGACAATGGTTTCTTAGATCCACGAGGATCCCGTGTTCGACCAAGAAATCGGACCCGAGGATCCCTTTCCCATTCTCCACCTCCCACTTCATCAGTATACACCTCCACTTGGTGCGGAGTGGTCCTAAATGAATGGAGAGGGGAATGGAATGTGCGCCAGCCTGTTCCTTGCCTGTGAAGCCCGACAGAATATATGGAATCCCGGTGGACAGAGGCGAGGTGGCGGGGTTATCTGTGTGGATCACGGTGCACGATGCCCCCGTATCCAACAAATAGGTCCCTTTTACCTCCTGCATTTACATCTCCACGAGGGGTCGCCTCCATATATCATATCGCAGCGCACACAAGTAAATGGGCTGCGCCGGCTCTAGTCATTTGGGCACAGCGGTCGGGGTTTTGGGAGCGACAAGACCAGTGGTGACAGCTATTTTCCCCTGAGAAATCATCAGAGGCCGCATTGTCTCTCAAATTGATTCAATCGCAGTGGGATCCATAACTGCACCAGCTCCTTGTGCTAGGGCAGGAGCTATGGCTTGGGTTTGGGCTGGTGCTGGGGCGGCGGTCTGGGCTTGGGCTTGGGCTGCGGGAAATCTCCCTTTATTATCCTTCCATGGATTTCTACAGTCCTTGCGCCAATGTCCATCCTTCCCACACCCGTAGCAATTGAGCTTGATTTGGACAGGGTGATTCCCCTCCTGACGCCACTCCTTTTTGCTTGGGGCTGCGGGTTTTGCCTCATGCACCTTTCCCTTCTGGGGAGGTGTTTCCTGACCTCTACAATTCTTGTATGCTACATTTAGCTGACAGAGTACTGTCTCCTCCGTGACGCCGGGTCCTTGGGGATCAAACCAAGATCTGGCTAGGGCCCGTACCTCTGGCAAGCTGTTGGTAACCAAGCAACGGAGCCAATGAACCCGCTGTTCGTCGCTCATTACAGCCCGTTCAGGCATACCCGGACAGCTGCGTCGATACACTGGCCACAGCCTTTCTGCGAAAACCCGTGGGGGTTCTCCAGATAGCTGCACGGTCCCTTCTACACGGTCAAATGGACTACCATCGTCCACTCCCATTACTTCTAAAACTTCCTCACTACCCTTTCCGTCCACTCTTACTATCCTCTGAGAGGCACTGAAGGATTGTGCAATCCAGGGAGAAAGGCAACAGTTTCACCTGTTCCTGATCATCACAGTCATTAATGGCTGCTGTTTCCTCTATCTCCCTGAAATGAAGCGAGGGATCTCCCTTTACTGTGAGTCGTGCGAGGTGGCTCACCATGGACCTTAATTGCGGGCCAGCGTAGGGCACCACGAGCTGGTTCTGGTGGGGTCCGATACTGCCATCGGCAACGTTGGGACCGAACCTCTGGTGCCAAGCGGGACACATTGGTGCCGGTCCCGGCTTTGCGACCAGTGGTTCTTCCTCACACTCCACCTCGGCTACCTCCTCTTTCACTACCCCCTCCTTTTCCGGCCAAGTCTCCCTATAGCTCGGCGGTGCTGAGGGCTCGGTGGCTGGTATCACAATTACCTCAGCTGGAATCGGCTGTTTTGATTTCTTTAAAAAGTCCATGTGACTAGCTTTCGGGCTGACGAGACACACCATGCCTTTTGCCTTTACCAGGGCCGTTCTTAGGTCCTCTATGGTCTTTTGGCAGGGGCCGTGGTCTGTGCTCTCAAACCCATGCTCGAGGGTTAGCTTGTAAGCTGCCTTAACCTTCACTACTCTCTCCTCCTGCGCTCTTAGCTGTTGTGCGAGGCGGGCGTTTTTCTCCCGTATCCTCGTTTCATTGATCTTTGCCTCAGTAACCTGGCACTCCAGGTACTCTATCCTAGCCTGATATTGACTAGCTACCACTTGGCGTTCCTGATTCAGCGCGTGAAGCGCTGTGATGAGTTTTTCCCCACCCATGGCCTTTTCCTCTATCTCTGCTGCCTGGGTTGTTATCCTGGCTGCCTGTGCTGCAACGACCCGGTCCAAGATCTGGACCTGCTTCTTGTAACACATCAGCCACACTGCCTTCTCGACTGACTTCTTATGCTCTTTGCTCTCTGTCCACCTGATGGCTGCGTCCACCGGACGCCCAACCAGCAAGAGATCGGAAATTCAATGTTTAGTGAGATTTACCTTGCCAAAGACATAATCCGCTATCCTCTCATCCATTGCATTTCGACCATTCAAACTTGGATCTACTACATTGCAATCCTGCGGCCAGAGTCCTGCCGTGGTCGCCATTTTCTGTAAGGGGTTTTCCTGAGAGATGTCCCTGAGGTTTCTCTCTCTAGAGGCCTCTCTCTCTTGCACAGTAAAACCTTGAGTGGTTCGACCCACTCACCCCTTAGATTCTATACTCTGGACTTTGGGACAGGAACTACAATGTAGAGAAAACTCTTGTAGACCAAGTTTGATGAAACAAAATGAAATTTTATTGCATAAGGAAAAATATCAAATCAAATGCAAGCAGATAAGAGAGTACATGGGAGGGAAAAACACAAAACAAATCATAATGACACAGTGCTAACTAAGGCATACACAGGCATCTTATACTCTACAAAGATCATCATCAAATAAGGAAACACACAGAACATCGCGGGACAACAACTCATGTTAATTGTACCCTTAAATCCACCCCCTTATTAAACCTATCTAGATCTGATTGTGAAGGGCCAGAAACATGCTCACCAATCCCACTAGGAAGTGCAAGGGTTTTGAAATCAAGTCTTTGTTTTGATCCCTTCAGGCGTTCCGTCTCCTCGTGGATCGTGGAACCCCTGCGAGCTGTGCCACACCTCTCTCCTGAGGTGGGGGTCGGGGCGGCTGGACACCGGCGGGCCTGGATGTCGGCGGGGTCGAGGATCGTCGGCTCGACCCTGGTTAGAGGAGCCTTGGGCTGGCTCCCATCGATTTCCTTGGTTTGTTACTGTCTCTTTTCGAGCCGGAGTGGCTGGAAGGTTTCTTCTCTTGGGGCTTTGTTTTTTTGTTTCTTCTCCCAAGTTGGGTCGATGGCCTCTCGTTCCAGCAACGGCCCAGGGATGGTCGATGATCTCCCGATGTGTTTCCCCGGGGTGGGACGCCGGCTTCGAAACGGCCTTCTTGATGTTGGCTTGGTTCTTCTTCCTCCTCCGATGGTGGAGATGAGTTTGCTGATCTTCTCCCAAAGCGACTCCTCTTCACCCACCAGTTCTCTCTCCGAAGCTGTGTCTGTGTTCAAGCTCGCCCCCCAACTGCCGAAAGGCCTTCCAGATATACCTTTCTTCCAGAAGCTTCCGTCTCCCGCCCAAAATCAGGTTAGCCTTTGTTTAACTTTTGGCGGGCTGGGAGCACAGCGGGGTAGTTATTATATTTTTTAATGTTTTCGATGGCCGGTAAAGGCCCATCTCTGGTCTGGAATGACCTTCATTATTTTTAATGTCCTGCTGATCTCGTTATCTAGTCCTGGGTGCTGTTCTCATGAATATGAAATTGTCCCCTTTTGTCTGGGTCAACATTTTGATGGCCTCTGTCTCCAGGCCAATCTTGACTGGATCTGCATCTAATCCATATGTATACGTGTGGGTCTGGTTTCGTTCTCTCAGAAATGGCTTCCAGAACTTGCTGTGGGTTGAATCCACAAAGCTGTCTGGGGTTGCGCAGGAACCATTTTAAAGTGTCCCAATAAGCTGGTCACATGGTATGGCAGCCATTTTGTATGCCCCTTTTTCTGGGCTTCTTTTAAAACAGTCTTTAAAATCATGGCCTCTTCTGCCATTTGACCCTTATTAATACAAAGTCCAATTTTGCGAATCCTACAGCCATGTCCACTTTGATTATGACTTTCTTTTTTCTGCACTCGAATGCAGGTTGCTGCAGGCATGGCAGTGCAACGGACCAAGGCTGCTCCCCAGTTTGATCATGACTCCCTCCTTGCTCTTGTGGAAGGAGTAAGAGGACGCAAAGAGGTCCTCTTCCCTTCAGATGGAAGGAGGAAGCTTCCTCAGCACACCAAGGCAGCCTGGCTGCAAATTACTGAGGAGGTCAGTGCAAAGTCAGTCTGTACACGCACCTGGGTGCAGTGTAGGAAGAGGTTTAATGATCTGGTGCGCTCAGCAAAAGTGAATATAACATCACACTTACCTTCAACCTGCTTCCCATCTCTTCTCATCTCCATCACTTTGTATTGGCAACCTACTCCTGCACATCCCAACTCACCCTAACATCCCTTGCACCCTCACCCATCCCTCTCTCTATGTACAGAATCACATCACCATCTTACTATGCACCACTCACACGCACTCTCACAACAACTAACAATGTACAGGGAGGGACCTTGGTATTGGCACCTCACTCCATCATAGTCTCCCTCTAAACATGTGTATTATCCATTATTTACACTCACTTCATCAATCTCTCTGAAACTCCACTTGTGTTCCTCATTGCAGGAAAAGAGAGCCCAAGAGGGAGAGGGGGAGGACAGGAAGAGGCCCACCATCCGTGGCGCATCTAACGTATGCTGAGGAGGCAGCTCTGGAGATTGTGAGAGATGCAGAGGAGCTGGAAGTGGGGGACGGAGAGATGGGCGCAGTACAGCGAGCTGGTGACAGAATTGATATCCAACCCTCTGATTTTGCATTCATGAGTAACTCATATGAGATCTGATGTTCATAGAAATTGAGTGCTGATCATCTGCACAATGGGATGTGTCTGCAACCTACATATCACGTGTCTAACTCATGCCTTTACTCCCCCACAGGACCATCAAGAGGCCCCTCCCCACTGTCCTGGCGGAAGTGCAGGAGCACTCCTCAGAGGAAACCCCAGCATCTGAAGGAGCAGTGTCAGTAGAAATGAGCACACCCAGCACCAGCGCAGAGACGCACACCTTGTTGGGTCGTTTGTGAGATAGAGCAGTGTTGTCACCTGGTGTATCACAGCTCACAAGTGAGCAGGAGAAGATGGTGGAGACAGGACCAGCAGTGGAGAGTCCTCGTCAGAGGCTGCAGGGCGCTCCTAGCTCTGCTCAGCTACATGTAGATGCTGAGCCTCTGGGGCCATCCAGAAAGAGAACGGTGCTGAAGCTTCAGGAACAAGTGCAAGTGGCTCTGACTGGGTTTGCAACCACGGTAACTGCGAGTGTGCAGAGAATGGAGGAGTCCATCTCAAACATGAGCAATGCCGTGGTGCAGACAATGGCGAATGTAGGTGCCGCCATGGAAAGGATGGCAACCTCCATGGAGGACATAAATCACCAGACACAAACCAACATGGTGACTCTTCTAGATAGATGGTCAGCTATGGAGGATAGATGGGCAATTATTGTGGTGAAGAACCAGAGGTACATAGATGTCCCCGTTATGAGGACTGTCAGTACAGAGACGGGTCCACATGGCCCCACTGATGTGCAGCAAGGTGCTCTCCAGTGTTGTATCTATGCTTTAATGCGTCCAATCAAGCATGTAGATGCGTCAAATTAAATCAGAGTCAGGCAGACAGGCTTCTAACTGTGATCTTTACTTTATTGGTAAAATGGCTGACTGCAGCTTTCCCGGGTAATTCCCATAATGCATTGCACATTACATTACCTTATTTACTGGTGTTAAACTCACACATTACATTACCGTATTGGCTGGTGTCAAACTCGCAATCAATACACGACATCCCCCTTTTCCTTGGAAGCAAACTTGCAGTTTACAAACAGTTGCTTACAATAACACTGCATAACTTATTTGATTTATAAACTTTTTACAAACTTGTGTCTTACCACACAACTAAATAATTCCCAGGTTTAAACATTTAACATCACCCATGCAGTTCTCGCACAGTTTATGTTGTGACATAATCAGACAGTCTTTGGGGTTTTCTTTTAACCCTTTGAGGTCTGGCTGTATTGGGTATGTCTGACATGTTGGTGTCAGTGGGTATTGCCTGTGTCACAGTGGTATGTGTGTCAGGGTTTACTATACTGTCCTCAGTCCTGTGTGTTTCCTCCTGCTCATGGAATGTCTCCTTTGGTCCATTGGTTCTGTATTTCTTCACAAATGTAGTGTTTCTCGAGTAGCGTGCTCCTTCTGGAGACTCTACTACTACTTGACTCCTTGTTTTACTCAAAACTTTGTGAGGTGTGGCATTAAAAGGAGTGGTGAACTTGTCCACTTTGTCCTGCCGTACCAGCACCGTGTCGCCAACTTCCACCTGAGTATTGTGTTCTCCGCTGTTCATCTGCGTACAGTTTAGACTTGCCTTTTTGTTCTGCGTCCCAGTCACATACTTCCATGTCTGTGCGCGACTCTGTGATGTCTGGCAGCTTTCCTCTCATTTTCCATTTAAAGAGCAGCTCTGCCGGGCTCTTTCCTGTCGTGGCATGGTCAATGCTCCTGTACACAGTCACATATTTTCTAAGTTCACGTTTCCAATCTAGTCCTTCTGACTGAGCAATTCTGATTCTCTTCATCAGCGATGCATTCTGGCGCTCGACTTCTCCATTAGCCTGAGCCCATTTTGCTGTCATTTTCAGGTGTTTGATCCCGTTGTTTTCACAGTATTCTTTGAATAATTCAGATCTGAATTGGGGACCATTATCAGATTTGCAGGTGATTGGCAAACCATGACGGCTGAAGATTGACTCTAAACTATCAATAGCCTTCTCTGTTGTTGTGGAGGTCATGATGTCATATTCATAGTAGCAACTATAATAATCAACTACCACAAGAATGGAGTGGTTGGATGGCAAGGGTCCCAGTAAGTCTATAGCTACATCCTGCCAGGGGCCCTCTGGTAATGGTGTTGGTCTCAACGGTTCAGGTGGGTCGGGTCTGGCTACTATCTGACAGCCGTGGCACGCTTTACAGTGTTTTTCAGCTGCCTTGTCCATGCCAGGCCATCAAACCTTGGTTCTGAGATGTTGCTTTGTTCCAACTATTCCCAAGTGTCCTTCATGTGCTAACACCAGGGCTCGTGCGTGTAACACTGTGGGTAGCACGATGCGTGTTCCCCGAAGAACTGGGTACCCCACTACGCACAGCTCGTTTGCAATTGCTGCATAAGCTTTACAGTTCTCAAAATGTCCGTTTGTGATTGCCTTCCGTACCTCAATCAGCTCTGGGTCGGTAGCAGATGCTTCCTCCACCTCTCTAGTAGTGAGTGCTTTTGGTGTTGCACTGACAGCTACAAATCTCACGTATTCATCTGAGCCATGAGAATGTCTCTCCTGTTTTGCTGTCTCCCCCAGCAATCGTGACAGTGGGTCTGCAATGTTTTGCTTGCCTGCAATGTGTATCACCTTAAAATCGTACGGCTGTAATCTAAGTACTCATCTCTCTATACGGGCACAGGGTTTAGAGTGTGGGCCGTATATCACTTGTAATGGCTTATGGTCAGTTACCAAGTTTAATTTTCGGCCATACACATATGGATGCAGCCTCTCACAAGCCCATACAAGAGCTAAAGCCTCTCTCTCTGTTTGAGAGTATTTCCTCTCACAGTCTGTTAAACTATGACTTACATAGCATATTGGCACCTCTTGTCCCTGTTGGTCCTGAACTAGTACTGCACCTAAACCTACAGGACTGGCATCTGCTATCACCTTGGTTGGTGCGTCCTTATCAAAATATGCTAAAGTGCCGGCTCTGGCCAACTCTTCCTTGAGTGCACTGAATGACTGTCTCTGTTGTGATCCAAATTTAAATGGTGTGTCTATTCTCATCAGGCGCCGCAGTGCCTCTGATAGCATTGCAAACTGCGGGATGAATCTGCTACTGTACCCAACGAGTCCCAAGAAACTCCTCACCTCTGCAGCATTCTCTGGTTCCCGAGCTTCTGCCACTGCTCGCACTCTCTCTGCTGTTTTTTCGATGCCCTTTTCAGACAACAGGATTCCCATGAAAATCAATTGGTCCATGTTGAATTGGCACTTCTCTGAGTTTAGTGTCAGCCCACTTTCCATTAGTCTGGTCATGACAGCGTGCAGGCGTCTGTTGTGCGTTTCCTGGTCGTGTGCATGCACGATAATGTCATCTGAGATGTTTTCAACACCCTCTATTCCAGTTAAGGCATTAGCTATTTCGTGCTGATATTGCTCACTAGCTGAAGATACACCGAATATCAGCCTCTTGTACCTGTATACTCCATTATGTACTGCAAACGTTGTGATTTCTCGTGACTCAGGGGTCAGGTCTAGCTGGTGATAACCCCATTTCAGGTCTAGCTTACTAAACACCGTCGAGCCATTCATACCTTGGAGCATCTCATCAACGGTGGGGATTGGATATCATTCCCTCACTATTGCCTGGTTTGCTCGTCTCATGTCTAGGCATAACCTTACATCCTTATCCGCTTTTGGTACAATAACCACAGGATTTACCCATGGGGTGGGACCAGTTACAGGTTCGATAATGTCCATGTCCCTCAATTGTTTTATTTTGGCCTCTACTGCCTCCCTTAAGTTGAATGGTATACGCCTGAGTGGCTGGGCCACAGGCTTCACTTGTGGGTCGATATACAAACTGATCTCTTTTGTGTTCAGCCTTCCTACTCCCTGGAACACCTTTGGATACCGCTGTTCTAGTAGCTGTCGTAAATCTACCACAGCTGAGACATCTGCGCCTATTTTTAAAACTCCCAGTTTCATGGCTATATCCCTTCCTAGCAACAGCTCTCCATGGCCTTTAACCACAATGAACTCCACCTGCTCAGTTCTCTTACCTATTGTAATCCCACATGTGAATACACCTTTAACTGACAGTGGTCGGCTAGAAGCATAAGAGAATAACTTTCTCTCTGTCTTAGGGACATGTGACTGACACTTAATGTGTTCTGACTTTAATCCTTCCCATGTATTCTCATCTATTACATTATTAGTTGCACCCGAATCAATTAACATTCTCAGGTTTACTCCCCCCACAAAAGGTAAGTCTCTCTCTCACGTTATTTCCAGTAACAGCAAATGCACAGTTATTTTGTTCCTCTACATTGTTCGCATTGTGTTTCTTTGTACCCTTTGTGCGGCATACTTTGGAGAAATGATCCTTTCCCTTGCACTTATGACATGTTTGTCCGTGTGCTGGGCATTTCGGATCTCTGCCCATGTGGTCTGTGTGTCCACATCTGTAACATTTCCTTTCGTTCCTATCGCCATTTCCTTTTGGTTTCACTGGCGAGCTTTTCACATAATACCCTCTTTTCTGTGTAACATGACGAACAGTATCTGTCTCCGCCTTCTCTGTACATGACATGGCTGACATCTGCTCCTCGACGTTTTCATATTGTGAGGCCAATTGTAACGTGCGGGCGAACGTTAGACCTTGCCCTTCCTCTAGCAATTTCCTCCGCACATAGGCTGACGTGCACCTACTCAGGATGGCGTCTCTTATTTGATTATCCACAACCCCCCAAAAGCACAGTCTTTAGCAGCCTGTCGCAAGCGAGTAGCAAATTGTTGCACAGTCTCACCTGCCTTCTGGGACAACTTATGAAATGTCTGTCTAGCAAATGCTGCGTTGACCTGGGGCATGAAGTAGTGATTCAAAGCACTAACCGCCGCCGTGTAGTCTGCTGGCTCTCCTGTGTCCGGTAGAGTCGAAACATATCCTGGACATCTGGTCCTGCTAGGTGTAGAAGTAGAGCTCTTCTCCTCTGCTTCATGGCAGCTGTAGAGGTATCGTTGATAATGAGTCCTTTGCCGTTGGCATAAAGCTCAAAAGACGTTAACCACCTCGTCCATCTTGGACCCAACATGGCTGGCTCGGCGAAACAAGCAAAATTTTGTATGCCGGTCCTCTCCATCCTAGCTAACTAAAACTTGGGCAACTACCTATTTAAAATGATTCCTGTTCGTTATCCTCATCGCCAATGTTGTATCTATGCTTTAATGCATCCAATCAAGCATGTAGATACGTCAAATTAAATCAGAGTCAGGCAGACAGGCTTCTAACTGTGATCTTTACTTTATTGGTAAAATGGCTAACTGCAGCTTTCCCGGGTAATTCCCATAATGCATTGCACATTACATTACCGTATTTACTGGTGTTAAACTCGCACATTGCATTACCGTATTGACTGGTGTCAAACTCGCAATCAATACATGACATCCAGCTACTTGCTAGCAGTGAAGTGCGGGTGCCCCATGGGAGGGGATGGTCTTGGTTGAGAACAAGGAAGTGGGGTCTCCTCTCCAAGCGCTCATAGTCCCATGCCACTGCCGAGCCCTCGGACAGAGCCCCAGATGCCTTACCCAACAGAGATGGCCAAATCTGCCCCAGCACAGCTGCAGGAGGAGCAGACTTTGGCGTGGCCTTCCAAGGCTCCCAAATCCAGAGGACGACTGTCAAAGGCGCCTAAGCAGGTGCAGCAGGGAAGTGAGCAGGATACCTCTACATCTGCTTGATGCGCTATCAATTACTACAAAAGACTGAGAGTAACAAACAGGCTTTTATTACCAAAGAACAGAGCATGCCTCTCGTGGTTGCCTGGTATCCAAAAGGGCAGGGGGCTGCCGAGCAGTCACCTTTATACCCGGCCATGAGGGTGGAGCCAGGGGCGGAGTCAGCTGAGGCATGCACAGACAAGTACAACAATGTGCAAGAGTGAACAACAGTGAACAACAATACTAACAACAGTGGTTTACCACATTCACTCCTTGTTTAGAATTGAGTCCGGCGGGGTGAAGTGCACTAAAAGTTCGTGTACTGAAGTCTATCAGGAGGCCTTGTAAGCCGTCCTGAGCGTCGCAGCAGCGGCGGTGATGGTGCAGCATCCAACGTTGAATCCGGTGTCTCGTTTAGAGGAGGTGTAGCCGGTGGCGGGCCCTGGGGCTGCTGCATGCCGTCTACAGGGGTCGGAGCGCGGGTAATGGGAGGTAGCGATGGTGGTCTCTCAGAGGCACCCGAAGGTGCGAGGTCTCGTGCGGGGACTGTGTCCTGGGGATAGGCATGAGTAGCGGTGGGTGGCGAAGAGGGTGTTTCAGGAGCACCCGCAGGTGCGAGGTCTCGAATGGAGACTGTGTCCTCCCGCCCGTCCGGGTACACCACGTAAGCATACTGCGGGTTGGCGTGGAGGAGGCTCACCCTCTCGACCAGGGGGTCCGCCTTATGGGTCCTCACGTGCTTCCGCAGTAGGACGGGTCCTGGAGAAGTCAGCCATGTTGGTAGCAAAATCCCCGACGTGGACTTCCTGGGGAAGGAGAACATTCTCTCGTGAGGAGTGGCATTGGTGGCTGTACAGAGCAGCGACCGAATGGAATGGAGCGCCGCAGGGAGGACCTCCTGCCAGCGGGAGGTCGGAAGGCCCTTAGATTTTAAGTTTAAAAGGACTGCCTTCCGGGCCGTCGCATTCTCCCTTTCCACCTGGCCATTCCCCCGGGGGTTGTAGCTGGTGGTCCTGCTTGTAGCAATGCCTCTTGTGAGCAGGTACTGCCGAAGTTCGTCGCTCATAAAGGATGAGCCCCTGTCGCTATGGATATAGCTAGGGAAACCGAACAAGGCGAAGAGGTCATTCAGACATTTAATGACCGTGGTACTGGTCATGTCCGAGCAAGGGATGGCAAACGGGAAACGGGAGTACTCATCAATTATATTGAGGAAGTACACATTGCGGTCAGAGGAGGGGAGGGGCCCTTTAAAATCGATGCTCAGCCGCTCGAAGGGGCGCGTGGCTTTGATCAGGCTCGCTCTGTCTGGCCTATAAAAATGCGGCTTGCACTCGGCACAGATCTGGCAGTTCCTGGTCATGGTCCTGACCTCCTCGATGGAGTAGGGCAGGTTATGGGATTTGATAAAATGGAAGAACCTGGTGACCCCCGGGTGGCAGAGGTCATTGTGGAGGGTCTGTAGTCTATCATACTGCGCGTTGGCGCACGTACCATGTGATAGGGCATCTGGGGGCTCATTGAGTTTCCCGGGCCGGTACAAGATATCGTAATTGTAGGTGGAGAGTTTGATTCTCCACCTTAAGATCTTGTCATTCTTGATTTTGCCCCGCTGCTTATTATGAAACATAAAAGCCACTGAACGCTGGTCAGTGAGCAGGGTAAATCGTTTTCCGGCCAGGTAATGCCGCCAATGTCGCACGGCTTCCACAATGGCCTGGGCCTCCTTTTCGACAGAGGAGTGTCGAATCTCGGGGCCCTGGAGGGTCCTTGAGAAAAAGGCCACGGGTCTCCCCGCCTGGTTAAGGGTTGCAGCTAGGGCAAAGTCGGATGCGTTGCTCTCCACTTGAAAAGGGAGGGACTCATCCACAGCGTGCATTGTGGCCTTCGCAATGTCTCCTTTTATGAGAGTGAAGGCTGCACAGGCCTCTGCTGTCAGGGGGAAGGAGGCGGACTTGATGAGGGGTCGGGCTTTATCCGCATAGTTGGGCACCCACTGAGCAAAGTAAGAGAAAAACCCCAGGTATCTCTTCAGTGCTTTCTGGCAGTGGGGGAGGGGGAGCTCCATAAGGGGGCGCATTCTATCGGGGTCTGGGCCGATGACTCCGTTCTCCACTACGCAGCCAAGAATAGCAAGGCGCGTAGTACGAAACATACATTTGTCTTTGTTGTATGTGAGGTTCAGCCGCTGGGCCGTCCGGAGGAATTTCTCTAGATTAACGTCGTGGTCCTGCTGGTCGTGGCCGCAGATGGTGACGTTGTCTAGATATGGGAAAGTGGCCTGGAGCGCGTTCTGGTCAACCATCCGGTCCATCTCCCGTTGGAAGACAGAAACTCCGTTGGTGACGCCGAAGGGAACTCTGAGAAAGTGATAGAGCCGACCGTCAGCTTCAAAAGCTGTGTACTGGCGGTCCTCAGCCCTGATGGGGAGCTGGTGGTATGCCGACTTCAGATCAATCGTCGAGAATACCCGGTATTGTGCTATCTGATTGACCATGTCAGATATGCGGGTGAGTGGATATGCATCCAGCTGGGTGTAGCGGTTGATCGTCTGGCTGTAGTCAATAACTAGGCGCTGTTTGCCGCCAGCCTTCACCACCACCACTTGTGCTCGCCATGGGCTATTGCTACTCTCGATAATCCCTTCCTTCAGGAGTCTCGCTACCTCGGATTTAATGAAACCCCTATCCCTGGCACTGTAACGCCTACTTTTGGTAGCGATGGGCTTACAATCGCGGGTGAGGTTAGCGAACAAGGAGGGGGGGGAGACTTTAAGGGTGGAGAGGCTGCAAATGGCGCGCGGCGGGCGATTTAAAAACTGCTGGCTGCAGACTGTGAGAGGGGGGAGGGGTCCACCGTACGCTAAAGTGACACGCCAACGGTTGATCAGCATTCGGAGCCAACATTTAACTTTGGTAATAAAATTGATGCGCTATCAATTACTACAAAAGACTGAGAGTAACAAACAGGCTTTTATTACCAAAGAACAGAGCATGCCTCTCGTGGTTGCCTGGTATCCAAAAGGGCAGGGGGCTGCCGAGCAGTCACCTTTATACCCAGCCATGAGGGTGGAGCCAGGGGCGGAGTCAGCTGAGGCATGCACAGACAAGTACAACAATGTGCAAGAGTGAACAACAGTGAACAACAATACTAACAACAGTGGTTTACCACACTGCTGAAGCCACAGGGGAAGCACCACATAGAAACATGCGCAAGAGAAAGCTAACACACAAATAGGCACAAGGGTAGTCACTTGGGTGTTTTCATATAAACCAAAGTTACGTTTGTGCTCTTTATTTTTATTGTATTAAAGAAATGCGATGTGAATATTTCAATTCGTTGCCCTAAGTGTGCTCAGAATGGAAGTGGCACAGTGAGGGGTGAGGGTGCCTTTCATCTGCAGTAATGGTGGGGAGAATGAAAGGAATGCACAGTTCATTGTACAGATGCTGTATGTTGTGGATGGGAGGTCCTGCCAACCTTCACGTGCATGTGCCAGCCACATGTCTGTGCTGCGTAAAGTTACGCGAATCTGGCATGGATTAGTCCATCCTTTGCCTCACAGCCAGCAATGTACTCGCATGCTGGTCGGGCTGGGACAGCCACCTCCGCCAGGTCTTCCTCATCTGCAGCCTCATTCAGCTCTTCCTCGAACTCCTCCTCCTCCTCTGCGGAGGAGGCTGTGCGCACTGCCACTTGTTCCTCAGGCAGTGGTAAGCCACACTGCAGTGCGATGTTGTGCAGGGCACAGCAGACCATGATGAGTCTGGAGACCCTGGCTGGTGTGTACTGTAGGGCTCCACCAGATCTGTCCAGGTATCTGAAGCGCATTTTGAGCAACCCTATGGTTTGCTCTATGATGCTTATGGTGAAATATGGCTCACATTGTAGCACTCCTCAGCTTCGTTTGTTGGCCACCTCATTGGTGTCATTAGCCACGTCTTCAGGAGATAGTTCTTGTCTCCAAGGAGCCATCCAGAAAGTTGGGTTGGTGGATTGAAGAGCTGAGGCATAATGGACTGGCACAGGATGTAGGCGTCACGGCAGCTGCCAGGGAACTTTGCGCACACATGCATAATGTTCTTCCTGTGGTTGCACACCAGCTGGATGTTAAGGGAGTGGAATTCCTTGTGGTTCACAAATATAGCTGGGTTGTGATGGGGTGCCCTAATGGCCATATGCATTCAGTTGATGATGCCCTACACCCTTGGGAAGCCTGCCAGATTGGCAAACCCAACCACCCACGTGGGAACACTTGCTTCAACCATTGAGAAGTGGATGTAATTGGCCAACTTGGCAAACAGGGCATCAGTAACCTGCATGATGTATCTGTGTGCGGCCGACTGGGAGATGCCGCTGATTTCTGCTGCGACCCCTGGAAGGACCCTGATGCAAAGAAGTTGAGAGCGGTGGTGACTTTGACAGCCACTGGTAAGGAGTGTCCACCCACTCCTCTGGGCTGCAGGTCTTGGTGCAGCATTGTGCAGATGTCTGTGACCACCTCTCGCAAAAGTCTCAGCATCCTTTGGCATGGCTACTCAGTCATGTTGAGGAAGCTCATCCTCTGCCTGTAAAACCTGTGTTGGGGGTATCTCCTATGGCAAGGTGCAGCCCTGCGCTGATGGCCTCTGCCCTGTGCAGCATCAGTTGACTGAGGAGAAGGTTGGTCCTCTTGTTGGTGCTGCTGGTGTGCCTGGTTCTGTGGCTGCGGCTGTGACTGCTCGTCCTCCGAATCTGAGGACCAGGATGAGAGAGTATAAATGGTTCCCATTCTGCTTGTATATATGTCAGTTGAGGATGAGACGTTATAAGCGCTCAGTCAATGTGGAGAGCTAAAGTGGTTGTTCCAAGGAGGTCACAGTGCATGTAGATCTCACAACACACACTTACAACCTCAATACACCCAAAATATGTCTTCCATATCCTGAAATCAGAAAGTTCTGGCATTTGAAATTGAACTGATGTGGCAGGTTAGCTTTTATGCTGTAGTTGCAGCTGTGAACTATTCAGCTTGTTGCAATACCTGACACAATCAGCTGGCATGTTTGCCGAACGACGTGGAACACGGTGAAAATGTGGCGAAATTGAAAAACCCTGTCAAAATAGCAGTTAACAAGTAGTTAACAAGCTGCTATCTACCTGAAATGTCTTTTCCCACCTCTTGGTGTTGTGGTCTGATCTGAAGTCACAGGCCTGACACTTTGGAAAGTCACGTGGAGGCGGGTTCACCCGGTGTCAATCATTTTGGATTTAACTCCTGACCCGCCTCCAAACCCGCCCTCTGAGCACTGGCAAAATCTTGGCTTTAGAAGCTGTTTCGCGATTCTCCCTTTCAAACACAAGGTTGAACTCGATCATACTGGGCCAAAAATTGCGGGTCGGTGGCTTAGCTCCAGGGTACACTGCCGACCTACGAGGAGAATATGTACTTACCTTGAGCGAGGCTTCAAACGGAGACTTCCTCTTCAGTGCTGCAGAGTTTCTGCACAGCGTATGATATCAGGAAGACCAGGAGCGCAGCGCACAACCTATGCGTAAAGGAAGACACGCTCAAAACTAAGCCATGCCCACAGAAACTTCTTTCAGGCTCTTCCATTGAAATTACATTTTAAAGCCTTCTTTAAAAACATTGTAAAAACTTCTTTAAAAACCTTCTAAAAACTTCTTTAAAAACCTTCTAAATGTAATTACACTGGTACTTGAACTTATTTCATATGTCAGCATTTGGTAATCTGTACAGATCAGTTCCCGTGTGAGCCACGTTGAGTAAACACCTGTTGTACCATTCTCCTGCAGTCTGTGTCTTATTATACACAGACACAACAGGCAGGGGCCCGATGTAGTCGACCTGTATTGACTGCCGTGGTCCCTCTACCCTCCTGATGTGTCCCATAGGTACCTTCCTTTTGTGGGGGTCAGGGTTATTAGCAGCGCACATCAGGCAGCCGGCGCAGAATTCGCGGACATCTTCCCTGAGCCTTGGCCACCATCCCGCCTGTTCCACCCGCTGCCAGGTGGTCTCAGGTCCAGGATGTCATGGTCCTGGACCCTCATGGGCCAGTTGAACGAATTCCCTCCAGGCACCCTCCTTAGCTAGCATGTCAGCCTGCTGGTTGCCCTGACTACAGGGTTCCGTGGAGGAATGGGCTTTCACCTTATGGATGAAAACCTCCCCTTCCTCCCCCACTGCTGCTAAGATTTTCTCCAGCAGGGGTTTTACTGTGAGGGGTCTCCCGTCGGCGGAGGTGTATCCGCGGCGGGACCAGATGGCCAGGTACTCCATACACGAATTGCATGTGAACATACTGTCCGAGCAAATCGTGTACGGGGTGGGGAAGATTTCGGGGTGTGTAACAACGTACACTACCGGGGACAGTTCAGCCTGCTGGGCGCTCATGGTGCTGGGGAGCTTAATTGCAAGGGCAATGTTTGCCGCTGGGTCATAAACTCCACACCCTGTGAGTCGCTCACCAGCAGATACTGTGCTGGAGCCGTCCACATAGATTTCGCGGCCTGTGGGGTGTTTCCCGGCCCGTAAACCAATGTCCACTTCCCAAACCCCTTCTATGGAACACCAGTGGGCTGTTCCAGGATATACCAAGTTGGCTGCGAGCTTTGGCTCGCAGAGCCCTTTTACTTTTAGGTCCATCTGTGAGAGAAGCAGGGTCCAGCGAGCAATGCGGGCACTGCTCACTGTCCCATCTTTGATTCTCCTGTCCAGGAGCATCTGGGTGGGTGTGTGATGGGTGAGGAGGGTGATGGGAGAGTTGCCGTTAAAGATCAGTGATCTTTTCACAGCCCAATGTGTGGCCAAGAGGTGCCTCTCACAATTGGAGTAGCTTTTCACCACATCCATGAGTATCCTGGAGGAGTAGACCACTGGCCTCAGCCTGCCATGCTGCTTTTGGAGCAGCACAGCACTCAGGCTGTCCCCGCTGGCTGCTACCTCCAGGAAGAACTCTTTTCCCCCATCTATGGCCCCTAGAGCTGGTGCCGTCTGCAGGTCTTTCTTGAGCCTGACAAATGCTGCCTGGCAACCCTCATCCCAAGCCCACTCCACTCCCTTATGTAGGAGTCTGAGCAGAGGGGCTGCTGTGGCTGCATAGTCCTCAATAAAGTCTCTGCAGTACCCGGTTAGCCCTAGAAACGACCTCACACCCGTGACTGTGTTGGGGACTGGTAACTCCTGTACCGCCTTCCTTCTAGCCTTATCTATGGCCCTTTCCCCAGCGCGTACGGTCAGGCCCAGGAATTTCACCTCCTGCTGGCCGATCTGCGCTTTCTTTGGGTTTACTTTAAAACCCTCCTGCCTGAGAAACTCCAGCAGCTCGGCCAGTAGTGGGCCATGCTCCTCTCTCGAATCGGTGAAGAGGAGCAGGTCGTCCACATATTGTACCAGCTGCCTGGGCTGGCTGAAGCCCTTTAAACTGTTTGCCATGCACTGATAGAAGATGCTGGGGCTATTGTGGAAGCTCTGAGGCAAACAGTTCCAGGTGTACTGTTGCCCTTTAAACGTAAAGGCAAACTTGTACTGGTCCTCCCTCCTTAAAGGGATGGACCAAAACCCGTTGGAAATATCCAGCACCGTGAAAGTGGTCGCGGATGCTGGGATACTTCCTATCAGGTCGGCAACTGCTGCTACCGTGGGTGCACAGGCTGGGATGTTGCTGTTGAGCACTCGATAGTCCACCGTGGCCCTCCAGGAATTGTCTGGCTTTCTAACCGGCCACAGTGGAGAGTTTACGTGGGTGTCTGTCGGTCTCAGGAACCCCTGCTGTACTAAGGAGGACATGGCTGCTTCCATGTCTGGCTCCGCTTCCCTGGGGAAGTTATACTGTTTCTGTGGTTGGGCCATGGGGTCCCCATCTACGCTGACCTCAAACCCGTTGGCCCTCCCACAGTCGTGTTTATGTGTGGCAAATGTGGCTAGGTGGGCTCGCACAAATGCCTGGAACTCCTTCGGGGTATTACTGACCATGAGCTCGAGGTTATAACCCTCCTTAGGCTTCATGGTGCAGAGGGTCCCCTTCCCTTCTTTCCCTGGGATGACTACTACTCCGCCTTCCTTTCCTGTACTTGCCCCCTGTGATATCCGAGTGGTAAGGTCAGAAACTGAGAGAAGCGAGATATTAGGAACAAAACCCAACTGTATATTTACACGGTGCAGCAGAGGGACATAGCTCTTACAAGCTGGAGCAAGGCACACACTTCTTACTGCATGAGCCAAGATGGAGGATGAACCTCTGAGTCATAACCATAATGCAATGCCACATTACCTTATAAACTGATGTACCAGGACATTGAATACATGACCCATTAACTTAAATACTGGTGAATGTGAACCCTTAATATTTGGCTCCATCTGGTGGATAATTTAAACATTACATCCCAGAATACTATATCCCTCCCCTCTTAAGTTGAACATTAATTTCTTAACAACATTCTTAAAAAGTCGCATAAGGAAACTCCTTTAACGATAGTCCATACTGAACGAATCTAGCAGGTCGTTATCAATCTCTCTGGTGGCTTGTGAGTTCTTGGTGAACGTCTTACAGTCAAGTCCCTGCTTGGTTGTGGTAGAGCCACCTGCTGCTCCTGAGCAGTACTCAGAGTATCTGACTCTGCTACGATGGTTTCCTCTTGACGAAGGGGTCCAGGTGGAACTGACTCTGTTCGTGGTGGTGGTACCACTGATGCATTTGGATAACTGGGGGCCAACTTGTCCTCTGACATCTCCTCTGGAACCTCCATTTCGATTTTCCCTTGTCTGGTCGGTATCTGATCTACATGTCTGCGTACTACCTGACCAGTTCCCACCATGACCGTATATGATACTGGACCGGTCAGGAATCCATTTTGGACCATAACTGAAATTCCTGGTAAGGACCGCATCTCCTTCTCCAAAACTGCGGCTCTTTGTCCTTCTGTCATGGTTCTCCTTTTGTTTGATTTGTCGGTTTTCCACCTTCCTTTTTAGATCTGGGTGAACCAGGTCAAGAGTGGAGCGTAGTCGACGTCCTAACAACAGCTCAGCAGGAGAGAGTCCGGTAGTAGATTGAGGTGTTATTCTGTAGCTGAACAGAACTCGTGACACCTTGGCTGCCAAACTCCCTTCCGCACTTTTTTTCATCATCTCCTTAAATGTTTGTACGGCTCTTTCCGCAAGTCCATTTGAAGACGGATGATATGGAGCTGAGGTCACGTGCACTATGCCATTGTTTCTCATGAACTCTTTTGTTTCTGTACTCGCAAAACACGTGGCATTGTCACTTACTATGATCTCCGGTAGCACTTGATTATTAAAACTCTGATGCAGGCAGTCTATAGTAACAGTAGATGAAGCAGCATTTACAGGATAAACATCCATCCATTTGGAATGGGCATCAATGATTATGAGGAACATCTTTCCCATGAATGGACCCGCATAATCTACATGTAATCTTCTCCATGGTTTATCCGGCCACTCCCAGGGGTGGAGAGGAGCCGCTGCTGGTGCCTTCCTGTGTACTTGACAAGTGCTGCATGTCTTGACTAGATTTTCTATCTCCTCATCTAGCTTTGGCCACCACAAGTAACTCCTTGCCAAGGCTTTCATACGCGAAACTCCAGGATGACACTGATGTAGTTGCCCTAGGATAGACTGTCGTGCTGGCTGTGGAATAATCACTCGTGCTCCCCACAACACGCAACCATCCTGCACACCCAGCTCTGTCTTCCTGACACTGTAAGGTATGTAATCAGTCCTTTCCGGATGCTGTGGCCAACCCCTCATCACATATTCTCGGACTCTAGACAGTACTGGATCTTTACCGGTCCATGTCCTTACTTGTTCAGTGGTCACAATTGCCGTGTCCGTGTCCTCCGACATCAAAACTCTGTCCTCTGGAGCTGCATGGATAGGTGTACCTGGCAGTGGAAGATGGCTCAAGGCATCTGCGTTCCCATGGTACTTGCCCACCTTGTAAACGATGACATACTCATATGCCCTCAACGTCACTGCCCACCTCTGGATCCGGGGTGACGCCATCTGTGGTACTGCTTTCATTTCATTAAAAAGAGATAGAAGAGCTTTATGATCGGTGCATATGGTGAATTTCCTGCCATATATGTACTTGTGAAACCTCTGTAACCCAAACATTATTGCTAACCCCTCTTTATCTAACTGGGAATAGTTTCTTTCTGCCGGTGTCAGAGTTCGAGACATAAACCCTATTGGTCTTTCTGTTCCATCTTCCAAGCTGTGTGAAAGAACCGCCCCCACCCCATAAGGTGAAGCACCACAAGAGAGAATGATGTCTTTCTCTGCATTGTAGTGAACCAGCACATCCGAGGACAGCATCAGTTTCTTGGACTGTTCAAATGAATCCCTCTGTTCCTCTTCCCACTGCCACTGTGTCTCCTTGCACAGAAGTTAGTGAAGAGATGCTAACACTGTTGCCAAGTTTGGTAAAAATCTGTTATAATAGTTTAGCAGTCCCAGGTAAGCTTTTAACTCAGTCACATTGGTAGGAGCTGGGGCCTCCTGCAGTGCTTGTACCTTCTCCTTGATTGGATCGAGCCCAGTGGCATCCACTCTGTGTCCCAGGAACACGGCCTCATTCCCCAGGAAAGTGCACTTACTCCTCTTGAGCCGTAACCCAGCCTTATCCAATCTTTGTAGTACCTCTCTCAGAGTGCTCAGATGCTCCTGGTCGGTTCTTCCCGTCACCAGAATGTCATCCAGATAGATTGAAACATGTGGGATCCCTTGCAGTACACCCTCGATAGTCCTCTGGAAAATAGCTGGACTAGATGAGACACCGAATGGTAAGCGGTTATAAGTAAACAAACCCTTGTGTGTATTTATGGTTACATACTTCTTGGATTCCTCATCTAGTGTAATCTGCAAGTATGCATGACTCATATCCAGCTTCATGAATTTCTTCCCTCCAGCCAGGTTTGCAAAGAGATCCTCTGTTTTGGGAATAGGATACTGTCCTAGTTTAGACACCCTATTTACTGTCAATTTATAATCTCCACAGAGTCTTACCGAATTGTCCAGTTTTAAAACAGGTACAATGGGAGCTGCCCATTCTGAACATTTCACGGGTTCCAGTATGCTCTCTCTCAAAAGACGCTCAAGCTCAACCTCTACCCTCGGTTTCATGGCATATGGCACAGGTCGTTGTTTAAAAAACCTTGGCAGTGCCTCCTTGTCTACATAAATCTTAGCTGGGGGATCATTAAATGTGCCAAGTTCTTCCTTGAACACGTTCTCATGTTCAATCAACACTTCTTGCAAAGACAACTTTTTGCCTCCCTCTATTTAATTTATTGCTCCCCAACCTAATTTAAGTTCTTGTATCCAGCCCCAACCTAACAGGTTTGGTCCGGAACCCGATACTACAACTACAGGTAGCTGTTCCACGGTGTCCCTGTGTTGCACAGTTACAGTAGCTGTCCCCAATGTCACCACTCGTTCACCGGTATATGTTTTAAGCTGCATAGAGCAAGACTTTAACTCTGGAACTTTTGCACGGTTCCACAATTTTGAGTACTCCTCCCTGTTCATTATGGTCACGCCGCATCCTGTATCCACTTCAAAGTTGACCTTAGAGTCATTTACTGTCAGTTGCAAAGTGATAGGATCTACTTTTGGAATGTTCTCTACCATACTATGCATTATGAACATGTCGTCTTCTTTCTCAGCTTCTCCGCTGATGTGATGTGCTCCCTGTTTTTTCACTTCTCTTCCTAGGTATTGCTTTCCTCCTCCTTTTGGTTTGTATTCCTCCACGGTTGCTTTTTCCCTGCATGCACGTTTTATGTGCCATTTTTTCCCACACTTGTGGCACTTTTCCTCCAGAAACCTGCATTCCCCCGCCAGGTAATCGCCATTGCACCTATAACATGCCTTTACATGCTCACATTGTGGTTTCTGACGCATATTTAACTTGTGCACAACAACCTGACCTGCAACTTGCTTTGTAGTAGCCCAGTCTGAACCTTCTATTTCTTTCACATCTCGGTTCGCTGTCTCTATGGCTTGAGCAAGTTCCAATGCTTTTTCATACGTAAGCCCAGTCTCGGACAATAATCTCCACTGCATTCGATCATCCATTATCCCGCAAACTAGCCTATCTCTCAACATGTCTTTCAGGTTGTTGCCGTAATTGCAATCATGTGCCAATTTCCTCAACACTGCTACATAATCCAATACAGTCTCTCCCGATTTTCTGTTCCGTGAATTAAATTTGAAATGCTGTACAATCTCACTCGGTCTGGGATTGAAATGGTCCTTCAGCAAGGCCACTAAGTTGGCAAATGAGCTGTCTCCAGGCTTTTCAGGACTGCATAAGTTTCTCATTAAACTATACGTCTGACTTCCCGCGGAAGTGAGCAAAATAGCTCTCCTTTTGCCGACATCAATTATATCATTTGCTTCAAAGAAATGCATCAACACCTCGCAGTATTCATCCCAGGTCTGCGTCTGAACATCAAAAGCAGAGATCTTTCCTACCGTAGCAGCCATGATCCGTTATTCAGTGTTCCTTTTCTTTTTTTTTCTTCGTCAAGATGTGATCTGTTTATCCTCGTCGCCAATATGTGATATCCGAGTGGTAAGGTCAGAAACTGAGAGAAGCGAGATATTAGGAACAAAACCCAACTGTTTATTTACATGGTGCAGCAGAGAGACATAACTCTTACAAGCTGGAGCAAGGCACACACTTCTTACTGCATGAGCCAAGATGGAGGATGAACCTCTGAGTCATACCCATAATGCAATGCCACATTACCTTATAAACTGGTGTACCAGGACATTGAATACATGACCCATTACCTTAAATACTGGTGAATGTGAACCCTTAATATTTGGCTCCATCTGGTGGATAACTTAAACATTACATCCCAGATTACTATACCCCCCATAGGCAATGGTTTCTTAAATCTACCAGGATCCCGTGGCCTACAATAAAGTCGGCTCCCAGGATCCCCTTTCCATCCTCTACTTCCCACTTCATTAGGATACAGGTCCACTTGGAGCGGAGTGTTCCTAAACGAATGGAGAGCGGGATGGAAAACGAGCCGGCCTCTTCTCTGCCTGTGAATCCCACCAGACTGTATGGGACCCCGCTAGATAGAGGTGAGGTGGTGGGGTTAGCTGAATGGACCATGGTGCATGATGCCCCCATATCCAACAGATAGGTCCCCTTCACCTTTTCTACCTCCATCTCCACGAGGGGTCTCTTCCATACATCGTACCACAGGGAACACAGGGAAACAGGCTGCGCTGGCTCTAGTCATGGCTGTGGGTTGGATGGGGCTGACGGGGTCAGAGCACCGGTAGTGGCTGCTACTCTCCCCTGGTCAGTCAATATGGACCTCATGGTGTCCAAAAATGACTCGACCTTGGTGGGAGGGATTCCTGCCTCTGTCTTTTGGGCTGGGGCTGTGGAATTCTTTCCCTTGTTATCTTTCCAAGGGTTTTTGTACTCCTTCCTCCAGTGTCCATCCTTCCCACACCCGTAACAATTGAGCTTTGTGCTCGAAGGGTTATTCCCTTCCTGATGCCACTCCTTCCTACTCTGTCCAGGTTTTACCTCATGCACCTTCCCCTTAGGTGGGTGTGCATCGGTTCCCCTACCATTCTTATAGGCTAGGGTCAACTGTCTGATCACTGTAAGTTTGGTGGTCAGGGGATTCTTAGGGCCAAACCAGACATCCGCCTTGGCCCGGACCTGTGGCAAGCTGTTTGCCACCTGGCAACAGAGCCAGTGGGCCAGCTGACCCCAGTTCAGGAATGCCCGGTTAGTTGCCCCAGGACAGGCACTCCTGTACACCGGCCATAACCTGTCCGCGAAAGCCTGCGGGGTTTCCCCTGCGAGCTGCACTGTCTTCTCCACACGGGAGAAAGGACTTCCCTCATTCATCCCCATGGCCTCCAGAACTTCATCCCTGAGCTCCTCATACCTGCTCTGCCCCCTGTTACACTTGTCAGAGAGGGAGTGGAGGAGCTTACCCTCCAAAGAGAATAGCAGCATTTTGGCCTGCTCAGCATCATCACATTCGTTGATGCTGGCTGCCTGTTCCACTTCCCTGAAGTGAACCGAGGGGTCCCCTTTTTCGGTGAGCTTTGGGATATGGCTCACCATAGTCCTAAGCTGTTGGGTGCTGTAGGGTAATATGCACTGGTTTTGGAGGGGTCCCTCTTCCTCGCCATTAACGGGTGGGCTGAACCTCCGATGCCGGGCTGGGCACATCGGTCCTGGTTCCATCCTCTCTTGCGGGGGTACCAGTTCATATTACCCTACAGCACCCAACAGCTTAGGGCTATGGCGAGCCATATCCCAAAGCTCACCAAAAAAGGGGACCCCTCGGTTCACTTCAGGGAAGTGGAACAGGCAGCCAGCATCAACAAATGCGATGATGCAGAGCAGGCCAAAATGCTGCTATTCTCTTTGGAGGTAAGCTCCTCCTGACTTCACCCCCCCTTGCTGCCAGACATCGCTAAAACCTGGCGCTACGGGTGGTGGTCGCGGGACCTCCTGTTCCTCAACCGGGTCATCCCTTGGCACTACCTGTGGTGTCTGAACCGTTCTCCCCTCGTTCCCTGTAAAATCCGCCTGGCCTGCCTTCAGGCTTATGAGGCACACCATGCCCTTTGACTTCCTTAGGGCCAGGCTCAGATTCTCTATTTGTTCCTTGCAGGTGTAGGGGGTGGCACGTGAGCCCAGTCAGTTATGCCTCTGACTGCCTGTGAGCGGTTCAAATCGCTCCCACGCCCCTGAGATTCTTGGCACCGGACATAGGTAGAGGTAGTGATACAGAAAGGACTCGAGTAGACAGGTGGTTTGGATGTAAGCAAAACTCAAGATTTTATTAAACAGGAAAAATTAATACAGTCTTATGAGAAGTTACCAGTATATATAATTACAGGTAAATACAAATAACTGTACTTATACAGGAATGGGGAACACACGGCACATCGAGGGAAAACAGTTATCTTAACAATCCCCTTATCCTTATCCCACCCCCTATACCTAACTAGATTAAGCTATGAGGGGCCAGAATTTATGCTCACCAATCAAAAGGGTCTGTTGGACTCAAAACAGCGGTGGGGTTCGGGGTTCACTCTTGGTGCTCTCTGGAGCCTGCTGTCATCACATGGTCTCCGGGTGCTGCAAGGGCGTTGTCCAGGTGCGAGTACCCCAAAGTTAAATTCTCTGTTTGGGTACTTTACCTTGCAGGGATGATTCCTCTTCTTCGGCCGACAGTTTGAGTTTGCATAAAGATAGTCGCAGGTTGGCTGAGACTGAAGGCCCGATGATTCGAAGCCTACCCTTAGTTTGTCTCCTCAGTTTGTCTCCTCAGTTGGTCTTCCTCAGTTGGTCTTCCTCAGTTGGTCTTCCCTCCTCCCCTCATCGCATCCCACCTCGCCTGGCCTGAATTGTCCGTGTCTGCCCGATGCAGTGCCTGGGCGATTTCCAGATGGAGTGGGAAAAGGCACGGGAAAAGGCCAGGGGGTAAGCATGGGATGGGGAAAGAGCGACAGCCAGGAGGGCGAGGGGCAGAAGAGCCGAGCAGAGAGAGAGAGATTGCTACCTGGGGCCTTCAATTATACTCTTTTCGAAAATCCTTATCTGCGCGCCAAATCAGGTTAGTTCTTTGTCTTAATCTTAGCGGGCTATTTTAAATAATGGTAGTGATCCATACTAACTGGTTTTAGATGGCCGGTAATCGTATCTACCGGCCCGATAATTGACTTGTTTTGTCATGAATGTTCCTTGATTGGCCTGTCCAGCCTCGATGGCTTTTAATCTGTTTCCGATTACATATGTAAACTGCTTGATGGCCTTAACTATAGGCCTAACTGAATTTAGATTTGTCTCCAATTCGGTCTAATACATAATTCAAAGTCCTGTCTGGTTTCAAAATACAAAGGCCCAGTAATTCCGTTCCAAACGCGTGAGTACGGTCGGGGTACTCACGCGTCTGGCCGGAGGAAATGCCGGTTTTCAGCATGCACAGCGCATGCGGGGAAAACCGGCATTTCCTGTCCTCTGAACGAAGGGGTTCAGAGGCACAGCGTGTGCGACTGCACAGGCAGCGCGTGCGCAGTGAACTTCGTCGATTTCATTCGTGGATTCAGTGAGGTTAAGTCCTTACAACTTACACATGAAAAAAGCATGTGTAAAGTTGCTCCAGAGGCTGCGGAGGAAGATATATTTTATCGTGGAGCTTCTGAAAGGCAATATTTTTGTTTGGGAAAGGGAGGAAAGTTATTTTAAGAAATGATGAGGTAAGTTTTAAAGTTTAATTTTTTTTTTTTAAACGGGTTTTCAGTACTGTAGGTAGAAGGAGCAATTGTGGCTGTGTGAATTGAATTTGCTGTGTTTATTAAATGTGAAAATGACTGTTCTAAAATGAATAATGTAGCATTTCCAACATTTTTAAGAAAGAAACTTTTCATCAGTAATGTATTCTTTTAAGTAATTATGTATGTATGTCTGTATATATTCCTTTACGTATATGTATATATTCCTTTACTTGTGTATGAATGTATGTATTTAATTATGATTTTCCAATAAGTTACTTTCTCTGAAAGTCATAATTAAATACATACATTCATACACATAAGTAAAGGAATATATACATACATATACGCAAAGGAATATATACAGACATACATACATAATTACTTAAAAGAATATATTACTGATGAAAAGTTTCTTTCTTAAAAATGTTGGAGTCATTTCCACATTTAATAAACACAGCAAATTCAATTCACATAGCCACAATTGCTCCTTCTACCTACAGTACTGAAAACCCGTTTTAAAAAACAAAAATAAACTTTAAAACTTACCTCAGCATTTCTTAAAATAACTTTCCTCCCTTTCCCAAACAAAAATATTGCCTTTCAGAAGCTCCACGATAAAATATATCTTCCTCCGCAGCCTCTGGAGCAACTTTACACATGCTTTTTTCATGTGTAAGTTGTAAGGACTTAACCTCACTGAAAGCATGAATGAAACCGGCGAATTTTACTGCGCACGCGCTGCCTGTGCAGTCGCATGCGTTCTGCCTCTGAACCCCTTCGTTCAGAGGACAGGAAATGCCGGTTTTCCCCGCATGCACTGTGCATGCTGAAAACCGGCATTTCCTCCGGCCAGACGCGTGAGTACCCCGACCGTACTCTCGCGTTTGGAACAGAATTACTGGGCCAACATTTTACATGTCAATAAAATGAAAAATTTAACAATTGCACGATTTGCCCCCTCGTATCTGCGACTGAGGGTCCAAGGAGGTGCATTGCGCAAGAGGTCATCATCGTACGTATCCTCACACTGTTCCCTTTCGGGAACTGTATGAAGTGGTGGAAGGATTTCTGGCCACGTTAACGCTCCTTCCGTGACCATAACCATCTTCATACCAGCCATTAGGGTGGTTAGTCCTATGCTGTGAGGGTTTTACGGGCTCCTACAACCCATCTGAGGGGGGGGCCACCCACACCCGCGGACGCAAGTATCCCGCTGGATGTCCACCCAGAATTTATAGTTGGAGCTCCGACTCCACTTGCTGGGACTGTCTGGAGCGGGGTTCGAAACCCTACTCCTTCTGGCCCAGCGGCAGGGATGCTTACCGCTACGCTAAAGGCCCACTCCGCGCAAAAGGTGACACCCATACGTTTCCTGCGCCTTTTCCCTCCCCGTGACTGGAGCCCTATGCTGCCACTTGAAAGACCAAGCTATCATCCGTCCTTTTTGCGGCGCCTTTGACTTCTCATTACCAATGATGAGCAGGCGCTGCGCCTCCACCTCGTTGAGGAGATTGCTGAGGTCATCATCAGTTCAATTGTGAGTTCTTTTAATGCTGTGAATTGTGCTCATTCCAGCCATTTCACGTTGCTAATCGGATTGGGCCTTTGGCGTAGCGGTAGGATCCCCGCCGCTGGGCCAGACGGGGTAGGGTTTCGAACCCCGCTCCAGACAATCCCGGCAAGTGGAGTCGGAGCTCCGGCTCTAAATTCTGGGTTGACATCCAGTGGGATATTTGCATCCGTGGGTGTGGGTGACCCCCCCTCCTTGTATAGCTTGTGGGAGCCTGTAAAACCCTCCCGCCATAGGACTAACCACCCTAATGGCTGGTTCAAAGATGGTTACGGTCACGGAATGAGCGTTAATCACAGCCATAAATCCTTCCACCACTTCATACAGTTCCCCAAAGGGAACAGTGTGAAGACACGTATGACGATGACATTGCTAAATAAATAAATGGAATGAAAAAAATTCTTTCAGGGCTTTTAAAAGTCTTTAAATTGCTTTAATTCTGTTTAAAACTACTTCAGATTCTTCAAAATAATGTAAACGTTTTTAAAAGTTTATAAATGTTACCAAAAGCTTCATAAAAATACCAAAAACCTATTTGAAATGCTGCTCTCCATGTAAAAATGCTTTTCAGCTTGTGAGAAACATTGGGGGCGTGCCCTATTAAACTGAGACCTCAAGGGGCGTGTCTCAGTTGCACAGCGCGCTACAGGCTTCGCGCTGGCTGCACTCCTGGGCGGCGTGACGTCAGACGCTGCCCGGGATTCTTCTGTTTCAAAAAGGAATTCCAGGCGTCCCTGGAGGTGAATGGCAGGCGCGTCGGGTAAGTGCAAATCGGGGGCTTGCACGCGCGGCAAGCCCCCGACCCGAATTTCTGCCCCAAAGTCTCTCTTCACAGAAACTGCAGCTTTGGTTTCGATTTCTCCACAAGCTGCCTGCGTTGCAGAGTCCAAGTTTTAAAATCTCACAGGCTTTCTGCCATGAGGCACGGACGCCATCTTGGGTACCCTTTTTGATTTAAAATGTCCACGCAGGGTCCCGTTTATTAATAATAACCTTCGGGGAAATGTAGAAATTTTGCAAATCTTACACAGGGGCCATGATTTGCATCTTCAAACCCCTGTTCGCTTGCCCACTTAAAGGCTGCCTTTACTTCTTTTACTTTCTCCTCCTGCTCTCTTACTTGTCTCGCTAGGCGGGCATTCTTCTCCCGCAACCTCAACTCACTGCTCTTGGCCTCAGTGACCTGGCACTGTAGGTATTCCAACCTGGCTTTATGTTCCCCCATTAATTGTACCCTTTCCTGGTTTAGGGCCTGCAATGCTACCAGTAACTTCTCTCCTGCTAGAGCCTAGTCCTGGACCTCCAGGGCTGACTCCCTTATCTCGGCTGCCTGTGATGCAACGAGCCTGTCCAAAAGCTGGACCTGCTTCTTGAAGCACATCAGCCAGACTGCCTTCTCTAAGGATTTCTTGTGCTCCTTCCCTTCTGTCCACTTAGCTGCGGCACCTACCGGACACTCAGCCTTTAACAGATTGATGATCCACTTCTTTGTGATATTCACCTTGCTGAACACATAATCAGAAATCCTTTCCTCCATCATGGTTTGCTCTTCCGAACCATTGTCTACTGTATCGCACCCCTGTTGCCGGTGTCCTGCCATGGTCGCCATTTCTGTAGGGGGTGGCGTGTGCTCAGTCAGCTCTGCCCCTAACTATCTCTGAGCGGTTCGAATTGCTCCCACACTCCTGGGTTCTAGACACCGGACTTAGGTACAGGCGGCGATACAGAAATAGAGTAGACAACTGGTTTGTGTAAAGTCTGTGTGTTATATTGCGAATTACTACACAGACCACAAGAGTAAACTTTAACAGGACTTTACTATTCGAAGGTCAGGGCGAATCTGCCCAATAACTCATTACACAGCACTTATATACTGGTGTGGTCACCACCGGTATTACAGTATACAGCAGCCAAGATAAAGTAGTGCAACACCTAAAATAGTTCTCTTAAAGGTGGACGGTTACATACAATAGTTCTCTTAAAGGTAGAACGGTTACATACACTACAATCCTCCCTTTTTAGCTTACAATATACCTATTCCCCATTAAACATAACATCATAACATATATCCAACTTCATGTAAAAACAGTTCACAGATTCAGTCTCTGCGGAAAACAGTTCACAGATTCAGTCTCTGCGGAGGCGCCTCCTGCGCTTCCTGACTCGGTCCGGACAATGCCTCGGTGGTGTAGCAGTTCCCGGTGGTGTAGTCGGTTCACGTTGCTGGGGTGACTCATCCAATAGTCCTTTACTGGACTTAACAACTTGAACTTTCGTAACTTCTGAACCAGCATTGCTGACTTCTAAAAGCTTGAGTACCTTGGGAAGTTTTTCTACTTCCAAACTGATTTGACTCAGTTCGGAGGGACCACGTGCGTGACCTGGTAGAGGTGATAATGGTTCAGATGGGTCATCTTCTTCTGCTTCGTCTTTTCCTTTCCTGCTTCTTGGAGACTCTCTGGGCTCCACTGCCAGTCGCATGCACAGTTCCTCCTCCTCTTCCTCCTGTTGCCGTAGTAGCGCCACCATCTCCCGGTGTTTCTTAGACTTTTCGTGATTCTTCATGGTTTTTGCACTTTGGAAGATTTCCCCACAAGCTGGGCAGAACAGGTCATCGTTATAGTCGGTGTCGTCCCACAGGTCATGGTAATAATCGGTGTCATCCTGAGCTAGGCCAGCAAGAGGGTCTTCTATTTCCTCCATGCCCAGCTGGACGTTAGCCAGCTTTTGTTCCAAATCCAGACATCTCTCCTGAAGAGACTTCTTCATGTGTTCAGCTTCATCCAGCTTTTTCTGGGCTTCCTGCAAGTCTTTTACTAATGACCTCATTCGTGATTTCAATACTTCAACTTCATTCGGAGATTGATTTATCGTACTATTCAATCCCTCTACTGGAGCAGCTGTTTCAGCATTCTGTTGTTCTACATTGACGTGAGTCAGCGTACTTTTGGCATCCAAGGGCTGCTCTGCTGCAATCTTCTCAGCCTGTGTTGCAACCTCAGCTATTTCAATAACTTTTGAGAGCTCCGAACCCCTTTCCTTTGAAGATTGAAGCTCGTGTTCAAGTTTTTCCCATTTCAGAGTCTTGTCCCTCAGCATATGAAGGAGTTGGCTGACCATTAACTCTTCTGACATCAGACGTTTCCCAGTATCGTCGTCATGTGTTTTTGACGTATAAGCTGCAGGGCTGTTTGTAACCTTGCACTGGGGCTCCTTTGCTGCTTTTAATTCGCCATCATCCGCAGCCTCCACCATTCAAATTTCAACAAATGAATCGTCCGGTGATGCTGCACCCAACTTCAGTAGGAGCTCGGAATTCATGGCAACCAAATCAGCCTTTTCTGCCTGCAACCTGCTAACAAGCGCCTTCAGTTGCTGAACATCTTGCTCCATCAGATTAGAGCACGCACCTTCAGAAACCGAATCAGCTTTGATTCGTTTGGCCTCCTCGCGCAGACGGTTTGTGTGCTCCTGCTCCATTTTCTCCATCAGCTGCTTCTGTTGTCTTTCCAGATTCTCCCACTCTGTGTCAAAGAACTTTTTCGTTGCATTCATCTCTTGCTCAAGACGGCGAATCATTTGTTCTAATAGTTGTTGTAGTTTGAAATGGAGTTGAGTTCGAGCCCGGTGTTCCTCAGAAATGTGCATGTCTGTTGACTGGACAGACTCAGAATTCCCTGTCAAACTATGTTGTTGTTGTTCAGTGGAATTCTGTTCTGAAACTTTGTTCTCCTCTGAAGCATAAGCATTTATGCACTCCTTCGTTTTTCCAACATTAGTCTGCAAGTCCATTTTAGACTTGTCTTTTGCACATGGGCTGGTCTTACCATCATCAGTTCCAGAGTCTGAGCTGATTGTCTTCACCGAGTTCTCACTCGTTATGGCTTTTAGGAAGTGCCAGTCCATATTTATTTTCCTGATCCACTCCCGTCCCAGAAGTGGTGGACCTCCCTCAGGTAGTACATATAAGTCCATTCCTTGGTGTTCTTTGCCCTTGTGTCTCACCTTGTCTTTTATCTTTCCGATGGGGTATACTCTTCGCCCCGTGTATGTCTGCAATACAATCTTGGTATCTCTCAAGGGAATATGTGAGAATAGCCGCTTGTAGTCCCTTCGGTTTATGACTGTTAGGGCTGATCCTGTGTCCAATTCCATTTTCACTTGGACTCCGGCTATTTTGAGCGTGACCCAGATAGTTTGTAGGTCAGCTTCCTTACTCACATTGTAAATTCTCAGACTACCCAGTTCCTGGCTGTTGGAGTCTGAATCCGAATTCTGTTCATCCGAACTCTTCTCAGCCACCTTGTGTACCTTGCTGCACTTTTCCTGCGGTGACTTTTTTTTGTTGCTGGTCTTCTTTCCTGACCGGCATACTTTAGCTATGTGACCAAGCTTGCCACATTTTCTACATTCCTGGTTTTTAAACCAGCATTGGTTCTGATCGTGTGTTGTCTTCCCATTTCGTTGTACCCGAAGCCATTTGATCCACGCTGAGTACCGCTGCCTTCAGCTGCATTTCCGCAGTGCCTCTCGCTGCGGCTTCGTGCGATGCTGCAATAAGGACAGCCTTATCAAGTGTAAGATCGTTCTCTTCGAGTAGTCGCTTTTGTGTTCCTTCCTTCGACAACCCGCACACGAACTTGTCGCTCAGTGCCTCTGTCAGATTTTCCCCAAACTGACAGTATTTCGCTAGTCTACGCAGTTCAACCAAGTACTCCGCGTTGCTTTCCTCTTTCAGTTGCGTTCTCGCATAAAATTTAAACCGTTCTGCTTACATCAGCGGTGTGGGGTTCAAATGATCCTTCAGGACAGCAACAATATTAGCGAAAGTCTGATCCGCCGGTTTAGCTGGTGATAGAAGATGCTTCAATAGCCCGTATGTCTTCGCACCCATTGAGTTTAGTAAGGTTAGAGCTTTATCATCATTTGCTATTTTATTGGCCTTACAATATATCTCGATGGGTTCTACATACGTGGCCCAATCTTCCACATCGGAATCGAAGTCGTTGATGTTACCACGCTTAGGCATCTTCACAATCTTTCTGAGAAACAACAACGAGATTTTTCTTTAACTTTTTTTTTTAAATGGCGGTTTCCCGCGCTTATCTTCTCCCCCGCCTCCGAGAATGGCGGTTTCCCGCGCTTGTCTTCTTCCCCGCCTAACTGGCAGCTTCCCGCGTTTCTTCCTCTGGCGGGAGGGGTAAGCTTTGCCCTCGGGCGACGACCGCTGGCTTTCGGGGTTCGCAGCCTGCGCACCGGCTTCAGTTTATTCTGAAGCGCGAGAACAGCTGATTGAGTTCCTTGTTCCCTTTCCCGACAGGGGCAACCAGGCGCTGGGGACAACCAGTTGGCGGCGGACAGTTCCAGCTCTTGGTCCTTTACGGAAAGCTGCTGTAAGCCGCTGGGCGGAAATCTCGCTCGGTCTCCCTCGCTCGGTCCCGTTCCCCCCTCGCTCGGGCTCTGTCTCTCCCGCTCGCTCGGTCTCCCTCGCTCGGGCTCTGTCTCTCCCTCAGCGGTTTTCAATCTTGCCTCCCAGCCCTCTCGCAGTCCGGTCCTTTCCTCCCCCGGCTGCGGCTGATTTCTCCGCGGTTTTATTTATTTATTTATTTATTTTTTATTGCCTCCCGCGCCTTACGATCCCGGTCGCAGCGCCTCGCGGCCTCGGTAGCTGCCCGGCCTTTTTCACCGGTCGCGGTTGAGCTGTCTCACGACACTGTTGCGTCTCCCAGCCCGCTTGTAGCCCGGTCTCTCACACCGGCTGCGTTCCGCTTGTAGCCCGGTCTCTCACACCGGCTGCGTTCCCGCTTGTACCGCGGCTTCCGTGCCCTACGCTGCCCCAGTCTCAGCGCCTCTGGCCCAGACTTCTGTCTGGCTCCTTTCCCCCGGCCGTGGTTGAGTTCGCCGCCCTTATATCCTCCGTTTCGTTTTATTTTCTCCCCTACTCACAGTCAACGTGGCCGACTTGCTTCTCGTGGCTGATCGGCTCACTCACCACCGTGATAGAAGGGACGATCACTGCCTGTTGCTGATGGAAGGCTTCGTGTCAGAATTCTTCCTTCTTCCTTGCTCTGCAGACTCGAGTCTTCTCTCAGCAGAATGACGAGGGCGGATGCCTCTTCTCGACGCTCGTTAACTGCTTCAGATGTATCGCTGCCGCAGGGTAAGATCGACCTCATCGCCACTGTAAAGTCTGTGTGTTATATTGCGAGTTACTACACAGACCACAAGAGTAAACTTTAACAGGACTTTACTATTCGAAGGTCAGGGCGAATCTGCCCAATAACTCATTACACAGCACTTATATACCGGTGTGGTCACCACCGGTATTACAGTATACAGCAGCCAAGATAAAGTAGTGCAACACCTAAAATAGTTCTCTTAAAGGTGGACGGTTACATACAATAGTTCTCTTAAAGGTAGAACGGTTACATACACTACAGTTTGGTACAAGAAAACTGTAATTTTATTAAAAGGCACAACAATATTACAACACTGGAAAAATCACTAGAATAATTACAGACATATAGAAGTACACTTAGTTGGGAATGGGGAACACATGGCACAATGAGGGAACAATCACATTAATAATCCCCCTACCCTTGTCTCACCCCCAATACCTAACTAGATTGAGCAAAGAGGGGCCAGGGATTTATGCTCACCAATGGGGTTTCCTTGACTGTTCGAAACCTGTCGATTAAGACGGTTGCGATTTTGGGGTTCGCTCTTTGTGTCCTTTGGGGCCTGCCATCGTCACGTGGTCCCAGGGCACGGTGGTGGAGTTGTCTGAGTAAAGTACCCTCTTTTCCTCCGTTAGAGATAGGGAGTAAAGTCTTTGTTGGGTACTTTACCTTGCAGAATGGTTGTTCTTCCAGTGGTGTTCTGGTCATTGAAGGTTTTGTTGTGGTTGGGAATTGGTTGGCAGCCTATGGTGTTGGCTTGAGTTTGTTACCGCGGTGCTCGTGGTCATCAGCTGCTCCTCCTACCCATGCATTGAACGTCCGCTTATCGGGGTGTGTGCCCGCTCGTCCCCAATGCTTCTTTATGCTGCCCTTCTCTGCTTATCGGCCTTGCTGTTTGTCTCATCTCGTCTGCCCGCTTGCGGCCCCGTGTGACCTGTGTGTGTTGAGTCGGGTCCCGTTCTCCTCCCGCGTATGGCCCCCGGTGTTGTAATGGGCATCCTCGGTGTTAGAGCGGGAAGAGAAGAGAAGAGAAGAGAACCTTGGCTACCCATGGGCCTACAATTATATTGGTTCTTCACCCCTTATCTGCGCGCCAAATCAGGTCAGTTCTTTGTTTAATTTTGGCGGGCTCGTCTAAAGTGTTTACAGTCATTCACCTTAACGGCTTCCAGGGTGGTTGTCTCCTTGTTTAACGGCTTCAATATCCTTGCTGTTTGTCATTTATGAAGTTTAATCATCTTTTCCTGGCTTGGTGGCTCCTTTGAGCGGTTACCGATTATTTATGCAGAAAGTTAATGGCCTCAAGATTACGTCTATCCTGAGTTAACTGATTCAAGATGAAGGATGCATATTCTGTGTTTATCTAGCTGTCTGGCTTTAGAAATGACAAAGTCTTCGACACAGATCCATGCATGTTAGGTTTCATTTCAAGATTTGAATGGGACTGCCTTTTTCAGGGTCTTGCTTTTAAAATCTGCAGGCTTCTGTCACGAGGTTTCAGAAGCCATTTTCTTTTGGGTACCCTTTTAATAACTTGTCCATTCAGGGTCCCTTTTATTGATAACTTTTGGGGAATGTGGGAATTTTGAGAACCCTACGGGCCCCAAAAATGCTTTAAAAAAGTCCCAATAATTCCCAAGTAATGAAGACAGAATGCAACTGTTTTCAGTCACCATGAACCAGTGAGCCTAAATATAAATGGACGGATTCACAGAATTCAAAGAACCAGGAAATGTCTCAGAATCCCTTGCAGTAGAGGGATTGGTGGAATGCTATCCCAACACGCCAATTAAATCCGTTGTAGTAAATACACAATTTGACTTCTTCAGTCACCATAAAACAATGCCACTAAGGAATGTAGTGGTGCTTGCTGTGTGGCAATATATCCAAACCACAGTTACAATTCAACTGTGTAAATCATGCAAAGGTCAAATTCAACAAATACACAAAGACGAAATGCAGTACTGTTCATGTATGTTATTCTGGGTAACAACAATAACCCTGCAAATTTATTTGATAACACAGGACAGAAAAGACCACATAGATATAGGGCTATGGAGAGAGACCGGGGCTGTGGATAAGTTTGGATTTCTCCAGCACAAAGCCAGTATTGAAATGATTGATCGAATGGCTGCCTTTTGTGCTGTAAACTTCTAGAGAGATAAGAGCTGGTAACACAACATTGCTAATGTTGATATCCCAAGATATGTTGATAGAGTGAGGCTCAAGTGGAGCATAAACACCAGCTAGACCTGTTGGGCCGAGTGGCCCATTTCTGTGCAGCATTCTATGTAATCAAATATTAAAACATTAAAACAGATTCAAATCAGTTACTGTAGAGTTTTGTTTTTCTGTGCTCTTTTTTTCTTGAATTAAATGTTCTGCTTCCTAAAATCCCTGTCCCATCTTTTTATTTTGAAACCAGAAACGAAGCAGTTAAAATCACCCAGGTTACTTACCACTAGGATCCCACTGTCCACAATTTTAACCTGCTCTCCTGAGCAAGTGGCAAGAACATCTGCTCAAAGGCACAGGGAACTTTCCTTACATGTCCAGTCCCGATGACATTATTGGGACCTGACTGCAATTTTAACTCACAACCTGAGCAGGGAAGCCTCCAGGTGAAGGCCAGTCAGGACCTGTCAGGGAGAAGAAGAGGCCACAAACGGCAAGTTGTTTACTCTCCTTTGTGGGGCCTAGAGTGCTCCTCTGGTCCCCACAGGGAAAGCGCAGGCCTCCCTACCAGCCCCCTCCCTTCCAAGGGTGCGATCCCTTCGAAATGCCCCTTGAACCCAATCCCACCACCTATCTTGCATCAGCGGGCAGCCTTCAGGCCATTCGATTTTCTGTCGCTTCCCACCGACTTCCACCCAGAATGGTGGGGCTGGGTGGGTGGAAGTTGGCTGGTGAGTTGCGAATGAATCAAACTCTCATATAACATCGCAACAATAGATGAGGCCTGATCAGTGTATTGATTTCTTTGTGGGTTCAATGACGAGACATTTATGAAAGAAGATGACTTTTAATCTAAAGTCTGTTCAACTCTTTTATACAGCTTTTACAGGAGACATGATGCTGTGATGCATCTAGAACGAAACTGAAACTAAACTGGACTCCTTGCTTGTCTCGATCACATGACCTCTGCTGGTCAGGCACAAGCAATCAATACATGCAATCATGCTGGTAGGCATCATAATCGAACAGGCAAATAACATCACTATTTGCTGATATCATTACATCTTCTTTTCTTAAAACAAAAGTATTTTACTTTTAACTAACAACATGTTTTCTTTGTATTAATCTGCATTTTAACTGTAAAACTTAATGAACTTACATTATCATTATCATGATCAAGGTTTTTTAACCTTGCTTTGCGTGTTCACATGAAATATGTAACTACACTAGAACTTGAAGAAAGAATAAGATAACATTACTTCCTTCTATAACAATAGTCCTTAAATTTGCTCAATGAGTCTCTCAGGAGGCTTCACGTGTCATGAGGATTTTCTGATTGATTGTCCTTGAATCTGAGTTGTTGCCTCAGATGATTGGTTCTCAGCTGTGTGATCAGGTTGTTCAACAGTATCAGTCTCTTGACCTGCTGTGGCTGGTCCCATGAGAAGATCTCGACGATTTCTTCTCAGAACAGCACCCTCATCTGTCTGAATGGTGTATGATCTTGGTTGAACTTCACTCAGGACAGTTCCCTTCTGAGTCCATGTGTTTGTTTTGTCTTTGAACCTTACTTGGTCACCAGTGTGGAGTTCAGGTAGGTTTTGTGTTCCTCTGTCATAGTAATACTTTTGCTTTTCTTTCTGTTGCTCTTTGAACTTCCTCACTTTCTCCCCCTCTTTTGTTTTCAGGAGGTTCTCCGGGATGGGTAGGTTTGACCTTAGCCGACGTCCCATCAGGAGTTGGGCTGGTGACATACCACACTCGAGCGGCGTTGTGCGGTATACAAGCATGCTTTGGTAGAAGTCAGTTCCACTGTCTTTTGCCTTGTACTTCAGTCTTTTCACTGTGTTTGCGGGCTCTCCTGGGTCAACAGCTCTGGACAATGTGTCTGCTGTATACATCAGCTTACCCAGTGTGTACGCAACATTCAGTTCATCATAGACTGTCTCTCCTTCGCTTTCCACAATGAGGACTCTCTTTACCAGGTTCAGTCTCTCACAGGCTTTTAAACCTAGTATAGCTTGCACATCCTTTGGCACCACGATTAATGCTAGCGTGTGCTCTCTGTCCTTGTGTGTCACTTTGACAATGCATCTTCCTTTCACTGGTATTTCAATACCTGAGTATCCTGTCACTTTCACTTTGATTCCATGTATCTTTGGTCTGGGTCTAATTTTCTTAAAATCAGTCTCTGATACCACATTAACTTGTGCTCCAGTATCCAATTTAAATGGAATGTGTATGTCATTCACTTTTAGTGTCAACATCCAGTCTGTTTCTTCTTTTTTGTTTTCAGACACAACATCTACATTGAACTCCTCTATGTCGCTTTCATCTACTGCATGGACCTTGCTTTGTTGCATTTGGTTCTTACAGCAATGGGCATAATGGTTGTTCTTGTTGCAACTATTGCATGTTTTACCATATGCTGGACACTTTTTTGGTGGATGCTGTGTACCGCATCGACTACATGACTTTCAATTGTCCCTTTCATTTTCGTTCACCGGCCATGCCTCTTTTTTCACATTGGCGCTCTTTTTGTTAAACGGCTTGTGTCCGTTCATTCTCACTGCATCCACGTTGCAGCTATTGTCACTGAACAGCTCCTTTGCCTGCAACTTCACAGTCTCTGTAGCCCTACACAGTGCTATGGCTTTTCCCAGGTCTAGATCTTGCTCTCTTAGCAGTCTTTCCCTTGGACCATTTTCTGGAATACCACACACCAGTCTGTCTTTTATCAGCGAGTCTGTCAGTCCCCCAAATTCACATGATTTGCTTCTGTTTCTCAGTTCAGTCACATACTGATCAATAGTCTCACCCGTTTTCTGTACACATGTGAAAAATCTGTGCCTCTCAAACATCACGTTACATTTAGGTATGCAGTAGGCCTCAAACTGTTCCATTATTTTATCTAGCTTCATTTTGTCTCCATTAGCAGCGAATGTGAAATTATTATACACCTCCAGCGCTTCATCACCCACGACATGTAAGAACAGTGACGATTTCCTTTCATTACTTTTCTCGTCAGCTCCGATTGCTGATAAATACAACCCCACATGTTGTTTGAATCTCCTCCAATTTTCAGCCACATTACCTGTTAACTGAAGCATCGCCGGTGGGAGTAAACCTTCCATTTTTCACTTCGTTAGCTATTCTCTAATGGTAAGCAACAATGTTCTCTTTTGGCTTGCTAATCTGTGGAGAGCTGATTTAACTTCAGAATTTTTCTCTTCATCTCTTTCAGCCACTTCTGACACCATGTATTGATTTCTTTGTGGGTTCAATGATGAGACATTTATGAAAGAGAATGAGTTTTAATCTAAAGTCTGTTCAACTCTTTATACAGCATTCAGGAGACACCATTATGCTAGTGATGCATCTAGAACGAAACTGAAACTAAACTGGACTCCTTGCTTGTCTCGGTCACATGACCTCTGCTGGTCAGGCACAAGCAATCAATACATGCAATCATGCTGGTAGGCATCATAATCGAACAGGCAAATAACATCACTATTTGCTGATATCATTACAATCAGGGGGCAATTTTAACCTAACCCACCTGCGGGAAACTGACGGGATCGGATCGGATCGGCCGCCCGTTTTACACCCTGCACAGTTTTATAATAAAATATTGTGGGGTGTAAAACGGTCAGATGATCCAATCCCTTCAGTTTCCTGCTGGGTGGGTTAGGTTAAAATTAACTCCACCCCTCACCCGCTCTGGGACTTAAAATAGCCTCATTTCAAGAGCAGCGGAAACTCACCTCGCTATCCAACCACCCAAAACCCAGCCGGAGTTAAAATAGGGGCCATTCACTTTACCATTTTTGCTGAAACATTGGCCCATATTTTCCAATGCCTACAGGTGTGTATGAGGTGTGTACACAGCCGTAGGGACATAGGAAATGCCAGTTTCAGGCGTGCTGAAAACCAGCATTTCCAATCTGTCAAGAATCCTATTGACAGATCGGATGCCTGCCCCGGAGAAGGGCTTCTGCAGGTGGATAGTTCCGCTTTCTGCAGAACCTGCTGAAATCACTTAAAAATCTTACGCCTAGTAAAAGCAGGCGTAAGGCCTGTTCTTACCAGCATAAGAGTTTTAAAAAGTTTTTTTTTTTTAATTTCACTCATTTATAATTTTAAAATACTTTTAAAACAGGTAAGTTTATTTTTAGCCCCGTAAAAAACTTCAATTATTTTTCTCAAAAAATTAAATTTTTGTTTAAAATATTTAATTTAATGTAATTTTAACTCACTTTAAAAACATGATGCTTTTTAAAAATGTATTTAATGTTTTAGTGTCTTTTTTCAGTGATCCCCATTCATACTTTTGACAGGTTTATGTCAAAAGTATGAAGGGGAATTCCCTCTCCCATTGGCTTGCCTGGCCCATGTGATCCCAGGGATGCTTGCGAACCTGCGCATTTCGACTGTGGAGAGTCCCAGGATCGGAAAATAGCCGCACCTCGGGAGCCCTCAGGTTAGATTTTTTCCCGATAGGAGGCCTCCGCATGCAGGAAGCCTCCTATCGGAAATTACGGGCCATTAATTTCCTATTGAACTAGTGCAAATCAGTTATTCAACCCAGTGAATCTGCCCAACATTGCATCAGGTACTGCTGCCATTTTGAATATTCCTCTATCAGTGTATTTGCAATTTAAGAGCAAGGAGCCTGCGAGTTTGCCAAGTATTGATGATGTTCGAGTGTGCACGGTTACTGACACTTCTCAACCCTTAGCCTAATCGTTTTTCCAACTCAATCGGGAAGGAACGCTGAGAATGTAAACAAGAGCCACCCTTGGATCACCAGGTAGCTGTAACTTTCTCTTATCTGCTCTTGCAAGGACTGCAAACACATTAACAGCCAGGCTAACGTGCGTAAAACTGCTCACTCATTCTTGCACAACATTTCAAATGATTAAGGACCAGCAACATAAGGAGCAAGCAATTCCACCTGGGGCAGGGCAGGGCAGGAAACAGGGTTAGGGAGACACGTTAAATACCTCAGAGAAGCATTAAGCAATGGCTTCACCTAGCCATGGCCTCCCCATCCCCCTAATTTTGTTAGGTAAGGAATTAAACTTTATCTTCACAAATTCAAATATTATTTCAAGCTAAAATAACTTCCAAATACTTCATTCCTCTCACTGAACATCTAAAAGGAGCTCAATCAAATTTGAGAGGAGGCCGTGTTTAAATAATGGCAAAGTCGGCTGCCTTTACGGCCAGTGTGAATCAAACTCTCATACAACATTGCAACAATAGAGGGATTGGCGTTCTCAGAACAGAAATGAACTTCATACAGCAGAATATTCTGTCAGTTGCACATCATAAATGGATTTAACAGGTTGCAATTGACCGAAGGTAAGGGTGGATATTCATCCACCTATAAGGTCCACTTCCAGTTAGGCAGATGTAGGGAACAAGGAGAGCCCCCAAAATAGGTGGGACTGTGGCAGAGCCACCAGGGGACTCTGATCTAATGTACATAATTATCTTTAACAAATTATTAGCTACAGAATGAATCTGTATCTTTGTTCATATTATTGCATGTACATAGCGCGGTCCCTTTAAGAATGAGACCAAATGCGATGACGTCATCACGTTGATCATGTGATCCTCCAGCAGCGGGAAAACGTGATGACGTCATGACGTCAGGCTGGGGAGCCGCCCTAGCCAGTCCTCGTGGAGCCAGCAAAGAGTACAGACCTGTAATTTAGTTCTCCTGTGTTTTCGTGTTAAACTCTGTTCAATAGTATTAAACATCATTTGTTTGATAGACTGACTCGACGTCAGTCCTTTAGTTAGGAATCTAACCATTCCTACAGTGGTGACCCCGAATTTTCGTGAACAATTTTCGCGGAAGAAGCGAAGCGAAACGAAACATGGAAGCGAACTCCGTGGCTTTGAAGCTCCCACAGTTTTGGGAACAACAGGCAGCCTCTTGGTTCGTACAAGCAGAAGTACAATTCGAACTCCGAAACATTGTTGCAGATCAGGCCCGTTACCTTTACGTGGTCTCCGCACTCGACAGCTGCACGGCCTCACGGATCATCAGCCTGCTCGAAAACCCCCCGGTTGACAGCAAGTATAATACTCTTAAAGCGCGGTTAATACAGGTCTTCAGGCTCACGAACGCGGAGCGTGCCCGCCGACTGCTCGCTATGCCTGGGCTTGGCGATTCCAAGCCATCTGAGTTAATGAGCCAGATGCTCATGCTCCTTGGCTCCGAACCACAATGTTTCCTCTTTCGGGAGTTATTCCTGAGTCAACTACCCGAGCAGGTTCAGGCTGCCCTCGCTAGATCGGAAGCCACAGATTGTGCAGCACTTGCTGCAGAAGCAGATATAATTTATGCAGTCACGCAGCAATCCTGCGCCACCACGAGGCACCCCTCCCCCGCGAACGCCGCCCCGATGCCTCCATCCCCCGGCTTCTGCTTTTACCACGCCTGTTTCAGCGTGAAAGCCAGAGGCTGCCGCCCTCCCTGCAGTTTCGCGTGTAAAAAACAAAACCAACATCAACACCAGCAGCAACTCCAGAAAAGGAGGACAGAGTCTGAGGGACGCTCTGCGGCCACAATGGCGATTGGAAATTCCGGGAAGCTCCTCTACATTACAGATTCCCTCGGGCCGGCGCTTTTTATGCGACACCGGGGCGCAGTGTAGCATCCTTCCTGCCTCAGCACTCGATATTCAGTCTGGGAGGTACGGCCTCTCCCTCGAGGCAGCTAATGGCGGGGCCATTCGTACCTTTGGCAAACGGCGGGTCCAGGTGTGCTTCGGCGGGCAACGGTTTCAGTGGGAATTCATCACAGCCAAGGTTTCGCAAGCCATCCTCGGCGCGGATTCCTTATGCGCCAATGGCCTCTTGGTGGATGTAAGAATTCGTCAATTGGTTAACGTGGCCACCTTCCACTCCATCCCTTGCTTCCGCAGTTCCGCAACGTCGCACACTGTCTCCTGCGCGTTGCCCTCGCCGGATGAGTTCACTCGCCTATTAGGTGAATTCCCAGAGCTGACCAAGCCCATTTTCTCCTCCTCGGCCACTAAGCATGGTGTCGAACACCACATTACTACGACTGGCTCTCCAGTTTACGCACGAACTCGGCGCCTGGAACCTGGCAAGCTCACGGCTGCGAAGGCAGAGTTTGCCACGATGGAATGGCTGGGGATTATTCGTCGGTCGAATAGTCCCTGGTCCTCGCCTCTCCACATTGTCCCGAAGCCCGGCGGCAGATGGCGGCCATGCGGGGACTACCGACGCATTAATAACGCCACTACTCCCGATCGGTACCCGATCCCGCATATTCAGGATTTCTCCGCCCATTTGGCAGGAAACTCAATCTTCTCCAAGGTCGACCTCGTCCGTGGCTACCACCAAGTTCCCGTACACCCGCAGGACGTCCAGAAAACTGCAGTCATCACTCCCTTTGGACTGTTCGAGTTTCTATGGATGCCATTTGGGCTCAAGAACGCTGCACAGGCTTTTCAGCGACTAATGGACTCGGTCCTGCGGGATCTTAGGTTTTTATGTGTCTACCTCGACGACATCCTGATAGCCAGCTCTACCAAAGAGGAACACGTCTGCCATCTACGCACCCTCTTTCGGCGCCTCAGCCAACATGGCCTCATAATCAACCCGGCCAAGTGTCAGTTCGGCCTACAGCAGATTGACTTCTTGGGCCATCGCATTACTTCGGAGGGCACAATTCCACTGCAGTCAAAGGTCGAAGCAATTACGGCATTCCCAAGGCCGCAGTCCACCAAGGCTCTTCAAGAATTCCTGGGCATGATGAATTTCTACCACCGCTTTGTACCTAAGGCAGCACATCTCATGCAGCCCCTCTACGAGGCCCTCAAAGGCAAGGCTGGAAAGGATACAATAGCCTGGACGGTCGAAATGGACAACGCTTTCGATAACACTAAAACTGCTCTAGCCAATGCAACTATGTTGGCGCACCCTCTGCCAGGTGCCACCATCGCCCTTACCATCGACGCTTCCGACTATGCCACAGGCGTCGTACAGGAACAGTGGGTCAATGGGACGTGGCAACCATTGGCATTTTTCAGCCGCCAACTCCGGCGCAATGAACGCAAATACAACATTTTCGACCGGGAGTTGCTGGCGCTGTTCCTGGCTATCCGCCATTTCCGTTTTTTGTTAGAAGGATGTCCCTTCACTACGTTTGTAGATCACAAACCACTGACCTTCGCCATGGCCAAGACCGGCGAACCGTGGTCGGCTCGACAGCAGCGACAGCTAACTTTCATTTCAGAATTCACGACAGACATCCAACACGTAGTTGGCAAGGACAACTTGGTAGCCGATTGCCTTTCTCACGCAACCATACGGGCAGTCCAGCTGGGCATCGATTATGCCCTCATGGCTACCGATCAGGCATCCGACCCTGAAACACAGGCGTATCGCACCGACACCTCTAGCCTCCAACCGGCCGATGTGCAATTCCATGCTGCAGGCACCCCGTTACTCTGCGATGTCTCCATGGGAGATCCCCGCCCGATCGTTCCAGTTGCCTGGTGCCACAAAGTTTTTGACGCCATACATGGGCTTTCGCACCCTGGCGTGAAGGCATCTCAAAAATTCATGTTGGCTAAGTTCGTCTGGAGAGGAATGCGTAAGGGTATCCGCGACTGGGCTAACACCTGCGTCGTCTGTCAAAGGTTTAAGGTGCAACGTCACGTCAAGGCCCCATTGGCTACGTTCGCAGTACCAGAACGTCGATTCGACCATGTCAACATGGACCTCGTCGGGCCGCTTCCACCATCACAGGGGTTCACACACACCTTCACCATGGTCGATCGTACTACTAGATGGCCAGAGGCAGTTCCTTTGGTGTCTACTACGTCCGCTGATGTCGCCAGAGCATTCCTCTCCTCGTGAGTCGCACGTTTCGGCGTTCCGGCGGACATTTCTTCAGACCGCGGTCCACAGTTCTCTTCCGAGCTCTGGAACGCTGTGGCCCAGGGTCTCGGCACCAAGCTTCACCGCACCACAGCCTATCACCCGCAGGCCAACGGTTTGTGCGAACATTTCCACAGATCGTTAAAGGCATCGCTGAGGGCCAGCCTCCAAGGCGCCGGATGGGTGGATAAGCTTCCGTGGGTCATGTTGGGTCTTCGCACGGCAGCCAAAGAGGACCTGCAATCATCCGCCGTGGAGCTCGTGTACGTCCTGCCGCTTCCAACTGAGCCGTGGTCCGCAGCCGACCAACTCAGCAACCACCGGGAAACAGCCAAGGCTTTTGCGCCTATCCCAACTTCGCATCACGGCCTTCCATCTTCACATGTACCAGTGGAGCTAAAGAATGCTGAATTTGTATTCATTCGTCATGATGCCCATAGGGATCCGCTCAAGGCCCCTTACACAGGCCCTTTTTGCATACTGGAGACAGGCGGCAAGAGTTTCTCTGTAGACATCGGTGGTAAACCCGACCACATATCCATTGACCGTCTCAAACCGGCACACCTAGACATCGACCAGCCAGTAGAGACTGCACAGCCAGCATGACATGGTCGACCTCCCACTGCATCCACGCCAGACCGAAGGCTTCCATCCGCCAGCCTGCCCGCTGTTCAGCAACGTCCACTCCAAGAATACAGGAGTCGCTCTGACAGGCTTGTCAGACCTCCTAGTCGATTGAGTTTTACTGTTAAAGACAATTCTGGGGGGGCGCATGTGGCAGAGCCACCAGGGGACTCTGATCTAATGTACAAAATTATCTTTAACAAATTATTAGCTACAGAATGAATCTGTATCTTTGTTCATATTATTGCATGCACATAGCGCGGTCCCTTTAAGAATGAGACCAAACGCGATGATGTCATCACGTTGATCACGTGATCCTCCAGCGGCAGGAAAACGTGATGACGTCATGACGTCAGGCTGGGGAGCCGCCCTAGCCAGTCCTCATGGAGCCAGCAAAGAGTACAGACCTGTAATTTAGTTATCCTGTGTTTTCGTGTTAAACTCTGTTCAATAGTATTAAATATCATTTGTTTGATAGACTGACTCAACCTCAGTCCTTTAGTTAGGAATCTAGCCATTCCTACAGGACCTTCATTGTAATTTGTTAATCGGCTGCCTATGCCATCATTTGGATGTCAACGCAACTTCGTTTTTCAGGCATAGGAAATGCCCTCTTTGTAAATTTTGTCCATATTAAACAGGTATCCATGGTTACTAGGTTGTCACATGTCATTTGAAGGGCTAGGTGGTAAGTAGGATTAATGGGCTAGAATTTGCTGAAAAAATAACGGCAAGTGAATGACACACTCACCGTTATTAATGTGCAAATTGGCCACCAACTTGTGGCAAGGAAGAGATACACCGTGAATTGTGAATCACCAAAATTGCTGTATAATTTGCACTGCTCCGCAGTTAGCTTCGCGAAAATGGCATCTCGCCCTTAACCTCCCCGTGTGTTTAATGAAGTTGCTGTATTTGCACGTTAATTGCCCATTAAACTTGCCACAAAAAGCTAAGTCTAGTAATTAATAGCGCAAGTACCCTTCTAACAATTGTTAATGACTGCCAATCAACCACACTGACCCAGGAAAGTGAACAATTAAAAATGTGGGCCAGAATTTTGTGGGGAGTCAGCGGGCTCGATCGGTGGCAGGTCAGCTGGGAAAGTTTTTTTCCCACAACAGGTCAGGACCCTCCTGTGAACCCGCCGCCATGCGCCTTTCCCAATGTCTGGTCAGTCAGCGCTGAGCAGACCCAACATGCAGTGGCGGGGAACCCAATTAACCTCATTATGACCTTGTTTAGATAACATTAAGAATACATTTTAGCTTACCTTTTGAATTTACGTGCACACCGACAAGGTCCTCGCTGCTTGGGGATCATGTCTGTTAAGCTGAGGCGGGAGGTAAATGGCCATTGAATCAGCTGATTTCTTGACAGCTTGAAATGTGCTATAATAGCTCCCACCTCACAGCTCTTCACTTTCCAAGCTCAGAATCTGTTGCTTACTGCATTTGGAACACAGATTGAGCTTTATGCAGGTTGCAAGTGTTTGGAGCAAACTCTCTATTACCTTGTTGGAACAATCTCTCTCACCATTGACAGAATGCTTCTGTCATCTCAACTTCACCTGCCATTTATTCCATCAACATAGGTGCCCTTTATGTGCTCTCAACTTGGTCGTCAGAATCCCACCATGATCAGCTCCAACACCAGCAGCACCAGGCACACCAGCAGTACCAACAACAACACCAACCTTCTCTGCAATCAACTGATGCTGCACAGGACACAGGGCATCAGTACTCAACCACATTGCTGCCCGGGAGGCCAAGGATGGCCTCACCATGGCCAGATTTATTTCACTTGACGCTGTATACCTTGGCTGCCACATGATGCACCAGGTTGGCACCACCCCACACCAACACCATAAAGCATCCCTACAAAGCCCAAGCTATTCCTTTCACACTCATGATCATTGCGGGGGGTGGAGACGGGTACCATTATGTCTCACCATTCACTGTAACTCACTAAGCCACATCCAAAGGTGTACACAAATCTGTCCAAGAATGCAAAGTGGTGAAAATAAAGGTTTCAATGTTTGACACCACATTAACAGAAACTTTACATGAACATTGCATAAAACACCCAAGTGGCTAACCTTGTGTGTTGTTAGTTGGTATGATTGCACTAGGTTGAGGGTGAGTGTGAGGGGTGGCTAGTGAAATGGTTATGTGATAATATAGATAGAGTGGGATGGGTGGAGGTCCAAGGTAAGTTAGTGTGAGTAAGAATGTGCAGGAGTAGGGTAGGGAAGGCAGAGTGATGGAGATGTGATGAAAGGCACAGCAGGATGAGGTCAAGTGTGGCTTTGTACAACTGTTTCATGATCTACTGAGATCATTGAAACATATGCGCACTGCACCCAGGTCCTCTTGACCACATCACTGCTTGTGCCCTCCTCTGCATTGTGCAACCAGGCTGTGTTGATCTCCTGGGGAGGTCACTTCCGCCCATGGGAAGGGAAGAGGACCTCCCTGCGTGCTGTTACTCCCTCCATAAGCATATGGAGGGAGTCATGGGAGAGCGTGGGTGCAGCCCTGTGCCTTTGTGAAGTTATTGTCAGTGCTTGCAGCACCTCAATGCTGTAGAACACTGACAGCACAAATGTCAAAATAAATTTGGACATGGTCCCTTTAAGGAAACTGGCTGATGACGCATCATCAAATGATGTCACCAGACCCGCTTCCTGGAATTGGCCGGGAAACACGCTGGGTGGGTTTACCAAGCCCAATCAAGGGAAATTCATTTCAGACAGCGGGATGGAGCCAGCGTGGTGTCGGGACCCGCCACCAACATTGCTCGCCACGGACCCGCCGAGGTTAGTGAAATCCTGGCCGTGGAGTCTCATCCCTTCAGGTGGTGAACTGTTTGTGGAGTTTTAAAAAGGTCCTTTCTGTCTCTTTTTTCTCTTAGTCCAATCTCTCTTTCCCTCTCTTTATTTTTCTTTCTGTACCTGATTGACGTTGAATTCACCCACTCTAATTCACCTTCCTTCTCAGTCTTTCCTCTATTTCTCAATCCTTCAATCTCATTAAGGAGATATACTGTTGGTCCCGTCGTTCACCAAGGTCCCAGATGCCCTGGTTCCCGCACCATGCTGTTATCAGCTCGCACTTCCAAGAACTTACAGGGCAAAAATATATTGAGCTGAAAGGTGCATGAAACAGTCTAACTAACCGGGCACGCCCCAAAATGCCCTGCTCCAACAAATTCCTGCCCAGTAATTTGTTGGCAACTTTTTGAAGTGTTTTTTCCTACTAGTTTTCTTACTGCTGAGTTGTTAAACATGTTTTGAATTATGAGATTTTGGAAATGCTATTTTTTGTGTTGCCACTCCCCCCCTAGAAATTGGGACAATGTGTGTCCCTATTGGAATCCTGATATATGTCTGAATATAAAGGCTGCATGTCGGCTGGGCCAACACAGAATATACTTACCATTTACACTGAAAGCAGTTGACAGAGAAAAGGATCTGGCTGTTATTCTGCACAGATCACTGAAGGTTCACAACCAAAGCTGAGAAGCCGTAGCCAAAGCAAACATTGCCAAAGAATTACTTTGGCGGCCTCCGTGGAGATGCCAACATGCAGGTAAGAAGAGACTTTCGATTCAAGCATTACGTATTTTGCAGATAATAAAGTGATGCACGTGCGGAGCTCAGGCTGGACAAGCGCCAATGTAAGAATACATGAGAGCACAGTTTGTTCAATGTGACTAAACACCACTAAACTCTTGTGTAACATGGGTATTTTTCATGAGATAAAGAGATTTACTGGCAATCACATTTTTAGAAGAAAAAAAGTTGTTAATACTGAGCCATGGCAGAAGAATAATTGAAAAGCAGCATAAAGAGGGGACTATTAACATGATGGAGCACGTGGATTTGAGTGCAGGTTAAATCCGGGGAAAATGACAGCATGTCGGGAAGCCTGCTCCATCCCACCGACTTACACATTTCACTCGAGTGCGTTAGGTTGTGTGCGCGCAACCACCTCGGGATAGGCGAGTTGCCAATTAAATTGGCTTTTAGAAACAATAATCTGGGACATAATTAACAGTCACTTGGACAAGTGTGGATTAATTAAGGAAAGCCAGCACGGATTTGTTAAAGGCAAATCGTGTTTAACTAACTTGATTGAGTTTTTTGATGAGGTAACAGAGAGGGTTGATGAGGGCAATACAGTTGATGTGGTGTACATGGACTTCCAAAAGGTGTTTGATAAAGTGCCACATAATAGGCTTGCCAGCAAAGTTGAAGCCCGAGCAATAAAAGGGACAGTGGCTGCATGGATACAAAATTGGCTAAGTGACAGGAGACAGAGAGTAGTGGTGAATGGGTGTTTTTTGGACTGGAGGAAGGTATACAGTGGTGTTCCCCACGGGTACATACTAGAACCACTGCTTTTCTTGATATATATTAATGACTTGGACTTGGGTCTACAGAGCACAATTTCAAAATTTGCAGATGACATAAAAACTTGAAAGTATAGTGAACAGTGAGGAGGATAGTGATAGATTTCAAGCGAACATAGACAGGCTACTGGAATGGGTGGACACGTGGCAGATAAAATTTAATGCAGAAAAGTGCGAAGTGATACATTTTGGTAGGAAGAATGAGGATAGGCGATATAAACTAAAGGGTACAATTCTATAAAGGGTGCATGAACAGAGAGACCTGGGAGTATACGTGCACAAGTCATTGAAGGTGGCAGGGCAGGTTGAGAAAGCGGTTAAAAAAGCTTACGGGATCCTGGGCTTCATGAATAGAGGCATAGAGTACAAAGGCAAGGAAGTTATGATGAACCTGTATAAAACACTGGTTCGGCCTCAACTGGAGTATAGTGTCCAATTCTGGGCACCACACTTCAGGAAAGATGTGAAGGCCTTAGAGAGGGTGCAGAAAAGATTTACAAGAATGGTTCCAGGAATGAGGGACTTCAGTTACGTGGATAGACTGGAGAAGCTGGGGTTGTTCTCCTTAGAGCAGAGAAGGTTGAGAGGAGATTTGATAGAGGTGTTCAAAATCATGAGGGGTCTAAACAAGAGTAGAGAGAAACTGTTCCCATTAGTGGAAGGGCCGAGAACCAGAGGACACAGATTTAAGAAGGCAGAAGTACCAAAGGCAACATGAGGTAAAACTTTTTTACACAGTGAGTAATTATGATCTGGAATGCACTGCCTGAAAGGGTGGCGGAGGCAGACTAATTGTGGCTTTCAAAAGGGAATTGGATAAGTACCTGAATGAAAATAATTTGTAGGGCTATGGGGAAAAGGCATGAGGGTGGGACTAGCTGAAGAGCTCTTGCAGAGAGCTGGCACGCACTCGACAGGCTGAATGGCTCCTTCTGTGCTGTAATCATTCTATTGTGGCAGAACCACTGAATGACTCTGGCTAACTGTATATAATTCTCTTTAACGATTTTCTAACACCAGCCTAAACCTGTGCCATTGTGTTAGGCATTACTTTGTTTTGTATATAGAGTTTGCATGTATGGGGCGTGGCCCCTTTAAGAGCGCAGGAAAACGTGGGCAAACGCGATGATGTCACGTCGCAAACCACGGGGCTGCCCAGGAGTCCTCGTGGCATCTCCGTTGAGTAAAGACCTGTTTAGTTGTTCTCTTGTGTCGATCTCCGTTATTCATTGGAATTCGTTAATTCCTACATTGGTGACCCCATTTATGTGAACGTTTTCACATAAGAAGAGCACAGCATGGAAGCAAACGCCGTTTCGCTAAAGCTACCGCAGTTCTGGGAGCAGCAAGCGCCCTCGTGGTTTATTCAGGTCGAGGCCCAATTCGCCCTGAGCAACATCGATGCGGATCAGACCAAGTATCTTTATGTGGTCTCCACACTCGACAGCTCTACCGCCTCTCGGATCGTCAGCCTCCTCGAAAACCCCCCAACGGAGCGCAAGTATGAAACCCTCAAAGCGCGGTTACTGCAGGTTTTCGGGCTCACAAAATCGGAGCGCGCCCGTCGATTACTCGCTATGCCCGGGCTCGGGGACTCCAAGCCTTCAGAGTTGATGAGCCAAATGCTCACACTCCTGGGCTCAGAACGGGAATGTTTCCTATTCCACGAGATTTTCCTCAGCCAACTGCCTGAACAGATATAAGCTGCCCTGGCCAGATCTGAAATTGAAGACTGCGCAACACTCGCTGCGGAGGCTGACAAAATTTTCGCTGTAACTCGGCAGTACTGCGCCGCCACGAGGCACCCATCCCCCGCAGACGCCGCCCCAGCTCGTCAGCCTGCTGGGCTGTGTTTCTACCACGCGCAGTTCGGCGCGAAGGCGAAGCGTTGCCGCCCTCCCTGCAGTTTCCCCGAAAAAAACAAACAACAACTGACACTGCGACCACCGAGGAACAGGTCTAGCGGGCACCCCGCGGCCGCGATGGCGATCGGCAATGCGAGAAAATTGCTGTTCATCACTGATGCTCTCTCCAGTCATCGTTTTCTGTGCGACACCGGGGCGCAATGCAGCATTTTACCCGCGTCCGCCCTCGATGTGCAGACTGGGAATCACGGCCCCACCCTTGAAGTGGCCAATGGTGGAACAATTCGGACCTTCGGCAGAAAGTGAGTGGAGGTGTGCCTCGGGGGGCAATGTTTTCACGGGGAGTTTGTTACGGCCAGAGTTTCCCAGCCCCTCCTCGGCGCGGATTTCCTGAGCGCCAACAGCCTCCTGGTTGACGTTAGGAACCGACGGCTGATCAACGCAGCAACTTTTAATTCTCTTCCGTGTTACCGCAGTAACACTGCGTCACGCACCGTCTCCTGTGCGTTCCCGACTCCTGATGAGTTCGCTCGCCTGCTCGGCGAATTCCCCAACCTGACAAGACCCACGTTCTCCTCCACAGCCACGAAACATGGTGTGGAAGACCACATCACCACCAACGGCCCCCTGGTCTACGCACAGGCCCGGCGCCTGAAACCTGGCAAGCTGGCGGTCGCAAAGGTGGAGTTCGCAACTATGGAACGGTGAGGGATTATTCGCCGGTCGAATAGTCCCTGGTCTTCACCTCTCCATATCATCCCGAAGCCTGGCGGCGGATGACGGCCATGCAGTGACTATCGACGCCTCAACGACGCCACCACTCCTGATCGGTACCCGATCCCCTACATCCAGGATTTCACTGCCCATTTGGCAGGGAACACCGTGTTCTCAAAAGTCGACCTCGTCCGGGGCTACCACCAGGTCCCAGTTCATCCACAAGACGTCCAGAAGACCGCAGTCATCACCCCATTCGGCCTCTTAGAGTTTTTACAAATGCCGTTTGGGTTAAAGAACGCCGCCCAGGCTTTCCAATGCCTGATGGACTCCGTGCTGCGGGACCTCAAGTACCTCTTCATCTACCTGGATGATATTCTAATTGCCAGTCCTACTAAGGAAGAACATACCTGTCACCTACGCACCCTTTTTCGATGCCTCAGCCAACACGACCTGATTATCAACTCGGCCAAGTGTCAGTTTGGCCTGCACCAAATTGATTTCCTGGGGCATCGCTTCACCTCAGAGGGAACGGTTCCTTTACCTTCGAAAGTAGAGGCGGTGACATCCTTTCCACGCCCGCAGGACGTAAAGGCCCTGCAGGAATTCCTAGGCATGGTAAACTTTTACCACCGTTTCATGCCTAAGGCGGTACTACTCATGCAGCCCTTGTATGAGGCCCTCAAGGGTAAGACTGGCAAGAACCCGGTAGACTGGACGGGTGACATGGCCCGAGCGTTTGCCGACAACAAAAGCACCTTAGCCAACGTGACTATGCTGGCGCACCCGCTGCCAGGTACCACCATCGCCCTCACCACCGACGCGTCGGACTACGCTGTCGGTGCCGTGCAACAGCAGTGGGCGAACGGGACGTGGCAGCCGTTGGCATTCTTCAGCCCTCAACTACGGCAGAACGAGAGGGCATACAGCACATTCAACCGGGAGTTGCTCGCCCTTTTTCTGGCCATCCGCCATTTTCGGTTCTTACTGGAAGGGCGTCCTTTCACCGCCTTTGTGGACCATAAGCCGCTAACCTTTGCAATGGCCAAGACTGCCGAACCGTGGTCAGCCCGACAGCAGCGTCAACTGAACAACATATCCGAATTCACCACGGATATACAGCACGTGGCCGGTAAGGACAACCTGGTGGCAGACTGCCTCTCCCGCGCGATCATCAATATGGTTCATTTGGGCATCGACTACGCCCTCATGGCAGTGGACCAAGCCTCAGACCCGGAAGTCCAAGCTTACAGAATGGACACCACTGGCCTCCAGCATAAAGATGTCTGCGACTGGGCCAACACCTGCGTGGTCTGCCAAAAGGCCAAGGTACAGCGCCACGTCAAAGCTCCATTGGCCACCTTCACAGTTCCGGAGCGACGTTTTGACCATGTCAACGTGGACCTGGTAGGACCACTCCCACCCTCCCATGGTTTTTCACACATCCTGACCATGGTTGACCGCACCACCAGATGGCCGGAGGCGGTTCCCATGTCATCCACTACTTCGGCGGACGTGGCCAGGGCGTTCATTTCCTCCTGGATCGCCCGTTTCGGAGTGCCCGCGATATTTCGTCAGATAGGGGACCGCAGTTTTCCTCCGAACTCTGGAATGATGTGGCCCGAGGACTCGGTGTCAAATTACACCGCACCACAGCCTACCACCCACAGGCGAATGGCCTCTGTGAACGCTTCCACCGGTCAATGAAGGGCGCCCTGAGAGCCAGCCTCCAGGATGCTGGATGGGCAGACAAGCTACTGTGGGTCCTGTTGGGCCTTCGCACGGCCCCCAAAGAAGACCTTCACTCTTCATCAGCGGAGCTTGTGTATGGTCAGCCGCTGCGAGTCCCAGGGGATTTCCTACCAACATCGACGGAGCCATGGTCCACGTCTGCCCAGCTTGCTAGTCACCAAGAGGCGGCCAGATGTTTCGCACCGGTGCCCACTTCGCACCACAGGCTGCAGAGGTCACACGTTCCCACGGAGCTACACAAGGCTGAATACGTTTTTATTCGCCATGACGCACATAGGGATCCGCTCAAGGATTCATATACCGGTCCCTTCCGCATGTTGGAAGCAAGGGACAAAACCTTCACGGTAGATGTCGGTGGTAAACCGGACCACATTTCGGTCGACCGCTTAAAGCCAGCACATTTAGACCTCGACCGCCCCGCCGAGACGGGGTCGGCCACCCATCGTTGTTACGGCAGGCCGAGTGCGACCGCCCGCCAGACCACCAGCCGACCAGCAGCCTCCGCCTTGAGAGTACAGGAGTCGTTCTGACAGGCTCGTCAGACTCCCTCACCGTTTGACTTTGTCCGTTAAAGCGAATTCTGGGGGGGCGCATGTGGCAGAACCACTGAATGACTCTGGCTAACTGTATATAATTCTCTTTAACGATGTTCTAACACCAGCCTAAACCTGTACAATTGAGTTAGGCATTACTGTGTTTTGTATATAGAGTTTGCATGTACGGGGCGTGGCCCCTTTAAGAGCGAGGGAAAATGCAGGCAAACGCGATGACGTCATGTCGCAAACCACGGGGCTGCCCAGGAGTCCTCGTGGCATCTCCGTTGAATAAAGACCTGTTTAGTTGTTCTCTTGTGTCGATCTCTGTTATTCGTTGGAATTCATTAATTCCTACACTATGATTCTAACGTATGTTAATCACTCAATTAGAGCGATATTTATACACACTTTTGAGTTTAACATCGGGTCCATGGGCTTCCCGAGTTCCCTGAAACTTGACAGTGAAAGCAAGGTGAGAACACAGCGGCAACTGAAGGTTCAATCAATCTCCTGGAAATATGGCAATAAATACTCAGTGCTCACAGCTGCTTTCTTACCTGCTAGTGGGAAAAGGTGTTTATAGTACTTTTGCTGAGAGTTTACTTTCTACACTTAGTTGGTTTGTTCTATCACAGCAGGATGGGTGGTGCTTTGGCTGTCTTAGATTGGACCTCAGATGAGGAGCAGCATGACCATCACCAGTGGCAGCATCAGCAGCAGCAACCTGCCGATCACAGACATGTAGCTGCACAGGAGGGGGGGAGCAGCAGAGTGGTACAGCTCACAGGAGGCACTACATGCGAAACAGAGTCTACAGGCAGAGGCTGAGTTTCCTTGACATGTCTAAACAGCAGTGTCTCAGGAGGCTCAGGTTGTTGCATCAGGTGGTGGCAGACAATCGCAGCCTCCTAGAAGACCTGCTCCCTGCTGGACCAGGTGGCTGCACATTTCCAGTGGCTGTCAAAGTCACCACCACCACCCTATACTTTTTTGCCTTCGGATCCTTCCAGGTCTCTGCCAGAGACATGTCCAGGATCTCCCAGTTGGCGGCCCACAAATACATAAGACAAGTGACTGATGGCTTGCTTGCCAGGGCCGGCAAGTATGTCAACTTCACCTACGTTGACACCAGTCAGAATGAGCAGGCGCTTGGGTTTGTGGCTCTGGCTTGTTTCCCATAGGCACAGGGCATCATCGACTGTACACACGTGGCAAACCAGCCACCCCCCAGATCATTCGTCAACTACAAGGGCTTCCACTCCATCAATTTGCAGCTGGTGTGCAACCGCAAAGATTTTTCTTCAGGTGTACGCCAGATTCCTAGGGAGCTGCCATGATGCTTTTTACCTGCGGCAGTCCAAGCTTCCTGGTGTCATCAGAACTGCAAGCAGACTTTTAAGGGGTGACTGCTAGGAGGCAAGGGATACCCACTTCAAACTTGGCTGATGACACCCGTTAGAAGCCCGAGCAATGAAGTACAACAGCGCTACAATGAATGCCATATGGCCCCCAGATGTGTGATCGAACAAGCCATTGGTCGTGGTATGCTGCACTCTGCACAACATTGCGTAGCAGTGAGGTCTGGACTTGCAGGAGGAACAAGGCGAAAAGCTCAGCTCCTCCTCGGACGATTTGGAGGGGGAGGAGGTGGAAGACGAGGAGGAAGAAGATGATGAGGGCAATGCACCCCCAGCTGGTCATATTGCTGCCCGGGATGCTGTTATTAATGCAAGGTTCACTTAGGTTGCACCAGTGGAGCCATGTTACATGCACATGCAACAGCCACTCTTCCCATCCCCTCCCCCCATGCCACTGATACAAAGAAGTCCTGCAAACAAACATCACCCATTGGTCCCCATCAATCCATGTCTTCCCATTAATCATCAAACAAGTTAAAATGTGACTTGCCTCCCAGCAACCAAGAATGGACAAGATGGGAAATTGGTGCAAAATAATATTTATCTGATCTAACTAAACAGAAACTTAAAAGCACATTTTTTCACACATCCATGTGCATACCCTTGAACAATAACAAAGCCTTACTGCTCCTTTTCCTACTACTCCTACAGGGTGCAACCCCTGTGACTTGAGCAGAGGTAGAGGCAGGCTGCCCAGATCCCTGCTCTGGCTGCTGAGATGCTCTTGGCCAACATCCTCTGGATTTTGGAGCCCATGAGGGCCGCACCAAAGACTGCTCTACCTGCACTGGTGCAGGTGCAGACTCGGCCATTGGGAGACAAGGTAACGTGTGGGCTACTGACTGGGGGTGGGGGCAATGGGTGAGAAGTGAAAGCACTTTCAGTGGAGTCCCCACTTCCATGTTCCCTTTCGCCATCAATCCTGTCGTGGCCAGCTGCATTTCACTGCTACTACAGTGCTGGTGAGCACTTTGGTGCAGATCAGTGGGGCGCTGTAAGGTCAAGGTTAAGGTATCTGTCATCCTTTTGATGTTGGCAGACATGTTAACATCCAGAGTCTGCATGACTGTGGTCAAGGCCTGAATGGACTCATTTGATACCCGCAATTGATGTTCTATGGAGTTGGGCACTCAATCCATGCAAGAAGACATCATTGCAATGCCCTGTGATATCAACCCACTCATGCTTGAGGTGGACTCCGCCATTCCCTATGGAAACGTGGTCACTGTTCTTGGAAGCCCTGTCAGTGCATCACACATTGTCTGTTGCTGCACAATGATTTTCCTTTTCATCGACAGTCCCTGAGATACAGCATATGTGTCCAGCTGAGCATAGCTTGGAGAGAGCTGCGTCATCCACTGCTGTCCTTGTCACCTACATCGGCTCTTGTTCACTTATGAAGTGTGAGTCACCAGGTGAAAACCCAACTATCTGCCTACATGGTCCCACTGAAGTGCAAGTATCTGAGTTGGTGCATGATATGCATGAGTCCTCTGACGATTCAGGAATTGTTCCTTTAGATTGGAAAATTGCACATATCACTCTGCTATTTAAGAATAGCGAGAGAGGGAAACCACAGAATTATAGACCAGTTAACCTAACATCTGTTTTCAAGAACTTACTAGAGTCTATAGCTAAAGGTAGGGTGACTGAACACCTTGAAAAATTTCAGCTGATCAGAGACTACCAGCATGGATTTGTAAAAGGTCATGCCTGACAAATCTGATTAAATTTTTTGAAGAGGTGACTAAAGTGGTGGACCGGGGAATATCTATGGATGTATTTATATGGACTTCCAGAAGGCATTCGATAAAGTCCCTCATAAGAGACAGTTGTCTGAAGTTGAAGCTCATGGAATTGAAAGCAAATTATTGACTTGATTAGGAAATTGGCTGAGTGGCAAGAGACAGAGGGCAGGGATAATGGGGAGGTACTCTAATTGGCAAGATGTGACTAGTGGTGTCCTGCAGGGATCTGCATTGGGGTCTCAACTATTTAACATATTTATTAACAACTTAAATGATGGGATAGAGAGCTACGTATCCAAGTTTGCCAATGGCACAAAGATTGCAGTGTAGATGGAAGCATAAAATTACAGAGATAATGGCCCAGAAATTCAGGTCTCCATGGGTGAGTACGCACGGGGTACTCACCCGTAGGCCCAATGGAAGTACCAGTTTCCTGCATGCACTGCGCATGCGCGGGAAACCGGCACTTCCTTTCCCCTGAACGAAGGGGTTCAGAGGTCGAATGTGTGCGCAGGAGAGGCTGCGTGTGCGCATCGAACTTAGGTTTTTTTTACAGGTTTTCCCGCGAGGGTAAGTCTGCAAAATTTACACATTTAAAAAGCAGGCGTAAGGCCTGCTTTTTACAAGGTAAGTGGTGAATTAATTAAAATTAAAACATTTTTTCCACAGGTTTATTATTTTTAAATACTTTAAAGCAAGGTAAGTTTATTTTTAGCCCTGTTAGAAAATAAAATTATTTTTTTCAAAAATTTAAATTATTGTTTAAAATAGTTATTTAATGCAATTTATAGTTTATTTAAAAAATGTGATTTAAAAAAAAAAAAATATTTGAATAATTAGTGCTGTTTTGGGGCCGTAGTATTTATAAGTTTTGACAGCTCTTCCTGTCAATCTTATGAATGGAGCATCCCCTGTTCCGATTGGCTCTCCATGGCCCACGTGATCCCAGGGGACGCATCGAACTAACTGCGCCCCTGGGATACACAAGCACTGCGCGCCGGCAGCTGGAGCAGGCCCAGGATCGGAATTCCATGCGGGCCCACAGCTCAATGGCCGGCACGCTAGGTAAGTGCAGGTTGAAGGCTTGCACCCACGGGAAGCCCCCGACCCAAATTTCTGGGCCATTAGTAGATTAAGTGAATGGGCAAAACTGTGGCAAATGGATATCAATAATATGCAAGTGTGACGCCATCCACTTTGGGCCTAAAAGGGATAGACCAGAGTTTTTCTAAATGGTGAAAAGCTAGAAACAGTGGAGGTCTAAAGAGACTTAGGGGTCCATGTACATAGATCATTAAAATGTCATGGACAGGTGCAGAAAATAATCAAAAAGGCTAACGAAATGCTGGGCTTTATATCTAGAGGACTAGAATACAAGGGGGTAAAAGTTATGCTAAAGTTATACAAAGCCCTCGTTAGACCACACCTGGGAGCACTGTATTTAATCTGGGCACCACACCTTAGGAAGGATATATTTGGCTTTGGAGGGAGTATAGAGTAGATTTACCAGAATGATACCTGGACTCCAAGAGTTAAATTACAAGGAGCAATTACACAAACTACGGTTGTATTACCTGGAATTTAAAAGGTTAAGGGGTGAATTGATCGAAGTTTTCAACATATTAAGGGGAACAGATAGGGAGATAGAGAGAAATTATTTCTGCTGGTTAGGGAGTCTAGGACTCGGGGACATATTCTAAACATTAGAGCCATGTCTTACAGGAGTGAAGTTCGGAAACACTTCTACATGCAAAGGGTGGAAGAAGTTTGAAACTCTCTTCCGCAAATGGAAGTTGATGCTAGATCAATTGTTAATTTTAAATCTGAAATTGATATTTTGTTTACCAAAGGTATCAAGGGATATAGGGCAAGGGCAGGTATATCGAGTTAGGTCACAGATCAACAATGATCTTATTGAATGGCAGAACAGGCTCAAGGGGCTAAGTGGCCTACTCCTGTTCCTATGATCCCTCAGAAGAACTCGGCTCCTTGGAGGAATTTTCATCGGCGACATCCACCGATTTCTGCTGCAAGTGTGAGGGCCCTGTTGGAGTTAAAAGACATAAATTGGTCCTGGCAAGGTAAGAATATGTTGCAAGTTATCGTTATAAAGATGATCATATTTCACTCGCTGTTGAAATCAAGTCAACATGACTGAGTGCCATATGACATGTGGGTCGTTAATATTTAATTGTCACCAGGTAGCTGGGAGCTCCCCGTCTCCCCATCTCCGACTGCCAGTGACGCTGAAATTCCACTGATTTCCAGTACCTCCTTTTCTGCGCTTGTCAGTTGCAAGATGTTTGGACAACCACCTCCAATTCTCACCCTCTCCTCCAACCACACCTTCTTTGTTTCTGCCACAGGTTTTGTCCTGCCATCCCCCTCTCAAACAGATATACCGCTTTGGATATTGTTGAGGGAGATGGCTTATCAGGGGAAGGCAGCAGTAGCCAACTTCCTGGCACCATGAATGGTTCTGCTGCACAGGATGGGAGGAAAAAGAGCGGGAGAGCTATAGTGATAGGGGATTCTATTGTAAGGGGAATAGATAGGCATTTCTGCGGCCACAAACGAGACTCCAAGATGGTATGTTGCCTCCCTTGTGCAAGGGTCAAGGATGTCTCGGAGCGGCTGCAGGGCATTCTGGAGGGGGAGGGTGAACAGCCAGTTCTCATGGTGCATATAGATACCTATGATATAGGTAAAAAACGGGATGAGGTCCTAAAAGCTGAATATAGGGAGTTAGGAGATAAATTTAAAAATAGGACCTCAAAGATAGTGTAATTAGTGGTATTGATTTGATTTAATTTAATTGAGTTGATTTAATTTAATATAAATTAATTAAAGGGTAAGTCATGGCAGGACAGCTCGGTCCCGTGGCATGCTCCTCCTGCGCTATGTGGGAAATCAGGGACACTTCCTGTGTCCCTGATGACCATGTGTGCGGGAAGTGTATCCAGCTGCAGCTACTGGCAGACCGCATTGTGGCGCTGGAGCCGCGAATGGATACATACTGGAGCATTCGCGATGCTGAGGACGTCGTGAATAGCATGTTTAGGGAGTTGGTCATGCTGCAGGTAAAGGCTGCACAGGCAGGAAAGGAATGGGTGACCACCAGGCAGAGTAGTAGGCGCAGGCAGGTAGTGCAGGGGTCCCCTGTGGCCATCCCCCTCACAAACAGATATACCACTTTGGATATTGTTGGGGAGAAGGCTTATCAGGGGAAGGCAGCAGTAGCCAACTTCCTGGCACCATGGATGGTTCTGCTGCACAGGACAGGAGGAAAAAGAACAGGAGAGCTATAGTGATAGGGGATTCTATTGTAAGGGGAATAGATAGGTGTTTCTGCGGCTGCAAATGAGACTCCAGGATGGTATTTTGCCCCCCTGGTGCAAGGGTCAAGGATGTCTTAGAGCGGCTGCAGGGCATTCTGGAGGGGGAGGGTGAACAGCCAGTTGTCATGGTGCATATAGGTACCAACGATATAGATAAAAAATGGGATGAGGTCCGAAAAGCTGAATATAGGGAGTTAGGAGGTAAATTAAAAAATAGGACCTCAAAGGTAGTAATCTCAGGATTGCTGCCAGTGCCACGTGCTAGTCAGAGTAGAAATAGAAGGATATTTCAGGTGAATACGTGGCTAGAGGAATGGTGCAAGGGGGAGGGATTCAAATTCCTGGGACATTGGAACCAGTTCTGGGGGAGGTGGGACAAGTACAGACTGGATGGTTTGCACCTGGGCAGGACCGGGGCTGATGTCCTAGGGAGAGTGCTTGCTAGTGCTGTTGGGAAGGGTTTAAACTAAAATGGCAGGGGGTTGGGAACCTGTGCACGGAGACAGAGGAAAGGGAAGCAAGGATAGAAACAAAAGACAGGAAGGAGAAAAGCAAAAGTGGAGGGCAGAGAAATCAAGGGTATAAATCAAACAGGGACACAGTAAATAATAATTCTAAAAGGAATAAGAGTGTTAAAAAAACAAGCCTGAAGGCTTTGGCCTAGAAATTCAGTTGTTAGCGCCAGCTGCTAGCGCCTTAAGAGGGCGAGAAGTGGGGCGCGAAGCGGCTAGCGCCCGGGCTTGGCGCGATCTGTGTCTCTCGCAAACTTGTCAAGAATTAGCGGCGGTGCAAAACCGCAGTGCCCACTCAGCTGCGCGCGCAGATCCTGACGTCATTTCATGGTGCAACGCCCTAGGTGCGCCCCGAACCAGACCTTCAGTGGCGTCCCCCTTTGCGCCTGGCGCTCCCAGCGACTGGTTGAGTGGAACGGTTCCCAGTCGCTGTGGGGCTGGGGTGGGCGCTATTTAAAGGGGACTCTTCCTGCATTCTTTGTGGCAGCCATTTTGTTCCACTCCTGTGTGAGAGAGAGAGATTTGGAGAGAGACAAAGAGAGAGAGCTTTCTGCTTTGACTCATCGCTCGCACAGGTACTTCTGGCTTCAGGCCAGAGCTTTGCAGTTGGATTTATTTCTCAGTGCCATAGCCTTGAGTGGCCACATATAATGGGGGCTGCAATGGGTGGAAACATTGGGTTTCTGCATTGCATTGAAAGGGCTCAGAGACGCCGAGAGAGAGTGCCAATCATGGCCAGATGGAGAAGGGCCAACAGGCGTCGGCACAGGAGGCCTTACCCTCCCAGGGTATACCGACAGCACTTCTCCTACCTCAACATGTCTGAGGGGCAGTGCATTTGGAGGCTTCGATTCAGAAGGGAGGTGGTCACGGAGATCTGCCACCTGCTTCAGAGAGTTCTGCAGCCTCAGCTGAGGAGCAGGACGTCTCTGTCGGTGGCGGTGAAGTTGACAGTGGCTCTCAAATTCTATGCCACCGGCTCCTTCCAATCCTCTACTGGGGACATTGCCAATATCTCCCAGTTCGCGGTGCATTGCTGCATCTGCCAGGTCACGAATGCCCTCTTCAGAAGGAGACGTCAGTACATTTCCTTCCCCATGACCCCGGACAAGCAACAAGAGCGTGCAATGGAATTTGCAAGAATAGCTGGCTTCCCCATGGTCCAGGGCGCCATTGATTGCACGCATGTGGCTCTGCGGGCGCTTCTAGAGAATGCCGAGGATTACCGCAACTGGAAGGGCTATCATTCGCTGAACATGCAGTTGGTTTGTGACCACAGGCAGCTCATACTAGCTGTGAATGCCCACTTTCCAGGCAGCAGCCACGACGCCTTCATCCTGCGCCAGACTTCTGTGGCAGACATTTTCGAAGCCCCAGCTCACCCAGGAGGCTGGCTTCTCGGGGACAAGGGCTATCCTTTGTGCACCTGGCTGATGACCCCACTCCGTGCGCCCACCACCCCTGCTGAAGAACGATACAATGACAGCCATCAAGCGACCAGGAACATCATTGAGCACACAATCGGCGTGCTGAAGCAACGGTTCCGCTGTCTGGACCATTCCGGGGGAGCCCTACAGTACTCGCCTGAGCGAGTCTCCCATTTCGTTGTAGTGTGCTGCATGCTGCACAACCTGGCTATCCTCAGGACTCAGCCATTGCCAGCAGATATTGGAGGACCACCAGAGGAGGAGGAGGAGGAGGAGGAGGAGGAGGAGGAGGAGGAGCACCAAGACGGGAGGGAGGCACAAAGCGCAAGAGCCGTCCGTCAGCGGCTTATTGCAAGTTGGTTCTAGGTCCCCTCTCAGGGAATGGTTTGTGCCATTGAAAGAACATGAATGGAGCCGCTCAGCAAACCCTGAGGCGGTCAAGGCAACAAATAGTTCAAAGTGCAAACATGGACAATCTGAATAAAGACAATTTTTTATTTAACAAACTCTGTGCCCTTCCCGCATGACAATCAAATACAGAGAAACTCCCCAAAAAACAGTCAGACACATAACTGGCTCTCACAACCTGGAGAAAATGAACAAAACAGTGAAACAAAAATGACCATGATCCTCGGCCTTCATAAAAAACAAACACAACATTCTCGGCCTTCATAAAAAACAAACACAACATCCTCAGCCTTCAGAAAAAAGTAACACAACATTCTCGGCCTTCATAAAAAACTCAACATTTTGCCACACCTACTTTTTGGCCTGCGAGGTTGATCCGCCTCGCTTGCGCGATTGGCCCCTTCCCGCCCTGCAGCTCCTCCTCAATGGGACCCCAGTGACTGCGGCAAGACTGGGGGAAGGCTGCTGAGGGTCAGATAATGAGTCGGCAGATGCCCTTGGGGGACGGCCTGGACCAGCTCTGGGCCTGGAGGGCCCGGCTGCTGACTGCTCCAACTCTGCTTGGGCGGCAGCAGTCTGTCCTACGGGTGGTGGCAGCTGCAGTGGAGGAGTGACAGTGTTGGCAGCAGCAATGCTGCCAACCTGACAGAGCACAGGCACTCCCTGGTTGGCCGAGACACTGGCACTGGCACGGGCCAGCACTGAAGCATGCGCAGCAATCTGCTGAAGCACAGACTGCTGGGCTGCTGCGGCGCAGCGAGGGCCCCGGCGATTCCTGGCCGATCCAGCGAGGGTGGCAGCAGTTAATGCCCGTGTGGCCCTGATCTGTGTCTGCATCAGACCAGCCAGTGAATGCATGGCACGACTAAGCACTTGGCTGGAAGCCACATGTGATGCAGCGACATCCTGCTGACCCCTGGCCTGTGATGCAGCAACGTCCTGCTGACTCCTGGCCTGTGATGCAGCGACCTCCTGCTGACTCCTGGCCTGTGCTGCCCTGAAGTCCTGCAGACTCCTGGCCTGTGCTGCCCCGAAGTCCTGCAGACTCCTGGCCTGTGCTGCCCCGAATTCCTGCACACTCCTTGCCAGTGACTCTATGGAGTCAGGCATCCTTGCCACTGCAGCCATGAGCTCAATGTGCCTGCGCTCAGCCTGGGCGCCCATTTCACCAAGGAGCCGCACCTCCTCTGCGCTCACTGTAGCAGGACTGGAGGCCGAACTCACCCTCCGGGGAGAAGGCCACCGAGCTTCCCTACCCCTCCCGCATTGCTGCAGCCCGCTGGGCCCCGGAGCTTCACCGTCATCAGACCCTTCCCCCCTGCTCCCCTCCAGCGAAGACGAGTCCCCATCATGGCCATGGGCTGCCTCGGCTGAGGGTGGCACTGATGGTCCAGCTTCCTCTTCCTCCTCCTCGCCTTCCGATTCACTCACAGTGCCAGCTTGAGGGCCCGCCTCCTCACCTGGCGATTCAGCATCTGAAAGCAGGGAGGCACAAGAGTTGCTTTAGAGTGAGGACAGGGCGGCAGCGAGGGAGGCATGAGTGCTGCAATGCACTGCATTGGTTCGAGAGTGGCAAAGGATGCTGCTGTGAGGCACAAGTGGAAAGAGAGAGGTCAAAAAGGTGATGACCTTACCATTGCTGTCCAGAACAGGGTCGGCATCTCCAGTGGCGAGGGGGCCAATCAACCGGCCTCCCACAATCCGCTCCACTCGCTGCTCCAGGCCGCTGAGGTTTTAAGTTTAGGACGGCCTCCCCCGGTCCATAGCTGCTGCCTGCGATTGTGGGTCAGCTTGCCCTGGAAGAGAAAGGACGGGCTCTGAGTACAGTGTCAAGCCCTGATCTTGCCTGCGCTGCCTCCCATGGTGGAATAGCCCTGACAGTGTCAAGTCCTGATCTTGCCTGCGCTGCCTCCCAGGGTGGCATAGCCCTGACAGTGTCAAACCCTCATCTTGCCTGCACTGCCTCCCATGGTGGAATAGCCCTGACAGTGTGTAAAGTGGTGAATGTGCATGTGATTTTCATGAGAGTCCCATAGGTCTTGGATGAGGGCTGGGCATTGGGGCTTTCAGGACCCTTTGGCCAGAAAGTGAGGTGTACATGCAGGGATGAAGAGGGTACTGGAAAGGGTACTCACCCTGACAACCCGAGTGAGGTCGTTGAACTTCTTTCTGCATTGCGTGGGTGTCCTGGGACCATGCTGCTGGAGGTCACTCTGTTTGCCACCTCCCTCCAAGCTTTCCTGTATTCGCTGGGCAGCGGCCTCCTGCCACTGTCAGGGAATAGGGTAGGTCGCCGGCGCTCCACTGCGCCAACCAGAACCTTCAGGGCCCCCTCACTGAACCGCTGCGCTCGCTCCCTGGCCTTCTCCATGGCCGTGGGCGTTGAGTTGTTGAAGCAGGTCTGTCTAGGCCTAGATTCAGGGCTGCAGTGTGCAGGGCGTGGCAGCAAAACAAATCGACCCTCCCCCTTTAAGAGCTGACCGGCGCCAGCATGTCTGCCTGCAATCTATAACTCGCCGCACCTGCGCTGCACCTGCCCTCACTGGTAGCGCCTCGGCTCGCAGGCTTAGCGCCTTATGATAGTCGTGCACCGCCTGCTTTAGCGCAGCAGCAACCTCTTGGGGCGATGCAACTCAATTTCGGCGAAGGTGGCGCTAAGTTGCGCCCGGCACTAAATTTAGCGAACGCCCAGCTGTAGCGCCCCAAACGTGGCGATACTGAATTTCTAGGCCTTTGTGTCTTAATGCGAGAAGCATTCATAATAAGGTGGATGAATTAGCTGCGCATATAATTGGGATTATGGAGATATGGCTCCAGGGTGACCAAGGCTGGGAATTCAACATCCAGGGGTATTCAATATTCAGGAAGGACAGGCAGAAAGGAAAAGGAGGTGGGGTAGCATTGCTGGTTAAAGAGGAGATTAACACAATAGTAAGTAAGGATATTAACTCTGATGATGTGGAATCTGTATGGGTAGAGCTGAGAAATATCAAGGGGCAGAAAACATTAGTGGGAGTTTTATACAGACCCCCAAACAGTAATGCTGAGGTTGGGGATGGCATTAAAGGAGAAATTAGAGATGTGTGCAATAAAGGCACAGCAGTTATCATGGGTGACTTTAATCTACATACAGATTGGGCTAACCAAATAAGTAACAATACAGTGGAGGAGGAATTCCTAGAATGTATACGGGATGGTTTCCTGGACCAATATGTCGAGGAAGCAACTGGAAATCAGGCCATCTTAGACTTGGTATTATGTAATGAGAAAGGATTAATTAGCAATCTTGTTGTGCGAGGCCCCTTGGGGAGGAGCAATCATAATATGATAGAATTCTTCATTAAGATGGAGAGTGAAGTAGTTGACTCGGAGACTAGGGTCCTGATTTTAAATAAAGGAAACTACGATGGTATGAGGCGCGAATTGGCTATGATGGATAGGGGAACGTTACTTAAAGGGTTGATGCTGGATAGGCAATGGCAAACATTTAAAGATTGCATGGATGAACTACAGAATTTGTTCATCCCTGTTTGACATAAAAATAAAACAAAAAGGTGACTTAACCGCGGCTAACAAGGGAAATTAGGGATAGCATAAGATCCAAGAAGAGGACATATAAATTGGCCAGAAAAAGCCACAAACCTGAAGATTGGGAGCAGTTTAGGATTCAGCAAGGGAGGACAAAGGGATTAATTAAGAGGGGAAAAATAGAATATGAGAGTAAGCTTTCAGGGAACATAAAAACTGACTGTAAAAGCTTCTATAGATATGTGAAGAGAAAAAGATTGGTGAAGTCAAGCGTAGGTCCCTTGCAGTCAGAATCAGGGGAATTTATAATGGGGAACAAAGAAATGGCTGAACAATTACAGGAAACTTTCTGGTATCCGGCACTGACGGGACCAAGCTGGTGCTGGTTGATCAACACTGCCGGAGAAACCAGCGCTAATGTTAAAACATACGGATCTTCTGAGCTCCGTATCTAGCAACAAACCCTGTTGCTTAGCAACAGCTTCAAAACAGTCAGCGCAGCTTGCAAGTGTCTCTGTAGCTAAGCAACAGCTTCAGCTAGACGCTTGCAGAGCCAGGAATGGAGAAAAAAAGCAACAAAAAGTAAAAAAAGTTATCTGAACCGACTCCTGAATTTTGCCGGTGGATAGAGCATTCCGGAGATTTAACCTCCGTTTAAACGAAAGTTTCCTGTAAATACATACTTTGGTTCTGTCTACACAAAGGAGGACACAAATAACCTCCCAGGGATGTTGGGGAACATAGGGTCTAATGAGAGGGAGGAACTGAATGAAATCAATGTTTGTAGGGAAATGGTGTTAGGGAAATTGATGGGATTGAAGGCCGATAATCTCCAGGGCCTGATAATCTACATCCTAGTGTACTTAAGGAAGTGGCCCTAGAAATAGTAGATGCATTGCTGGTCATCTTCCACAATTCCCATGGATTGGAGGGTAGCTACTGTAACCCCACTATTTAAAAAAAGGTGGTAGAGAGAAAACGGGGAATTATAGACTGGTAAGCCTGACATCGGTAGTGGGGAAAATGCTAGAGTGCATTAAAAAGGATGTAATAGCAGAGCACTTGGAAAACAGTGACAGGATCGGACAAAGTCAACATGGATTTACAAAAGGTAAATCGTGCTTGACTAAACTGCTGGAATTTTTTGAGGATGCAACTGGTAGAATAGATAAGGAAGAACCAGTGGATGTGGTGTATTTGGACTTTCAGAAGGCTTTCAATAAGGTCCCGCATAAGAGCTTAGTGTGCAAAGTTAAACACATGGGATTGGGGGTAAGGTATTGACTTGGATAGAGAACTGGTTGGCAGACAGGAAGCAAAGAGTTGGAAAATACGAGTCTTTTTCCGAATGGCAGGCAGTGACTAGTGGGGTACCACAGGGATCAGTGCTAGGACCCCAGCTATTCACAATATATATTAATGATCTAGACAAGGGAACTAGATGTAATATCTCCAAGTTTGCAGAAAACACAAAGCAGGGTGGGCGTGTGTGCTGTTAGGAGGATGCAGAGAAACTCCAGAATGATTTGGACAGGTTGGGTGATTGGGCAGATGTATGGCAGATGCAGTATAATGTGGATAAATGCGAGGTTATCCACTTCGGTGGCAAAAACAGGAAGGCAGATTATTATCTGAACAGCAATAGGTTGGGAGAAGGGGAAGTGCAACGAGACCTGGGTGTCCTTGTGCACCAGTCGCTGAAGGTAAGCATGTAGGTGCAGCAGGTGGTTAAGAAGGCAAATGGTAAGTTGGCTGATGTAAGAAAACTATTAGGCACTTGCTCTAAGCTTTAAACAAAGCTTTAATCAACTGTTTTACAACATGGAGGTCAAGTTGTGTCCTTCACTAGTTCCTGTTAAGAATGTCCCTGCGCAAGCTGGGCCCGTGCCCAAGTATTTATATTCTCCCTGGACAGCACCACCCGCAGGCCACTCAGTATCATTTCATAAGTCTTTCTTTTATGAATGACTGATTCATGTCATTCTTCCCGCCTGAAGGATTGGTAGTCCAGCGACTTCCTTCTATCGGATTAATTGGACTACGAATAGCCACAGTCGTTTGGATCTCCATTTGTGGCTGGAAGACACATCTCATCGGACCGTGTCTTGGTCCCTGGGTCGCTTGGTTCGTACCGCTGGGCTGGCAGAGCCCGTGTCGCCTTGATCGACCTGAGGGGGACTGGGGAGATCGTGACTCCGGGTGTGGATCCCCACAGGCGCAGAGCTGGCTTCATCCGACTCAGTAGTCGGTGATTGACTGGCGTCCTGGCTTCGGGTGGTCATCCCGCGGGGAGCACTCTGTTCCCCGGGTTGATCCGGCGGAGTAGCTGGCAGATCCCTTGACGTCCTGGGTAGGGCGTCATCCTAGGAGGAGTGCAGAGTATCGGCGTCGTTAATATGTTTCCCTCTATCGATTGGGTCCATGGGATCGGTTGGGCAGGGAGCCATATCCCGAAGTGAAACTGTGGACTCCTGGCCATCAGGGTACCGCATGTACGCGTATGTAGGATTGACATCCATTAGTTCCACTTTGTCGACGAAGGGATCACTCTTGGAGGATCGGACGAATCTTCGGAGCAGCACGGGGCCAGGAGCTGCCAACCATGATGGTAGGGACGTCCCATGAGTGGAGCGACACTGGAACCCGAAGAATCGTTCATGGGGAGTAACATTGGTGGATGTAGAAAGGAGAGACCTGATGGAATGCAATGCATCAGGGAGCATAGTTTCCCACTGCTGGTCTGATAGGTTGTGTGACCTCAGTGCAAGACGAACAGTGTTCCAAATGATAGCATTGTATCTCTCAACCTGTCCATTTCCAATAGGATGATACAGTGTTGTTTTACTTGTGGCGATTCCCCGTTGGGAAAGATAACTTTTGAGTTCGCTTGACATGATGGAGGGACCCCGATCAGAGTGGATGAAATTGGCCATACCGCAAAGGGAAAAGACCTGATCGAGGCATTTGATCACTGTGGAAGTGAGCATATTGGGACAGGGGAAAGCAAAGGGAAAGCGTGAATATTCGTCCACTATAATAAGCAAGTAAGTGTTTCGCATTGAAGAAGGCAGTGGCCCTTTAAAGTCAATGCTGAGTCGCTGCATAGGCTGTGTAGCGTGTACGAGCGAGCCATCCAGCGGACGGAAGAATTGCGGTTTTAATCCCGCGCAAATTCTACAAGTGGAGCATGTTCTTTTCACATCTTCCGTAGAAAATGGGAGATTTTTATATCACACAAAGTGTAACATACGGGTAAAGCCAAGATGGCATAAGTCAGTATGAAGATCCGCAAGAGTCGAAGTTGACATGGAAGAGCAGAATGCACGCGTGAGGGTATCTGGGGCCACATTATCTTTGCCGGGTCGATAATGTATGGTGTAGCCAAAGGTGGCCAATTCCATCCTCCAGAGCTGCATCTTGTTATTCTTGAACTTAATGTGTTTCCGGTTATCCAGCATAAAGACCACGGAGCGCTGATCGGTTATAAGCATGAAATGGCGACGAGCGAGAAAATGACTCCATTTACGTACTGCTTCGATGATAGCCGTAGCCTCCTTCTCGACAGAAGGATAATGGAGCTCGCTACCCTGCAAAGTTCTGGACAGAAATGCAACGGGTCGGCCACCTTGATTCAAGGTAGCCGACATCGCCACGTCCGATGCATCGCACTTGACCACGAAAGGGAGATTTTCATTGATGGCACGAAGCGTGGCTTTTTCCAGTTGTTGCTTGAGGAGGTCGAAAGCTGAAATAGCCATCGCGTCCAACGGAAATGACTTTGCGTGAAGCAGGGGCTGGATCTTGTCGGAGAAGTGGGGTATCCACTTCGCATAATAGGCAAACATGCTGAGGGCCCGACGAAGAGAGCTGAGATTCGTAGGAGGAGGGAGCTCCTGAAGCAGACGAAGTCGCTCCGGATCCGGGTTGATGACACCATTGCCCACCCAGTAGCCAAGGATGTTGACCGACGGTACTGATTTCACAGATTTGGACTCATTTAAGGTTAAGTTACGATGACGGAGAATGTCAAGAAATTTCTGGAGGTTGCCATCATGCTCCTTCTGGTATGGAAAAGTGTCCGTTAAGTTCTCCTGTTTGACCAGGCTGTCCATTGCCCGTTGAAAGACAGCCACCCCATTGGTGACCCCAACTGGAAGGCGATAAAACTGGTAAAGCCGACCATTGGCCTCAAAGGCCGTATACTTTTTGTCAGAGTCCTTTAACAGTACTTGATGGTATGCGCTCTTTAAGTCAAAAGTTGAAAATACCCTGTAGTTGGCAAGGTTATTGACCATGTCATCGATGTGTGGTTGTGGGTAGGTATCTAGGTTAGTATACTGGTTAAGAGTTTGCGAGTAATCGATGCAAAGACATTTCTTGTGGTGCTTCAGAGGATTTTTAACAACGACTTGAGTCTGCCAGGGAGATGAACATGGCTCAATGATACCGTCCGCTAGAAGGCGAGAGATTTCTGCCTCGATAAAGGATAGATCATCTTGACTGAAACATTGTGATTTAGTGACTATGGGCTTACATCAGGGGGAAAGATTGGCAAACAAGGAGGGCTTGTTGAGCGAAGCCACCGAAAACGCACAAAACGGTACTTTTGAAATAGTAAGCTCCGGCTTTGACCCTCCAAACTCGAAAGTGAGTCTTTTGTGTTGCTTCTGGAAATCCTATCTCAGGAGCACATCACTGCATAGGCTTTTGAGCACCCTAAGCCGGGTGGAAAAATAAGTTTGGCCATTGAGAATAAGGTCATCAAGACAAAAGTCGGAAGAGTTGGTTGTCAGTGTCGTCAGAGCCATTGCAATTTCCCTGTCCGAGGGGTAAATAGGCAGTTTTAACTTACTGACAGCCTGCTCACTGATGAAGCTGTCAGAGCTACATGAGTCGATTAGTGCACTCAAAATGTGTCCATTTACCAAAACCTCCATGGCTGCATGGGACAGACTTTGGGGAAAAACAGCTGTGATGGGAGGAGGGGCAGTTTTATACTTGACAGCTGTAACATTAGTAGTGGCTCTTGGGGTAGGAGCAGTTTTATAGATGACAGCTGTAACATTAGTAGTGGTTCTTGGGGAAGGAGCAGCTTTATAGATAGCAGCTGTAACCCTAGGAGAGGCTCTTGACTGACATACTTTAGAAAAGTGACCTTTCTTACTGCAATGATTGCAGTTTGCATTACAAGCAGGACAACATTTCCTACAGTGAAATGCACATCCACAGAAGAAACACTTCTTTTTAAATTGCCAAGATGCCACCAGGGTAGGGTCGTCATCAGCTAGGATAGAGTCATCATCAGTGAGGGCTTCTGCCTGAGGCTTATCGGAGGAGTCACTAAAAGTGATAGCAGCAGTCCGTGCACATGGTAAAAGATAGGCATCTGCATTTTTTTTGCTAAGTCCAGAGAATATGCCTGGTCATAGGCAGCTTATAACTCAAGGGTTTTATTCTCCAACAGACGCTGGCGTATGAAGGGAGACGCAATTCCATTAATAAAAGAATCACGAATTAATTCCTCCTGGTACTGCTCAGCTGAGACAGCTTTGAGATTACAGTCTTTGCTGAGCCTGCAAAGCTTTTGAAGGAATTCGTCAAGTGATACCCCAGGTTATTGTTGAGTTGTGGCCAGTAAGTGCCGAGCAAAAATTTTGTTTGGGGAATTAACATATAGTTGCTGCAGTATTTGGATAGCGGAGTCATAGCCAACACAGCCTTCGATATAGTCAAACACATCAGGAGATACATAATTGGCAAGCATTTTTAACTGATCAGGAACATTCTCACCACAAGCCCCGAGGAAGTTGCTGAAGGTACGATACCAGTGCTTCCATACCTTAGCAGTTGTAGGTGAATTCAGGTCCAGGTCAAGACAGGCGGGTCTGAGTAGTTTCTCCATGATGGATTGATTACTACGTCTGGTTCCCTTCTACCATTTGAGTTGTAGCTGTCTGTTCCCAAAATCACTCAGAGCATGGAGCAAGTTGCAGTTGATTAAATTGACGTAAGAAAACTACTAGGCACTTGGTCTAAGCATTAAACAAAGCTTTAATCAATTGTTTTACAACATAGAGGTCTAGTTGTGTCCTTCACTAGTTCCTGTTAAGAATGTCCCTGCGCAAGCTGGGCCCGTGCCCGAGTATTTATACTGTCCCTGGACAGCGCCACCCGCAGGCCATTCAGTATCATTTCATAAGTCTTTCTTTTATGAATGACGGATTCATGTCATTGGCCTTCATAGCGAGAGGATTCGAGTACAGGAGCAAGGATGTCTTGCTGCAGTTGTACAGAGCCTTGGTGAGACTACACCTTGAGTATTGTGTGCAGTTTTGGTCGTCTTATCTGAGGAAGGATGTTCTTGCCAAGGAGGGAGTACAGCAAAGATTCACCACACTGATGCCTGGGATGGCAGGAATGACGTATGAGGAGAAATTGGGTCGATTGGGCTTATATTCGCTGGAGTTAAGAAGAATGAGAGGGGATCTCATTGAAACTTATAAAATTCTAACAGGGCTAGACAGACTAGATGCAGAAAGGATGTTCCCGATGGCAGGGGAGTCCAGAACCAGGGGTCACAGTCTAAGGTTAAGGGGTAAGCCATTTAGGACAGAGATGAGGAGGAATTTCTTCACCCAGAGAGTGGTGAACCTGTGGAATTCTCTACCACAGAAGGCAGTGGAGGCCAATTCATTAAATATATTCAAGAAGGAGTTAGATATATTTCTTAAAACTAAAAGGATCAAGGGATATGGGGAGAAAGCAGGGACAGGGTACTGAATTTGGACGATCAGCCATGATCGCATTGAATGGTGGAGCAGGCTCGAGGGGCTGAATGGCCTACTCCAGCTCCTATCTTCTATGTTTCTATGTTTCTATGCTGGGGAATAGTATATCCCTCTGGCTCCTCACAACCCCCAGCAACACATCAAGGAGGACATCAGTGAACCAGGATGCAGCTTTTGAACATTTCAAATCCATTGTTGAAGTTGCTTCTCTCTTCTCAACTCCAACTCCTCCAAATCGCATCTTTCGATTGGCCCTTTAAATACTGGAGTTGAGATCGCGACATGTGGATCCTCATCACACCGATTTTCATGGATTGGGCAGCAAACCCGAAAGTAAAATTATAATGAGGTGGCTGAGTTAAAAGTCACTAACAGACGCACTGAACATATTTCTGTGTTTCCCAAACGATATCAGACCCCCAACCCCGCTGCCAGCACATCTCGCCATTCGCAACTCCTCAGATAATGAAGCAGTCCATGCCCACACGCAGCAAGACCTGGATGACATTCAGGCTTAGGCTGATAAATGGAAGTTAACATTCGCGGCACACAGTGCCAGGAAAAGATTATCTCCAACAAGCGAGCGTCTAACCACAGCCCCATGACATTCAATGGCAATACCATCGCTGAATCCCCTACCATCAATATCTTGGGGGTCACCATTGACCAGAAACTTAACTGGACCAGCCACATAAATACTGTGGCAACAAGAGCAGGTCAGAGGCTAGGTATTCTGTGGCAAGTGTCTAACCTCCCGACTCCCCAAAGCATTCCCACCATCTACAAGTCACAAGTCAGGCATGTGATTGAATACTCTCCACTTGCCTTTATGAGTGCAGCTCCAACAACACTCAAGTAGCTCGACATCATCCAGGACAAAGCAGCCCACTTGACTGGCAGCCCATCCACCACCTTAAACATTCACTCCCTCCACCACTGGCGTACGTACCATGGCTGCAGTGTGTACCATCCACTCCCTCTCTAACAACACTGTGGGAGCACCTTCACCACATGGACTGCAGCAGTTCAAGAAGGCAGCTCACCACCATCTTCTGAAGGACAACTAGGGATGGGCAATAAATGCCGGTCTTGCCAGCGATGCCCACATCCCCAGAATGAATGGAGAAAAATAGCCTAAACTAATTTTAAAGGTTTTAGGATGTTTAAATGATTTTTTTAAATTATTTTAATATTTATGTAAACCCTTATGCTGGTAAAAGACTGCTTTTACCAGGCGTAAGAGTTTCATGGGCATTCACTGGGCAGTAGTTGGGCAAATAGCCCAACTCTCCACCAGCAGTGCTTCATTTCCCAGGGATGCAGAAGATCAGTAAAGCATAGAAACATAGAAGATAGGAGCAGGAGTAGGCCATTTGGCCCCTCGAGCCTGCTCTGCCATTCAATGCGATCATGGCTGATCATCCAAATTCAGTACCCTGTCCCTGCTTTCTCCCCATATCCCTTGATCCTCTTAGCCTTAAGAAATATATCTAACTCCTTCTTGAATATATTTAATGAATTGGCCTCAACTGTCTTCTGTGGTAGAGAATTCCATAGGTTCACCACTCTCTGGGTGAAGAAATTCCTCCTCATCTCTGTCCTAAATGGCTTACCACTTATCTTTAGACTGTGACCCCTGATTCTGGACTCCCCGGCCATCAGGAACATCCTTCCTGCATCTAGTCTGTCTAGTCCTGTTAGAATTTTATAAGTTTCAATGAGATCCCCTCTCATTCTTCTAAACTCTAGCGAATATAAGCCTAATCGACTCAATCTCTCCTCATACGTCATTCCTGCCATCCCAGGTATCAGCCTGGTGAATCTTCGCTGCACTCCCTCCTTGGCAAGAACATCCTTCCTCAGATAAGGCGACCAAAACTGCACACAATACTCTAGATGTGGTCTCACCAAGGCCCTGTACAACTGCAGCAAGACATCCTTGCTCCTGTACTCGAAACCTCTCGTTAGGAAGGTCAGCATACCATTTGCCTTCTTATCCGCCTGCTGCACTTGCAGCAGAATCTTGACAGATCGCAAGTTCTGGGTTTTCGCGCATACACACTGGAACTTGTGGGGCACTTACGGCTGGGTATGCGTACGCTGTCATAGGTCCTGGAAAATCCAGGCCATTAAAAACGGTGTCTGGCCAAAGGCTGTCAAACATACGGTCCGCCATCCGGCCGCAGACTTCCCGTCAGAGGCACGCTGATCTGGGCATCTTTCCCCATCTCCCGGAGCCTCGACAGAGCCAAAGCCGAGCTCTGGAACCTTCCAAAGTGGCTCCCGCACCCCCGCTCGCTGATCCTCCAATCACAGATACCCCCCCCGTCCGCTGATCCTCCAATCATACCTCCCCCCGCTCACTGATCCTCCAATCACAGCTCCCCCCGCACGCTGATCCTCCAATCACAGCTCCGCCTGCTCGCTGATCCTCCAATCACAGCTCTGCGGCGCTGCAGCCTTTTCCATCTGAGCATCAGAGGCGGAGCGGGCGACGAAATGTCGGTGAGGCTGAGTTTCCTCTCGGAGACCCAGTACCGGGAGCCCTGAGCCTGTGACCCGGGAATCAGAGCCTCGGCCCTGGCAATGGGCCCAGGGTTGACACCAGCTTGAGTGAAGGCGGCCTATGGGCGGGTATCGGGGCGGACCGAAGCTAGTCGGCCGGCTGGTTATTGTCAGAAGCCGACCCGGTCCTGGGCCCAAACGTCAAAGCGTATCGGCCCGGGCAGCAGTTTCTGTGAGGAATGTGGTTAAATGGGGAGCTCGGGCCCGGGCCAGGAGAAGGTTCCTGGAATGAATAATTCATGAGCCTGTTTGTGTCTCTTCTGCAGGAGGTGGAAACAGGAAATGAATGGGATGCATCTGGTGACAATGGCGCTTCTAACCTTAATCCTAACCTCTAAGCTTAACACATTTTCCTGGCCCCTAACCCTAACACCTGAACCACCAGCCCCAATCACTAAACTCGATCCTAACCACTAATCCAAAATCATCCAATGTCAATAGCGCGCTGCAAGGCCTTGTTGTGATGTTGTAGGAGTCTACGTACTCCTAGCAAAAAATACTGAACTCGGAGAGGTTCAACAGAAATGTTTAATTGTTGAGGCTGCATGCTGAACACAAAATGGAGTCAGAGACTACACAAAGTACGACTGCCTTTCATCAGTACACAGCTTCAAATGCTCCTCCCCCGCACCTGATGGTAACCGCGCACCAAGTCGACTTTGGAGAAGACTGAATGGCTGGCCAGTCTAGCTGAGAAGTCTTGAATGTGCGATATGGGGTACCGATCCGGCGTGGTGGCGTCATTTAGGCGCCGGTAGTCCCCGCAGGGGCGCTATCCCCCGTTGGGTTTGGTGACGATGTGGAGTGGGGAGGCCCAGGGGCTGTTGGAGTGGCGGATGATGCCGAGCTGTTCCATTGTGGCGAACTCGGCCCGCGCGATCTCCAGCTTGGCCGGGTCCAGCCTGCGTGCGTGGGTATACATCGGTGGGCCTGTGGTGGGGATGAAGTGTTCTACCCCGTGCTTAGCAACCTTCGCGGAGAAGGTCGGGTTGGTGAGGGCTGGGAACTCAGCCAGGAGTGCTGAGTAGTCCGTTGAGTGGGCGCGGCACTGCCACGCCATTTTGGCGGGTTTGGAGGGGGCCATGGTGCCCGGGATAGGTGACATGGTGTTCATGTCCACGAGGCGGCGCTGAGGCATGTCGACCAACAGGCCGTGGGCGCACAGGAAATCCGCACCGAGGAGCGGGGAGAGCACCTTGGCGGTGATAAACTCCCAGTGGTAGCGGCGGCCTGCGAGGTCGATGGTGACGGTGCGGGTGCCGTACGTCCGGATGTTGGTGCCATTGGCAGCAGCCAGCGCATGGCCACGGCCGCCTCGCTGGATCTCGAGGGCGGATGCGGGGATGATGCTGCGCTGCGCGCCCGTGTCGCATAGGAAACGGTGTCCGGAGGCACTATCCGTAACGTACAGCAGCACGCCTGCTTACCCCACGGCCATCGTGTAGGCCGGTGTGGGGGCGGTTGGAAACATGCAGGGATGGCTGCAGTGGCGTGCCCGTGCGCCGAACTGGGTATGGAAGTAGCAGTAGCCCTGGGTCGGAGGGCTTGGGGGACGTGGGGGCCTGGGGGGCCTCGTGGCCGAGCTGTGTGGCCGCGCGATAGAGGGTGGAGCGCGCGCCGACGCTGCGGTGGCCAGGTCGGGGGTGACGGCGTGGTTGGAGCTGGCGGACAGGAGCTTATCGGCTTCATCGGCCAGGGCCTCGAGGTCCGTGAGGCTGGACGCCACGATCGCCGGGCAGATGCTGGGAGGTAGTTGGCGGATAAAGAGCGTGCGGCAGAGGGAGCCGGGCGGTTTCTCGTTGGTCAGAGCAAGCATGTGTGAGAGCAAGTCTGATGGCGTGGAGTCACCGAGGCCCGGGAGGGCGAGCAGGTGGCAGTTCCGCAAGAATTGGGAGGCTGTGAATTTTTTAATGAGCGCGGACTTGAGATGTGCGTACTTGCCTTCCTCCGGAGGGTTTTGTAGTGTTGCCCAGACTTTCGTGATTGTGGAGCTGCCCAGGGAGGCGAGGAGGTAGTCGTACATCGTTGCGTCGGCGGTGATGCCGCGGAGTCGGAATTGCGATTCAGCTTGAAGGAACCAGGCGGTGGCCAGGTTCTCCCAGAACTCCGGCAGCTTCACAGAAACTGCATTTGTGTCAGCCATGGTTACGCTTAGGAGTCGTCCTGAGCGTCGGGGTCACCAATGTAGGAGTCTACGTACTCCTAGCAAAAAATACTGAACGTGGAGAGTTTCAACAGAAAAGGTATAATTGTTGAGGCTGCATGCTGAACATAAAATGGAGTCAGTGCACAGCTTCAACTGCTCCTCCTCCGCTCTGGGCTTAACTATGTTGCAGATCGAGTTTCTTAAAGGTGTGATCCTTCTTAAAGGCATGACGCCTGATTTATAGTCTACGGACCAGAAAGTGGATTGTGTCCTTTCTGTGATCGGTACGCCACACAGTCACCATTAATGAAGGCTGGCCGCGTTGTCAATAGTCACTCTGAACAGGGAGAAAAGTCCATCCAAAGAAACCTTGAAAGATGCCCAAAGGGAGTTACTTTATTGGAACAGTAAAGGTTACAGGGTGAAGCACACAGGTTGCCATGAGAACGGCAGGCTGCTCAGTTCCCCTCTCCTTGCAGTTTTAGTCCCCAGTGTAGAGGACCCAGAGATAATGCTTACAAGGTGTCATAGAATCATAGAAATTTACAGCACAGAAGGAGGTCATTTGGTCCATCTTGTCTGTGCGAGCCAACAAAGAGCTATCCACCCTAATCACCCTTTACAGCTCTTGGTCTGTAGCCTTGTAGGTTATGGCACTTCAAGTGTATATCAGAGTACTTTTTAAATATGATGAGGGTCTCTGCCTCTACCACCCTTTCAGGCAGTGTGTGCAGCAGAGTGTGTTATGTCTTTGTGGTTTACAGCAATATTCACTGAGGCAGCCAGTTGTGGTTGTATAACAGATCAGGAGTACACGAAGTGAAACAAGACAAGTGCATTCCTGACCAGAAAGGTAGGTGGCTCAGTCTCAGGCCCATTCGGACTTTATGCTCTTTCTGTTCGGATTCATCCTTCTCGTATTCAACATAATCCAGGGTGCTATTATGAAAGGTGGGTTGGGATAGATAGGCTGGACATGATGATGATCAAGAGAAACTTCTTTATACAGAGAGTTGAGAGGCTGTGAAATTCACTTCCAGGGTTAGTGGTTTGGGCACAAAGTTCTATAGCGATAAGTGGTCCTCATCTTTTTATCAAAGGCAGGCCTCAGCCCAGACATTTGCTCCAAATGCTAATGCAATGCTTCAAGCTAAGAAGTGCCAGTATCAGAGAGCAGCATTAATGGTGAATAACATCTAAATATAAGTAAGTACTGATACAGTTTTTCTTCATCTATTTCTATTTTAATAAATTTTGCTGACTTTTTTTCAGGGGGTACTGCAGTTGGGTGATCAAGTCTGCTTGAACCTCTGTTAGTTCTAGGTCTACAAAAATAACATCAAGGTGGAATTATCAGGGAATTGTAATAATTAAAGGAATATGTTGAGGAACCAACTAGAGATCAGGCCATCTTAGACTGGGTATTATGTAATGAGATAGGTTTAATTAGCAATCTTGTTGTGCAAGGCCCCTTGCAGAGGAGCGATCATAATATGATAGAATTCTTCATTAAGATGGAGAGTGAAGTAGTTGACTCAGAGACTAGGGTCCTGAATTTAAATAAAGGGAACTACGATGATATGAGGCACAAGGTGGCTAGGATGGATTGGGGAATGTTACTTAAAGGGTTGACGGTGGATAGGCAATGGCAAACATTTAAATATCGTATGGATGAACTACAGAATTTGTTCATCCCTGTTTGGCATAAAAATAAAACAAAAAACGTGACTCAACCGTGGCTAACAAGGGAAATTAGGGATAGCATAAGATCCAAGGAGAGGACATATAAATTGGCCAGAAAAAGCAGCAAACCTGAAGATTGGGAGCAGTTTGGGATTCAGCAAAGGAGGACAAAGGGATTAATTAAGAGGGGGAAATTAGAATATGAGAATAAGCTTTCAGGGAACATAAAAACTGACCGTAAAGGCTTCTATAGATATGTGAAGAGAAAAAGATTGGTGAAGTCAAGCGTAGGTCCCTTGCAGTCAGAATCAGGGGAATTTATAATGGGGAACAAAGAAATGTCAGACCAATTAAATACATACGTTGGTTCTGTCTTCACAAAGGAGGACAAAAATAACCTTTCAAAGATGTCAGGTAACATAGGGTCTAATGAGAGGGAGGAATTGAATGAAATCAGTATTTGTAGGGAAATGGTGATAGGGAAATTGATGGCATTGAAGGCCGATAAATCTCCAGGGCCTGATAATCTACATCCTAGGGTACTTAAGGAAGTGGCCCTAGAAATAGTAGATGCATTGCTGGTCATCTTCCAAAATGATATAGACTCTGAAATAGTTCTGATGGATTGGAGGGTAGCTAATGTCACCCCACTATTTTAAAAAGGTGGTAGAGAGAAAACGGGGAATTATAGACCGGTAAGCCTGACATCGGTCGTGGGGAAAAAGCTAGAGTCCATTATAAAAGATGTAATAGCAGAGCACTTGGAAAACAGTGACGGGATCGGACAAAGTCAACATGGATTTACAAAAGGTAAATCATGCTTGACTAATCTACTGGAATTTTTTGAGGCTGTAACTGGTAGAATAGATAAGGGAGAACCAGTGGATGTGGTGTATTTGGATTTTCAGAAGGCTTTTGATAAGGTCCTGCATAAGAGATTAGCGTGCAAAGTTAAAGCACATGGGATTGGGGGTAAGGTACTGACTTGGATAGAGAACTGTTTGCCAGACAGGAAGCAAAGAGTTGGAATTAACGGGTCTTTTTCCAAGTGGCAGGCACTGACTAGTAGGGTACCGCAGGGATCGGTCCTAGGACCCCAGCTATTCACAATATATATTAATGATCTAGACGAGGGAACTAGATGTAATATCTCCAAGTTTGCCGACGACACAAAGCTGGGTGGGCGTGTGTGCTGTGAGGAGGATGCAGAGAAACTCCAGGATGATTTGGACAGGTTGGGTGATTGGGCAGATGCATGGCAGATGCAGTATAATGTGGATAAATGCGAGGTTATCCACTTTGGTGGCAAAAACAGGAAGACAGATTATTATCTGAACGGCAATAGATTGGGAAAAGTTGAAGCGCAACGAGACCTGGGTGTCCTTGTGCATCAGTCGCTGAAGGTAAGCATGCAGGTGCAGCAGGTGGTTAAGAAGACAAATGATATGTTGGCCTTCATAGCGAGAGGATTCAAGTACAGGAGCAAGGATGTCTTGCTGCAGTTGTACAGGGCCTTGGTGAGACCACACCTTGAGTATTGTGTGCAGTATTGGTCGCCTTATCTGAGGAAGGATGTTCTTGCCATGGAGGGAGTGCAGCGAAGATTCACCAGACTGATACCTGGGATGGCAGGAATGACGTATGAAGAGAGATTGGGTCGATTAGGCTTATATGCTCTAGAATTTAGAAGAATGAGAGGGGATCTCATTGAAACTTATAAAATTCTAACAGGACTAGACAGACTAGATGCAGGAAGGATGTTCCCGATGGCGAGGGAGTCCAGAACCAGGGGTCACAGACTAAGGATAAGGGGTAAGCCATTTAGGACTGAGATGAGGAGGAATTTCTTCACCCAGAGAGTGGTGAACCTGTGGAATTCTCTACCACTAAAGGCAGTTGAGGCAAACTTATTAAATATATTCAAGAAGGAGTTAGATATATTTCTTAAGGCTAAAGGGATCAAGGGATATGGGGAGAAAGCAGGGACAGGGTACTGAATTTGGATGATCAGCCATGATCGCATTAAATGGTGGACCAGGCTCGAGGGGCCGAATGGCCTACCTTCTTATGTTTCTATCTTCTATGTTTCTATGAACAGTACATTAATGTTGCTGAGAATGAACTTTTCAGAAGGTAGACTGATCAGTGTTTACAAGTTCTCCAAAATCCAACAACCAGGTGGACTGGCCAAATAAATATAGCAGTAGAGGCAAATTTATTCAGTTTTAGTTGGAATATGTGAGCCCTTGTTAAATGAACAAGCTAATGAATTTGACTAGGAACAAATCAGTTTTAAAGGGGTTGGTGGGAATACAGATTCTCATCTTTTAGTCAGTGCAAAACCTCATGGATATTCAGTTGAACAGTAAACCAGATTGTAACTGACAGTAAGTTTCTTTATTTAATGAATGCCATAGTGTTAATCAGTACAATAGCACTATTGTAGCTAGTAACTGGAGGATAACTTGGCTTTCATCAGCGAATGAATGAGCTCATTGTTTGCCTTTGATTTTCAACATTCTTTCAGTTCTAGAAACAATGATTAAATAATCAATCAAAATCTAGTAGCCAACAAAAAAATAATTTTTCCGACAGTCCTGTTTTCTTATACATAATACATCTAACCTAATTATTTTTGAGTCTTTGTCCAGCCTCCCAATATCTGAGGGATGTAATGTTACCTCCATTTAAATGGAAGAGAATGATCTCACACAATGGAGCTGCTTGTGTTCGCATTAGCTTTATCAGGTAAATTGAAATGTTGTGACAGTCACAGGTCTTGGAGATGGACATATTTGCATTCAGATTCTTTAATCATTGTCTGTACTTCAACGGAAACAGACAAAGTGCTGTATATTCGTGGAACATAGGACCATAGGACCTGCTAGACAAAAAAGGCCAAGGTCCATCTAGTTTGCCTTCTACCATCCTGATAGTTGCATGCTACAATGATAATTGAGTTGTTGATTAATCATGGCACTCATTATCAATTAGTCTACAACAGATCCAGACATGAAGCAAGGAAAACCCCAGTGGTGGAGAGCTTTGTGAACCATAGGTACAAAGTCACCTTGTTTTTCAGAATTTTTGGCCCCAATATTTTTTGAAATTCATTCATGGGATGTGGGTGTCACTGGCAAGGCCAGCATTGCCTTGGAGATCGGGGCCCAGGAGCGAGGATGAGCCCCGCAGCGAGGTCAAGGCCCAGGAGTGGTGCAGTGGGGTCTGGGCCCAGGGAAGGTGCAGCATGGGCCAACAGCGAGGTCGGGAGGACCACACTGCATCTTATGGAACCCAGGCAGAGAGGGCCTGCAGGAAGGAGGGAGGAGGACAGTAGGAGTATGTTTGTGTGTGTGTGCTAGGCCGATGTAGCAGAGCCTGGTCTCCAATCGTCATGGCTCCCCTTGCCATTGGACCAAGACCTTGCACTGTCAAGCCCATGTGGTAGCTGGTGTGCAACGGCCACCCCACGATAAAAGAATTCACGCACATGCATCTTCCACCCTTTAAAATGAAATTCAGGTCCCGGAATGTCAGGACCCTCATGGACAACCCCAACAGCGACAGACCGGAAAGCTGTACTGCTATCGTTGCCCAGGAGCTCAGACGTTTCAACATAGACATCGCCGCCCTAAGTGAGACCCGGCAGGCAGGGGAAGGCCAGCTCAAGGAGCAAGGCAGTGGTTACACAGAATCCTGCTCAATCACCTTCTCGCAGTGGCTGAAGAGCTCCTCCCAGAGTCGCAATGCGGATTCCGTCCACTAAGGGGCACAATGGACGTGATCTTCACCACACGTCAATTGCAAGACAAATGCAGGGAGCAGCACCAACTGCTGTACATGGCCTTCATTGACCTCACAAAGGCCTTCGACACTGTCAACCATGAGGGATTATGGAGTGTCCTCCTCAAATTTGGCTGCCCTCAAAAGTTTGTCATCATCCTGTAGTGTATGTGCCTTTAAGGGGAGAACTACTTTTTACAGCTCCTGTATACTGTAGTACCGGCAGTGACCACACCTGTATATAACCCTGAGTAGGGATCTGTACTTTATAGTTTTAGAGCAACCCTCATCCAGTAAACACCTGTTGATTGTTCCTCTGCAGTCTCTGTTGATTATTTGAAGGACACACTACCTAAAGATTCACGGATTCAACATTGGCGACGAGGTGATTCGAACCTACCTGCAACTCTGCAGGAGAAGGCCGATTCCATCAGTGCGGGCGTCGACCATCCTGAGAGGACTTGAGCAGGCAGAGGAGGCTGTGGAGAGCTGGGCTTGGTTCTCCAGCTGCGAAGATCCAGCGCAGCGGGCTGGCAGCAGGTACGGCACAGACCCTTCCCGGACAGCGGCGGCGGGAGCCAACCGACGGCACAGAAAAAGGCCGAGCAGCATCGACGGGTAAGAGAGAGGGTAAAGCGCACAGGACGCAGCCGGGGTTGAAGACCGAGCGGCGTCAACGAGAGAGGGTGAAGCACACAGGGCGCAGCCGGGGTTGAAGACCGAGCGGCGTCAACGAGAGAAGCGCGCAGGAAAACGCGCAGAGCGCGGCCGGTGTTCAAGGGCTGAGCAGCGTCCGCGGGGGAAGAAAAGAAAGCGCAGGAGACGCCATTTGGGCCGCAGCGGAGAAGAAAGGGATGCGCGGAAGACGCCATTTTGAGCCAGCGGAGAAGAAGGGAGAGTGCGGGAGATGCCATTTTGAGCCAGCGGAGAAGAAGGGAGAGCGTGGGAGATGCCATTTTTAGCCAGTCTAACCACACCCAGGGATGCAGAAGAGTGGCAGGGTCACAGCGTTTGACAATGAAGTCGAAGATTGGGCGACATATGTAGAATGCATAGAGGTATACTGCAAAGCGAATGAAGTGCCAGATGCCAGGAAAGCACTGGTATTGTTGAATTCCATGGGTGCAAAAACGTACGGCTTACCCCAGAGAAGCCAGTGGAAAAGGATTTTGAAAGCATAGTGGCAATCCTACAGGACCACTTAAACCCCACACCGCTGCTGATAGCAGAAAGATTTAAGTTTCACAAAAGGAACCAGCATAAAGACGAAAGTAATGCTGAGTATTTAACGGAACTGCACAAGCTATCGAAACACTGCCAGTTTTGAACGGGACTAGCAGATACTTTAAGGGACAAGTTTGTGTGTGGGCTTCAAAGTGAAGGAACCCAGAAACGGCTTCTATCAGAAAAGGATCTTACGCTGGACAAGGCTTTCAACATGGCAGTATCACACGAAGCAGCCGCACGGGGCGCTGCAGAGATACAATGGAGACCGCAAGAATATGGCACAAATGAAATGTCATATGGAGCAGTGAAGTGTTATCGCTGCGGCAGAACAACACACGACCATAAGGATTGTTGGTTCAAGGACCAAGTGTGCAGACAGTGTGGAAAAGTAGGACACATAATAAGAGTCTGCAGGTCGGGAAAGAAAACCAGCAGCAAGAAACTTCCACAGGAGAAGTACAAAAAGGTACATAAGGTGACGGAGAGTAGTTCAGATGAACAGAAAAGTGATACAGACTCCGGAAGCAAGGAGCTGGGTTGTCTGAAACTACATAATGTAACCAAAATGGAGGATCACCAAACTATCTGGGTCACGCTCAAGATAGACGGAGTCCAAGTGAAAATGGAATTGGACACAGGATCAGCCCTAACAGTCATAAACCAAAGGGATTACAAGCAGCTATTCTCACATATACCCTTGAGAGATACAGAGATTATCTTGAAGACGTACACGGGGCAAAAATTCTACCCCAAAGGAAAAATAAGGGTGAACGTGATATACAACGGCAAGGAAACACCAAAAATGGACTTATATGTATTGCCAGATGGAGGACCACCACTACTAGGACGTGAATGGATCCGGAAGATACAGTTAGATTGGCATGCCATACAAGCACTGACGGTAGATGCCAAAAAGGATGATGACGTCACACCTGGACGACTGTCAAAAATGCTAACTGACGCACAAGAAGTGTTCCAGGAGGGACTCGGAAAACTAAAAGGCATAACAGCGATGATCAAAATAGAGGAAAATGCAAGCCCAAAGTTTTTTAAGGCCAGGCCGGTGCCTTATGCGATCCGCCCAGCCATCGAAGCAGAGCTGGAAGGTTTGGAACATTCTGGAGTACTGTCCAAAGTGGACTGGAGCGAGTGGGCTACACCCATCATTCCTGTAATGAAGAGGTTGTTGAGTAATACGCCTGGGGAACCAAAGAAGATTTGCATCTGTGGGGACTTTAAGGTGACAGTGAACCCAGTCCTTCACACGGTACAATATCTGCTTCCGAGGATTGAAGATATTTTCGCCTCGCTATCTGGAGGAAAACGCTTCACTAAGATTGATCTGGCCCAGGCGTACCTGCAAATGGAGGTAGAAGAAGCCTCGAAAAAGTACCTCACGATCAACACTCACAAAGGTCTCTACCAATACAATCAGCTGGTGTTCGGGGTAGCATCAGCTCCGGCTATTTGGCAAAGGGCAATGGATCAAGTCCTGCAAGGGATTCCAGGGACCCAGTGTTATTTGGATGACATCCTGGTCACGGGCGAAAATGACAGTGATCACCTCGCCAACCTGGAGCAGGTGCTCACTAGGTTGAAGGAATATGGGCTCTGAGCTAATCGCCACAAATGCGAGTTTTTCCAGAAGCAGATCTCGTATTGTGGCCACGTTATTGATGAAGAGGGGTTACATAAGTCCCCTGAAAAGATTGAGGCAGTAGTCAAGGCTCCAGCACCGGAAACTGTGTCACAACTGAGGTCGTTCCTCGGGCTGGTGAACTACTACCATAAGTTCTTGCCGAATTTGTCTACGTTACTACACCCACTGAACACCCTACTGCAAACGGGGGTACCTTGGAAGTGGAATGACGAATGTAAACGAGCTTTCCAGAAGTGCAAAGAATTGATCACATCAAAAGAGGTGTTTGTTGTGTATGTACCTTTAAGAGAATAACTGGTCTCAGACTGCAGTACCGGCAGTGACCACCCCTGTATAAAAGACGCTAGTGAGCCTCTGTAATTTCAGTTTCCCGATTGACTTTAATCAGTAAAGACTTGTTTTGTTCAGCTCCTGCTGTCCGTGTCTCAATCATTCACGGACATAATACTGGCGACGAGCAGATACGAACTTACCTACAGTCTGCACCACCTCCTGGGATCCATTCCTGCAGCGAAGTGAGCAGAGGTCGAGCCCAGAAGGAAGAAAGAAGCAATAGAAACGGGCGTTGACCGTGGGCATCCGCCCCTGTGTTAGCGGAGTTGAAGATTGCTGGAGAAGCTGTCGAAAGCGGGGCCTGGTTCCTGTCGACGGTGCTTCAGCTAATCGGGCTGGTGGCAGGTAGTACACTGATCCTTCCTGGGCTGCGGCGTTCGTGAACTCGAGCGGGTGGCTTGCAACGGGGCCAAGCAGCGTTGTCGGGAAGAGGAGAGAGAGAGGGTGGAGCACACAGGGCGCGGCCAGTGCTACGAATCCGGGCTGCGTATAGACCCGAAAAGAGGGAGGCAAGAGTCCCAGAGGGTTGTTCCACGACGGGAAAATAATAAAAAAAGAAATATTAAACGCGCAAGAAACCGCGAGGAGCTGCAGGTTGCAACGGGAACCGTGGAAAGCAGCGCTAGCAACAGCGGGGAAGAAGGCAAAGCGCGGGAGGCGCCATCTTAATCAGCGGGGAAGAAGGCAAAGCGCGGGAGGCGCCATTTTGTTAAATCGGGGAAGAAGGCAAAGCGCGGGAGATGCCATTTTAGATTTTCAAGATGCCGAAGACTGGCTGTATCACTGCCTTTGATAATACAATAGAGGACTGGACCACGTATGTGGAAAGAGTCGAGGTATATTGCGAGGCAAACGAAATAGCCGATGAGAAAAAGGCATCAGTATTGCTAAACTTAATGGGCGCTAGAACGTACGGCCTATTGCGGGACCTGATTACTCCAGCCAAACCGAAGGCGAAGAATTTTAACGAAATTGTTGCTGTCCTACAGGAACACCTAAACCCTGCACCGCTGTTGATAGCAGAAAGATTTAAATTCCACAGGAGAACTCAGCATAAAGATGAGAGCAATGCTGAGTACCTTACGGAACTACACAAGCTATCAAAGCACTGCCAGTTCGGAGCAGAACTGGCAGATACCCTACGGGACAAATTTGTCTGTGGACTCCTGAGTGAAGGAACACAGAAGAAGTTACTCTCAGAGAAAAAGCAGACGCTAGATAAGGCTTTCAGCGTGGCAGTATCGTACGAAGCAGCAGCCAGGGGAGCTGCAGAAATTCAACAAAAGCCACAGGAATACGGCACCCACGAAATGACATGGGGATTTGCAAAATGTTATTGCTGCGGCAGAACTAACCATGACCAGAAGGACTGCTGGTCCAAAGACAAAATATGCAGGCAATGCAGAAAGATGGGACACATTGCACGAGTTTGCAGGTCTTGGAAGAAGACCAGCGACAACAAAAAGGCTACTAAGGAACCGTACAAGAAAGTACAAAAGATGACGGACAGTAGTTCCGAAGACCAGATGAGCGATAGTGAATCCGGGAACAGCAGACTAAGCTGTCTCAAACTTCACAATGTAATCGCAAAAGAGGATCACCGAACCATTTGGGTCACCCTCACGATAGCAGGGTCCCAAGTTAAAATGGAATTGGATACAGGATCAGCGCTAACCGTCATGAATCGACGAGACTACGAGCAGCTATTCTCACACATACCCTTGAGAGAGACATCCATCATCTTGACGACGTATACAGGGCAAAAAGTATATCCCAGAGGAAAAATAAGGGTGCCTGTCGAATACAACGGCAAGAAAATACGGAAATTGTATCTCTACATACTGCAAAATGGTGGACCACCATTATTGGGACGTGAATGGATCAGGAAGATAAGCTTAGATTGGCACTCCATTCATGCAATGACGGTGGATGGTAAAAAAGGTGATGACGTCACTCCTGGACGATTGTCAACAATCTTAGCTAACGCCAAAGAGGTATTTCAACAAGAACTGGGCACTCTTAAAGGCGTAACCGCCTCGATAAAAATAGAAGAGAATGCAATTCCCAAGTTTTTCAAAGCAAGACCGGTACCATATGCAATTCGCCCAGCCGTTGAGGCAGAGCTGGAGAATCTGGAGAAGGCAGGCGTGTTGTCTAAGGTCAACTGGAGCGAGTGGGCGACACCCATCATTCCTGTCATGAAGAAAACGTTAAGCAATAAGTCTGAGGAGTCAAGGAAGGTTCGCATCTGTGGGGATTTCAAGGTGACGGTGAACCCAGTCCTTCACACAGTACAATATCCTCTTCCAAGGATAGAAGACATCTTCGCCTCGCTGTCTGGAGGGAAGCGTTTTACAAAAATTGACCTAGCACAAGCATATTTGCAGATGGAGGTTGAAGAATCCTCTAGGAAGTATCTCACGATAAACACTCACAAAGGTCTTTACCAGTATCATCGATTGGTATTCGGAGTAGCATCGGCTCCGGCGATATGGCAAAGAGCGATGGAACAAGTCCTGCAAGGGATTCCGGGGACTCGGTGTTACTTGGACGACATCCTTGTGACAGGTGAAGATGACAGTGAACACCTTAACAACCTAGAACAGGTGCTCACTAGACTACGGGAACATGGGCTACGAGCCAACCGCCCCAAGTGCGAGTTTTTTAAGAAACAGATATCGTATTGTGGCCACGTGATTGATGAAGAGGGGTTACATAAGTCCCCTGACAAAATTGAAGCGGTTGTTAAGGCTGCAGCGCCTGAAAATGTGTCGCAACTGAGGTCATTCCTCGGATTGGTGAATTACTACCATAAGTTTTTGCCGAATTTGTCGACAATTCTGCACCCACTGAACGCCCTGCTACGAACGGGAGTAGCATGGAAATGGAGCAGTGACTGTAAGTGGGCCTTTCAGAAGAGTAAGGACTTAATCACTTCAAGAGAAGTATTGGCTCACTACAACCCAGCACTGCCGATCAGACTGGCGTGTGATGCGTCTCCCTACGGCATTGGGGCGGTACTGTCACATAAATTCCTTGATGGTTTAGAGAGGCCGATAGCTTTTGCGTCACGCTCGTTAACTTCTGCCGAGCGTAACTACGCCCAGATTGACAGAGAGGCCCTCAGCCTAGTGTGGGGGGTGAAGAAGTTCAATCACTACCTGCACGGTCAAAAATTTACTCTACTAACCGATCATCAACCTCTTGTCTCCATTTTCAACCCTCAGAAGGGCGTACCGATAATGACAGCACAACGGCTGCAGAGGTGGTCCCTTTTCCTAGGGGCACACCAATATGACATCGAGTACAAAGGAACTAAACTGCATGGGAATGCTGATGGATTGTCACGCCTACCATTGCCGACGGTGGAAGAAGACGACCTTGCAGTGGATCCAATGGAGTTATTCCACTCGACCATAGTCGAATGTCTCCCTGTGACGAATGCAAACATAGAAAAGGAAACACGGAATGACCCGACACTATCACGGGTCTATGAGTTAACGGTGAAGGGATGGCCAACACATGGCGAACCACTGCTGCCAGCATTCTCGCCGAGAAGAGAACAGCTGTCAGTGTGCAGAGGAACCTTGATGTGTGGATCCAGAGTAGTAATTCCACCTAAGTTGACGGATAGAGTGCTCAATGAGCTTCATGAGGGTCATCTGGGTGGGGTAAAAATGAAGAACTTAGCCAGAGCGTTTGTGTGGTGGCCGGGAATCGATAGAGAAATCGAAGAGATGACCAAGAGCTGTGCAGGATGCCAGAAGCTCCAAAACGCCCCACCACAAGCTCCTCTGCATCCATGGGAGTGGCCCTCATCTCCATGGCAAAGGGTGCACATTGATTTTGCTGGTCCCTTCATGGACTCGATGTTTTTAATTGCGGTGGATGCACATTCAAAGTGGCTAGAGGTAATAAAAATGTCCTCAACCACCACGGAAAAAACTATCACAGTTTTACGAACCATATTCGCCAGGAATGGGCTGCCTGAACAGATTTGCTCTGACAATGGACCGCAGTTTGTGTCATAGATACATAGATACATAGATACATAGAAGATAGGAGCAGGAGTAGGCCATTCGGCCCTTCGAGCCTGTTCCGCCATTCAATGAGATCATGGCTGATCATCCAAATTCAGTACCCGGTCCCTCTGACTTCTACCCATATCCCTTGATCCCTTTAGCCTTAAGAAATATATCCAACTCTTTCTTGAATATACTTAATGAACTGGCCTCCACCGCCCTCTGTGGCAGAGAATTCTACAGGTTCACCACTCTCTGGGTGAAGAAATTCCTCCTCATTTCAGTCCTAAATGGCTTACCCCTTATCCTTAGACTATGACCCCTGGTTCTGGACTCCCCGGCCATCAGAAACATCCTTCCTGCATCTAGTCTGTCCAGGCCTGACAGAATTTTATAGGTTTCGATGAGATCCCCTCTCAATCTTCTAAACTCCAGTGAGTATAAGCCCAATCGACCCAATCTCTCCTCATACGTCATTCCTGCCATCCCAGGTATCAGCCTGGTGAATCTTCGCTGCACTCCTTCCATGGCAATAACGTCCTTCCTCAGGTAAGGCGACCAAAACTGCACACAATACTCAAGGTGTGGTCTCACCAAGGCCCTGTACAACTGTAGCAAGACATCCTTGTTCTTGTACTCGAACCCTCTTGCTACGAAGGCCAACATACCATTTGCCTTCTTAACCGCCTGCTGCACCTGCATGCTTACCTTCAGCGACTGGTGTACAAGAACACCCAGGTCTCTTTGCACTTCCCCTTCTCCCAAGCTATTACCATTCAAATAATAATCTGCCTTCCTGTTTTTGCCACCAAAGTGGATAACCTCACATTTATCCACATTATAGTGCATTTGCCATGTTTCTGCCCAATCACCCAACCTGTCCATAAGAACATAAGAACATAAGAAATAGGAGCAGGAGTAGGCCAATCGGCCCCTCGAGCCTGCTCCGCCATTCAATAAGATCATGGCTGATCTGATCCTAACCGCCAATCCACTATCACAGAACCATCTCCTGAATCTAACCGAATTAGACACACGAAATAGGAGCAGGATCAGGCTACACGGCCCCTGGGCCCGCTCCGCTACCCACAGGGCCATGACCGATCCGAACCTAGACTCATGTCCAAATTCCTGCCCACTCCCCATAACCCTTAATTCCCTTTACTTCTAGGAAACTGTCTATTTCTGTTTTAAATTTATGTAATGATGTAGCTTCTACAGCTTTTTGGGGCAGCATATTCCATGGACCTACCACCCTCTGAGTGAAGTAGTTCCTCCTCATCTCAGTTTTGAAAGAGCAGCCCCTTATTCTAAGACTATGCCCCCTAGTTCTAGTTTCACCCATCAGCAGGAACATCTTCCCCGCATCCACCCGATCCGACCCCTTCACAATCTTATATGTTTCAATAAGATCGCCTCTCATTCTTCTGAACTCCAATGAGTAGAGTCCCAATCTACTCAACCTCTCCTCATATGTCCATCCCCTCATCCCCGTGCTGGAGTTTCACGACATCCTCCTCACAGCATACCCTCCCACCCAGCTTTGTGTCGTCTGCAAATTTGGAGATATTGCATCCAATTCCCTCATCCAGATCATTAATATATATTGTGAACAGCTGGGGTCCTAGGACCGATCCTTGCAGTACCCCACTAGTCACTGCCTGCCACTTGGAAAACGACCCGTTTATTCCAACTCTTTGCTTTCTGTCCACCAACCAGTTCTCTATCCAAGTCAATACCTTGCCCCCAATCCCATGTGCCTTAATTTTGCACGCTAATCTCTTATGCGGGACCTTATCGAAAGCCTTCTGAAAGTCCAAATACACCACATCCACTGGTTCTCCCTTATCTATTTTACCAGTTATATCCTCAAAAAATTCCAGTAGATTAGTCAAGCATGATTTACCTTTTGTAAATCCATGTTGACTTTGTCCGATCCAGTCACTGCTTTCCAAGTGCTCTGCTATTACATCTTTTATAATGGACTCTAGCATTTTCCCCACTACCGATGTCAAGCTTACCGGTCTATAATTCCCCGCCTTTTCTCTACCACCTTTTTTGAATAATGAGGTAACATTAGCTACCCGCCAATCCATGGGTACCGTTACAGAGTCTATCGAGTTCTGGAAGATGACCAGCAATGCATCTACTATTTCTAGGGCCACTTCCTTAAGTACCCTGAGATGTAGATTATCAGGCCCTGGGGATTTATCGGCCTTCAGTCCCATCAATTTTCCTAACACCATTTCCCTACAAATACTGATTTCTTTCAGTTCCACCCATTCATCAGACCCTATGTTCCCCGGCATCTCTGGGAGGTTATTTGTGTCCTCCTTTGTGAAGACAGAACCAAAATATGTATTTAGTTGGTCTTCCATTTCTTTGTTCCCCATTATAAATTCCCCCGATTCTGACTGCAAGGGACCTACGCTTGACTTCACCAATCTTTTTCTCTTCACATATCTATAAATGCTTTTACAGTCAGTTTTTATGTTCTCTGCAAGCTTACTCTCATATTCTATTTTCCCTTTCTTAATTAATCCCTTTGTCCTCCTTTGTTGAATCCTAAACTGCTCCCAATCCTCAGGGTTACTGCTTTTTCTGGCCAATTTATATGCCCTCTCCTTGGACCTTATGCTATCCCTAATTTCCCTTGTTAGCCACGGTTGGGTCACCTTTTTCGTTTTATTTTTATGCCAAACTGTGATGAACAAATTCTGTAGTTCATCCATTCGGTCTTTGAATGTTTGCCATTGCCTATCCACCGTCAACCCTTTGAGTGCCATTCCCCAATCAATCCTACCCAGCTCGCTCCTCAGACCATCATAGTTTCCTTTATTTAAATTGAGGACCCTAGTCTCCGAGCCAACTACTTCATTCTCCATCTTAATGAAGAATTTGATCATGTTATGATCGCTCCGACCCAAGGGGCCTCTTACATCAAGATTGCTAATTAATCCTCTCTCGTTACATAATACCCAGTCTAAGATGGCCTGATCTCTGGTTGGTTCCTTGACATATTGGTCCAGGAAACCATCCCGTAAACACTCCAGGAATTCCTCCTCCACAGTATTGTTACTCATTTGATTGGCCCAATCTATATGTAGATTAAAGTCACCCATGATGACTGCTGTGCCCTTATTGCACGCTTCTTTAATTTCTCTTTGAATGCCATCCCCAACCTCCGCCTTACTGTTTGGATGTCTATAAACCACTCCCACTAACGTTTTTTTCCCCTTAGTATTTCTCAATTCTACCCATGCAGATTCAACCTCATCAGAGCTAATATCCTTCATTACAATTGTGTTAATCCCTTCTTTAACCAGTAATGCTACCCCACCTCCCTTTCCTTTTTGCCTATCTTTCCTGAATATCGAATACCCCTTGATGTTGAGTTCCCAGTCCTGGCCTTCCTTGAGCCACGTTTCCATAATCCCAACCAAATCGTATTTGTTTACTTCTATTTGCGCAGCCAATACATCCACCTTATTACAAATGCTCCTTGCATTAAGACACAAAGCCTTCAGGCTTGTTTTTTTAACGCTCTTAGACCTATTAGAATTATTATTTACTGTGGCCACGTTTGATTTAAACCGTTGATTTCTCTGACTGCCACTTTTGTTTTTCTCCTTCCTATCTTTTGCTTTTATCCTTGTTTCCCTTTCCTCTGTCTCCCTGCTCAGGTTCCCAACCCCCTGCCATTTTAGTTTTAACCCTCCCCCACAGCACTAGCAAACACGCGCCCTAGGACATTGGTTCCAGCCCTGCCCAGGTGCAGACCGTCCGGTTTGAACTGGTCCCACCTCCCCCAGAACCGGTTCCAATGTCCCAGGAACTTGAATCCCTCCCCCTGGCACCATTCCTCTAGCCACGTATTCATCTGAAGTATCCTTCTATTTCTAGTGACTGAAGAGTTCCGCAGGTTCTTAAAGAACAATGGGGTTAAGCATTACACATCTGCCCCATATCATCCAGCCACTAATGGATTGGCCGAGAGGTTTGTTCAAACATTCAAGAAGGCTATCAAGGCAATGTGTAATGAAGATATACCCCTACAACACAAGGTGGACAACTTCTTGATTGCCTACCGGAATGCGACACATGCGGTTACCAACCAAACTCCAGCCATGATGTTCTTCAATCGAAGACTACGATGCCGCTTGGATTTGGTTAAGCCAAACGTCCGAAGAGATGTGGAGAACAGACAGTTTCAGAATATGAATGAAAGGCCGACCAGGAGTTTTAAGATAGGTCAACCAGTTTTGGCCCGGGACTACCGCACTGAGAAATGGCAGCCAGGAACGATTTGTACATGGCAAGGACCTCTCATGTATACCGTGGACGTGGGAGAGAGCATTGTAAGACGCCATGCTGACCAGATTCTAGAGTCACTGGAAAACGTCAACTCCACACCACGATCTGATACACCTGGCAATGAAATCGACGTACCAATTGCAGCTACCGCAGAATCGGTGATATTGGAAGCAGATGAACCAAACAACGACATTGATCCCGACTCAACCTTGCCAGAAGAACCTGATACCCCAAAGAGGCGTTATCCAGACAGAATCAGGAAGCCTCCTCAAAGACTGAACTTATAATTGTTTAAACTTAACCAATGTATCTAACAACCGTAATTGTGATTGTAATTAGTTATCATTTAGTTGTTAAATGAATGTTATGTACTGTTTATCTAAAAGGGGAGGAATTGTTGTGTATGTACCTTTAAGAGAATAACTGGTCTCAGACTGCAGTACCGGCAGTGACCACCCCTGTATAAAAGGCGCTAGTGAGCCTCTGTAGTTTCAGTTTCCCGATTGATTTCAATCAGTAAAGACTTGTTTTGTTCAACTCCTGCTGTCCGTGTCTCAATCATTCACGAACATAATAGTGTTGGCTCATTTCAACCCAGCACTACCAATTCGGTTGGCATGTGATGCATCACCCTATGGTATTGGAGCGGTGCTGTCGCACAAATTCCCGGACGGCTTGGAGAGGCCAGTAGCCTTTGCGTCTCGGTCACTAACCTCAGCCGAGCGTAACTACGCCCAGATTGACAGGGAGGCCCTCAGCCTAGTGTGGGGAGTGGAAAACTTCAACCATTATCTGCACGGGCAGAAGTTCACCTTGCTGACTGACCACCAACCACTTGTTTCCATCGTTAATCCAAAGAAGGGCGTTCCGGTGATGACTGCACAACGGCTACAAAGATGGTCCCTTTTTCTAGGGGTGAACCAATATGAAATAGAGTATAAGGGCACGAAACAGCATGGAAACGCTGATGGGCTATCACGCCTGCCACTGCCTACTGTGGAGGAAGAACCAGCAGTGGACCCTGTCAAAATATTTTATTCGACTATAATTGAACGCTTGCCAGTAACTAACGCGGATATAGAGAAGGAGACCCGAAATGACCCGACACTGTCTCGGGTATATGATTTGATGGTGAAGGGATGGCCAACACTTGGCGACTCACTGTTGCCAGCATTCTCATTCAGAAGAGAACAGCTGTCAGTATGCCAGGGGACCTTGATGTGTGGATCCCGAGTGGTAATTCCACCCAAGTTAAGGGAGAGAGTGCTCAATGAGCTTCACGAAGGCCATCTGGGAGGGGTGAAAATGAAAAGCCTTGCTATGGCTTATGTGTGGTGGCCGGGGATCGATCAGCAAATCAAGGACCTGACAAAGAGCTGCTCAGGATGCCAGAAGGTCCAAAATGCACCACCACATGCCCCTCTACACCCATGGGAGTGGCCCTCCTCTCTATGGCAACGGGTGCACATTGATTTTGCTGGTCCATTCATGGACTCAATGTTCTTAATAGCCGTGGATGCGCACTCGAAATGGCCTGAGGTGATCAAAATGTCCTCCACCACCACGGAGAAAATGATTGCTGTCCTACGGACCATATTTGCCAGGAACAGCTTGCCAGAGCAGATTTGCTCTGATAACGGACCACAGTTTGTGTCCGAAAAGTTTTGGAAATTTATGAAAAGGAATGGGGTAAGGCATTACACATCCGCCCCGTATCATCCAGCCACAAATGGATTGGCTGAGAGGTTCGTACAAACCTTTAAAAAGGCCGTAAGGGTCATGTGCGATGACGACATTCCACTGCAGCATAAGGTGGACAATTTCCTGTTAGCCTACAGAAATGCGACACATGCAGTTACCAACCAGACCCCGGCCATGATGTTCTTTAACCGAAGGTTGAGATCTCGTCTGGATTTGCTCAGACCAAATGTACGAAGAAATGTTGAGAATAAGCAATTCCAGCACATCAATGAGAAGCCGACAAGGAGCTTCAATGTAGGGCAACCAGTCTTGGCCCGTGACTACCGAACAGAGAAATGGCAACCAGGAACGATATGCACACGGCAGGGCCCACTAATGTACACAGTGGACGTTGGGGAGAACATTGTGAGACGCCATGTCGACCAGATCCTAGCGTCACAGGAACGAGTCAACCCCATGTCTCGCATACCTGGTAATGAACCCGACATACAGGTAGCATCTACCCCAGAAACAGTAGTATCGGAAGCTGATGAACCAACCGACGACAGGGGGCCAGAATCGCCTCCGCACCAAGAGCAAGACACTCAGGAAAGGCGCTATCCAGAAAGGATCAGGAAGCAGCCCCAAAGACTGAATTTATAAATGGACTATTTTCAGTTAATGTTGCATGTTAAAAGTGTTAATTGTTAAATGAATGTTATGGTACTGTTAATCTAAAAGGGGAGGAATTGTAGTGTATGTGCCTTTAAGGGGAAACTACTTTTTACAGCTCCTGTATACTGTAGTACCAGCAGTGACCACACCTGTATATAACCCTGAGTAGGGATCTGTACTTTTTAGTTTTAGAGCAACCCTCATCCAGTAAACACCTGTTGATTGTTCCTCTGCAGTCTCTGTCGATTATTTGAAGGACACACCACCTAAAGATTCACGGATTCAACATATCCTCCGCCTGCAACACGACGACATGCAAGCCGTGATCCTGACCAATGGAACCACCACAGACCCAATTCACGTATGGATCGGGGTCAAGCAAGGCTGTGTCATTTCACCAACACTCTTCTCGATCTTCCTTGCTGCAATGCTCCATCTCACCCTCAGTAAGCTCCCCACTGGAGTGGAGCTAATCTACAGAACAAACGGGAAACTGTTCAACCTCTGTAGCCTCCAGTCCAGATCCAAGGTCGTCCCATCCTCTGTCATTGATTTACAGTATGCAGATTAAGCTTGCGTCTGCGCACACTTCAGGTCGAACTCCAAATCATCATCAACACCTTCACCGAAGCATACGAGAGCTTGGGCCTTACACTAAATATCCATAAGACAAAGGTCCTCTACCAACCTGCCCCCGTCACACGGTACTGCCCCCCGATGATCAAAATCCATGACGAGGCCTTGGACGCCGTGGACCACTTTCCATACCTCGGGAGCCTACTATCAACAAGGGCCGAGGTCAATGACGAAGTCCAACACTGCCTTCAGTGTGCCAGTACAGCCTTCGGTTGCTGAGGAAGAGAGTGTTTGAAGACCAGGACCTCAAACCCGGCACCAAGCTCATGGTCTACAGAGCAGTAGTGATTCCCGCCATCCTGTATGCTTCAAAGATGTGGACCATGTACAGCAGGCACCTCAAAGCACTTGAGAGGTACCAGCAACGCTGCCTCCGCAAGATCCTGCAAATCCATTGGCAGGATAGGTGCACCAACGTCGGTGGTTTCATTCAGGCCAACATCCCCAGCATCAATCAGCTCCGATGGACGTGTCACATCGTCCGCATGCCCGATACGAGACTCCCAAAACAAGCGCTCTACTCAGAGTTCCGACATGGCAAGAGAGCCCCAGGTGGGCAGAGGAAACACTTCAAGGGCACCCTCAAAGCTGTAATGATCAATAACATGTCATTCTATAGTGGACACTAGGTGGAGCCGTAGAGCTGTGTAGAGCTGTATATATATAAGACTACACTACCCAGCTGTATAGATATTAAGACTACATTACCCATGAGGCACTAGGCTACCCAGAAGGCAACAGTCAAGATGGCAGCCTGCACACAGGAGCACACATGCTGCATCTCTACAGATACTGTACCTAGAGAACGTGTACTGAATAAATGACTAGCTAGAAGCTAGCTGTGTTCATAATAAGAATGTCTAGTTATTAATAAACATAACATGGTACCAGGGTGCTGAAGATCTGCTGAAAATTGTGAAAAGCGACATGGAGAATTTGAAGCCACCAGAGCGTTTGAAACTGACAGAAAAAATCGACTACAATTGGCAGACTTTTAAACAGCAATTCGAACTCTACATTGCAGCCAACGGATTCGGTACAAAGCCAGACGCAAGGAAGATAGCGTTGCTGCTTACGGTTGCAGGCCCACAGGCGATAGAGGTATTTAATACATTTGTATTTAATCCAGCGGAGAACAGAGACAAATTAGACGATGTGCTACAGAAATTTGATGCACATTGTTCTCCCAAAAAGAATGAGACGTATGAAAGATACATCTTCCGTTCTCGGACACAGCAAAAAAATGAGACTTTTGATAGCTTTATAACTGATCTGAAACTGAAAGCACAGACATGTAATTTCTCTGAGCTCAAAGCATCCATGATTCGTGACCAGATTGTGTTTGGTATTCATGATAAAAAAAGTCAGGGAACGTCTGTTGAGAGAAACCGAACTAAATTTGGAAAATGCAGTGAAAATATGCCAAGCCAGCAAGCTAGCTTGAAAGCACGCGAAGACTTTCAGTGAAATCAATAATGATGCGATTGTAATGAGTGATAATGCTGCTGTCGGTGCTGTGTCCTACAAGGGGAAGAAACGTGGGCAGAACAGAAATGAAAAGCAATCGGAGGATAAAATTTTTAATTGTAAACGCTGTGGTTACAAACACCAGTTAAGACAATGCCCAGTGTTTGGAAAAATGTGCACAAAGTGTAATGGAAAGAATCACTTTGCCAAACAATGCTTTTCAGAAGTAAAAACTAAGAAAGGGCAACGAGTTAATGTAATTGAGGACACTGATTTAAGTGAGATATTTTTTGTAGGAATGGTGTCATGTGACAATATCAAAAAGGATACAGAAAATGTGCAGCCCTCAGAAATGGACAATGCTGAACATAAAGTTAATGCAGTAAAAGAGGACAAATGGATGATCCCACTGCAGGTAAATGGAGCATTAGTTACCTTGAAACTAGACACTGGGGCAAAAGCAAACTTAATCAGTATGAGTGACATTAACAATATGAAAGAAAAGCCCAAAATACAGAAAAAGTCAGTACTACTGAAGAACTATAATGGACAAAAAATAGATAGCTTAGGTGTATGCAGACTTAAAGTGACAGTCAAAGACAAAGTGCACCATCTCATGTTTTCTGTTGTGGCTGGAAGACTTGATTCACTGCTGGGTGACAAAGCTTGTGAGGACTTAGAACTGGTCAAGAGAGTCTACCGTATAAACTGTGCCAAAAGCAGACCAGATGACTCGGTGTATTCTGTAGTGAATAATTTCCAGGATGTGTTCAAAGGATTTGGAGTTCTACCATTCACTTACAAGATCCAGCTAAAGGAGGATGCTCAGCCAGTGGTACATGCTCCACGAAGAGTTCCAGCACCCCTGCGTGACCGGCTCAAGAATGAACTGGACAGAATGACCACACTAGGAGTCATCAGGAAAGTCGAAGAGCCAACAGATTGGGTTAACTCCATGGTATGTGTAAAGAAAAAGAACAATGATCTAAGAATATGCATGGATCCAAAGGACTTAAATGCAAACATAAAACGTGAACACTTCCAGATTCCCAAGCGAGAAGAAATCACCAGTGAAATGTCAGGTGCCAGATACTTTACAAAGCTCGATGCCTCACAAGGATTTTGGCAACTAAAACTGGATGAAGAGAGCACCAAATACTGTACCTTCAACACACCATTTGGCAGGTATTGTTTCCTCAGAATGCCTTTCGGGATAATATCTACATCTGAAATCTTTCATAGAGTGATGGAACACATAATTGAAGGTCTGGAAGGAGTTCGGGTCTATGTTGATGACATCATCATCTGGGGGCTCCACACTGAAAGAACACAATGAGAGACTGACTAAAGTGCTACAGAGCATACGCCGGAATGGACTGAAGCTCAACAAAGCCAAGTGTCAGTTTGGCGTCCAGTAACTCACTTTCCTAGGAGATAATCTATCTGGTAAAGGAATAGAGCCAGATATGGAAAAAGTAAACGCCATACTCAAAATGCCCCGACCCACTGACAAAAAAGGAGTGCTACACATCATGGGGATGATAAACTTCATTGGAAAGTTCATTCCTAACTTGTCAGCCAAGACAGCCTGTCTGCGAGACCTGCTACATAAAACAAATGAGTTCGCATGGACAGAAAGACATGAACAAGAGTGGATAAACCTCAAAACAGTGCTGACAACCACACCTGTACTCACCTTCTTTGACCCAACAAAAAGAATCAAAGTGTCAACAGATGCATCAAAAGATGGCCAAGGTGCGGTCTTGCTACAAGCAGAGGGTGAAGATTGGAAGCCTGTTGCCTATGCCTCCAGGTCTATGACTGATACTGAGTGTCGATACGCCCAGATTGAAAAGGAATGTCTAGGCTTGGTAGTTGGACTAGAAAAGTTTCATGGCTACATATATGGACTTCCCACCTTCACAGTTGAGACAGACCACAGCCCACTGGTTGCCATCATAAAAAAGAACCTGAATGAGATGTCTCCAAGGATTCAACGACTCATGATGAAGCTGCAAAGATATGACTTTGAAATGATCTACACACCAGGCAAATACATAGTGTTAGCAGATGCACTATCCCGAGCACCCACAATGAGTCATGTGAGCTCTACTGAAGAAGACGTGGATGTTCATGTGAGTATGGTCACTGCTGCGCTGCCCGTGTCAGACACAAAATCAAAGCAAATAGCAGAAGAAACAGTAAAAGATACAGTATTACAATCAGTAATAGAGAACATTCATCATGGTTGGCCAAAAGGTTCCTGTCCAAAATATTTTCACATAAGGTCAGAATTGAGTGTCGCAAGTGGACTATTACTAAAACAGAACAGAATAGTCATTCCACAGGCTCTATGTCAAGACATGCTCAAAAGGATTCACGAGGGACACATCGGAATTGAAAAATGCAAAAGGAGGGCAAGAGACACTGTTTATTGGCCTGGCATAAATAAGGACATTGAGAACATGATAGGCAAATGTGAGACATGTCAGAAACACCAAAACAAACAAGCAAAGGAACCAATGATAGTAGCTGACATACCAACAGCACCATGGCAAAAGGTTGGTATGGAACTTTTTCATTTAAATGGTAAAGACTATCTAATAGTGATTGACTACTATTCTAACTATCTTGAGATGGCGCTGCTCTCAAGCACCACAGCAAGCAGTGTCATAATGCATGTGAAATCCGTCTTCGCCAGACATGGAATTCCCAGGATTGCCATTAGCGACAATGGTCCGTGCTTCAACTGTAAGGAGTGGCAACAGTTTGCAGCACATTATGACTTTCAGCACATCACATCCAGTCCTTTGTATGCTCAGTCAAATGGTAAGGCAGAGAAAGGTGTTCAAGTTCTCAAGCAGCTACTGAAGAAAGCGACAGAAAGCAAGTCTGATCCTTATCTCGCCCTGCTGAGCTACCGAGCCTTACCTTTAGACTGTGGTTCTTCACCTGCTGAACTACTAATGGGTCGCAAGTTGTGCACCACGCGACCCTGCTGTGCAAAAGAACAGCAAAGTGAGGAACTGAGACAGAGACTGCAACTGTTAAAGCTGAAACAGAAATCATACTATGACAAGTCATCCAAAACTCTAAAACCATTGACAAGGGATGATGTTGTCAGGATTGAGGATCCAGATGCATGGAACAGGAAAGCTACAGTTCTTGAGGAAGTAGGACCAAGGTCATACACTGTTAGAACTGAGGAAGGACAGATTCTCAGGAGGAACTGCCGTTCCCTCCTAAAAACACAAGAGACTATTCAAGACCAGATTGATGACAATGCCGCAACTGCATCTTGTCATTCACCGCCAGAACAATCTCATGAAGACAAATCAGACTTACCCGTGTTGAGAAGATCCACACGTGAAGTAAAAAAGCCTGATAGACTTAATCTTTGAGTACAATGTAAAGCTTTGAAAATGTGTTGACTGTTTTGAAAATGTTTATGTTTATAGAGCACTAACAAAAGTGTTACTGATATTATCTGTATTGTTTTCTTGAAAGTTGATTGATATTGATTTTGTTAAACCTCAAAGAAAGGGGGATGTAATGATCAATAACATGTCATTCTACAGTGGACACTAGGTAGAGCCGTAGAGCTGTGTAGAGCTGTATATAGCTGTATGTATATAAGACTACACTACCCAGCTGTATAGATATTAAGACTACATTAGCCATGAGGCACTAGGCTACCCAGAAGGCAACAGTCAAGATGGTAGCCTGCACACAGGAGCACACATGCTGCATCTCTACAGATACTGTACCTAGAGAACATGTACTGAATAAATGACTAGCTAGAAGCTAGCTGTATTCATAATAAGAATGTCTAGTTATTAATGAACATAACAAAAGCCTCCTTGAAAAAGTGCAACATCCTCTCCGACACCTGGGAATCCCTGGCCCAAGACCGCTCAAAGTGGAGGAGAAGCATCCGGGAAGGCGAGAACACCTCGAGTCTCTTTGCTGGGAGCAAGCAGAAGCCAAGCACAAACAGCGGAAAGAGCGCACGTCAACACAAGCACTCCACCCACCCGCCCCTTCAACCACCGTCTGCCCCACCTGTGACAGAGACTGTAGGTCCCGCATTAGACTCATCAGTCACCTGAGAAGTAATTTTTAGTGTGGAAGCAAGGCATCCTCAGTTCCAAGGGATTGCCTAAGAAGGGAAGAATTTATTGCCCATCCCAACCGATATACTTCCAAGTCAGGGTGGTGTGTGACTTGGAGGGGAACTTGGAGGTGGTGGTGTTCCCATGCGCCTGCTGCCCTTGACCTTCTAGGTGGAAGAGTTTGCGGAAACAATCCCTTTAAAGATCTTTAAATTTAGTTTTCAAAAAATTACATTTTTGATTTAATTGTTTAATTAAAGTGTATTTTAATGAATTTTAAACGTGGTGATTTATTTTTATTTAACTGGTGTGTAATTGTGTTTTTTGTGGGGATTCCGTGTGTAAATGGAACCCCCATAAGCATAATGGGAACCCCCCTTTCTCATTGGTTGGGCCTGGCCCACGTGATGCCAGGGACCCTTGTGAACCGCGTGCGCCCCTGGGATACGTGGGCCCCTACACAGGTGTACGCCTGCAGGCCCAGGAGCGCAAGAGTCCGAAGGTAGGGAGACACCAGGTAGGTCCGTACTTTTCTTGTGGATCGGAGGCATTCGCCTGCGGGAAGCCTCCGACCACAATTTCAGGGCCAATGTATTATCAGCTGATGTCCCGGTGATGAGTGGTCAAATACCCTCTCTTTTGTAAGAGGCGTGAATTTAAAATTAAAACAATTGGAAAAATGGTCACTTCTGGAAGGGCTGTGATATTCAAGTTTTGGCATTGAATTTAAGTATGTTTGTTTAAGCAGAAGTTCTTAGTAACACAAAATTTGTGTCATATATATGGTAAAAAAAGAAAGATGCAAAGTAGTTTAATCTTTGTCTTCAGTTTTATAGTAATATAAACACTCACACCCTAAATCTATGTGATGTCTGCCTATTTGTTTGTGGAGTAAGGATAGTTTTGATATGAATATATAAATAAGTTGTTGGTGAATTATAATTTGTACTATTTTACTAAAAGCTGTGTATTTTAAAACCATAACCATGAAGGAAACATGAAAAAAACAGTAAGTGAAAAAAGTAATGTTTCAAGCTGTATTTTAAAAAATGCTAAATTAAAATGTGAAACGCACACTTTAGTTGGTGTCACACTTGTTACTTGCTGGCTTCCCAATCCTCCATAAATGCCAATTTGCCCAGAACTCAGCCACCCATACCCTGTCTCAGCCCAAGTCCTGCTCATCCATTACCCCCATCCTCACTGACCTCCCTACCTCCATTCAGGAGGGAAATCAGCAAGTATTTTTTCACACGACGGGTAGTGGAAATCGGGATCTCGCTCCCCCGCCCCACACCCCCACTCCCCTGCCAAAAACCTCAAGCTTAATAGAGGTGTTCAAAATATTGAAGGGTTTTATTCTAGTGAGGGGAAACTGCTTCCATTGACAGCTGGGTCGGTAACCAGAGGACACAGATTGAAGGTAATTGGCAAAGAGCCAGAGCAGAAATAAGGAGAATGTTTTTACGCACCGAGTTGTTATGATCTGGAATGCACTGCCTGAAAGGACGGTGGAAGCAGATTCAGTAGTAACTTTCTAAAGGGAATTGGATAAATACTTGAAAATTAAATATTTGTAGGGCTATGGGGAAAGAGCAGGGGAGTGGGACTAATTGGATCACTCTTTCAGAGAGCGGGCACAGATATGATGGGCTGAACTGCCTCCTGTGCTCTGTGATTTTAACCACTCCCTGTGACAAACCATTCTATGCTCCCAACAACCCATTGCACAAGGAAATTTCTCCAAACCTTTCTCCCCACTCTCAATTTTAAATTGATGACCTCCTGGTCACTGAATCTCCAATCAGTGGAAATAGCCCTTCCCTATTCACTCCAGCCAGGAGATTTCTCAGAGCTAATCCTGCCCCACCAGTGGAGTTTCCACCACACTTGCGGTGAAGTTACAGTGACACAGCAGGAATAGCTCTGAGGAATTTCCTGGCTCCTGTCAAAACCTTCCATAAAAAACTCCCATTAAATCTCCTTGGCCTTCTCTGCTCCAGTGGAAATACTCCAAGTATCTTAAGTCTCCTCATAACTACAGTTCCCACCCATCCCCCCCCCGCCCCCACCCCCCCCCGGCATCATCCTGGTCAAGCTATGCTGTACGCTCTCTATGGCTTTAATGCCCTTTCTATAATGTGGCACCGAAAACTGCCCTCAGTACTTTAACTAATGGCCTAGCCATTGCCTTGCACTAATTTATCATCAGCTCTTTACTCTTGTGCTCCATGCACTTATTTATGAAGCCCCAAATACGATAACCCTTTCCTCTTTAAAGGCTTTATCTACCTTCATTTGCTTTTTCAGGGGATTATGCATTTGAGACCTGAGGTCTCTGTTCATCTACACCCTTCAGCTTCTTTCTTTGAATGTGTACTCTCATTCCCTATTTCCCCCCCAAATATATTCCCTCCATTTCACAACATTACTTGCATCTGCCTCCTGTCTTCTTGCATTCTTTTCATATTGTCTTCTTCCTTTGCTTCTTTGGGCACATCTAGAGGAGGAAGAGAGGTTAGAATGGGTTGCTGAGCAAAGTTTGTATTTTACTTTCAGTAGGGCTGGCATGAGAGTTTCATGATCTAGGAATAGAAGCAGCTAGCACATCCCCCCTTGCGTCCCTGTCTCAGACTCCCCCTATGACCTTTTGCAGCTGGATCTAAAGTGCTTGCTCCTCATAGAGGGAAGAGGTTGAAGGGGAGGCTCGACCACCTGTCACCAATCTCTTTCTGTTATTATGTGTTGTCTTCTTCTTGGAAAAAGCGATCCATTAAATCTTTGTTTACTATGAACTACAGTAAAACCCAAGTGTCGGCATGCTGCGGGGCAGTGACAGGCACATCCAGCACGCAATTTCACCTCACGTGAGGGTTTTAGTGAAGTGAATGCACATAGGCTTGTTGGTGAATGGCACTTCCAGGTGAAGGCTGGGGGTGTAAGGAGACCTGCATGGCCTCCTGGGCATTAATGATGATCTATTCAAGCACTCTTGAATAAAAGGGAAGGTGGTTAAGTGGCTGGCATTCTTCAAAGGTGTGAGTGGCTCCATTAGCTTTGCCAGAGCTGGTAAAATAATTAAATGTCTCCTGGCAGTGAGCTGCATGTATGCTGTGTTACACTTGGTACCAGTTGTGCTGGTCACCTTTGTCCACTGCAGCTCTTCTTGTGGGCCTCTGTCACTCAGTGCCAAGTAATGCCACCACCCTCCTCTGCCTGACTTCATGACAAAACCGTCCCATTACTTCCTCTGTGAAGCTGAGGACTCCAATTGCTCGCTGACCTCACAGCCATTCTTTGAACACTTTTGGTTCTGCATCCAAAACTAGTTTCAGTGTGTTGTGGCCCCTTTAAGCTGTTGCCAGATTTTCAGTGCTGCTGGGACTGAGTTGGCACCACCACCAAACAGCAAGCTCCCAGTCACTAGCATTCATAATACCAGGAGCTTTACATTATTATGATAATTAGGCTGACCCCTGACACTGCAGCAGGATCAGCCCACTTCTCTTCAAGTGGGTGTGAATCGGTTACACTGCGGTAGAATTGCTGCTTGGGGTGCAATCAGGAAATTGTGCCCGAAATGCGCTTGAAATTGCACTGGTTAGGTTGCAGTTCACGTTTTCATTAAAATTCATTTACATAATCACAAACATAAAATCTTCAATGAACCAGCGCAATGGAGCGGCATAATAAAACGTAATTGTTTCTTTATTGTTCTTTCCATTAAAAAGTATTCCTTGATGTATTTAAGAGTGGTAAAATGGTTAGTTTTATTAATACAATGGTAAATACGTTTATCACCAAAAATAAGCATTTTTAATAAAGGGTGTTCAGTCTTCTATCTGTGAGTAACCTGATTTAAAATCACTGAAAGTGACTTTTGTTGTATCCGTGTGTTAATAGAGACACTGAAGGCAGGAGTTAGTTTCACAGGTGTTTACTGAACAAAGACTGGAGGTGAACTAATTATACAACACAATATACAGGCTTATATAGCCCGAGTGGCCATTACCGGCATTACAGTACACAGGGGGCTCTTAAAGGCACATACACTACAATTCCTCCGCTTTTAGCCAACCAGTACATCATATTTTAAGTAATCATTAATTACATGTTACAAGAACAATAATCTACACATTGCTGCAGTTAATCAATTATAAGACAGTCTCTCTGGAGGCTTCCTGACTCGGTCCAGATAACGCCTCGGTGGTGTAGTAGTTTCTGGTGGTGTAGTAGGTTCTTTTGGCAAGGCTGATTCGGCTTGAATGCCAGTGTCGGGTTCATCTGGTTCCAGTATCACCGGATCGGAGGTAGATACTATGGGTTGCTCTACTTCATCATTAGGCGTATAGAGTTGTGGTGTAGGTTGTCCCTTTTCGGATGACTCTATGATCTGGTCAGCATGGCGCCTTATTATGCTTTCTCCAATGTCCACGGTATACATCAGCGGTCCTAGTCGTGTGCAGATTGTTCCAGGCTGCCATTTCTCGGTACGGTAGTCCCGGGCCAAAACTTGTTGACCTATCTGGAAGGTTCTAGTTGGCCTTTCATTCATGCCTTGAAATTGCCGGTTCTCCACGTCCCTTCTGATGTTTGGCTTGATCAAATCCAGCCGGCATCTTAGGCTTCTATTGAAGAACATCATGGCGGGAGTTTGGTTTGTAACCATATGTGTTGCATTCCTGTATGCAAACAAGAAGTTATCTACCTTATGCTGAAGTTTTATGTCTTCATTATCCATGGCCTTTATGGCCTTCTTGAAGGTCTGGACAAACCTTTCAGCCAATCCATTGGTGGCAGGGTGGTATGGGGCAGACGTGTAGTGCTTAACCCCATTGTTTTTTAAGAACTTCCTGAATTCTTCGGACACAAATTGCGGTCCATTATCAGAACAGATCTGTTCAGGCAGCCCATTCCTGGCAAATATGGTCCTTAATACTGTGATGGTTTTTTCCGTGGTGGTGGAGGACATCTTTATTACCTCCGGCCACTTGGAGTGTGCATCAACCGCGATTAAGAACATTGAGTCCATAAATGGACCAGCAAAGTCGATGTGTACCCTTTGCCATGGAGATGAGGGCCACTCCCATGGATGTAGAGGGGCTTGTGGTGGAGCATTTTGGACCTTCTGGCATCCTAGGCAGCTCTTGGTCATTTCTTCGATGTCTCCATCGATACCTGGCCACCATACAAACGCCCTGGCTAGGTTCTTCATTTTCACTTCACCCAGATGCCCCTCGTGAAGCTCCTTTAGCACTTTATCCTGGAGTTTGGGTGGAATCACCACTCTGGATCCACACATCAAAGTTCCTCGGCACACTGACAGCTGTTCTCTTCTTTGCGAGAATGCTGGCAACAGTGGTTCGCCATGTGCTGGCCATCCCTTCACTGTTAAATCGTAGACCCGTGAGAGAGTCGGGTCATTTCTCGTTTCCCTTTCAATGGCAGAATTTGTTACTGGTAGACATTCCACTATGGTAGAGTGGAACATCTCCACTGGGTCTACTGTAGGTGCCTCTTCTACCATTGGCAACGGTAGGCGTGATAAACCATCAGCATTCCCATGCTGTTTTGATCCTTTGTATTCTATGTCATATTGGTGTGCCCCAAGAAAAAGGGACCACCTCTGTAGCCTTTGCGCTGTCATAATGGGAACACCCTTTTTCGGGATGAATATGGAGATGAGGGGTTGATGGTCAGTCAACAAGGTAAATTTTTGTCCGTGTAGGTAATGGTTGAATTTCTTCACTCCCCATACCAGGCTGAGTGCTTCCCTGTTGATTTGGGCATAGTTACGCTCAGCTGAGTTCAATGAGCGTGACGCAAAAGCTATCGGCCGTTCCGAGCCATCAGGGAATCTATGCGATAATACTGCTCCTACGCCGTAAGGGGATGCATCGCACGCCAGTCTGATTGGCAGTGATGGGTTGTAATGAGCCAAAACTTCCTTGGACGTGATTAAGTCTTTGCATTTATGGAAGGCACGTTTACAGTCTTTGCTCCATTTCCAAATTACTCCTGTTTGTAGCAGTTCATTAAGAGGGTGCAGAAGAGTTGATAAGTTCGGTAAAAATTTATGATAGTAATTTATCAATCCCAGGAACGACCTTAATTGTGAAACATTTTCAGGTGCTGGGGCTTTTATGACCACTTCAATTTTTTCAGGTGACTTATGCAACCCTTCCTTATTAATTATGTGGCCACAATATGATATTTGTTTCTGGAAAACTTTGCACTTGGGGCGATTTGCTCGTAGGCCCCGTTCTCTCAGCCTAGTGAGCACCTGCTCCAAATTGGCAAGGTGCTCGTTGTCATTTTCTCCTGTTACAAGGATGTCGTCTAGGTAGCATTGAGTCCCCGGAATCCCTTAGAGGACTTGCTCCATAGCTCTTTGCCAGATAGCTGGAGCTGATGCTACTCCGAAAACCAGTCGATTGTACTGGTACAGGCCTTTGTGTGTATTTATCGTGAGATACTTTTTAGAGGCCTCTTCAACCTTCATCTGTAGATATGCCTGTGCCAAGTCAATTTTGGTGAAACGTTTCCCTCTGGATAGTGAGGCGAAAATATCTTCTATCCTCGGAAGAGGATACTGTACCGTGTGAAGGACCGGGTTTACAGTCACCTTGAAGTCTCCACAGATGCGAATTTTTCTCTGTTCTTCAGATTTATCATTATTCAACGTTTTCTTCATGACCGGGATGATGGGTGTTGCCCACTCGCTCCAATCTATCTTGGATAATACGCCTGCCTTTTCCAAATTCTCCAGCTCTGCCTCGACTGCTGGACGAATTGCGTATGGCACCGGCCTTGCCTTAAAAAACTTGGGAATTGCCGCATCTTCCATTTTATTGAGGCGGTGATGCCTTTCAAGGTTCCTAGTTTCTCTTGAAACACTTCCTTGGCGTTGGCCAAGATATCTTTTAATCGTTCAGGTATGACGTCATCATCATTTTTTTTCTTACTGGTCACTGTCAGTGCCTGAATGGAGTGCCAGTCTAAACGTATCTTCCTGATCCATTCACGTCCCTACAGCGGTGGACCACCATCTTGTAGAACGTATAAATACAACTTCTGTATTTCCTTGCCGTTGTATACAACAGGCACCCTTATTTTTCCTTTGGGGTATACTTTCTGCCCCGTATATGTTTTCAAGATAATGGATGTGTCTTTTAAAGGTATATGCGGAAATAGCCGCTCGTAATCCCGTCGATTTATGACAGTCAGAGCTGGTCCTGTATCTAGCTCCATTTTAACTGGGGACCCTACTATCGTGAGGGTAACCCAAATGGTCTGGTAATCTTCTTTGGCAATTACATTATGTAATTTGAGACAGCTTAGTCTCTTGTTTCTGGAGTTGCTATCGCTCTCCTGGTCTTCGGAGCTACTGTCCGTCATCATTTGTACCTTTCTGTACTTTTCTTTATTGATTTTTTTTTTCCTGTCCGTGGATTTTTTTTGTCCAGATTGGCATACCCGTGCAATGTGTCCAATCTTTCCGCATTGCCTGCATGCTTTGTCCTTGAACCAGCAGTCCCTTTGGTCATGGGTGGATCTGCCGCAGCGATAACATCTCTTGAAACCCTGTGTCATTTCATGGGTGCCGAAGTCCTGTGTCTTTTGCTGTATCTCTGCAGCTCCTCTTGCGGCTGCTTCGTATGATACAGCCATACTGAAAGCCTTGTCCAGTGTCAAATCTTTCTCAGAAAGCAGCCTTTTCTGTGTTCCTTCACTTTGGAGACCGCAGACGAATTTGTCTCGAAGAGAATCTGCCAGTCCTGCCCCGAATTGGCAGTGCTTTGATAGCTTTCTTAATTCGGTGAGGTAATCAGTGTTACTTTCATTCTTGTGCTGATTCCTCTTGAAGAATTTGAATCGTTCCGCTATCAGCAGCGGTGTTGGGTTTAAGTGCTCCTGTAGGGTATCAACAATTTCATTAAAATTCTTGTCCTTTGGTTTGGCTGGAGTGATTAAATTTCGTAACAGCCCGTATGTCTTTGCGCCCATTAGATTTAGAAGTACTGACGCCTTTTTATCATTTTCTATCCCATTTGCTGTACAATATACCTCCACTCTTTCCACATATGTGGTCCAATCCTGTATATCGTTATCAAAAGCATCAATATTGCCAGCCTTAGGCATCCTGGAAAAAAATGGCACTTCCCGCGCTTTCCTTTCCTTCCTGCAAAAAAAAATATGGCGCTCCCCGCGCTTTCCCGCCGCTGCTGCTGCTGCTGCTGACAACGCTGTTTTCCGCGTTTTTTTATTTTTTATTTATTTTTTTTATTTACAGGTGGAGACTCGTTCCCGCCGGACTATCTGGGACTTTTCCCCCCCCTCTGCTAGGTCCGAACGCCGACCTGCTTTGCAGCGCCGGCCGTCTCCCGAGTGCTCCCCCCCGGTTGTTTCTGCTTGCCTCCGCCTTCGCTGCTTGGCCTCGCTGCAGAGCCAGCCGATGGAGCCCCAGCCCGCCGCCCAGGAAGGAATATTGCAGTACCTGCCACCAGCTCGGCTAGCTGGTGAAACCACAGGTTTTTTTTTTCTCTTGCTTTTCTTCAACTTTGGACGTCTGAGGAATCGATGTCCTTGAGGTGCTGCCGAATTGCAGGTAAGTCCGTTTCCAATTCATCGCCACTGTTGTATCCGTGTGTTAATAGAGACACTGAAGGCAGGAGTTAGTTTCACAGGCGTTTACTGAACAAAGTCTGGAGGTGAACTAACTGATACAACACAATATACAGGCTTATATAGCCCGAGTGGCCATTACCGCCATTACAGTACACAGGGGGCTCTTAAAGGCACATACACAACAACTTTAATAAAACTATACTGAACGATTTAATAGTTTCATTGGTGTACTAGTCCGTTTCTTAGTAAATTAAACATTTTTTGATATGAAAGCACTTTTAAACTGTGCCTACTAGTGCACCAGTACCAAAGAAAATGAGCGCAATTTGAAGAGCCTTCCCTAACCAGCGCAATTGATGGAATCTTAACATTCCCCCTGGAGTATGGCCAGTGTTGTGGGTAGGGCCTGATCCGGGCCAATTGAACCTTGAACCAGTGTAAATGATCGCGGAACAAACGAGCCTAAGTGGTTTTGAGCGTAACTGACTTACATTTAACATTGCCTGATCTCTCGCACTGGTGTGGCTGATTCCGACTGGATTGCATGATATTAGTAGTGTAATCAAGCGGAAACTCCACCCCATTGTATTTTAATAGAGTTGCTTATGGACAAATAACAGTTATATGGCGTATGCTCCAATCTCAATGCCAGTGTCACACAAGAAAGAGTTGAATGACCCACATTTCAATCCTGCTCTGTCTCCTCCAGCTGCTCTGCTCCACTCCTTACTTAACCAGTGCACATTTGAGTCATATCATACAAGCCACAGAATGAAATTGTCATTGATGTATTCCGAAGCAGAACAATCTCAGATCCTTGGACTGTAGGAGCCGGTTGTGCCATTTTTTACAGGAGTTCTGCCCTTGCCCATTGTTTCTTTTGGGGCCCAGCCAAGTTATGCTGGGCTGTGTCCAGTCCCCATCAGTGTACTAACCTTCAGGACTTCCATACACCACAGGCATCTGCACTAGCCCCAAATCCCAGTTCCCTGCAGTGCCGTCAATCACATACTGCAGCAGACCACTCTCCCACCACCCCCTCCCCCCACCTCCCAAATCCAGATCCCCCAGCCTCCTGCATCCTAGGTTAGGAGGCACAGTAAGTTGTGTAGATGGGAGCAAGAAGTTACAAGGGGACATAGGCTAAGTGAGTGGGCAAAACTATAACAGATGGATTTCAATGTGGGGAGATGTGAGGTCATCCCCTTTGGGTCTGAGAAAGACAACTCACAATATTTACTTAATGGGGAGAAACTAGAAGGTGTGGGGGAGCAAAAGGGTTTAGGTATCCATGTACATAAATCACTAAAAGCTAGTGCACAGGTACAAAAAGCAATCAAGAAGACTAATGGAATGTTGGCCTTTATTTCAAGGCGATCGGAATACAAAGGGGAGGAAGTTATGCTGCAGTTGTACAGAACCTTGGTCAGACTCCATCTGCAGTACTGCATTCAGGTTTGGGCATTGCACCTCAGGAAGGATAGACTGGCCTTGGAGGGGTGCAATGCTGATTCACCAGAACGATAACCAGGGCTTAAAGGGTTAAATTATATGGGCAGTTGCATAAAGTTGCCTTTTATTCCCTTTAGGTTAGAAAGATGAGGAGTGATCTAATCGAGGTGTTTAAAGTAATAAAGGGATTTGATAGGGTTGATGCAGAGAAACTATTGCCTCTGGTGGGGAAATCCAGAACAAGGAGGCATAATCTTAAAATTACAGCTAGGCCATTCAGGAGTGAAATCAGGAAGTACTTCTTCACATAAAGAGTAGTGCAAATCTGGAACTCTCTCCCCCAAAAGTTGTAGATGCTGGGGGTCAATTGGAGCTTTCAAGACTGAGCTTGATGGATTTTTGTTGGGTGAGGGTATCAAGGGATATGGAGCAATGGGAGGTAAATAGAGTTGAGGTATAGATCAGCCAAGATGTAACTAAATGGCACAATAGGCTCGAGGAGCTCAATGTCCTCGTCCTGTTCCTGTGTTCCTCTGAGTTTCCACATTCCCACTTGTGCTCCCACCTCCCCCTCAGTACTCCTAAACACTAACCGCTTTCTTTTCAATGTTCCCAGGCCCAGATCAGTGCTACCAGAGTCCAGCCACCCCCAAAATCCTCTCCGGCCCCAGGCACAATCCCACAAAGTGTTCCCAAACCCCCAAAATTACTCCGAGTTCCAGCCCTCCTCCTTCCAGACTGTGGTCCCCACTGCTTCCAACACTGTCCGCAGCACAAACACCCCATCCCCACCTTCTCTCTCAACTGCCTCTCTACCCTCTATACATTGTCTCCCATCCACTTTCATACCAAAAGTCTCTCAGCATCTTCTATAGTCTAACCATTAGCAAAGGCAAGACATAGAGTACAGGAATGTGTCCGAGTCGTGAGTGATATTGGGGTTGTAGGGAAAAAGAGAGACCTACAAAAAGACTGAGAGACGCATAGATCTTTCTATTTTAACCATTAATGTGTCTATAAATGTTACAATCACCGAAAAGCTGCAAATCGTTGTAAGTTGCCACAGAAAGCAGAGACCTTGGCTCACATTACACAATAAATAACCACATTTTTCCTCAGTTTCTCCAATGTATTCCCTGACTTAAATATTACTATTGTTTTTCTGTTGTTTTAGCTATCGTTCTCGTTACCCAGCAGCTAGTGCAGATCTTTTCTTGTATATGTAACACAATTGGATTCACTTAAACGTTGAAAACATTTAAATCACTACATAATAACATGCTTTGCTGAATCCAGTGTGTGAGTTCTTGCTTTGTTACAACTTTATTCCCCTTTTGTACAGGTTAATGCAACTACAGTTATGTGGCATTTTGTAGCATCAAATGGATAGAATGGTTAACAGGAAATGGTGGTTTTATTCCCATATTTGTAGATCAAAATGTTCTCTAGTTCAGTCAGTTTAATCTCCAGAGTGATTAGTTTCTTTAACATCTCATCCTGAATGGCAATCTTCTTCTTCATAGTTTCCAAGTTGTCACTACTATAAGTCGAATGCACAGAAACAAAATATTCACTTTGTGGCTCAGGCTTGTTGGGAATAGTTCCAGATTCTTCCACCTGATAGGTTTCCTATGATGAAATACAATCAGACCATTAATGAAAGCATTAAAAGGGATAATTCACTGCCTCCAATAAAGTTTTGTGAGCTCTCACGATAATAGGTGTAATAAGGCACCTGCGTCAGTAGACAAAGTGTTGTGTGTGCACATTAACCCGCTAATTGTTGCATTTGATCTTGAGCTCTACAATGAAGGAATCATTTTTCTAACACACAATAACTGGGCTTATCGAAGTTCACTCTGCCCCAAACAACAATGAGTCAGTAGAATGCTGCAGCGTTATATAGTGCAGGACATTCAGCAGTAATACTCTGGCAAATACTCTTTTCCCTTTCTTACAAGCAATGCTTATGCTTGAAGGATAATAAGACGCACATCAGAATTACCCCACAGAGAGAAGGCCAAAAAAAATAAATCCACCTCTCTCCCAAGATGGCTGCAGTCCCATCTTCAGTGAGGCAGGACACCTGTTACCTGGTGTTCAAACAGCACTTTCATTAAAGGATTCACAATGAAGTGCTAGTTATTGCGGCAGAGGCCCCATTTACCACTTTGGGCAGGTAATCCACCTCGTACCGGCACCGAACATGCTTCTGGCTGAATCACCACCAAATGGACCTCTGCCAGTTGCTGTCGGGAGAAAAATGGGCCAGTGCGTAGGTACAGAGAGTTATTCCAAGAGCAATCCATCATCTCCCCACTCCACGTACATAGCACTTTTATGCAAGTGTCCAGATAGAACAACTAACATTTTGATAGCACTTGTCTAATGTAAGAAGACATTTCAAGGTTCTTACTATTAGGAGGTAAAATCAGCATACCACTTCCAGTCTCCTGCAGGCTTACAGGTAAGAGGCTGGGCCTCAGTGCACAGGCCAGAGAATTGATGCCCATACCCTCATGACAACAGTCACCTATAGCACTGCAACATTCTTGGTTCTCATCTCTTCCCATGGTCTAGAAATGGGAATCCCATCCAGTGATATCAATATGCAGTTCTGGTGGGACAGTTACCTGTTGCAAACAGAAAGCCAGGCAGGCTAACCTTTCCTGAAGAGCCTACATCCTCAGAAATGTCCCTCCTAAGATCAGTAGGTACATTTATGCTCAGTTATCATCTAACCAACATCCCCTTGCCCATATCATTCACCCAGGACCCCTGCATCTTTATGCTTTTTCAAACAGTGTGGTCTGAATCAACTCAGTTGCCTAACTATAGGTTAGCAGTACTGGTGAGATTATAGTGCACTATATCCCCCAACTGTAGTCTCCAAGTACACACATCCCACCCTGTATGCATGAAGCTGCTTAATACCTTAATCCGGGTATAAAAGGGGAGGGGCTAGTGCTGTGCATGGAGTGCTTTGTGCATTGAGTGCTGCTGGAGTTTTGGTAAGTGGGAGAAAAATCATTTAAGTGTATTTTGTGAATTTTAGTGTGTTAAGAAGTCAATTATTTGAAGTAAGTTTAATTTTTTAAGGGTATATTAAACTATTGGGCAATTTAAACCGGAAGTAGAATCTGGGTATAAAAGGGGAGGGGCTAGTGCTGTGCACGGAGTACTTTGTGCATTGAGTGCTGCTGGAGTTTTGGTAAGTGGGAGAGTTCGGGCAAGTGGGAGGTGAGGGTGTGTTTTTTGCTCTGTTTTCCCCCCCACTCCCAGGCTTAGACAGCACTACGGAGGTGGAGCAGCGAGACGAGTCAACCAAACAGGCCCCACAGACAGTATTCAAGAAGGAGGTTGGTGATCAACTGGTTGGTTGGTTTTCTTCCTTCTCTTCTCTTTTATACCTTTAAGTTGGTAAGTCCTATTGAATAGTGGTGTGATATTATCATCTATATCCGGGCAGGGTCTTCATAACTAATAATAAGAAATTTAATTAATTATATAGAATGGAGCAGGTGATGTGTTACTGTTGCAAGATGTGGGAGCCGGTGGACCCCATTGAGGCTCACGGTGATTACATCTGCAACAAGTGTTTGCTGCTAGAGGAACTCAAGTTCCATGTTATGGAGCTTGAGACTGAGCTTCAGACACTGCGACACATCAGGGAGGGGGAGAAGTTCCTGGACTCTATGTTTCAGGAGATGGTCACACCTATGAAGTTAATTACTGCAGATGTAGTCCGTGGTCAGGGACAGGACAGTGTGACTACGAGTGAGGAAGGTACAGGGATCCAGGATGTAGTGTTGAAGGAGACGCAGCCCTTGCTCTTGTCCAGCAGGATCGAGGTTCTTACTCCCTGTGAGGGCGGGAGCGGGGACTGCAGGGAGGGGATGAGCAACCTGGACACAGCACCGTGGTACAGGGGTTCATTCAAGTGGAGGGAGTAAAAAGAAATGTTGTCGTGGTAGGGGATAGTATCATTAGGGGGATAGATAAGGTTCTCTGCAGTCAAGAGCGGGTTAAGGACATCTCTTCTGGGCTGGAAAGAAACTTGGAGTGGGAGGGGGAGGATCCAGTTGTCGTGGTCCATGTTGGTACAAACGACGTAGATAGGACAAGGAAGACGGTTCTGTTAAAGGAGTATGAGCAGCTAGGGGTCAAATTAAAAAACAGAACCTCAAGGGTAAAAATCTCTGGGTTATTACCTGAGCCACAAGCGAATTTGGCTAGGATAAATAAAATTAAAGAGTTAAATGCGTGGCTCAAAGACTGGTGTGGGAGAAATGGATTTTGCTTTTTGGGACACTGGCACCAGTACTGGGACAGGAGGGAGCTGTTCCATTGGGACGGACTCCACTTGGCCAGTGCTGGGACTAGAGTCCTGGCGAATCATATAACTAGGGCTGTAGAGAGGGTTTTAAACTAATTAGTGGGGGGGAGGTTTCGAGAGAGCAAATAATAGAAATGACAACAGAGAAGGTCATAGACTTAGGTAGCAGTGGGGGAATTAAAAAACAGAACGTGTCAGGAAGGGACAGAAGGTATGGAGTAAAAAGTAAAGTACTAAAAAGGGAAAAAACAGGAACTAAGTGTTACAAAACATATTTGAAAGTTCTTTATCTGAATGCACGTAGCATTCTTAACAAAATGAATGAGTTAACGGCACAAATAACGACATATGGGTATGATCTTGTGGCCATTACAGAAACATGGCTGCAGGGTGACCATGACTGGGAATTAAACATACCAGGTTATTTAACAATCAGGAAGGATAGGCAGGAAGGGAGAGGAGGTGGGGTGGCTATGTTAATAAAGGAAGGAATCACTATAATACTGAGAAATGATATTGGGTCAAAGGAGCAGGATAGTGAAACAGTTTGGGTGGAGATAAGGAATAATAAGGGGAAAAAGCCACTAGTGGGCGTAGTCTATAGGCCTCTGAACAGTTGCAACTCTGTTGGACGGAGTATTAATCAGGAAATAGTTGAGTCTTGTAATAAGGGAACAGCTATAATTATGGGGGATTTTAATTATCATATTAACTGGACAAATCAAATTGGGCAGAGCAGACTTGAGGATGAGTTCATTGAGTGTATTAGGGATGGGTTTCTTGAGCAGTATGTAACTGAACCGACCAGGGGGCAAGCAACCTTAGATTTGGTCCTGTGTAACGAGACAGGATTAATTAAAAATGTCCTAGTAAAGGATCCCCTTGGAATGAGTGACCATAACATGGTTGAATTCCATATTCAAGTAGAGGGTGAGAAGGTTGGATCTCAAACAAGCGTGCTGAGTTTGAATAAAGGAGACTATGAAGGTATGAGAGCGGAATTGATTAGAGTGGACTGGGAAAATAGATTAAAGGGTAAGATGGTACATGATCAGTGGTGTACATTTAAGGAGTTATTTTACAACTTCCAAAAAATATATATTCCACTGAGGAAAAAAGGGTGTAAAAGAAAAGATAGCCATCCGTGGCTAAGTAAAGTAATTAAGGATAGTATCCGACTAAAAACAAGGGCATATAAGGCAGCCAAATCTAGTGGGAGGATGGAAGATTGGGAAGTCTTTAAAAGACAGCAAAGAATAACTAAAAATTGATTAAGAAAGGGAAGATAGATTATGAAAGTAAATTCGCAAAAAATATAAAAACAGACAGCAGAAGTTTCTATAGTTATATAAAAAGGGTGGCTAAAGTAAATGTTGGTCCCTTAGAGGATGAGGCCAGGAAATTAATGGTGGGAAACATGGAGATGGCAAAAACACTGAACAATTATTTTGTATCAGTCTTTACAGTAGAGGACACTAAGAATATCCCAAAACTGGACAAACAGGGGGCTCTAGGGGGGGAGGCACTAAATATGATTAAAATCACTAAGGAAGTGGTACTTGGTAAAATAATGAGACTCAAGGCAGATAAATCCCCTGGACCTGATGGCTTGCATCCTAGGGTCTTGAGGGAAGTGTCGGTAAGGATTGTGGATGCATTGGTAATAATTTTCCAAAACTCACTGGACTCAGCAAAGGTCCCGGCAGATTGGAAAACTGCTAATGTAACACCCTTATTTAAAAAGGGTAGTAGGCAGAAGGCTGGAAACTATAGACCTGTTAGCCTAACATCTGTGGTTGGTAAAATGTTAGAGTCCATTATTAAGGAGACAGTAACGGGACATTTGGATAAACATAATTTAATAGGACAAACTCAGCATGGTTTCATGAAGGGGAAGTCATGTTTGACAAATTTGCTTGAGTTTTTTGAGGATGTAACATACAGGGTGGATAAAGGGGAACCAGTGGACGTAGTGTATTTAGACTTCCAAAAGGCATTTGACAAGGTGCCACACAAAATATTATTGCTCAAGATAAAAAATCACGGGATTGGGGGTAATATTCTGGCGTGGGTGGAGGATTGGCTCTCTAACAGAAAGCAGAGAGTTGGGATAAATGGTTCGTTCTCAGATTGGCAACCAGTAACTAGTGGTGTTCCGCAGGGGTCAGTGCTGGGCCCCCAACTCTTTACAATCGATATTAACGATTTGGAGGAGGGGACCGAGTGTAACATATCAAAGTTTGCAGATGATACAAAGATCGGACGGAAAGTAGTGAGTGAGGAGGACATAAAAAACCTGCAAAGGGACATAGACAGGCTAAGTAAGTGGGCAGAGATTTGGCAGATGGAATACAATACTGGAAAGTGTGAGGTTATGCACTTTGGCAGGAAAAATCATAGAGCAAGTTATTATCTTAATGGCAAGAAACTGGAAAGTACTGTAGTACAAAGGGATCTGGGGGTCCTGGGGCACGAAACTCAAAAAGTTAGTATGCAGGTGCAGCAAGTGATCAAGAAGGCCAATGGAATGTTGGCTTTTATTGCTAGGGGGATGGAATATAAAAACAGGGAGGTATTGCTGCAGTTGTACAAGGTATTGGTGAGACCGCACCTGGAATATTGCATACAGTTTTGGTGTCCATACTTAAGAAAAGACTTACTTGCTCTCGAGTCAGTACAAAGAAGGTTCACTCGGTTAATCCCGGGGATGAGGGGGTGGTCATATGAGGAGAGGTTGAGTAGATTGGGACTCTACTCATTGGAGTTCAGAAGAATGAGAGGCGATCTTATTGAAACATATAAGATTGTGAAGGGGCTTGATCGGGTGGATGCGGTGAGGATGTTCCCAATGAAGGGTGAAACTAGAACTAGGGGGCATAATCTTAGAATAAGGTGCTGCTCTTTCAAAACTGAGATGAGGAGAAACTTCTTCACTCAGAGGGTGGTAGGTTTGTGGAATTTGCTGCCCCAGAAAGCTGTGGAAGCTACATCATTAAATAAATTTAAAACAGAAATAGATAGTGTGATGAAATATATGTCTTCATCAGCCCCTGTGTTTTACCTGCATTGTATTGTGTGTACCGCCCCCTTTTCCCCTATTGTGTGTATTGGATCCGCCCCTGTCTTTTGTCATATAAAGGTCTCAAGAGCTGTATGAGTCATTCTGCCAGACGAATCCGATGTGGAATGACGTGCAATGTTCTTAGCGATTAAAAGCCTTCAGTTGAATCCTTTAACTTCTTGTCCTTGAGTTATTGATGGCACATCAGATAGTTTCCTAGAAGTAAAGGGAATTAAGGGTTACGGGGAGCGGGCAGGAAATTGGACATGAGTCTAGGTTCGGAATGGTCATGGCCCTGTGGGTAGTGGAGTGGGCCCAGGGGCCGTGTAGCCTGGTTCTGCTCCTACTGTGTTCTAATTCTGTGTTAGATTTCAGGAGATGGTTTTATTCCTGTTCCTGGCTGGGGTGGAGATCGCCTTTACAGAAGGTAAGTACTGTAGAAAATATAGGGACAGAGTGATCTCCTGGAAGAATTTCAATCGCCTAGATGGGTCGGAGAGGAATTTCCCAGATTTTTTTCTCCCAAATTGGCCATTGGGTCTTTATCTGGTTTTTCGCCTCTCCCGGGAGATCACATGGGTTCGGGTGGATGCAGAGTGATGGAAGATTTGAGGTTAGGATCAGATCAGCCATGATCTTATTGAATGGTGGAGCAGGCTCGAGAGGCCGATTGGCCTACTCCTGGTCCTATTTCTTTCTTATGTTCTCATCTTTCCATCTTTTTGCACTCATGTGGAAATGCATGCATCTGGATAAAAGGGATAAAAGTAAAATGGATTCTACTGTCAACTGTTCAAGCAGTATCTGTAGAAATAAAAACAGAAAATGCTGGAAATACTCAGCAGGTCAGGCAGCATCTGTGGAGAGAGAAACAGAGTTCATGTTTCAGGTAAATGCCCTTTTATCAGAACTGATGAAAGGTCATCGACCTGAAACGTTAACTCTGTTTCTCTGTCCACAAATGCTGTCTGACCTGCTGAATATTTCCAGCATTTTCTGTTTTTATTTCAGAATTCCAGCATACGCACTATTTTGTTTTTGTATTAGTATCTGTAGGCCTTCACTTGACCAGTAGAAAAACCAGACATCATCAGTTAGGAATGGTGTCTTCAACTCTACCATCTTCACTGATCCTAGGTGTGTGGCACCTCTACCTCTTCCTTGGGAGAGTATGAGAGTAGCATGGCTGCCTTGAACAACTCGACACCACCCAAGAGTGAGCCAGAGTGAAGCATCTGCTGCCTCTTCAGCCAGATCAGTGATAATCTCAGCCGGCAATGACTTTGGGCAGTATGCATAGCAACAGATCACTTGCTTTGCTTTTGTATAGCTCACATTACTGGCACCAATACATCAAGGTTCGATGCCCATTATATAGGCGATTGATTGCTTCTGCTTTTTTAATCTCCTATGATACTGGGTTAAATTATGAGGACAGGTTGCATAAACTTGGTTTATATTCCCCTGAGTTTAGACAGTTGAGGGGTGATCTGATTGAGGGGTTTAAAATGATTAAAGGATTTGATAGGGTAGATACAGAGAAACTATTTCCTCTGGTGGAGTAATCTAGAACAAAGGGGCACAATCTTAAATTTTGAGCCAGACCATTCAGGAATGAAATTAGGATGCACTTTTTCACACAAGGTGGAGTGGACATCTGGAATTACATACAATTACATAGAATACTAGCTGGAGTGCCCGGCGGTGCCGAGGCTTTTTCGAGGGCATGTTGTTGTTGGAAGAGAGAGAGAGAGCGACTGGGGGGGGGGGAAGAGAGAGAGCGACTGGGGGGGAAGAGAGAGAGCAACTGGGGGGGGGGAAGAGAGAGAGCAACTGGGGGGGAAGAGAGAGAGCGACTGGGGGGTGGAAGAGAGAGCACGACTGGGGGGGGAAGAGAGCGACTGGGGGGGAAGAGAGAGAGCGACGGGGGGAAGAGAGAGCGACTGGGGGGAAGAGAGAGAGCAACTGGGGGGGAAGAGAGAGAGCGACTGGGGGGAAGAGAGAGAGCAACTGGGGGGAAGAGAGAGAGCGACTGGGGGAAGGGGGAGGGAGGGGAAGGGGAGGAAGGGGGTGGAAGGGGAGGGGGGAGTGGAGGGGAGGAAGGGGAGGAGGGGAGGGGAGGGGAGGAGGGGGGAGGGGAGGGGGGGAGGAGGGGAGGGGGAGGAGGGGAGGGGGTGAGGAGGAGGAGAGGGAGAGGGGAGGGGGGAGAGAGGGGGGTAGGGGGAAGGAGAGAGTGAGGGAAGGAGGAAGAAACCGGGCAGCCCAGACTAAAGATGGAACTGTTGTTTCCCCACAGTGAAGTGCCGCCATGATCAAAGATGGCGCTGTTCGGGCCCACATTGAAGTGTCGCCAGGATCAAAGATGGCGTCAGGAGGAAATTGATGTGCCGCCAGGATCAAATATGGCGCTGTTGTTTCCCCACATTGAAGTGCTGCCATGATCAAAGATGGCGGCGAGCGATCTGGTTGGTGCTGACTGGGAGTGTGTGAGAGAGAGAGAGAGTGAGAGAGGTCGGGCGTGGCTGGGCAGGAGAGGCCCAGGCTTTGAGGCCTAGGCTTTGAGGCCTTACAAAAACGGGGAAAGGCAGGAAAACGAATCATCAGGTTAGAGAAAATATTTACAAATGAATGAACTTTTTTTAAAAACAGTTTAATAAAATCAATTTTTTTTTGCTGGAAATGTAGATTTGAAAAGAAGCACGCAGAAAGCGGGAAAAAGAATGGAAGCAAGATGGCGGCTACTCACCTCGGTTCAGAACGATAAGGCCTGCCCACACACACACCGATTGGTCAATTGTCCTGTCACTGAAGCGTAGGATTGGTCAATCGTTCTGTCACTCGACTCTAGGAGGGCCCGCCCACACACACGACGAACCTGCCCCCGCCACGCTGCGATTGGTCGACCGTCGGGTCGCTCGACCGTACGATTGGTCGACCTTAATGTCACTCTATGCTAATGAGCGGATAATGAGCGGAATTTTGAACGTTTTTTGGATACCGCGGGCGCAATTTTTGTCTCGCCGAAATGTAAATACGCTTATGACCGTTCCAGAATCGTAAGCTTTCTTTTGATGTAACACACATGTAGGTACGCTCTATAACTTTACAGACAGACAGACAGATCGATCCTTTTATATATATAGATACAGCACAGAAACAGGCCATTCGGCCCAACCAGTCCATGCCAGCATTTATGCTCCACTCAAGCCTTGTCCCATCCTTCCTCATCTAACTCTTATCACCGTAACCCTCTATTCCCTTCTCCCTTAAATGCTTATCTAGCTTCCCTTTAAATGCATCTATACTATTGGCCTCAACCACTCCCTGTTCCACATTCTCACCACTCTCTGAGTAAAGAAGTTTCTTCTGAATTCCCTTTTTGATTTCTTGGTGACTATCTTATATTGATGGCCTCTAGTTTTGCTCATGTCCACAAGTGGAAGCACTCTCTCTCTGTCTACACTATCAAAACCTTTCATAATTTAAATGACCTCTATTAGGTCACCCCTCAGCCTTCTCTTTTCAAGAGAAAGGAGACCCAGCCTGTTCATCCTTCCCTGATAGGTATAACCAAGTGTGGTGGTCTAACCAAGATTCGATACAATTCATTCTTAAAGGGATGTCGATTCTAGGACAATTGATATTTTCATGGGTAAGCACGACACATTTTTAAAATGCAAGGGTATCAAGCGATATGAAACAAAGGCGGGTAAATGGAGTTGAGGTATGATCTAACTAAATGGAAGAACAGGCTCGAGAGGCTGAATGTCCTACTCCTGTTCCTATGTTTCTTGTTATGCATTGTATGGGCAGCAATAGTGTGTCTCAGACATTAATATCAAATTGACATACCTAGGCCACGATGATTATGCAGCCCACTGCCCTCCTCTTTCATGGGTAGATCTCAGGTGCTGTTGGTGCTTATGTACCCCGCCCATCTGTGGAAATGGGTTCCATTGTTTGCTACAGGATGCCCACCAGCACGCAGGCATACTCAATTATCTCAAAAGGACAGAACATTGTTTGTTGTAATGCAGAAAACTACAGAAGTTTATAGGTGTTCCACTCAATGGCTCTTCCCGGCTGTGTGCTAGAGGATGGCTACAGACAATCCTTTGTAACCAGCATAACTAGGTGGTGGCGGCACTGCACTGGGAATGCAGAATTGGATGGAAAACAGCCTCAAAGGCCAAGCATGAAGAAGCATTGCTGCAGTAGCCAGGCTGTGATGAAGTAGTCCGTAATCACCAGTACAGCATTAAGTCTAGGAGAACTGATCAAGCATGATTGGCCATTGTTAGCAGCTCAAGCAGCTATTGTTGGGGTCTTCCTGGGGCTGCACTGCCCATAGCTAAGGTGTAAGAAAGTGGCCTTGGACTGCTAACCAATAGAGTGTCCTACACATGAGACTCTGGGTTGGATTCAGGGTGTTAAAGTGGATATGATCGGGGAGAGAGACTGATGGAACATCTGGACAGTGAGGAGTACTGCCACTTCACCGCCCAACTGGCATTTCGCTCCCCACACTTGATCACTGCTGACCATTTCTCCCCCCCTCCCCCCAAATGCATGATGGCTGTGGGAAAGGGCCTGCATCCTCAGCAGATTCCCCTCCCGTCTACCCAGCTTACCACCGAGGCCACCACAGGTAGCGGAATGGGCCGTAACAGCCCTGTGGTCCCTTTTGGGAATCAGTGATTCTAACATTCTTCCATACTGTGGGGGTGGGGGTGGTGGGGGGGAAGTCATCTGGAGAGAGAACAACTGATGACAGAAGCAGCTACTACAGAGTAGAGCCGGAAACCTAGAGAGGAAGCGGAGCAGGGAGAAGAAAAGGGGAAAGAGGTGCACACACAGAGACGCACCTGCTTTTGATAGCAAGGACTGAGTGGTGCTTACTTGCAATTCATGACTGGAATTTTCAGTGTTTGGTTTACCTTCCTATGTGCTGCTCTACACTCTGAGACAGCTGCCACTATCACAGTGCTAGGCCAAATGGCTTTCAGGTTCAACAAACACATGTCTAGTGAAAACAAATGCCTTGAACACCTCTTGCCGGTTCCATGGAGCACAGTAAGAAGGTTTCCATGATGCTAACAGTAAAGCACACACAATCTATGGCTCTGACTTATTGAAACAACACTTGGCAGAACTTCTACAAAAGAGCAAGCATGTCACTTTTATCACAGTGACATTGCTCACAACTGGCACAATGAGGCCATGACATGATTGCACTCAGTGCCCTGCATTCAGCAAAAACCTTTTTTATTTTGCTTACAACCAGATTTTGATCCAGATGGTGCCACACTAACAGAGTATTTGCTGTGAGTATTACTAAAGCACCCGACTGAAGAATATTAAAGTGGTGCGCTTTTAAAATTGCTGAGGTACTGTCAAGATTAGTAACAGTATGTGGCACCTCTACACACCCTCCTGTTAAACAACACATTTACAGTAAACAGATTTTCTGAACCAGGCTAGATTTGTAAATCAGGGCGTGTTGAATAGCAACCCCTGCGGAGTATGTGCTTGCCAATATATTCCATTGCATAGGTGAAAGAGTTGGCACAAAATTCATAAGTCTACTAGGAAACTGCAAGCAAGAGTGACTTGACTGCTTCTCTCACCAATCCATGAAACACATCAATCACAATCACAACACCGTGAAGTACATCAATCACAATCACAACACCACGTAAAACAACAAAAAAAATCACAACACCATGAAACACATCACTTTTTCTATGAAGAATGTCACAGATGATCAACATTATTGTTTTGCTTTATGTTGTTTTTCTATACTTGTTCTCCGGAGATGTGGGCAATGCTGGAAAAGCCACATTTGTTGCCCATCCCTAAGGAAGAAGTGAGAAATTCTATTCTGAGGGCATTAAGTCAATCATGTAGTGTGGGACTAGAGTCACATGTACGTCGGACCAGGTAAGGGTGGCAGGTTCCCTACCCTGAGGGACAACATTTGTGCTTTCCGTGATCATTTTATCAGCTGACTTAATGCCAGGTCAGAGTTGGAGCTCATGGCTTACTTTGTTTGTATTTCTTCTATAACACGTGCAACATATACAAGTTTATTTCCACTAAAAAGGCTTTAACAGTCTTCAATAAGGCATTTTTTCTGTCGATTGTCTTTTTTTAAAAAAAAGAAACATTTTACAGTAAAAAGCCACAGATCAATAGCAGTAGAAAAATATTTTTTGATCACCTGTTTAATCACATCCACAGTTGTATCCCACAACACAGTGGGCCATGCTCCATGGTGTCAGATATACCTGGGAGTAACCTTCAGGGAATGTTGTCCTCCTTTAACATTTAACTTGGTGATACAGTAGGTTAGCACACTATCCTTTCACTTCTGGGATCTAGATTTGAATCTGCCCCAACTAATAGCATGAGAAATACATCTTGACTTTTAGTGTAAAACGGGTGACAGCGAATCTGCAGCCCATTTTACATCTCTCCCCATTTTCATTTCCATTGAATTCAATCGGAATCTCAGCCCACTTTCTAACACAAAAACTGCCCATCTAATTCAATGCTAATTCACAATTGAAGAGAGGGCACAAAGATGGCAATTGCGGCTAATGCAAATCCCACACGGGCCAGGGTGGTTGGGGTGGGGGGCGGGGGAGGGTGTGGTGGGTAAGAAAGAAGTGAGAAATTCTATTCTGAGGTTAGAGACCACAACGTTAGGAACAATCCCCTACTTCAAGGTGTTTGGTACCGCCTGCAAACCAAAAGCATTACAACAGCCACAATATTTATGTGGCTGGTCCAGTTTAGTCCAGCAAATAACTTACTTCCTGACTCCCCAGACCCTTTCCACCATCTACAAGGCACAAGTCAGGAGTGTGATGGAATATTCCCCACTTGCCTGGATGAGTGCATCTCCAACAACACTCAAGAAGCTCGACACCATCCAGGACAAAGCAGCCCGCTTGATTGGCATGCCCATCCACCACCTTAAAAATTCACTCCCTCCACCACCGGCACACCGTGGCTGCAGTGTGTACCATCTACAAGATGCACTGCAGTAACTCGCCAAGGCTTCTTCGACAGCATCTCCCAAACCCACAACCTCTACAACCTAGGGCAGCAGGCGCATGGGAACACCACCGCCAATTTCCCCTCCAAGTCACACACCAGCCTGACTTGGAAATATATCGCCATTCCTTCATCGTCGTTGGGTCAAAATCCTGGAACTACCTCCCTAACAGCACTGTGGGAGCACCTTCACCACACGGACTGCAGCAGTTCAAGAAGGCAGCTCACCACCACCTTCTGAAGGGCAACTAGGGACGGCCAACAAATGCTGGCTTTGTCAGCGACGCCCACATCCCATGAACGAATAAATTAAAAGAAATAGGTAAGAGTTTAACAACATATACATAACAAACCAATCAAACACCTGGTAACTGTTATTTTCTGTGTAGTTGCTGGAGTTCGCATACAACATATTTATTAGTTAAGTGTAGCACTCCCTCAGTACTGCACTGAAGTGTCGGCCTAGATTATGTGCTCACACCCCTGGTGTGCGACTTGAACCCACACCCTTCTGACCCAGAGACAGGATTGCTACCACTGAACCAAGGCTGACATTAGCCTTTGGAGAGTCTCAATATGCATCTAAACCGATTAGGAGCCTTTGCCAAGATTGAAAGGGTAAATCACTAAGAGATGACGCAAAAATTCAGGGGCAACCCCAAATTTAAATAAAGAAAATATTGGCTCCTATATGGAAAAACAATGTTAGATCTCTTTGGAGCTTATCTTTAAAGTATGCATCCCCTTAGACTATTCCAGAATTTGTAGCAATATTCCTTCTAGCCCCACATTAGTGGTTGGGCGTGCATTTATACTGCAACTGTTGTATTGATGTGAAGTAGTTTCCACATTAAAGTTGCAGTAAAATGTCCCAGCTCCTGCATCTGCCCTCCACCCAATTGTGCACGCACCTTTCCTGTTCTTTGCAGTTTCACCTCTTCTCATCCATGAAGCCCACCACCTATTATCCTTGATGTTTGATCATCCTCCTATCCCAGCTCCTGAAAAATCAACGTTACCTATTCTTTTTACCATCATCAACCATGTTCTCTAATCCACACCTTTGCCACCTCCTCAAAACTGCAGTGTCACTCCCCTCCTCAGGAAACCTATCCTAAAGCCCTTTCTCAAACCACCACCCCATCTCATACCTTCCATCCTCTCTGAAATCCTGGAAAACATTTTTATCTTGCAACTAGGATTTTACATATCCCACCATTCCTTATTTGAGTCCCTCCATTCTGGCTTCTGCCCTTCCTAAAGTACAAAAACCGTAGTGGTCAAAGTCACAGATTACATCATGTGCGACTGTGACTATCACTTCCAGCTTTCTCCCTCTCAGCATACATGGTCACCTGCAATGTACATCAGAGCTCCATCCTTGGTTCCTCCTCCCTACATGTTACCCCTTGAAAGAAAGACTTGCATTTATATAGCACCTTTCACAAACACCAGATGTCCCAAAGCACTTTACAGCCAATGAAGTACTTTTTGAAGTATAGTCACTGTTGTTCTGTAGAAAACGCAGCAGCCAATCTGCGCACAGCAATCTCCCACAAACGGCAATGTGATAATGACCAGATAATCTGTTTTAGTGATGTTGGTTGAGGGGCCAGGACACCGGGGATAACTCTCCTGCTCTTCTTCGAAATAGTGCCATAGGATCTTTTACGTCCACCTGAACGTGTAGACGGGGGCCTCGGTTTAACGTCTCATCCGAAAGACGGCACCTCCGACAGTGCAGCACTCACTCAGTACTGCATTGGAGTATCAGCCTAGATTTTTGAGCTCAAGCCTCTGGAGTGGGACTTGAACCCACAGCTTTCTGACTCAGAGGCAAAAATGCTACCAACTAAGCCACAGCTGACACTTGGTGGCATTATCTGGAAGCATGGGGTCAGATTCAACGTGTATGCTGCTGACACGCAGCTCTAGCTCACTGCCTCCTGTACTAACCCAAATTTTGCTGCCCACACTCTCAAAATTTTGCTGAGAGAGTTCTAGATTTCCATTATCCTTTGTGTGAAAAGTGCTTCTGATTTAATGTCTAAATGGCCTGGTTCTAATTTTAAGTTTGTGCCCCCTTGTTCTGGATTGCCCACCATAGGAAATAGTTTCTCTGTATCTACCCCTGTCGAACCCCCTTATCATTTTAAACACCTCGACTCAATCACCCCACATAAAGTACCAGGAGCACTAAATAAATGCAAGTCATTGCGTTTACAGGAAAAGGTCATGTATTTTAGAATCTTTGGTGCAGAATGTGGATCCACCAGAAGAAAAAGAAGACAAAGAAACCGGCCCTACAGGAGGGAGGGTAGGGTTGAAATCGAAGGCATGAGAGAGCTGGCAGAAAAACTGGATATTAAGTTTCACCTTTACAAAAAGGCTACAGGTGACCTTTCACGAACTGGGACTATGAGGGTTTAAATGTTCCATAGCATGCATTTGGAATGAGATGTTTGGCATGTGGATTTGGCAGAATGAGAGTGGTGGGCTTCTTACACATGGACAAGTTCTCTTGTGTGCTGAACAATTCCTAATGTCATTCAGTTCGCTCACCACATCCCATTGTTTAGGTCTATATTTAAGAACCGTTCTGATTTTATCTGCTTCGTGCCCTGGTACCATACTGAGTCAGTCCATCTCTGTTTGAATTATTAAACAGAGTCACCATTCATTACATTGGGGGAAACCTGTTCCATCACTAAACAACTTAGGGTGAAGTAGTTACTCAACCAGTTATATTTAGATTGTTGTTTTAACTTATACCTGCCACCAGGCCTCTTCCAGTTCTGCAAAAAAATGTCAGTTGGTAGCATTCTGACCTGTCAGTCAAAGGGCATGGGTTCAAATTCAAGTTCCATTCCAGGACGTGAGCACATAATCCAGGTTGACACAGTGCAGTACAGAGGGAGTGCTGCACTGTCGGAGGTCCCACCTTTCAGATGAGATGCTCAGGTGGATGTGAAGGATCTGATGGCACTATTTTGAGAGGGTCGGGAGTTCTTCTGGTGCCTTGGTTAAAATTTCTCCCTCAACCAACAGCACCAAAAGAGACGAGGTCATTTATCTACTTTTGTGTTTGTGGGGCCTTGCTGCGCACAATTTGACTGCCATTATTTTCCCCTGATTTTAGTTTACAAGTAATTCATTGTGTGAAGTGATTTGGGGTATCTTCAGGATGTGAGAAGCTGATATATAAATGCAAGTTACTTCTTTCGAAGCATCTTCCAGATAATTCCTCAGCTTTATTTCAAGAACATCACATCTCTCTTGGATTATCTTTCTCATCACCGCCAAAAAAAAGTCAGCGCAGACTTACCTTATTAAGGATCCCGCTTTCCTTTTTTCCATATTCTACACACTTAAGGCATTTAACATACAGGAGAACATTGAAAAGTATCGCATGCAATTGAGGGAGACATAAACAGCCGTAAGAGTAGCCAAGAGACCTCTGGAAAAGATGATGGCGTGTAATTGTGGCAGTAATAGCAAAATCTTCCTCAGCTATTCCAGAAGTCAGCTACATCAGGAGATCATTAAGGACCATATACGGCACTAACGGAGATTGAAGACCAGATTCAAACGGATTCTCAGGTTGCAGCAGCGCTGCTAAATTGATTGGTTTGCATCAGTAGAGGATACTCATGTGCCAGAAGTGGATGCTCTGTACTGAATAGCATTATTATTAAAATAGATAGTAATATCTTGGATAGATTAGGAAATCTCAAAATTGATAAGACTCCAGGTCTGTATAATATCCATCTAAGGGTGATTAAAGAGATGGGACAGGTGCTCTGTGAGCCCCTTGTCCGTATCTTCAATAATTCAATAGAGTCAGAGATAGTTCCCGTAGATTTTCATAAAAGGGGACAAATCAGAGCAAGGTAAGTGCAGGCCCATCAACCTGACATTATTGGGAAGATACTAGAATGGATCATAAGAGATGTTCTTAATGATCACTGGAAAAGGAAGGAGCCAATGGAAATTGAAAACACGGCTTCCAAAAAAATAGGTGGTTTTTCATCTGCAGCAACTTCCAAATCCCTCGACCTCTATCACCTAGAAGGAAATGGGCAACAGGCGCATGGAAACACAATCACCTCCAAGTTCCCCTCTAAGTCACACACCATCCTGACTTGGAAATATATCACTACTCCTTCATTGTCGCTGGGTCAAAATCATAGAACTCCCTCCCTAACAGCAGTGTGGGAGTACCTTCACCACATGGACTGTAGCGGTTCAAGGCCTTCACCACCTTCTCAAGGGCAATTGGAGATGGGCAATAAATGCTGGCCTTCCCAGCGAAGCCCACATCCCATGAATGAATATTAAAAAAAGATTGGCTGTCGTGCCTTCAATCATCTAGGCCTTACGCTCTGAAATTCAATCCCTAAATCCCTCCATCTCCCTCCCCTCCTTCAAGACCCTCCTTAAAGCCAACCTGTTTGACCAACATTTTGGCTACCCCATCTAATATCTCCTTCTTCGGCTCTGTGAAGCACCTTAGGATGTTTTTCTACATTAAAGACGCTATATAAATGCAAGTTGTTGTTGTTGTTCTAACAGAGTCAGAAAATCTGCTAATTCAATGGCCCAAAATGTTCCACCATCATCAGCATTGTCCAGAGCCCTTCAATCAAATGTAGACCAATTGGGTCAATCATGCTCAAAGGGGATCCACAAGGCTCAAAAGAGGGAGGGTAGGATTGAAATTGAAAGCATGAGAGAGAGGTGGCAGAAAAACTGGATATCAAGCTCCACCTTTACAAAAAGGCTACAGATCACCTTTCAGAACCTGGGAGGGACTGTGAAGGGTTTAAATGTTCCATAGCATGCATTTGGAATGAGATCGCCTGGTTTTGCTTGGCATGTGGATTTGGCAGAATGAGAGTGGTGGGCTTCTTACACATGGACAAGTTTTCTGGTGTGCTGAACAATTCCTAACGTCATTCTGTTCGCTCACCACATCCCATTGTTTAGGTCTATATTTAAGAACCACTCTGATTTTATCTGCTTCATGCCCTGCCATCATTACGGCAGTCTACTGAGTCAGTTCATCTCCCTGTGTGAATTATTAAACAATGTCTCCATTCATTGCATTGGGAGAAACCTGTTCCATCACTAAACATTTTAGGGTGAAGTAGTTACTCATCAAGTTATATTTAGATTGTAGTTTTAAATTATACCTGCCACCAGCCCTCTTCCAGTTCCGCACTAAAATGTCAGCTTGACTCAGTTGGTAGCATTCTGACCTGTCAGTCAAAGGTCGTGGGTTCAAATTCAAGTTCCATTCCAGGACATCAACACTTCCTGTGTCCCTGATGACCATGCGTGCGGGAAGTGTATCCAGCTGCAGCTACTGACAGACCGCATTGCGGTGCTGGAGCTGCGAATGGAACATACTGGAGCATTCGCGATGCTGAGGACATCGTGGATAGCACGTTTAGGGAGTTGGTCACACCGCAGGTAAAGGCTGCACAGGCAGGAAGGGAATGGGTGACCACCAGGCAGATTAGTAGGCACAGGCAGGTAGTGCATGGGTCCCCTGTGGCCATCCCCCTTTCAAACAGATATACCACTTTGGATATTGTTGAGGGAGATGGTTTATCAGGAGAAGGCAGCAGCAGCCAACTTCCTGGCACCATGGGAGGTCCTGCTACACAGGATGGGAGAAAAAAGAGTGGGAGAGATATAGTGATAGGGGATTCTATTGTAAGGGGAATAGATAGGCGTTTCTGCGGCCGCAAACGAGACTCCAGGATGGTATGTTGCCTCCCTGGTGCAAGGGTCAAGGATGTCTTGGGGCGGCTGCAGGGCATTCTGGAGGGGAAGGGTGAACAGCCAGTTGTTGTGGTGCATATAGGTACCAATGATATGGGTAAAAAACGGGATGAGGTCCTAAAAGCTGAATATAGGGAGTTAGGAGGTAAATTAAAAAATAGGACCTCAAAGGTAGTAATCTCAGGATTGCTACCAGTGCCACGTGCTAGTCAGAGTAGAAATAGAAGGATATTTCAGATGAATACGTGGCTAGAGGAATGGTGCAAGGGGGAGGGATTCAAATTCCTGGGACATTGGAACCGGTTCTGGGGGAAGTGGGACCAGTACAAACTGGACGGTTTGCACCTGGGTGGGACCAGAACCGATGTCCTAGGGGGAGTGTTTGCTGGTGCTGTTGGGGAGGGTTAAACTAAAATGGCAGGGGGTTGGGAACCTGTGCAAGGAGACAGAGGAAAGGGAAGCAAGGATAGAAACAAAAGACAGGAAGGAGAAAAGCAAAAGTGGAAGGCAGAGAAATCAAGGGTGTAAATCAAACAGGGCCACAGTAAATAATAATTCTAAATGGAAAAAGAGTGTTAAAAAATCAAGCCTGAAGGCTTTGGGGAAAAAATTTGGTTGTTTGCGCCACCCGTTAGCGCCTAAAGAGGGCGACAAGTGGGGCGCTAAGTAACTAGCGCCCGGGCGCAGCGAACCCTGCGGCTCTCCCCATATTGAGCGGACATTTTGCGCCGGCGCTAAACCGTAGCGCCCGCTCGCCGACGCACGCAGATCATGATGTCATTTCAGTGTGCAACGCCTTTGGGGCGCCCCGGACCGCAAATTCAGTGGCGCCCCCCTCCGTTCCGCCTGGCGCTAATAAGGACCGCTTACCTGGAATGTTTCCCAGTCGCTGTCGGGCTGGGGGTCATTCTTTAAAGGGGACTGGTGTGGTTTAAAAGCGGCAGCCATTTTTGGACCACATCTTCTTAGAGAGATACAGAGAGTTGCTCAGCTGCAGACGGAGAGCCATTTCAACATTGAGCCAGCGCTGGCAGAAGAACTTCAGCCTTCTGACCATTACCTTGCTGTTGGTGAGCATCTGAAATGGCAAAACTTTCTGTGTGCACTTAATATGGGGGCTGCATTGGATGGGAATGTCCTGCTTCTGAACCATCTTGACAGGGCACAGAGATGCAGGGATAGAGGGGCAGGCATGGCCAGACGGAGGAGGGCCAACAGACGTCGCCACACGAGACCTTACCCTGCCAGGGTTTTCCGACAGCAATTTTCATATTTGAACATGTCGGAGGAGCAGTGTTTCCGAAGGCTGCGCTTTAGTAGGGAGGTGGTGACTGAGCTGTGCCACCTGCTTCAGCCTGATCTGCAGCCTCAGCGAAGGTGCAAGACATCTCTGTCGGTGGCTGTGAAGATCACTGTTGCCCTTAACTTCTATGCAAGCGGCTCCTTTCAGGCCGCAACTGGGGACATAGCCAACATCTCGCAGTTCGCGGTGCATTGCTGCAGTGGAGACGTGCCAGTGGTGGCATTGCTGCCCTCTTTAAAAGGAGGCGGCAATATATCTCCTTCCCAATGACCCCGGACAAGAGGGAGCGCGCAGAGGGCTTCGCAAGAATAGTGGACTTCCCCATGATGCAGGGCACCATTGACTGCACGCATGTGGCTTTGCGGGCGCCTGCAGAGAATGCGGAGGAGTTCCGCAACTGCAAGGGGTTCCATTCATTGAATGTACAGCTGGTCTGTGACCACTGACAGCTGATCCTCGCTGTGAATGCCCAGTTTCCAGGCAGCAGCCACGACGCCTTCGTCTTGCGCCAGACCTCTGTGGCAGACCTTTTCGAGGCCCCAGCTCACCCAGGAGGCTGGCTTCTCGGGGACAAGGACTATGCTCTGTGCCCGTGGCTGATGACCCCGTTCTGTTCGCCCAGCACCCCTGCTGAAGAACGCTACAATGCGAGCCATCAAGCGACTAGGAACATTATTGAGCACACAATCGGTGTGCTGAAGCAACGGTTCCGTTGTCTGGACCATTCCGGAGGTGCGCTTCAGTACTCACCTGAGCGAGTCTCCCACTTCGTGGTTGTGTGTTGCATGCTACATAACCTCGCCATCCTGAGGACCCAGCCAATGCCACCAGACATTAAGGCACCAGCAGAGGAGGAGGAGGAGGAGGAGGAGGAGGAAGAGGACCAAGATGGGAGGGAGGCAGAAACTGGAAGGGCCATCCGTCAGAGGCTTATCAGAAGTCGCTTCTAGGCCACTCTCAGGGAATGCTTGCTGCCATTCCAAGAACAGGAATGGAACCGTTCTGAAAGCCCAAAGCCTGTGAAGGGCAAAATGTATGTAAAGAGCAGACATGGCCATTGTAAATAAAGAAATTTGTTTATTTAACAAAATGTGCTTCCTTCCCGCATGACAAAGCAATGGCAACAAAAAGCTAAACAAACAGACTGCCACATAAGGAGCTCACACACCCGGGAGACTGTCCAAAACATCACTAACATTCAGACCAGCATCCTCGGCCTTGAATTCTACAAATAACAGGTAAGAGCAGCACCTTCTACTTTCTCCCTGTCAATGGTGATCTGCTTCGCTTGCGAGATTGGCCCCTTCCCTCCCTGCAGCTCCTCCGTAATGGGACCCCAGTGGCTGCAGCAAGGCTGGGGGAGGCCTGCTGACTGTTCGAAAGTGCAGATGCCCCTGAGGGATGGCCTGGACGAGCTCTGGGCTTGGAGGGCCCGGCTGCTGACTGCTCCAACTCTGCATGGGTGGAAGCAGTCTGTCCTACAGGTGGTGGCAGCTGCAGTGGAGACGTGCCAGTGGTGGCATCAGGAATGCTGTCATCCTGAGAGCGGACAGCAGCTCCCTGGTTGGCCGAAACACTGGCACTCTGACGGGGCAGCACTGCAGCATGCGCAGCAATCGGCTGGTCCACAGATTGCTGGCCTGCTGTGGTGCTGCAAGGGCCCTGGGTAATGCTGCCCGATCCAGCGAGGGTGGCAGCAGTCAGTGCTCGCGTGGCCTCAATCTGCGTCTGCATGAGACCAGCGAGTGACTGCGTGGCAGCACTCAGCACTTGCGTGGCAGGTGCCAGTGCTTCGGTGAAGCCTTGGACAATCCTTTCCAGTGCTGTCCCGAAGTCCTGTGCACTCCTTGCCAGTGCTGTCCCGAAGTCCTGCGCACTCCTGGCCTGTGCTGCGCCGAAGTCTTGGACACTCCTTGCAGTGTCTCGATGGATTCAGGCATCCTTGCCACTGCAGCCATGAGCTTAGTGTGCCTCAGCCCAGCCTGGACGCTCATTTCTGCGAGGGCACGCACCTCTTCTGTGCTCTGTGCAGCAGCACTCGGGGCCCGACTCGCCCTCCAGGGAGATGGCCCCCGAGCTTCCCTACCCCCCTCGCGTTGCTGTAGGCCGCTGGTTCCTGGAGCTGGATCCTCCTCAGACCATTCCCCCCCACTCCCCTCCAGGGAAGTAGTCTCCCCAGTCTGCAGATGGGCTGGCTCGCCTGAGGGTGGTTCAGATGGTCCGGCTTCCCCCTGCTCGTTGCCTCCCAAGTCAGTCACAGTGGCAGCTTGAGGGCCCGGCTCCCGAGCTGGTGATGCAGCATCTGAAAGCAGGGAGGTTGAAGAGTGACTTTTGCGAAAGGACAGGGTGGCAGCAAGGGATGCATGTGTGCTGCAATGCTCTGACTTGGGTCCAGAGTGAAAAAGCATGCTGGTGGGGGGAACAAGTGGAAGGAGAGAGTTCAAAAAGGTGATGACCTTACCATCACTGTGCACAATGGGGTCGGCAGCTCCAGAGGCGACGGGGCCACTCATTCGGTTTGCAACAATCTGGTGGACTCGCTCCTCCAGGTCTGTAAGGGTCTGCAGGTGAGGTTGCCTGCGGTTACTCGCCAGCTTGGCCTGCAAGAGGAAGGACGGGGTGCGATGAAACATGCTGCCCTGAGCTGACATCACATGCCTCCCATGGTAGAATAGCCCTTACATTATGCTGCCCTGAGCTGACATCACATGCCTCCCATGGTAGAATAGCCCTTACATTATGCTGCCCTGAGCTGACATCACATGCCTCCCATGGTTGAATAGCCCTTACATTATGCTGCCCTGAGCTGACATCACATGCATCCCATGTAGAATAGCCTTTACATTATGCACTGAGTTGAATGTGCGTGTGTGTTTCCAGAAAGGGCCATGGGTGCTGGATGACAGCTGGCCATTGGGGCTCTGCACACCCTCTGGCCATAAAGTGAGGTGCAAATGGAGGGATGAAGATAAATCTGAAAAAGGCACTCACCCTAACGACCCGAGTGAGGTCATTGAACTTCTTCCTGCATTGCACAGGAGTCCTGGGCACCATGCTGCTGGAGGTGACTCTTTGGGAAACCTCCCTCCAAGCTCTGCGGTATTCGGTCTGATTAGGCCTCCTGCCATTCTGCGGGTACAGCATACATCGCCGGCGCTCCACCGCGCCAACCAGAGCATCCAATGCCCCCTCGCTGAAGCGCTGCACTCTCTCCCTGACCCTCTTCATGTCCTTGAAGTTTTGGCCGCCACAGGTAGGTTGCCGTCGAGTTTGAGGCCTACAAGGCGCAGAGTGCGGCTGCAGATGAGAATCGATCCGCCCCTTTAAGGGCTGACCGGCGCCAGCGTGTCTAGGTCGAATCGATTATTGACAGCACCTGCGTGTCGCCCGCCCGCGGGGAAATTGCGTTGCACCGCCGGGTTAGCGCCTTAAGACTACCGTGCAGCGCCTGATTTAGCGCCACAATCACCTTCAGGGGCGCTACAACCCAATATCGCTCGAGGTGGCGATCAATCGCGCCTGGCGCTAAACTTTGCGCACCGCCAGTACTAGCGCCCCAAACGGGGCGATACCGAATTTTCCCCCCTTTGTGTCTTAATGCAAGGAGCATTCGTAATAAGGTGGATGAATTAGCTGTGCAAATAGATGTAAACGGATATGATATAATTGGGATAACAGAGACATGGCTCCAGGGTGACCAAGACTGGGAATTTAACATCCAGGGGCATTCAATATTCAGGAAGGACAGGAAAAAAGGAAAAGGAGGTGGGGTAGCATTGCTGGTTAAAGAGGAGATTAACACAATAGTAAGGAAGGATATTAGCTCTGATGATGTGGAATCTGTATGGGTAGAACTGAGAAATACCATGGGGCAGAAAACATTAGTGGGAGTTGTATACAGACCCCCAAACAGTAATGCGGAGGTTGGGGAAAGACATTAAACAGGAAATTAGAGATGCGTGCAATAAGGGCACAGCAGTTATCATGGGTGACTTTAATCGACATATAGATTGGGCTAACCAAATTAGTAACAATGCTGTGGAGGAGGAATTCCTAGAGTGTATACAGGATGGTTTCCTGAACAAATATGTCGAGGAATCAACTAGAGATCAGGCCATCTTAGACTGGTAATTATGTAAGAACATAAGAAATAGGAGCAGGAGTAGGCCAATCGGCCCCTCGAGCCTGCTCCACCATTCAATAAGATCATGTCTGATCTGATCCTAACCTCAAATCTTCTATCACTCTCCATCCCACCCGAACCCATGTGATCTCCCGGGAGAGGCAAAAAACCAGATAAAAAACCCAATGGCCAATTTGGGAGAAAAAATCTGGGAAATTCCTCTCCGACCCATCTAGGCGATCGAAACTCTTCCAGGAGATCACTCTGTCCCTATATTTTCTACAGTACTTACCTTCTGTAAAGGCGATCTCCACCCCAGCCAGGAACAGGAATAAAATCATCTCCTGAAATCTAACACAGAATTGGAACACAAGAAGTAGGAACAGAACCAGGCTACACGGCCCCTGGGCCCGCTCCACTACCCACAGGGCCATGACCATTCCGAACCTAGACTCATGTCCAATTTCCTGCCCGCTCCCCGTAACCTTTAATTCCCTTTACTTCTAGGAAACTATCTATTTCTGTTTTAAATTTATTTAATGATGTAGCTTCCACAGCTTTCTGGGGCAGCAAATTCCACAAACCTACCACCCTCTGAGTGAAGAAGTTTCTCCTCATCTCAGTTTTGAAAGAGCAGCCCCTTATTTTAAGATTATGCCCCCTAGTTCTAGTTTCACCCATCATTGGGAACACCCTCACCGCATCCACCCGATCAAGCCCCTTCACAATCTTATATGTTTCAATAAGATCGCCTCTCATTCTTCTGAACTCCAATGAGTAGAGTCCCAATCTACTCAACCTCTCCTCATATGACCACCCCCTCATTCCCGGGATTAACCGAGTGAACCTTCTTTGTACTGACTCGAGAGCAAGTCTGTCTTTTCTTAAGTACAGACACCAAAACTGTATGCAGTATTCCAGGTGCGGTCTCACCAATACCTTGCATAACTGCAGCAATACCTCCCTGTTTTTATATTCTATCCCCCTAGCAATAAAAGCCAACATTCCATTGGCCTTCTTGATCACTTGCTGCACCTGCATACTAACTTTTTGAGTTTCGTGCCCCAGGACCCCCAGATCCCTTTGTACTACAGTACTTTCCAGTTTCTTGTCATTAAGATAATAACTTGCTCTATGATTTTTCCTGCCAAAGTGCATAACCTCACACTTTCCAGTATTGTATTCCATCTGCCAAATCTCTGCCCACTTACTTAGCCTGTCTATGTCACTTTGCAGGTTTTTTATGTCCTCCTCACTCACTACTTTCCCTCCCATCTTTGTATCATCTGCAAACTTTGATATGTTACACTCGGTCCCCTCCTCCAAATCGTTAATATGGATTGTAAAGAGTTGGGGACCCAGCACTGACCCCTGTGGAACACCACTAGTTACTGATTGCCAGTCTGAGAATGAACCATTTATCCCAACTCTCTGCTTTCTGTTAGAGAGCCAATTCTCCACCCACGCCAGAATATTACCCCCAATCCTGTGATTTTTTATCTTGAGCAATAATCTTGTGTGTGGCACCTTGTCAAATGCCTTTTGGAAGTCTAAATACACTACGTCCACTGGTTCTCCTTTATCCACCCTGTATGTTACTTCCTCAAAGAACTCAAGCAAATTTGTCAAACATGACTTCCCCTTCATGAAACCATGCTGAGTTTGTCCTGTTAAATTATGTATATCCAAATGTCCCGTTACTGTCTCCTTAATAATGGACTCTAACATTTTACCAACCACAGATGTTAGGCTAACAGGTCTATAGTCTCCAGCCTTCTGCCTACTACCCTTTTTAAATAAGGGTGTTACATTAGCAGTTTTCCAATCTGCCGGGACCTTTGCTGAGTCCAGTGAGTTTTGGAAAATTATTACCAATGCATCCACAATCCCTACCGCCACTTCCCTCAAGACCCTAAGATGTAAGCCATCAGGTCCAGGGGATTTGTCCGGCTTGAGTCCCATTATTTTACCAAGTACCACTTCCTTAGTGATTTTAATCATATTTAGCTCCTCTCCCCCTAGAGCCCCCTGTTTGTCCAGTGTTGGGATATTCTTAGTGTCCTCTACCGTAAAGACTGATACAAAATATTTGTTCAGCGTTATTGCCATCTCCATGTTTCCCACCATTAATTTCCCAGTCTCATCCTCTAAGCGACCAACATTTACTTTAGCCACCCTTTTTCTTTTTATATAACTATAGAAATTTTTGCTATCCGTTTTTATATTTTTTGCTAATATACTTTCATAATCTATCTTCCCTTTCTTAATCGATCTTTTAGTAATTTTTTGCTGTCTTTTAAAGACTTCCCAATCTTCTATCTTCCCACTAGATTTGGCTACCTTATATGCCCTTGTTTTTAGTCGGATACTATCCTTAATTACTTTACTTAGCCATGGATGGCTATCTTTTCTTTTACACCCTTTTTTCCTCAGTGGAATATATTTTTCTTGGAAGTTGTAAAATAACTCCTTAAATGTACACCACTGATCATGTACCGTCTTACCCTTTAATCTATTTTCCCAGTCCACTCTAATCAATTCCGCTCTCATACCTTCATAGTCTCCTTTATTCAAGCTCAGCACGCTTGTTTGAGATCCAACCTTCTCACCCTCTACTTGAATATGGAATTCAACCATGTTATAGTCACTCATTCCAAGGGGATCCTTTACTAGGACATTTTTAATTAATCCTGTCTCATTACACAGGACCAAATCTAAGGTTGCTTGCCCCCTGGTCAGTTCAGTTACATGCTGCTCAAGAAACCCACCCCTAATACACTCAATGAACTCATCCTCAAGGCTGCTCTGCCCAATTTGATTTGTCCAGTTAATATGATAGTTAAAATCCCCCATAATTATAGCTGTTCCCTTATTACAAGCCTCAACTATTTCCTGATTAATACTCCGTCCAACAGAGTTGCAACTGTTCAGAGGCCTATCGACTACGCCCACTAGTGTTTTTTTCCCCCTTATTATTCATTATCTCTACCCAAACTGTTTCACTATCCTGCTCCTTTGACCCAATATCATTTCTCTGTATTATAGTGATTCCTTCCTTTATTAACATAGCCACCCCACCTCCCCTCCCTTCCTGCCTGTCCTTCCTGATTGTTAAATAACCTGGTATGCTTAATTCCCAGTCATGGTCACCCTGCAGCCATGTTTCTGTAATGGCCACAAGATCATACCCATATGTCGTTATTTGTGCCGTTAACTCATTCATTTTGTTACGAATGCTACGTGCATTCAGATAAAGAACTTTCAAATATGTTTTGTGACACTTAGTTCCTGTTTTTTCTCCTTTTACTACTTTACCTTTTACTCCATACCTTCTGTCCCTTCCTGACACGTTCTGTTTTTTAATTTCCCCACTGCTACCTAAGTCTATGACCTTCTCCGTTGTCATTTCTGTTATTTGCTCTCTGGAAACCTCCCCCCCCACTAATTAGTTTAAAGCCCTCTCTACAGCCCTAGTTATATGATTCGCCAGGACTCTAGTCCCAGCACTGACCAAGTGGAGTCCGTCCCTATGGAACAGCTCCCTCCTGTTCCAGTACTGGTGCCAGTGTCCCAAGAAGCAAAACCCATTTCTCCCACACCAGTCTTTGAGCCACGCATTTAACTCTTTAATTTTATTTATCCTAACCAAATTCACTCGTGGCTCAGGTAATAACCCAGAGATTATTACCCTTGAGGTTCTGTTTTTTAATTTGACCCCTAGCTGCTCATACACCTTTAACAGAACCTTCTTCCTTGTCCTATCTACATCGTTTGTACCTACATGGACCATGACAACTGGATCCTCCCCCTCCCACTCCAAGTTTCTTTCCAGCCCAGAAGACATGTCCTTAACCCTGGCACCGGGCAGGCTGTGATAAAAATGATAACTTCCGGGAAGTTATGTCATCACTTCCTGTGAACTATGAACTATGAACTATGAACTGTGTACATACCTCACTTCCTGTCATATGTCACTTCCTGTTGGACTGGTATAAATACTGGTCTGTTCAGTATTGTAAGAGGCTTCTACCAGAGGCATGGTAAAGACCTCTCTTGTGTATATAGTGTGTTTATAAGTTACTTAAAGCTTACTTTAAAGTTACTTGATGGTAAGTCTCCTTTTTCTTACATCAATTTAAGTAACTTAAATTTACACTGACAAATACTAGACCTTCAGACAAACTCGGAAGTTAAGGCTCCAGGGAACCACCCATCATGGAGAAAATCCTTAGACCTATTCGTCTGGACTTGGACCCGAATACACCAGCAGCTGGCAGGGTATGGAAGCATTGGTATCGTACTTTTGAGAATTTTCTGGATGAATGTAAAGTGGATGCTCCTGCTAAATTGAAGATACTTGTCAATTATGTGACCCCAAAAGTGTTCGAATATGTTGATGACTGGGATAATTACGAAGAGGTGATTCGGGCACTTAAGAAACTGTATGCGAAGACCCCAAATGAGGTCTATGCTAGACATCTACTGGCCACAGCCCGACAAGGGCCAGGGGAATCAATTGACGAATTCCTGCAAGAACTTCACAGGCTCAGCGTAGATTGTAACTTTCAGGCAGCCTCAGCTGAGCTGTACCGCCAAGAAATGATTCGTGATGCTTTCATCTGCGGGATTGCCTCTCCATTTATACGCCAGCGTCTACTAGAAAGTAAAACACTTGAGCTACAAAAAGCTTTTGACCTAGCTTGTTCACTGGATTTGGCAAAGAGAAATGCAGACCTCTATCAGCTGCCCAGATCTCGATCTGCTGCTGTAGCTGCAACCAGACAATTCAAGCGGTCTCAGGTGAACCCTATCATGGGGGAATCTAATTCTGATCATTCTGATGAAGAAGAGGAGGATGACCCCACTTTAGCAGCCTCTTGGCAATCTAGGAAGGAATGCTTCTTTTGTGGAGATGCTTTTCACCCTAGGAAAACCTGCCCTGCTCGCAATGCAATCTGCAGTTATTGCGGGAAAAAAGGACACTTTGCTAAAGTTTGCCTATCAAGGGCCTCTACGAGGGCCAATCCAGCTAAGGCCTACCGAACTGCCCCAATTAGGGCCTATCAAGATGCTCCAGCTAGGACCTATCAAGCTTCCTCTCGAGCTCTCTCCCGAAGAAGCACACCGAGAGTTTTAGCCACTCTCTGTGCAACGACACCAATTACAGCTGCTTGCCCACAGAACCTGTCTCATGCAGCCACAAAAATTTCAATTAAAGGGCATACCTTAGATGCCTTAATTGACTCAGGAAGTACTGATAGTTTCATTAAGGAACAGATTGTTGCGAAATTGAAACTACATGTCTTCCCATCGGACCAGGCAATTGCGATGGCCCAGTCATCACTTAATACCAGAATCTCCAGCTTTTGTGTTGTTGATATGACACTTCATGGTCGTATGTATCCCTCCACCCGACTTTCGGTGCTCAAGGACTTATGTAGTGATCTCCTCTTAGGGCTGGACTTCCAAAAACAGCATAAGAAACTCACCATTGAGTTTGGTGGATCCAAACCCGGACTTACTATTTCTAATATACCGTCTAAATTACCATTTTGTGCATTATCAGCAGCTTCACTTGATGAACCCTCATTATTTGCCAGTATTCCGCCTCAATGCCAACCGATAATAACGAAATCGCGGCGCTTTAATCAGGAAGACCAATCTTTTATTGCGGCTGAAATCTCTCGACTTCTAGCAGAGGATATCATTGAACCATGTTCGTCGCCCTGGCGGGCTCAAGTCGTCATTGTCAAGAACCCTCTAAAACCTCACAAACAGCGACTATGCATCGATTATTCGCAAACCATCAATCAATATACCGACTTGGACGCCTACCCATTGCCACGCATTGATGATATGGTTAATAAACTGGCCGAATACAAAGTGTTCTCAACTTACGATTTAAAAAGTGCCTATCATCAGTTACCCTTGAAGGTCTCAGATAAGCAGTACACAGCCTTTGAGGCTAATGGACGGCTGTACCAATTTCGTCGCCTCCCATTCGGGGTTACTAATGGAGTGGCTGTCTTTCAACGGGCAATGGATGGCCTGGTTAAGCAGGAAAACCTAAGGGACACTTTTCCCTATCTTGATAACATTACCATTGCAGGTCACGATCAACAGGAACACGACTCCAACCTCCAAAAATTTCGGGATGCCCTCCATCGCCGTAATTTGACCCTGAATGAATCCAAATCTGTTGAGTCGCAACCGACCATCAACATCCTTGGCTACTGCGTAGGCAATGGTATCATTAAGCCAGACCCAGAAAGACTTCGCCCGCTCCAAGAGCTCCCGTCACCTAAGAATCCGGCTTCTTTACATCGGGCTCTCGGTCTGTTTGCATACTACGCTAAATGGATTCCTCATTTTTCAGACAAAATCCAACCCTTGCTGCATGCTAGATCATTTCCACTGGGAACAGCGGCTGTTGCAGCCTTTAACCTTCTCAAAAAACAGTTGGAGAAAGCGGCTCTTCACTCCATTGATGAGAATCTCCCTTTCGTGGTTGAATGTGATGCCTCGGAGGTGGCGATCTCGGCTACTCTGAATCAGGAAGGTCGTCCTGTAGCATTTATGTCCAGGACCTTACAAGGTGCCGAGCTACATTATCCTCCGGTTGAGAAAGAAGCCACAGCCATCATAGAGGCAGTACGGAAGTGGAACCATTTTCTAGCTCGCCAGCACTTTACATTGATCACGGACCAACGATCAGTCGCCTTCATGCTCGATAATCGAAAACGAACCAAAATTAAGAATAATAAAATACAACTTTGGAGGATGGAACTGGCCTCTTTTGGTTATACCATTCTCTATCGGCCTGGCAAGGAGAATGTGGCCCCGGACACCCTCACACGGGCATTCTGCTCCACTATGTCATCCTCCACTCTCATGGATGTCCACAATGGTTTGTGTCATCCTGGCGTTACGCGCATGCTACATTTCGTACGATCACGGAATCTCCCTTTTTCCACTGGAGATGTAAAGAAAATATGCTCAGAATGCCGGCTTTGTGCGGAATTAAAACCTCAGTTCTTCCGCCCCTCAGATGGTATACTCATACATGCAACCCAACCGATGCAATGATTTAGCATCGATTTTAAGGGCCCAGTGCCCTCTTCAACTCGGAACACATATTTGCTCACCATGATCGACGAATATTCACGTTTTCCGTTTGCCTTCCCCTGCTCCAATATGCTGGCGTCCACAGTAATCTGCTGCCTTGAGCAGGTATTTTCTCTCTGTGGCATGCCGGCTTATATTCACTCAGATCGGGGTCCATCCTTTATGTCAAGGGAACTCAAGGACTACCTCTCAGAACGGGGAATTGCTACAAGCAAAACAACACCATACCATCCCATCGGAAATGGGCAGGTAGAGAGGTATAACGGTATCATCTGGAATTCCGTACGTCTCGCTTTAAGATCTCGGGGCCTACCAGACCAGCAATGGGAAACAGTGCTTCCGGATGCATTGCACTCAATACGGTCCCTGCTTTCTACAGCCACAAATACTACACCTCATGAGCGGTTCTTTGGATTCCAGCGTCGCTCATCTCATGGGACATCACTCCCGTCATGGCTAACTACTCCTGGACCTGTATTACTCCAAAGATACGTTCGGACGTCTAAAAGTGACCCTCTTGTAGACGAGGTCGAACTAACCGATGCCAACCCCACCTATGCAAACATACGATATTCCGACGGCCGAGAATCTACCGTATCATTACGGGATCTGGCTCCCTGCCCACCAGGACCTAGTGGGACATCGGGTGATGGCATTTCACCAGGAAACTCTTGGGACCTATCGGGTACCCCTCTCCAGGATCCTGATCGGACACCAACTAGCTTGGTGCTGGTAGAACCCCGTGCTCAAGGTTGCGACCCTCCCAGTACCGCGCATGAAAGTACTGATATGCCACAGACCAGCTCTGCACCTCCCTCTGAACAGAGGCAGTCCGACTTTGAACCTATTGGGGCTCGTACTCGAAGCCATGATCTCCCCGACCCTTCACAGGGCAATCCAGGCCACACAGACTCTGACCAATGGCCAACCGCATGTAAGCGGACCAGCGACCCTCTACGACGGGAATCCAAACGGGTGCGACTCTTCCTTGTTCGGTGGCTGCGGACCAAAAGGTAGACCACAGCCTCCTAATCCTGCAGGAGGGAAGAATGTGATAAAAATGATAACTTCCGGGAAGTTATGTCATCACTTCCTGTGAACTATGAACTATAAACTGTGTACATACCTCACTTCCTGTCATATGTCACTTCCTGTTGGACTGGTATAAATACTGGTCTGTTCAGTATTGTAAGATGCTTCTACCAGAGGCATGGTAAAGACCACTCTTGTGTATATAGTGTGTTTATAAGTTACTTAAAGCTTACTTTAAAGTTACTTGATGGTAAGTCTCCTTTTTCTTACATCACAGGCAACACAGCCTTCGGGACTCCCGCTCTTGACTGCAGAGAACCCTATCTATCCCCCTAATGATACTATCCCCTACCACTACAGCATTTCTTTTTACTCCCTCCACTTGAATGGCCCCCTGCACCACGGTGCTGTGGCCAGGTTGCTCATCCTCCCTGCAGTCCCCGCTCCTGCCCTCACAGGGAGTAAGAACCTCAATCCTGCTTGACAAGAGCAAGGGCTGCGGCTCCTTCAACACTACATCCTGGATCCCTGCACCTTCCTCACTCATAGTCATACTGTCCTGTCCCTGACCACGGACTACATCTGCAGTAATTAATTTCATAGGTGTGACCACCTCCTGAAACATAGAGTCCAGGAACTTCTCCCCCTCCCTGATGTGTCGCAGTGTCTGAAGCTCGGTCTCAAGCTCTTTAACATGGAGCTTGAGTTCCTCTAGCAGCAAACACTTATCGCAAATGTAATCACTGTGAGCCTCAATGGGGTCCACCAGCTCCCATATTTTGCAACAGTGACACATCACCTGTTCACCCATATCTGTGTAATTAATTAAATTTCTTATTATTAAATATGAAGACCCGCTGCCCCGATATAGATGATAATATTACACCACTATTTAATAGGACTTACCAACTTAAAGGTATAGAAGAGAAGTAAGAGAACCTACCAACTAGTTGATCACCAACCTCCCTCGTGGAAGCTGTCTGGGGAGCCTATCCGGTTGAATTGTCTCACTGCTCCACGTCCGCAGTGTTGGATTAGCCTGAGATAGGGAAGCAAAGCAGAGCAACAAGCACTCCCTCACCTCCCACTTGCCCGAACTCTGCCACTTACCAAACTCTACTTACACTCAATGCGACCGCACTCAGTGCTACCGCACTAAGCCCGCCCCTTTTTATACCCGGATTCTACTTCCGGTTTCAACTCCCCAACAGCTTAATTTACTCTAAAAAATTAAACTTACTTCAAATAATTCACTTATTTATTCACTAAAATTCAGTAAATGCACTTAAAAGACTTTTTCTGCCACTTAGCAAAGTCTGCTTAAACTCAATGTGATTGGATTAATTAGTAATTTGGTTGTACGAGGCCCCTTGGGTCAGAGCAATCATAATATGATCGAATTCTTCATTAAGATGGAGAATGAAGTAGTTGACTCAGAGACTAGGGTCCTGAATTTAAATAAAGGAGACTACGATGGTATGAGGCATGAATTGGTTAGGATGAATTGGGGAATGTTAATTACAGAGGATAGGCAATGGCAAACATTTAAAGATCGCATGGATGAACTACAGAATTTGTTCATCCCTGTTTGGCATAAAAATAAAACAAAAAATGTGACTCAACTGTGGCTAACAAGGGAAATTAGGGGTAGCATAAGATCCAAGGAGAGAACATATAATTTGGCCAGAAAAAGCAGCAAACCTGAGGATTGGGAGCAGTTTAGGATTCAGCAAAGGAGGACAAAGGGATTAATTAAGAGGGGGAAAATAGATTATGAGAGTAAGCTTGCAGGGAACATAAAAACTGACTGTAAAAGGTTCTATAGATATGTGAAGAGAAAAAGATTGGTGAAGTCAAGCTTAGGCCCCTTGCAGTCAGAATCAGGGGAATTTATAATGGGGAACAAAGAAATGACAGACCAATTAAATACATACTTTGATTCTATCTTCACAAAGGAGGACACAAATAACCTCCCAGAGACGTTGGGTAACATAGGGTCTAATGAGAGGGAGAAATTGAATGAAATCAGTATTTGTAGGGAAATGGTGTTAGGGAATTTGACGGGATTGAAGGCCGATAAATCCCCAGGGCCTGATAATCTACACCCCAGGGTACTTAAGGAAGTGCCCCTAGAAATAGTAGATGCATTGCTGGTCATCTTCCAAAATTCTATAGACTCTGGAACGGTTCCAATGGATTGGAGGACAGCTAATGTAGTCCCACTATTTAAAAAGGGTGGTCGAGAAAAAACAGGGAATTATAGCCTGACATCGGTAGTGGGGAAAATGCTAGAGTCCATTATGAAAGATGTAATAGCAGAGCACTTGGAAAACAGTGACAGGATCGGACAAAGTCAACATGGATTTACAAAAGGTAAATCATGCTTGACTAATCTACTGGAATTTTTTGAGGATGTAACTGGTAGAATAGATAAGGGAGAACCAGTGGATGTGGTGTATTTGGACTTTCAGAAGGCTTTCGATAAGGTCTCACATAAGAGATTAGCGTGTAAATTTAAAGCACATGGGATTGGGGGTAAGGTACTGTCTTGGATAGAGAACTGTTTGCCAGACAGGAAGCAAAGAGTTGGAATAAACGGGTCTTTTTCCGAGTGGCAGGCAGTGACTAGTGGGGTACCGCAGGAATCGGTGCTAGGACCCCAGCTATTCACAATATATATTAATGATCTAGATGAGGGAACTAGATGTAATATCTCCAAGTTTGCAGATGACACAAAGCTGGATGGGCATGTGTGCTGTGAGGAGGATGCAGAGAAACTCCAGTATGATTTGGACAGGTTGGGTGATTATACTGCATTTGCCATGCATCTGCCCAATGTGGATAAATGCGAGGTTATCCACTTCGGTGGCAGAAACAGGAAGACAGATTATTATCTGAACGGTAATAGATTGGGAAAAGGGGAAGTGCAATGAGACCTGGGTGTCCTTGTGCACCAGTCGCTGAAGGTAAGCATGCAGGTGCAGCAGGCGGTTAAGAAGGCAAATGGTATGTTGGCCTTCATAGCGAGAGGATTCGAGTACAGGAGCAAGGATGTCTTGCTGCAGTTGTACAGGGCCTTGGTGAGACCACACCTTGAGTATTGTGTGCAGTTTTGATTGCCTTATCTGAGGAGGGATGTTCTTGCTATGGAGAGAGTGCAGCGAAGATTCAACAGACTGATACCTGGGATGGCAGGAATGACGTATGAGGAGAGATTGAGTCAATTAGGCTTATATTCGCTAGAGTTTAGAAGAGTGAAACTTATAAAATTCTAACAGGACTAGACAGACTAGATGCAGGAAGGATGTTCCCAATGGTGGGGGAGTCCAGAACCAGGGGTCACAGTCTAAGGATAAGGGGTAAGCCATTTAGGACTGAGATGAGGAGGAATTTCTTCACCCACAAAGTGGTGAACCTGTGGAATTCTCTGCCACACAGGGCAGTTGAGGCCAATTCATTAAATATATTCAAGAAGGTGTTGGATATATTTCTTGAGGCTAAAGGGATCAAGGGATAGAGGGAGAAAGCAGGGACAGGGTACTGAATTTGGATGATCAGCCATGATCTCATTAAATGGCGGAACGGGCTCGAGGGGCCGAATGGCCTACTCCTGCTCCTATCTTCTATGTTTCTATTATCCAGGCTGACACAGCGCAGTACAGAGGGAGTGCTGCACTGTTGGAGGTTCCATCTTTCAGATGAGATTCTCAGGTGGATGTGAAGGATCTGATGGCACTATTTGGAGAGGGTCGGGAGTTCTTCTGGTGCCTTGGTTAAAATTTCTCCCTCAACCAACAGCACCAAAAAGAGATGAGGTCATTTATCTACTTTTGTGTTTGTGGGGCCTTGCTGCGCACAATTTGACTGCCATTATTTCCCCCTGATTTTAGTTTACAAGTAATTCATTGTGTGAAGTGCTTTTGGGTATCCTCAGGATGTGCGAAGCTGATATATAAATGCAAGTTATTTCTTTTGAAGCATCTTCCAGATAATTCCTCAGCTTTATTCCAAGAACGTGAATCACATCTCTCTCAGATTATCTTTTATGTCACCGCCATAAACAATCAGCGCAGACTTACCTTCCTTAGGATCCCGTTTTCCTCTTTTTTCATATTCTACACACTTAAGGCATTTAACATGCAGGAGAACATTGAAAAGTATCGCATGCAATTGAGGGAGACATAAACAGCCGTAAGAGTAGCCAAGAGACGTCTGGAAAAGATGATGGCGTGTAATTATGGCAGTAATAGCAAAATCTTTCTCCGCTATTCTAGAAGTCAGCTACATCAGAAGTCAGAAGACTATTAAGGACCATATGGGGCACCAAAGGATACTGAAGGGCAGATTCAAACGGATTCTCAGGTTATAGCAGAGCTGCTAAATTGATTGGTTTGCATCAGTAGAGGATACTCATGTGCCAGAAGTGAATGCTCTGTACTGAATAGCATTATTGTTAAAATAGATATTAATGTCATCTTGGATAGATTAGGAAATCTCAAAATTGATAGGACTCCAGGTCCCTATAATATCCATACAAGGGTTATTACAGAGATGGGACAGGTGCTCTGTGAGCCCCTTGTCCGTAAATTCAATTGTTTCTGTAGACTGGAAGGAAGCTCATGTGGTTGCGATTTTCATAAAAGGGGACAAATCTGATCCAGGAAACTACAGGCCTACCAGTCTGATGTTCATTATTGGGAAGATACTAGAATGGATCATAAGAGATGCTCTTAATGGTCACTGGGAAAAGGAAGGAGCCACTAGAAATTCAAAACAAGGCTTCTGAAAAAATAGGTGGCGCTGTACAAATTTGATAGTTTTTTGAGTAAGCCACTAGGGTAGCGGATGAGGAATATCCAGTAGACATTATCTACATGGACATTCATAAGCCTTTGATAAGGTACCACACTAAGGCTAGTTGATAAGGTACCTCACATTAGGTTAGTTTACAAGATAGAATATTATGGTATCAGTAGGAATTTGAAATGCTGGATTAGAAATTGACTCCAATTCCACAGCCAAAAAGTTGTAGTAACACATGTGGTTCAGCTTGCAGACATATTACTAGTGGTGACCCGAAGGGATCAGTTCTAGGCCCACTACTCTTCACTGTCTTTACTAATGACCTGGACAGTGGTATTGGAGTATGGTCAGTAAGTTTACAGATGAGACCATAGAAACATAGAAGACAGGAGCAGGAGTAGGCCATTCGGCCCCTCGAGCCTGCTCCGCCATTCAATGCAATCATGACAGATCATCCAATTTCAGTACCCGGTCCCTGCTTTCTCCCATACCCGTTGATCCCTTTAGCCTTAAAAAATATATCCAACTCCTTCTTGAATATATTTAATGAATTGGCCTCTACTGCCTTCTGTGGTAGAGAATTCCACAGGTTCACCACTCTCTGGGCGAAGAAATTCCTCCTAATTTCTGTCCTAAATGGCCTACCCCTTATCCTTAGACTGTGACCCCTGGTTCTGGACTCCCCAACCATTGGGAACATCCTTCCTGCATCTAGTCTGTCCAGTCCTGTCAGAATTTTATAAGTTTCAATAAGATCCCCTCTCATTCTTCTAAACTCCAGCGAGTACAAGAGTTCAGCACCATTCGAGACTCATCACATTTATTCAGTATACGTTCTCTAGGTACAGCATCTGTAGAGATTCCGCATGTGTGCTTCTGTGTGCAGGCTTCCATCTTGACTGCTGCCTTCTAGGTAGCCTAGTGCATCGTGGGTAGTGTAGTCTTAAACACATACAACTAAATATACAGCTCTATGGCTCCATCTGGTGTACCACTCCAGAATGACATGTTATTGATCATTACATCCCCCTTTCTTTGAGGTTAACAAAATCAATATCAATCAACTTCAAGAAAAACGATAAAGATGGTATCAGTAACACTTTTGTTAGTGCTCTATAAACATAAACATTTTCACAACAGTCAATACATTTTCAACATAGACTTAATCTTTGAGTACAAAGAAAAACTATCAGGCTTTCTTACTACACGTGTGGGTCTTCTCAGCACGGATAAGTCTGATGTGTTTTCATGAGAATGTTCTGGTGGTGAATGACAAGATTCAGTTGCGGTATTGTCATCAATCTGCTCTTGGATAGTTTCTTGTGTTTTCAGGAGGGAACGGCAGTTCCTCCTGAGAATCTGTCCTTCCTCAGTTCTAACAGTGTATGACCTTGGTCATACTTCCTCAAGAACTGTAGCTTTCCTGTTCCCTGCATCTGGATCCTCAATCCTGACAACATCATCCCTTGTCAATGGTTTTAGAGTTTTGGATGACTTGTCATAGTATGATTTCTGTTTCAGCTTTAACAGTTGAAGTCTCTGTCTCAGTTCCTTGCTTTGCTGTTCTTTTGCACAGCAGGGTCGTGTGGTGCACAACTTGCGACCCATTAGTAGTTCAGCAGGTGAAGAACCACAGTCTAAAGGTAAGGCTCGGTAGCTCAGCAGGGCGAGATAAGGATCAGACTTGCTTTCTGTTGCTTTCTTCAGTAGCTGCTTGAGAACTTGAACACCTTTCTCTGCCTTACCATTTGACTGAGCATACAAAGGACTGGATGTGATGTGCTGAAAGTCATAATGTGCTGCAAACTGTTGCCACTCCTTACAGTTGAAGCACGGACCATTGTTGCTAACGGCAATCCTGGGAATTCCATGTCTGGCGAAGATGGATTTCACATGCATTATGACACTGCTTGCTGTGGTGCTTGAGAGCAGCGCCATCTCAGGATAGTTAGAATAGTAGTCAATCACTATTAGATATTCTTTACCATTCAAATGAAAGAGGTCCATATCAACCTTTTGCCATGGTGCTGTTGGTAAGTCAGCTACTATCATTGGTTCCTTTGCTTGTTTGTTTTGGTGTTTCTGACATGTCTCACATTTGCCTATCACGTTCTCAATGTCCTTATTTATGCCAGGCCAATAAACAGTGTCTCTTGCTCTCCTTTTGCATTTTTCAATTCCGATGTGTCCCTTATGAATCCTTTTGAGCATGTCTTGACGTAGAGCCTGTGGAATGACTATTCTGTTCTGTTTTAGTAATAGTCCACTTGCGACACTCAATTCTGACCTTATGTGAAAATATTTTGGACAGGAACCTTTTGGCCAACCATGATGAATGTTCTCTATTACTGTTTGTAATACTGTATCATTTACTGTTTCTTCTGCTATTTGCTTTGATTTTGTGTCTGACACGGGCAGCGCAGCAGTGACCATACTCACATGAACATCCACGTCTTCTTCAGTAGAGCTCACATGACTCATTGTGGGTGCTCGGGATAGTGCATCTGCTAATACTATGTATTTCCCTGGTGTGTAGATCAGTTCAAAGTCATATCTTTGCAGCTTCATCATGAGTCGTTGAATCCTTGGAGACATCTCATTCAGGTTCTTTTTTATGATGGCAACCAGTGGGCTGTGGGCTGTCTCAACTGTGAAGGTGGGACGTCCATATATGTAGCCATGGAACATTTCTAATCCAACTACCAAGCCTAGACATTCCTTTTCAATGTGGGCGTATCGACACTCAGTATCAGTCATAGTCCTGGAGGCATAGGCAACAGGCGTCCAATCTTCACCCTCTGCTTATAGCAAGACCGCGCCGAGGCCATCCTTTGATGCATCCGTTGACACTTTGATTCTCTTTGTTGGGTCAAAGAAGGTGAGTATAGGTGTGGTTGTCAGCACTGTTTTGAGATTCATCCACTCTTGTTCATGTCTTTCTGTCCATGCGAACTCATTTGTTTTATGTAGCAGGTCTCGCAGACAGGTTGTCTTGGCTGACAAGTTAGGAATGAACTTTCCAATGAAGTTTATCATCCCCATGATGCATAGCGCTCCTTTTTTATCAGTGGGTCGGGGCATTTTGAGTATGGCATTTACTTTTTCCATATCTGGCTCTATTCCTTTACCAGATAGAATATCTCCTAGGAAAGTGACTTCCTGGATGCCAAACTGACACTTGGCTTTGTTGAGCTTCAGTCCATTCCAGCGTATGCTCTGTAGCACTTTAGTGAGTCACTCATTGTGTTCTTTCAGTGTGGAGCCCCAGATGATGATATCATCAACATAGACCTGAACTCCTTCCAGACCTTCAATTATGTGTTCCATCGCTCTATGAAAGATTTCAGATGCAGATATTATCCCAAAAGGCATTCTGAGGAAACAATACCTGCCAAATGGTGTGTTGAAGGTACAGTATTTGGTGCTCTCTTCATCCAGTTTTAGTTGCCAAAATCCTTGTGAGGCATCGAGCTTTGTAAAGTATCTGGCACCTGACATTTCACTGGTGATTTCTTCTCGCTTGGGAATCTGGTAGTGTTCACGTTTTATTCTTGCATTTAAGTCCTTTGGATCCATGCATATTCTTAGATCATTGTTCTTTTTCTTTACACATACCATGGAGTTAACCCAATCTGTTGGCTCTTCGACTTTCCTGATGACTCCTAGTGTGGTCATTCTGTCCAGTTCTTTCTTGAGCTGGTCATGCAGCGGTGCTGGAACTCTTCTTGGAGCATGTACCACTGGCTGAGCAATCTCCTTTAGCTGGATCTCGTAAGTGAATGGTAGAACTCCAAATCCTTTGAACACATCCTGGAAATTACTCACTACAGAATCCACTGAGTCATCTGGTCTGCTTATGCCACAGTTTATACTGTAGACTCTCTTGACCAGTTCTAAGTCCTCACAAGCTTTATCACCCAGTAGTGAATCAAGTCCTTCAGCCACAACAGAAAACATGAGATGATGCACTTTGTCTTTGATTGTCACTTTAAGTCTGCATACACCTAAGCTATCTATTTTCTGTCCATTATAGCTCTTCAGTAGTACTGACTTTTTCTGTATTTTGGGCTTTTCTTTCATGTTTTTAATGTCACTCATACTAATTAAGTTTGCTTTTGCCCCAGTGTCTAGTTTCAATGTAACTAATGCTCCCTTTACCTGCAGTGGGATCATCCATTTGTCCTCTTTTACTGCATTGACGTTATGTTCAGCATTGTTTATTCCTGAGGGCTGCACATTTTCTGTATCCTTTTCTATATTGTCACATGACACCATTCCTACAAAAAATGTCTCACTTAAATCAGTGTCCTCAATGACATTAACTCGGACTTGTTGCCCTTTCTTTGTTTTTACTTTTGAAAAGCATTGTTTGGCAAAGTGATTCTTTCCATGACATTTTGTGCACATTTTTCCAAACACTGGGCATTGTTTTACCTTGTGTTTGTAACCACAGCATTTACAATTAAAAATTCCTTCCTCCGAATGCTTTTCATTTCTGTTCTGCCCATGTTGTTTCCCCTTGTAGAACACAGCACCGACAGCAGCACTTACTACAATCGCATCATTATTGATTTCACTGAAAGTCTTCGCGTGCTGTCGAGCTAGCTCACTGGCTTGGCATATATTCGCAGCATTTTCCAATGTTAGTTCGGTTTCTCTCAACAGACGTTCCCTGACTTTTTTATAATGAATACCAAACACAATCTGGTCACAAATCATGGATGCTTTCAGCTCAGAGAAATTACATGTCTGTGCTTTCAGTTTCAGATCGGTCACAAAGCTATCAAAAGTCACATTTTGCCGCTGTGTCCTCGAACGGAACACGTATCTTTCATAGGTTTCATTCTTTTTGGGAGAACAATGTGTATCAAATTTCTTTAGCACATCGTCTAAATTTTCTCTGTTCTCCTCTGGATGAAATACAAATGTATTAAATACCGCTATCGCCTGTGGGCCTGCAACCGTGAGCAGCAACGCTATTTTTCTTGCGTCTGGCTTTGTACCGAATCTGATGGCAGCAATGTAGATTTTGAATTGTTGTTTGAAAGTCCGCCAATTGTAGTCGACATTTCCCGTGAGATTCAAAAACTCCGGTGGCCTCAAATTCTCCATGTCGCTTTTCACAATTTTCAGCAGATCTTCACCCCACTCCTGGTACCATGTTATGTTCATTAATAATTAGACATTCTTATTATGAACAGCTAGCTTCTAGCTAGACATTTATTCAGTACACGTTCTCCAGGTACAGCATCTGTAGAGATTCCGCATGTGTGCTTCTGTGTGCAGGCTTCCATCCTGACTGCTGCCTTCTGGGTAGCCTAATGCATCATGGGTAGTGTAGTCTTAAACACATACAACTAAATATACAGTTCTATGGCTCCATCTGGTGTACCACTCCAGAATGACATGTTATTGATCATTACAGTCAGATACTGACGCAGTCCGTGTCCATGTACAGCAAGACCTGGACAACATTCAGACTTGGGCTGACAAGTGGCAAGTAATATTCACACCACACAAGTGCCAGGCAATGACCATCTCCAACAAACGAGATTCTAACCATTTCCCCTTGACATTCAATGGCATTACCATCGCTGAATCCCCCACTATCAACATCCTGGGGGTTACCATTGATCAGAAACTGAGCTGGACCAGCCATATAAATACTGTGGCTACAAGAGCAGGCCAGCGGCTGGGAATTCTGCGGCAAGTGTCTCACCTCCTGACTCCCCAAAGCCTTTCCACCAGCTACAAGGCACAAGTCAGGAGTGTGATGGAATACTCTCCACTTGCCTGGATGAGTGCAGCTCCAACAACACTCAAGAAGCTCGACACCATTCAGGATAAAGCAGCCCGCTTGATTGGCACTCCATCCATCACCTTCAACATTCACTCCCTCCACCACCGGCGCACTGTGGCTGCAGTGTATACTATCTACAAGATGCACTGCAGTAACTCACCAAAGCTCCTTCAACAGCACCTTCCAAACCCGCGACCTCTACCACTTAGAAGGACAAGGGCAGCAGACGCATGGGAACATCAGCACCTACAAGTTCCCCTCCAAGCCACACACCATCCTGACTTGGATCTGTATCGCCGTTCCCTCACTGTCGCTGGGCCAAAATCCTGGAACTCCCTTCCTAACAGCATTGTGGGTGTACCTACACCATATGGACTGCAGCGGTTCAAGAAGGCGGCTCACCACCATCTTCTCAAGGGCAATTAGGGATGGGCACTAAATGCAGGCCTAGCCAGCCAGCAACGCCCACACCCCATCAATGAATAAAATGTTTTTTTTAATCGTCCCAATCTCTCCTCATACGTCATTCCTGCCATCCCAGGTATCAGCCTGGTAAATCTTCTCCCAACTCCTTCCATGGCAAAAACATCCTTCCTCAGACAAGGCGACCAAAACTGCACACAATACTCAATATGTGGTCTCATCAAGGCCCTGTACAACTGCAGCAAGACATCCTTGTTCCTGTACTCAAACCCTCTCGCTACAAAGGCCAACATACCATTTGCCCTCACCCCTGCCCCTCCCTCCCGGAACCACGATAGGGTTCCCCTTGTCCTCACCTTTCACCCCACCAGCCTTCACATTCAACGGATCATCCTCCAGCATTTCCGCTACCTCCAAAGTGATCCCACCACCAAACGTATCTTCCCCTCCCCTCCCCTTTCAGCATTCCACAGGGACCGTGCCCTCCGAGACACCCTAGTCCACTCCTCTATCACCCCAAACAGCCCTTCCCCTTCGCCTGGCACCTTCCCATGCAAGCGGAGGAGATGTAACACCTGCCCCTATACCTCCCCCCTTCCCACTGTCCAGGGCCCCAAACACCCCTTCCAGGTGAAACAGCGATTTACTTGTACTTCTCGCAATCTAGTATACTGTATTCGCTGCTCACGATGCGGTCTCCTCTACATTGGGGAGACCAAACGCAGATTGGGTGACCGCTTTGCGGAACACCTCCGTTCAGTCCGTAAGGTTGACCCCGAGCTTCCGGTCGCTTGTCATTTTAATTCACCGCCCCATTCCCACTTGGACCTCACCGTCCTCGGCCTCTTGTGTTGTTCCACGGAAGCTCAACGTAAACTCGAGGAACAGCACCTCATCTTCCGATTAGGCACTCTGCAGCCTTCCGGACTCAATATCGAGTTCAACAATTTCAGATCATAAGCTCGGCCCCCATTTCATTTTTTCTTGTAATTGTTCCACTCCTTTCCCCCCACTCCCTTTCCTTTTGTTTCTCTCTCACACCTGGCAGCTATCTTTTGCCCTGCCAGTACACTTTACACCTAATCCCAGCCTATTACCATCTCATCTAGCTTCTAATCTCTTTTACTTCTTTTGTTTCTTTTATTCTTTTGTCCGATCGCAGCCCTGCCTTCGATCTAGTTTCTTTTCTTTCCAGTTTTGAAGTATTTTGCTATCATACCATTTGCCTTAATCGCCTGCTGCACCTGCATGCTTACCTTCAGCGGCTGGTGCACAAGGACACCCAGGTCACGTTGCATTTCGCCTTCTCCCAATCTATTGCCATTCAGATAATAATCTGCCTTCCTGTTTTTGCCACCAAAGTGGATAGGCTCACATTTATCCACGATATATTGCATCTGCCATGCTTTTGCCCAATCACCCAACCTATCCAAATCATCCTGGGGTTTCTCGGCATCCTCCTCACAGCACACACGCCCACCCAGCTTTGTGTCATCTGCAAATTTGGAGATATTACATCTAGATCCCTCGTCTAGATCATTAATATAATACTGAGTCTGTCTATTACAGTTATACTGAGACTGTCTGTTCCAGTTATAATGAGACTGTCTGCTCCAGTTATATTGAGGTTGTCTGTACCAGTTACACTGAGACTGTCTGTTCCAGTTATACTAAGACTGTCGGTTCCAGTTATAATGAGACTGTCTGCTCCAGTTATACTGAGACTGTATGTTCCAGTTATATTGAGACTGTCTGCTCCAGTTATACTGTGACTGTCTACTCCAGTTATACTGGGACTGTCTGTTCGAATTATACTGTCTGTTCCAGTTATACTGAGACTGTCTGTTCCAGTTATACTGAGACTGTCTGCACCAGTTATATTGAGACTGTCTGTTCCACTTATACTGTGACTGTCTGTTCCAGTTACACTGAGTCTGTCTGTTCCAGTTATACTAAGACTGTCGGTTCCAGTTATAATGAGACTGTCTGCTCCAGTTATACTGAGACTGTATGTTCCAGTTATATTGAGACTGTCTGCTCCAGTTATACTGTGACTGTCTACTCCAGTTATACTGGGACTGTCTGTTCGAATTATACTGTCTGTTCCAGTTATACTGAGACTGTCTGTTCCAGTTATACTGAGACTGTCTGCACCAGTTATATTGAGACTGTCTGTTCCACTTATACTGTGACTGTCTGTTCCAGTTACACTGAGTCTGTCTGTTCCAGTTATACTGATACTGTGTGTTCCAGTTATACTGAGACTGTCTACTCCATTTACACTGAGACTGTCTGTTCCAGTTATACTGAGACTTTCTGTTCGAGTTATACTGAGACTGTCTTTTTCAGTCATACTGAGACTGTCTGCTCCAGTTATACTGAGACTGTCTGTTCCAGTTATACTGAGACTGTCTGTTCCAGTTATACTGGGACTGTCTGGTCCAGTTACAGTGGGACTGTCTCTTCCAGTTGTACTGAGACTGTCTGTTCTAGTTATACTGAGACTGTCTGTTCCAGTTATACTGAGGCTGTCTGCTCCAGTTCGACTGAGACTGCCTGCTCGAGTTATACTGAGACAGTCTGTTCCAGTTATACTGGGACTGTCTGTTCCAGTTATACTGAGACTGTCTATTCCACTTATACTGAGACTCTGTTCAAGTTATACTGAAACTGTCTGTCCCATTTATACTGAAACTGTCTGTTCCAGTTACATTGAGACCATCTGTTCCAGTTACAGTATATGGAGACTGTCGGTTCCAGTTATACTGAAACTGTCTGTTACATTTATAGTGAGCCTGTCTATTTCAGTTATATTGAGACTGTCTGTACCAGTTATACTGAGACTGTCTGTTCCAGTTATACTGAGACTGTCTGTTCCAGTTATATGGGGACTGTCTGTCCCTGTTATACTGGAACTGTCTCTTCCAGTTATACTGAGACTGTCTCTTCCAGTTACAGCATATGGAGACTGTCTGTTCCAGTTATACTGAAACTGTCTGTTACAGTTATAGTGAGACTGTCTGATCCAGTTATACTGAGACTGTCTATTCCAGTTACAGTGAGACTGTCTGTTCCAGTTATACTGAGACTGTCTGTTCCAGTTAAACTGAGTCTGTCTGTTCCAGTTATGCTGAGTCTGTCTGCGCCTGCTACACAGACACTGTCTGTTCTAGTTATACTGAGACAGTATGTTCCAGTTATACTGAGGATGTCTGCTCCAGTTCTACTGAGACTCTCTGTTCAGGTTATATTGAAACTGTCTGTCCCAGTTATACTGAAACTGTCTGTCCCAGTTATACTGAAACTGTCTGTTCCAGTTATACTGAAACTGTCTGTTCCAGTTATACTGAGACTGTCTGTACCAGTTACAGTATATGGAGACTGTCTGTTCCAGTTATACCGAGGCTGTCTGCTCCAGTTCGACTGAGACTGTCTGTCCCAGTTATACTGAAACTGTCTGTTCCAGTTATAGTGAGGCTGTCTGATCCAGTTATATTGAGACTGTCTGTACCAGTTATACTGAGGCTGTATGTTCCAGTTAAACTGAGACTGTCTCTTCCAGTTATACTGAGACTGTCTGTTCCAGTTACAGCATATGGAGACAGTATGTTCCAGTTATACTGAAACTGTCTGCTCGAGTTATAGTGAAACTGTCTGTTCCAGTTATACTGAGACTGTCTATTCCAGTTACAGTGAGACTGTCTGTTCCAGTTATACTGAGATTGTCTGTTCCAGTAATACTGACTGTCTGCTCCAGTTCTACTGAGTCTGTCTGTTCCAGTTATACTGAGACTGTCTGCTCCATTTACACTAAGTCTGTCTGTTCCAGTTATACTGAAACTGTCTGTTCCAGTTAAACTGAGACTGTCTGCTCCAGTTATATTGAGACTGTCTGCTCCAGTTATACTGAGACTGTCAGTTCCAGTTAGACTGAGACTGTCTGTTCTAGTTATACGGAGACTGTCTGTTCCAGTTATACTGAGACTGCTCCAGTTATACTGAGACTGTCTTAACTCAGCAGGTCAGGCAACATCCGTGGATAGAAATTTGAGTTGACGTTTCCGGTTGAAACCCTTCTTCAAAACTGTCTGTTCCAGTTATACTGAGACTGTCTGCGCCTGTTATACTGAGACTGTCTGTTCCAGTTATACTGAGACTGTCTGCTCCAGTTACACTGAGACTGTCTGCTCCAGTTACACTGAGACTGTCTACTCCAGTTATAATGAGACTCTCTGTTCCAGTTGCACTGAAACTGTCTGTTTCAGTTATAGTGAAACTGTCTGTTCCCGTTATATTGAGACTGTATGTTCCAGTTATACTGAGATTGTCTGTTCCAGTTAAATTGAGACTGTCTGTTCCAGTTATACCGAGGCTGTCTGCTCCAGTTCGACTGAGGCTGTCTGTCCCAGTTATACTGAAACTGTCTGTTCCAGTTATAGTGAGACTGTCTGATCCAGTTATATTGAGACTGTCTGTACCAGTTATACTGTGACTGTCTACTCCAGTTATACTGGGACTGTCTGTTCGAATTATACTGTCTGTTCCAGTTATACTGAGACTGTCTGTTCCAGTTATACTGAGATTGTCTGCACCAGTTATATTGAGACTGTCTGTTCCACTTATACTGTGACTGTCTGTTCCAGTTACACTGAGTCTGTCTGTTCCAGTTATACTGATACTGTGTGTTCCAGTTATACTGAGACTGTCTACTCCATTTACACTGAGACTGTCTGTTCCAGTTATACTGAGACTTTCTGTTCGAGTTATACTGAGACTGTCTTTTCCAGTCATACTGAGACTGTCTGCTCCAGTTATACTGAGACTGTCTGTTCCAGTTATACTGAGACTGTCTGTTCCAGTTATACTGGGACTGCCTGGTCCAGTTATAGTGGGACTGTCTCTTCCAGTTATACTGAGACTGTCTGTTCCAGTTATACTGAGATTGTCTGTTCCAGTTATACTGACTGTCTCCTCCAGTTCTACTGAGTCTGTCTGTTCCAGTTATACTGAGGCTGTCTGCTCCATTTACACTAAGTCTGTCTGTTCCAGTTATACTGAGACTGTCTGTTCCAGTTATACTGAGACTGTCTGTTCCAGTTAAACTTAGTCTGTCTGTTCCAGTTATGCTGAGTCTGTCTGCGCCTGTTATACTGACACTGTCTGTTCTAGTTATACTGAGACTGTCTGTTCCAGTTATACTGAGGCTGTCTGCTCCAGTTCTACTGAGACTGCCTGCTCTAGGTATACTGAGACAGTCTGTTCCAGTTATACTGGGACTGTCTGCTCCAGTTATACTGAGACTGTCTGTTCCACTTATACTGAGACTCTGTTCAAGTTATACTGAAACTGTCTGTCCCATTTATACTGAAACTGTCTGTTCCAGTTATATTGAGACTGTCTGTTCCAGTTACAGTATATGGAGACTGTCGGTTCCAGTTATACTGAAACTGTCTGTTACATTTATAGTGAGCATGTCTATTTCAGTTATATTGAGACTGTCTGTACCAGTTATACTGAGACTGTCTGTTCCAGTTATACTGAGACTGTCTGTTCCAGTTATATGGAGACTGTCTGTCCCTGTTATACTGGAACTGTCTGTTCCAGTTATACTGGGACTGTCTGTTCCAGTTATACTGGGACTGTCTCTTCCAGTTATACTGAGACTGTCTCTTCCAGTTACAGCATATGGAGACTGTCTGTTCCAGTTATACTGAAACTGTCTGTTACAGTTATAGTGAGACTGTCTGATCCAGTTATACTGAGACTGTCTATTCCAGTTACAGTGAGACTGTCTGTTCCAGTTATACTGAGACTGTCTGTTCCAGTTAAACTGAGTCTGTCTGTTCCAGTTATGCTGAGTCTGTCTGCGCCTGCTATACAGACACTGTCTGTTCTAGTTATACTGAGACAGTATGTTCCAGTTATACTGAGGATGTCTGCTCCAATTCTACTGAGACTCTCTGTTCAAGTTATTTTGAAACTGTCTGTCCCAGTTATACTGAAACTGTCTGTCCCAGTTATACTGAAACTGTCTGTTCCAGTTATACTGAGACTGTCTGTACAAGTTACAGTATATGGAGACTGTCTGTTCCAGTTATACCGAGGCTGTCTGCTCCAGTTCGACTGAGACTGTCTGTCCCAGTTATACTGAAACTGTCTGTTCCAGTTATACTGAGACTGTCTGATCCAGTTATATTGAGACTGTCTGTACCAGTTATACTGAGGCTGTATGTTCCAGTTAAACTGAGACTGTCTCATCCAGTTATACTGAGACTGTCTGTTCCAGTTACAGCATATGGAGACTGTATGTTCCAGTTATACTGAAACTGCCTGCTCGAGTTATAGTGAAACTGTCTGTTCCAGTTATACTGAGACTGTCTATTCCAGTTACAGTGAGACTGTCTGTTCCAGTTATACTGAGATTGTCTGTTCCAGTAATACTGACTGTCTGCTCCAGTTCTACTGAGTCTGTCTGTTCCAGTTATACTGAGACTGTCTGCTCCGTTTACACTAAGTCTGTCTGTTCCAGTTATACTGAAACTGTCTGTTCCAGTTAAACTGAGACTGTCTGCTCCAGTTATATTGAGACTGTCTGCTCCAGTTATACTGAGACTGTCAGTTCCAGTTAGACTGAGACTGTCTGTTCTAGTTATACGGAGACTGTCTGTTCCAGTTATACTGAGACTGCTCCACTTATACTGAGACTGTCTTAACTCAGCAGTTCAGGCAACATCCGTGGATAGAAATTTGAGTTGACGTTTCCGGTTGAAACCCTTCTTCAAAACTGTCTGTTCCAGTTATACTGAGACTGTCTGCGCCTGTTACACTGAGACTGTCTGTTCCAGTTATACTGAGACTGTCTGCTCCAGTTACACTGAGACTGTCTGCTCCAGTTATACTGAGACTGTCTTCTCCAGTTATAATGAGACTCTCTGTTCCAGTTGTACTGAAACTGTCTGTTTCAGTTATAGTGAAACTGTCTGTTCCCGTTATATCCAGACTGTATGTTCCAGTTATACTGAGATTGTCTGTTCCAGTTAAATTGAGACTGTCTGTTCCAGATATACTGAGACTGTCTGTTCCAGTTATACCGAGGCTGTCTGCTCCAGTTCGACTGAGGCTGTCTGTCCCAGTTATACTGAAACTGTCTGTTCCAGTTATAGTGAGACTGTCTGATCCAGTTACAGTATATGGAGACTGTCTGTTCCAGTTATACTGAAACTGTCTGTTACAGTTATAGTGAGCCTGTCTATTTCAGTTATATTGAGACTGTCTGTACCAGTTATACTGAGACTGTCTTTTCCAGTTATATGGAGATGGTCTGTCTCTGTTATACTGGGACTGTCTGTTCCAGTTATACTGGGACTCTCTGTTCCAGTTATACTGGGACTGTCTGTTCCAGTTATACTGGGACTGTCTGTTCCAGTTATACTGGGACTGTCTGTTCCTGTTATACTGGGGCTGTCTGTTCCTGTTATACTGGGACTGTCTGTTCCAGTTATACTGGGACTGTCTGTTCCAGTTATACTGGGACTGTCTCTTCCAGTTATACTGAGACTGTCTCTTCCAGTTATACTGAGACTGTCTCTTCCAGTTACAGCATATGGAGACTGTATGTTCCAGATATACTGAAACTGTCTGTTACAGTTATAGTGGAACTGTCTGTTCCAGTTATACTGAGACTGCTCCACTTATACTGAGACTGTCTTAACTCAGCAGGTCAGGCAACATCCGTGGATAGAAATTTGAGTTGACGTTTCCGGTTGAAACCCTTCTTCAAAACTGTCTGTTCCAGTTATACTGAGACTGTCTGCGCCTGTTACACTGAGACTGTCTGTTCCAGTTATACTGAGACTGTCTGCTCCAGTTACACTGAGACTGTCTGCTCCAGTTATACTGAGACTGTCTTCTCCAGTTATAATGAGACTCTCTTTTCCAGTTGTACTGAAACTGTCTGTTTCAGTTATAGTGAAACTGTCTGTTCCCGTTATATCCAGACTGTATGTTCCAGTTATACTGAGATTGTCTGTTCCAGTTAAATTGAGACTGTCTGTTCCAGATATACTGAGACTGTCTGTTCCAGTTATACCGAGGCTGTCTGCTCCAGTTCGACTGAGGCTGTCTGTCCCAGTTATACTGAAACTGTCTGTTCCAGTTATAGTGAGACTGTCTGATCCAGTTACAGTATATGGAGACTGTCTGTTCCAGTTATACTGAAACTGTCTGTTACAGTTATAGTGAGCCTGTCTATTTCAGTTATATTGAGACTGTCTGTACCAGTTATACTGAGACTGTCTTTTCCAGTTATATGGAGATGGTCTGTCTCTGTTATACTGGGACTGTCTGTTCCAGTTATACTGGGACTGTCTGTTCCAGTTATACTGGGACTGTCTGTTCCAGTTATACTGGGACTGTCTGTTCCAGTTATACTGGGACTGTCTGTTCCAGTTATACTGGGACTGTCTGTTCCAGTTATACTGGGACTGTCTGTTCCTGTTATACTGGGGCTGTCTGTTCCTGTTATACTGGGACTGTCTGTTCCAGTTATACTGGGACTGTCTGTTCCAGTTATACTGGGACTGTCTCTTCCAGTTATACTGAGACTGTCTCTTCCAGTTATACTGAGACTGTCTCTTCCAGTTACAGCATATGGAGACTGTATGTTCCAGATATACTGAAACTGTCTGTTACAGTTATAGTGAAACTGTCTGTTCCAGTTATACTGAGACCGTCTATTCCAGTTACAGTGAGACTGTCTGTTCCAGTTATACTGAGATTGTCTGTTCCAGTAATACTGACTGTCTGTTCCAGTTAAACTGAGACTGTCTGCTCCAGTTATATTGAGACTATCTGTTCCAGTTATACTGAGACTGTCAGTTCCAGTTAGACTGAGACTGTCTGTTCTAGTTATACGGAGACTGTCTGTTCCAGTTATACTGAGACTGCTCCACTTATACTGAGACTGTCTTAACTCAGCAGGTCAGGCAACATCCGTGGATAGAAATTTGAGCTGACGTTTCCGGTTGAAACCCTTCTTCAAAACTGTCTGTTCCAGTTATACTGAGGCTGTCTGCACCTGTTATACTGAGACTGTCTGTTCCAGTTATACTGCGACTGTCTGCTCCAGTTACACTGACACTGTCTGCTCCAGTTATACTGAGACTGTCTACTCCAGTTATAATGAGACTCTCTGTTCCAGTTGTACTGAAACTGTCTGTTTCAGTTATAGTGAAACTGTCTGTTCCCGTTATATTGAGACTGTATGTTCCAGTTATACTGAGATTGTCTGTTCCAGTTAAATTGAGACTGTCTTTTCCAGTTATACTGAGACTGTCTGTTCCAGTTATACCGAGGCTGTCTGCTCCAGTTCGACTGAGGCTGTCTGTCCCAGTTATACTGAAACTGTCTGTTCCAGTTATAGTGAGAATGTCTGATCCAGTTATATTGAGACTGTCTGTACCAGTTATAATGAGGCTGTATGTTCCAGTTAAATTGAGACTGGCTGCTCCAGTTATATTGAGTCTGTCTGTTCCAGTTATACTGAGACTGTCTGTTCCAGTTATACTGAGACTGTCTGTTCCAGTTATACTGAGAATGTCTGTTCCAGTTATACTGAGACTGCCTGCTCTAGTTATACGGAGACAGTCTGTTCCAATTATACTGGGACTGTCTGTTCCAGTTATACTGAGACTGTCTGTTCCACTTATACTGAGACTCTCTGTTCCAGTTATATTGAAATTGTCTGTCCCAGTAATACTGACACTGTCTGTTCCAATTAAAGTGAGACTGTCTGATCCAGTTATATTGAAACTGTCTGTTCCAGTTATACTGAGACTGTCTGTTCCAGTTATGATGAGACTGCTCCAGTTATACTGAGACTGTCTTCTCCAGTTAAACTGAGTCTGTGTTCCATTTATGCTGAGTCTGTCTGCGCCTGTTATACTGACACTGTCTGTTCCAGTTATACTGAGACTGTCTGTTCCAGTTATACTGAGGCTGTCTGCTCCAGTTCTACTGAGACTGCCTGCTCTGGTTATACTGAGACAGTCTGTTCCAGTTATACTGTGACTGTCTGTACCAGTTATACTGAGACTGTCTGTTCCACTTATACTGAGACTCTCTGTTCAAGTTATATTGAAACTGTCTGTCCCAGTTATACTGAGACTGTCTTTTCCAGTTATATGGAGACTGTCTGTCCCTGTTATACTGGGACTGTCTCTTCCAGTTATACTGGGACTGTCTGTTCCAGTTATACTGGGACTGTCTGTTCCAGTTATGCTGGGACTGTCTATTCCAGTTATACTGGGACTGCCTCTTCCAGTTATACTGAGACTGTCTGTTCCAGTTACAGCATATGGAGACTGTATGTTCCAGTTATACTGAAACTGTCTGTTACAGTTGTAGTGAAACTGTCTATTCCAGTTACAGTGAGACTGTCTGTTCCAGTTATACTGAGATTGTCTGTTCCAGTTCTACGGAGTCTGTCTCTTCCAGTTATACTGAGACTGTCTGCTCCATTTACACTAAGTCTGTCTGTTCCAGTTATACTGAAACTGTCTGTTCCAGTTAAACTGAGACTGTCTGCTCCAGTTGTATTGAGACTGTCTGTTCCAGTTATACTGAGACTGTCAGTTCCAGTTAGACTGAGACTGTCTGTTCTAGTTATACGGAGACTGTCTGTTCCAGTTATACTGAGACTGCTCCAGTTATACTGAGACTGTCTTAACTCAGCAGGTCAGGCAACATCCGTGGATAGAAATTTGAGTTGACGTTTCCAGTTGAAACCCTTCTTCAAAACTTTCTGTTCCAGTAATACTGAGACTGTCTGCGCCTGTTATACTGAGACTGTCTGTTCCAGTTATGCTGAGACTGTCTGCTCCAGTTACACTGAGACTGTCTGCTCTAGTTATACTGAGACTGTCTACTCCAGTTATAATGAGACTCTCTGTTCCAGTTGTACTGAAACTGTCTGTTTCAGTTATAGTGAAACTGTCTGTTCCCGTTATATTGAGACTGTATGTTCCAGTTATACTGAGACTGTCTGTTCCAGTTATACCGAGGCAGTCTGCTCCAGTTCGACTGAGGCTGTCTGTCCCAGTTATACTGAAACTGTCTGCTCCAGTTATAATGAGACTGTCTGATCCAGTTGTATTGAGACTGTCTGTACCAGTTATACTGAGACTGTATGTTCCAGTTAAATTGAGACTGTCTGCTCCAGTTATATTGAGTCTGTCTGTTCCAGTTATACTGAGACTGTCTGTTCCAGTTATACTGAGACTGTCTGTTCCAGTTATACTGAGAATGTCTGTTCCAATTATACTGGGACTGTCTGTTCCACTTATACTGAGACTCTCTGTTCCAGTTATATTGAAACTGTCTGTTCCAGTTAAAGTGAGACTGTCTGATCCAGTTATATTGTGACTGTCTGATCCAGTTATACTGAGTCTCTCTGTTCCAGTTATATTGAAACTCTCTGTTCCAGTTATACTGAGACTGTCTGTTCCAGTTATACTGAGACTGCTCCAGTTACACTGAGACTGTCTTCTCCAGTTAAACTGAGTCTGTGTTCCATTTATGCTGAGTCTGTCTGCGCCTGTTATACTGACACTGTCTGTTCTAGTTATACTGAGACTGTCTGTTCCAGTTATACTGAGGCTGTCTGCTCCAGTTCCACTGAGACTGCCTGCTCTGGTTATACTGAGACAGTCTGTTCCATTTATGCTGGGACTGTCTGTTCCAGTTATACTGAGACTGTCTGTTCCACTTATACTGAGACTCTCTGTTCAAGTTATATTGAAACTGTCTGTCCCAGTTATGCTGAATCTGTCTGTACCAGTTATAGTGAGACTGTCTCATCCAGTTATATTGAGACTGTCTGTTCCAGTTATACTGAGACTGTCTGTTGCAGTTATACTTGGACTGTCTGTTGCAGTTATACTTGGACTGTCTGTTCCAGTTATAGTGAGACTGTCTGTTCCAGTTATACTGAGACTGCCTTTTGCAGTTATACTTGGACAGTCTGTTCCAGTTATAGTGAGACTGTCTGTTCCATTTATACTGAGACTGCCTTTTGCAGTTAGTGAGACTGTCTGTTTCAGTTATATTGAGACTGTCTGTACCAGTTATACTGCGACTGCCTGTTCCAGTTATATGGAGACTGTCTGTTCCTGTTATACTGAAACTGTCTGTTACAGTTATAGTGAGACTGTCTGTTCCAGTTATATTGAGACTGTCTGTTCCAGTTATACTGAGACTGTCTGTTCCAGTTATACTGAGACTGTCTGTTCCTGTTATACTGAGACTGTCACTTCCAGTTATAGGGAGACTGTCTGCTCCAGTTATACTGAGAATATCTGTTCCACCTATACTGAGACTGTCTGTTCCAGTTATACTGGGACTGTCTGTTCCAGTTATACTGAGACTGTCTGTTCACGTTATATTGAGACTGTCTGTTCCAGTTATACTGAGACTCTCTGTTCCAGTTATACTGAGACTGTCTGCTCTAGTTATACTGAGACAGTCTTTTCCAGTCATACTGAGACTGTCTGCTCCAGTTATACTGAGACTGTCTGTTCCAGTTATACTGGGACTCTCTGATCCAGTTATAGTGGGACTGTCTTTTCCAGTTATACTGGCACTGTCTGTTCCAGTTATACTGAGATTGTCCGTTCCAGTTATACTGACTGTCTGCTCCAGTTCTACTGAGTCTGTCTGTTCCAGTTATGCTAAGACAGTCTGTTCCATTTGAACTGAGACTGTCTGTTCCAATTATACCGAGACTGTCTGTTCCAGTTATACTGAGACTGTCTGTTCCAGTTATACTGAGGCTGTGTGTTCCAGTTATACTGAGATTGTCCGTTCCAGTTACACTGAGACAGTCTGTTCCAGTTATACTGAGACAGTCTGGTCCAGTTATACTGAGACTGTCTTCTGCAGTTATACTGAGTCTGTCTGTTCCAGTTATATTGGGACTGTCTGTTTCAGTTATAATGAGACTGTCTGCTCCAGTTATACGATGTCTGTCTGTTCCAGTTATGCTAAGACTGTCTGTTCCAGTTATACTGAGACTGTCTGTTCCAATTATACTGAGACTCTCTGTTGCAGTTATACTGAGACTGTCTGCTCCAGTTATACTGAAACTGTCTGTCCCAGTTATACTGAAACTGTCTGTTCCAGTTATACTGAGACTGTCTGTTCCAGTTACAGTATATGGAGACTGTCAGTTCCAGTTATACTGAGGCTGTCTGCTCCAGTTCTACTGAGACTGCCTGCTCTAGTTATACTGAGACAGTCTTTTCCAGTCATACTGAGACTGTCTGCTCCAGTTATACTGAGACTGTCTGTTCCAGTTATACTGGGACTCTCTGTTCCAGTTATAGTGGGACTGTCTTTTCCAGTTATACTGGCACTGTCTGTTCCAGTTATACTGAGATTGTCCGTTCCAGTTATACTGACTGTCTGCTCCAGTTCTACTGAGTCTGTCTGTTCTAGTTATACTGAGGCTGTCTGCTCCATTTACACTAAGTCTGTCTGTTCCAGTTATACTGAGACTGTCTGTTCCAGTTATACTGAGACTGTCTGTTCCAGTTAAACTGAGTCTGTCTGTTCCAGTTATGCTGAGTCTGTCTGCGCCTGCTATACAGGCACTGTCTGTTCTAGTTATACTGAGACAGTATGTTCCAGTTATACTGAGGATGTCTGCTCCAGTTCTACTGAGACTGCCTGCTCTAGTTATATTGAGACAGTCTGTTCCAGTTATACTGTGACTGTCTGCACCAGTTATACTGAGACTGTCTGTTCCACTTATACTGAGACTCTCTGTTCAAGTTATATTGAAACTGTCTGTCCCAGTTATACTGAAACTGTCTGTCCCAGTTATACTGAAACTGTCTGTTCCAGTTATACTGAGGCTGTCTGTTCCAGTTACAGTATATGGAGACTGTCTGTTCCAGTTATACTGAAACTGTCTGTTACAGTTATAGTGAGCCTGTCTATTTCAGTTATATTGAGACTGTCTGTACCAGTTATACTGAGACTGTCTTTTCCAGTTATATGGAGACTGTCTGTCCCTGTTGTACTGGGACTGTCTCTTCCAGTTATACTGGGACTGTCTGTTCCAGTTGTACTGGGGCTGTCTGTTCCAGTTATACTGGGACTGTCTCTTCCAGTTATACTGAGACTGTCTGTTCCAGTTACAGCATATGGAGACTGTATGTTCCAGTTATACTGAAACTGTCTGCTCGAGTTATAGTGAAACTGTCTGTTCCAGTTATACTGAGACTGTCTATTCCAGTTACAGTGAGACTGTCTGTTCCAGTTATACTGAGATTGTCTGTTCCAGTAATACTGACTGTCTGCTCCAGTTCTACTGAGTCTGTCTGTTCCAGTTATACTGAGACTGTCTGCTCCATTTACACTAAGTCTGTCTATTCCAGTCATACTGAAACTGTCTGCTCCAGTTAAACTGAGACTGTCTGCTCCAGTTATATTGAGACTGTCTGCTCCAGTTATACTGAGACTGTCAGTTCCAGTTAGACTGAGACTGTCTGTTCTAGTTATACGGAGACTGTCTGTTCCAGTTAGACTGAGACTGTCTTAACTCAGCAGGTCAGGCAACATCCGTGGATAGAAATTTGAGTTGACGTTTCCGGTTGAAACCCTTCTTCAAAACTGTCTGTTCCAGCTATACTGAGACTGTCTGCGCCTGTTATACTGAGACTGTCTGTTCCAGTTATACTGAGACTGTCTGCTCCAGTTACACTGAGACTGGCTGCTCCAGTTATACTGAGACTGTCTACTCCAGTTATAATGAGACTCTCTGTTCCAGTTGTACTGAAACTGTCTGTTTCAGTTATAGTGCAACTGTTTGTTCCCGTTATATCGAGACTGTATGTTCCAGTTATACTGAGATTGTCTGTTCCAGTTAAATTGAGACTGTCTGTTCCAGTTATACTGAGGCTGTCTGTTCCAGTTATACCGAGGCTGTCTGCTCCAGTTCGACTGAGGCTGTCTGTCCCAGTTATACTGAGACTGTCTGGTCCAGTTATATTGAGTCTGTCTGTTCCAGTTATACTGAGACTGTCTGTTCCAGTTATACTGAGACTGTCTGTTCCAATTATACCGAGACTGTCTGTTCCAGTTATACTGAGACTGTCTGTTCCAGTTATACTGAGGCTGTGTGTTCCAGTTATACTGAGATTGTCCGTTCCAGTTACACTGAGACAGTCTGTTCCAGTTATACTGAGACAGTCTGGTCCAGTTATACTGAGACTGTCTTCTGCAGTTATACTGAGTCTGTCTGTTCCAGTTATATTGGGACTGTCTGTTTCAGTTATAATGAGACTGTCTGCTCCAGTTATACGATGTCTGTCTGTTCCAGTTATGCTAAGACTGTCTGTTCCAGTTATACTGAGACTGTCTGTTCCAATTATACTGAGACTCTCTGTTGCAGTTATACTGAGACTGTCTGCTCCAGTTATACTGAAACTGTCTGTCCCAGTTATACTGAAACTGTCTGTTCCAGTTATACTGAGACTGTCTGTTCCAGTTACAGTATATGGAGACTGTCAGTTCCAGTTATACTGAGGCTGTCTGCTCCAGTTCTACTGAGACTGCCTGCTCTAGTTATACTGAGACAGTCTTTTCCAGTCATACTGAGACTGTCTGCTCCAGTTATACTGAGACTGTCTGTTCCAGTTATACTGGGACTCTCTGTTCCAGTTATAGTGGGACTGTCTTTTCCAGTTATACTGGCACTGTCTGTTCCAGTTATACTGAGATTGTCCGTTCCAGTTATACTGACTGTCTGCTCCAGTTCTACTGAGTCTGTCTGTTCTAGTTATACTGAGGCTGTCTGCTCCATTTACACTAAGTCTGTCTGTTCCAGTTATACTGAGACTGTCTGTTCCAGTTATACTGAGATTGTCTGTTCCAGTTAAACTGAGTCTGTCTGTTCCAGTTATGCTGAGTCTGTCTGCGCCTGCTATACAGGCACTGTCTGTTCTAGTTATACTGAGACAGTATGTTCCAGTTATACTGAGGATGTCTGCTCCAGTTCTACTGAGACTGCCTGCTCTAGTTATATTGAGACAGTCTGTTCCAGTTATACTGTGACTGTCTGCACCAGTTATACTGAGACTGTCTGTTCCACTTATACTGAGACTCTCTGTTCAAGTTATATTGAAACTGTCTGTCCCAGTTATACTGAAACTGTCTGTCCCAGTTATACTGAAACTGTCTGTTCCAGTTATACTGAGACTGTCTGTTCCAGTTACAGTATATGGAGACTGTCTGTTCCAGTTATACTGAAACTGTCTGTTACAGTTATAGTGAGCCTGTCTATTTCAGTTATATTGAGACTGTCTGTACCAGTTATACTGAGACTGTCTTTTCCAGTTATATGGAGACTGTCTGTCCCTGTTATACTGGGACTGTCTCTTCCAGTTATACTGGGACTGTCTGTTCCAGTTGTACTGGGGCTGTCTGTTCCAGTTATACTGGGACTGTCTCTTCCAGTTATACTGAGACTGTCTGTTCCAGTTACAGCATATGGAGACTGTATGTTCCAGTTATACTGAAACTGTCTGCTCGAGTTATAGTGAAACTGTCTGTTCCAGTTATACTGAGACTGTCTATTCCAGTTAGAGTGAGACTGTCTGTTCCAGTTATACTGAGATTGTCTGTTCCAGTAATACTGACTGTCTGTTCCAGTTATACTGAGACTGTCTGCTCCATTTACACTAAGTCTGTCTGTTCCAGTTATACTGAAACTGTCTGTTCCAGTTAAACTGAGACTGTCTGCTCCAGTTGTATTGAGACTGTCTGTTCCAGTTATACTGAGACTGTCAGTTCCAGTTAGACTGAGACTGTCTGTTCTAGTTATACGGAGACTGTCTGTTCCAGTTATACTGAGACTGCTCCAGTTATACTGAGACTGTCTTAACTCAGCAGGTCAGGCAACATCCGTGGATAGAAATTTGAGTTGACGTTTCCGGTTGAAACCCTTCTTCAAAACTGTCTGTTCCAGTAATACTGAGACTGTCTGCGCCTGTTATACTGAGACTGTCTGTTCCAGTTATGCTGAGACTGTCTGCTCCAGTTACACTGAGACTGTCTGCTCTAGTTATACTGAGACTGTCTACTCCAGTTATAATGAGACTCTCTGTTCCAGTTGTACTGAAACTGTCTGTTTCAGTTATAGTGAAACTGTCTGTTCCCGTTATATTGAGACTGTATGTTCCAGTTATACTGAGACTGTCTGTTCCAGTGATACCGAGGCAGTCTGCTCCAGTTCGACTGAGGCTGTCTGTCCCAGTTATACTGAAACTGTCTGTTCCAGTTATAATGAGACTGTCTGATCCAGTTATATTGAGACTGTCTGTACCAGTTATACTGAGACTGTATGTTCCAGTTAAATTGAGACTGTCTGCTCCAGTTATATTGAGTCTGTCTGTTCCAGTTATACTGAGACTGTCTGTTCCAGTTATACTGAGACTGTCTGTTCCAGTTATACTGAGAATGTCTGTTCCAATTATACTGGGACTGTCTGTTCCACTTATACTGAGACTCTCTGTTCCAGTTATATTGAAACTGTCTGTTCCAGTTAAAGTGAGACTGTCTGATCCAGTTATATTGTGACTGTCTGATCCAGTTATACTGAGTCTCTCTGTTCCAGTTATATTGAAACTCTCTGTTCCAGTTATACTGAGACTGTCTGTTCCAGTTATACTGAGACTGCTCCAGTTACACTGAGACTGTCTTCTCCAGTTAAACTGAGTCTGTGTTCCATTTATGCTGAGTCTGTCTGCGCCTGTTATACTGACACTGTCTGTTCTAGTTATACTGAGACTGTCTGTTCCAGTTATACTGAGGCTGTCTGCTCCAGTTCCACTGAGACTGCCTGCTCTGGTTATACTGAGACAGTCTGTTCCATTTATGCTGGGACTGTCTGTTCCAGTTATACTGAGACTGTCTGTTCCACTTATACTGAGACTCTCTGTTCAAGTTATATTGAAACTGTCTGTCCCAGTTATGCTGAATCTGTCTGTACCAGTTATAGTGAGACTGTCTCATCCAGTTATATTGAGACTGTCTGTTCCAGTTATACTGAGACTGTCTGTTGCAGTTATACTTGGACTGTCTGTTGCAGTTATACTTGGACTGTCTGTTCCAGTTATAGTGAGACTGTCTGTTCCAGTTATACTGAGACTGCCTTTTGCAGTTATACTTGGACAGTCTGTTCCAGTTATAGTGAGACTGTCTGTTCCATTTATACTGAGACTGCCTTTTGCAGTTAGTGAGACTGTCTGTTTCAGTTATATTGAGACTGTCTGTACCAGTTATACTGCGACTGCCTGTTCCAGTTATATGGAGACTGTCTGTTCCTGTTATACTGAAACTGTCTGTTACAGTTATAGTGAGACTGTCTGTTCCAGTTATATTGAGACTGTCTGTTCCAGTTATACTGAGACTATCTGTTCCAGTTATACTGAGACTGTCTGTTCCTGTTATACTGAGACTGTCACTTCCAGTTATAGGGAGACTGTCTGCTCCAGTTATACTGAGAATATCTGTTCCACCTATACTGAGACTGTCTGTTCCAGTTATACTGGGACTGTCTGTTCCAGTTATACTGAGACTGTCTGTTCACGTTATATTGAGACTGTCTGTTCCAGTTATACTGAGACTCTCTGTTCCAGTTATACTGAGACTGTCTGCTCCAGTTATACTATGTCTGTCTGTTCCAGTTATGCTAAGACAGTCTGTTCCATTTGAACTGAGACTGTCTGTTCCAATTATACCGAGACTGTCTGTTCCAGTTATACTGAGACTGTCTGTTCCAGTTATACTGAGGCTGTGTGTTCCAGTTATACTGAGATTGTCCGTTCCAGTTACACTGAGACAGTCTGTTCTAGTTATACTGAGACAGTCTGGTCCAGTTATACTGAGACTGTCTTCTGCAGTTATACTGAGTCTGTCTGTTCCAGTTATATTGGGACTGTCTGTTTCAGTTATAATGAGACTGTCTGCTCCAGTTATACGATGTCTGTCTGTTCCAGTTATGCTAAGACTGTCTGTTCCAGTTATACTGAGACTGTCTGTTCCAATTATACTGAGACTCTCTGTTGCAGTTATACTGAGACTGTCTGCTCCAGTTATACTGAAACTGTCTGTCCCAGTTATACTGAAACTGTCTGTTCCAGTTATACTGAGACTGTCTGTTCCAGTTACAGTATATGGAGACTGTCAGTTCCAGTTATACTGAGGCTGTCTGCTCCAGTTCTACTGAGACTGCCTGCTCTAGTTATACTGAGACAGTCTTTTCCAGTCATACTGAGACTGTCTGCTCCAGTTATACTGAGACTGTCTGTTCCAGTTATACTGGGACTCTCTGTTCCAGTTATAGTGGGACTGTCTTTTCCAGTTATACTGGCACTGTCTGTTCCAGTTATACTGAGATTGTCCGTTCCAGTTATACTGACTGTCTGCTCCAGTTCTACTGAGTCTGTCTGTTCTAGTTATACTGAGGCTGTCTGCTCCATTTACACTAAGTCTGTCTGTTCCAGTTATACTGAGACTGTCTGTTCCAGTTATACTGAGACTGTCTGTTCCAGTTAAACTGAGTCTGTCTGTTCCAGTTATGCTGAGTCTGTCTGCGCCTGCTATACAGGCACTGTCTGTTCTAGTTATACTGAGACAGTATGTTCCAGTTATACTGAGGATGTCTGCTCCAGTTCTACTGAGACTGCCTGCTCTAGTTATATTGAGACAGTCTGTTCCAGCTATACTGTGACTGTCTGCACCAGTTATACTGAGACTGTCTGTTCCACTTATACTGAGACTCTCTGTTCAAGTTATATTGAAACTGTCTGTCCCAGTTATACTGAAACTGTCTGTCCCAGTTATACTGAAACTGTCTGTTCCAGTTATACTGAGACTGTCTGTTCCAGTTACAGTATATGGAGACTGTCTGTTCCAGTTATACTGAAACTGTCTGTTACAGTTATAGTGAGCCTGTCTATTTCAGTTATATTGAGACTGTCTGTACCAGTTATACTGAGACTGTCTTTTCCAGTTATATGGAGACTGTCTGTCCCTGTTATACTGGGACTGTCTCTTCCAGTTATACTGGGACTGTCTGTTCCAGTTGTACTGGGGCTGTCTGTTCCAGTTATACTGGGACTGTCTCTTCCAGTTATACTGAGACTGTCTGTTCCAGTTACAGCATATGGAGACTGTATGTTCCAGTTATACTGAAACTGTCTGCTCGAGTTATAGTGAAACTGTCTGTTCCAGTTATACTGAGACTTTCTATTCCAGTTACAGTGAGACTGTCTGTTCCAGTTATACTGAGATTGTCTGTTCCAGTAATACTGACTGTCTGCTCCAGTTCTACTGAGTCTGTCTGTTCCAGTTATACTGAGACTGTCTGCTCCATTTACACTAAGTCTGTCTATTCCAGTCATACTGAAACTGTCTGCTCCAGTTAAACTGAGACTGTCTGCTCCAGTTATATTGAGACTGTCTGCTCCAGTTATACTGAGACTGTCAGTTCCAGTTAGACTGAGACTGTCTGTTCTAGTTATACGGAGACTGTCTGTTCCAGTTAGACTGAGACTGTCTTAACTCAGCAGGTCAGGCAACATCCGTGGATAGAAATTTGAGTTGACGTTTACGGTTGAAACCCTTCTTCAAAACTGTCTGTTCCAGCTATACTGAGACTGTCTGCGCCTGTTATACTGAGACTGTCTGTTCCAGTTATACTGAGACTGTCTGCTCCAGTTATACTGAGACTGTCTACTCCAGTTATAATGAGACTCTCTGTTCCAGTTGTACTGAAACTGTCTGTTTCAGTTATAGTGCAACTGTTTGTTCCCGTTATATCGAGACTGTATGTTCCAGTTATACTGAGATTGTCTGTTCCAGTTAAATTGAGACTGTCTGTTCCAGTTATACTGAGACTGTCTGTTCCAGTTATACCGAGGCTGTCTGCTCCAGTTCGACTGAGGCTGTCTGTCCCAGTTATACTGAAACTGTCTGTTCCAGTTATAGTGAGACTGTCTGGTCCAGTTATATTGAGACTGTCTGTACCAGTTATACTGAGGCTGTATGTTCCAGTTAAATTGAGACTGACTGCTCCAGTTATATTGAGTCTGTCTGTTCCAGTTATACTGAGACTGTCTGTTCCAGTTATACTGAGACTGTCTGTTCCAATTATACCGAGACTGTCTGTTCCAGTTATACTGAGACTGTCTGTTCCAGTTATACTGAGGCTGTGTGTTCCAGTTATACTGAGATTGTCCATTCCAGTTACACTGAGACAGTCTGTTCCAGTTATACTGAGACAGTCTGGTCCAGTTATACTGAGACTGTCTTCTGCAGTTATACTGAGTCTGTCTGTTCCAGTTATATTGGGACTGTCTGTTTCAGTTATAATGAGACTGTCTGCTCCAGTTATACGATGTCTGTCTGTTCCAGTTATGCTAAGACTGTCTGTTCCAGTTATACTGAGACTGTCTGTTCCAATTATACTGAGACTCTCTGTTGCAGTTATACTGAGACTGTCTGCTCCAGTTATACTGAAACTGTCTGTCCCAGTTATACTGAAACTGTCTGTTCCAGTTATACTGAGACTGTCTGTTCCAGTTACAGTATATGGAGACTGTCAGTTCCAGTTATACTGAGGCTGTCTGCTCCAGTTCTACTGAGACTGCCTGCTCTAGTTATACTGAGACAGTCTTTTCCAGTCATACTGAGACTGTCTGCTCCAGTTATACTGAGACTGTCTGTTCCAGTTATACTGGGACTCTCTGTTCCAGTTATAGTGGGACTGTCTTTTCCAGTTATACTGGCACTGTCTGTTCCAGTTATACTGAGATTGTCCGTTCCAGTTATACTGACTGTCTGCTCCAGTTCTACTGAGTCTGTCTGTTCTAGTTATACTGAGGCTGTCTGCTCCATTTACACTAAGTCTGTCTGTTCCAGTTATACTGAGACTGTCTGTTCCAGTTATGCTGAGACTGTCTGTTCCAGTTAAACTGAGTCTGTCTGTTCCAGTTATGCTGAGTCTGTCTGCGCCTGCTATACAGGCACTGTCTGTTCTAGTTATACTGAGACAGTATGTTCCAGTTATACTGAGGATGTCTGCTCCAGTTCTACTGCGACTGCCTGCTCTAGTTATATTGAGACAGTCTGTTCCAGTTATACTGTGACTGTCTGCACCAGTTATACTGAGACTGTCTGTTCCACTTATACTGAGACTCTCTGTTCAAGTTATATTGAAACTGTCTGTCCCAGTTATACTGAAACTGTCTGTCCCAGTTATACTGAAACTGTCTGTTCCAGTTATACTGAGACTGTCTGTTCCAGTTACAGTATATGGAGACTGTCTGTTCCAGTTATACTGAAACTGTCTGTTACAGTTATAGTGAGCCTGTCTATTTCAGTTATATTGAGACTGTCTGTACCAGTTATACTGAGACTGTCTTTTCCAGTTATATGGAGACTGTCTGTCCCTGTTATACTGGGACTGTCTCTTCCAGTTATACTGGGACTGTCTGTTCCAGTTGTACTGGGGCTGTCTGTTCCAGTTATACTGGGACTGTCTCTTCCAGTTATACTGAGACTGTCTGTTCCAGTTACAGCATATGGAGACTGTATGTTCCAGTTATACTGAAACTGTCTGCTCGAGTTATAGTGAAACTGTCTGTTCCAGTTATACTGAGACTGTCTATTCCAGTTACAGTGAGACTGTCTGTTCCAGTTATACTGAGATTGTCTGTTCCAGTAATACTGACTGTCTGCTCCAGTTCTACTGAGTCTGTCTGTTCCAGTTATACTGAGACTGTCTGCTCCATTTACACTAAGTCTGTCTATTCCAGTCATACTGAAACTGTCTGCTCCAGTTAAACTGAGACTGTCTGCTCCAGTTATATTGAGACTGTCTGCTCCAGTTATACTGAGACTGTCAGTTCCAGTTAGACTGAGACTGTCTGTTCTAGTTATACGGAGACTGTCTGTTCCAGTTATACTGAGACTGTCTTAACTCAGCAGGTCAGGCAACATCCGTGGATAGAAATTTGAGTTGACGTTTCCGGTTGAAACCCCTCTTCAAAACTGTCTGTTCCAGCTATACTGAGACTGTCTGCGCCTGTTATACTGAGACTGTCTGTTCCAGTTATACTGAGACTGTCTGCTCCAGTTACACTGAGACTGTCTGCTCCAGTTATACTGAGACTGTCTACTCCAGTTATAATGAGACTCTCTGTTCCAGTTGTACTGAAACTGTCTGTTTCAGTTATAGTGCAACTGTTTGTTCCCGTTATATCGAGACTGTATGTTCCAGTTATACTGAGATTGTCTGTTCCAGTTAAATTGAGACTGTCTGTTCCAGTTATACTGAGACTGTCTGTTCCAGTTATACCGAGGCTGTCTGCTCCAGTTCGACTGAGGCTGTCTGTCCCAGTTATACTGAAACTGTCTGTTCCAGTTATAGTGAGACTGTCTGGTCCAGTTATATTGAGACTGTCTGTACCAGTTATACTGAGGCTGTATGTTCCAGTTAAATTGAGACTGACTGCTCCAGTTATATTGAGTCTGTCTGTTCCAGTTATACTGAGACTGTCTGTTCCAGTTATACTGAGACTGCCTGCTCTAGTTATACGGAGACAGTCTGTTCCAATTATACTGGGACTGTCTGTTCCAGTTATACTGAGACTGTCTGTTCCACTTATACTGAGACTCTCTGTTCCAGTTATATTGAAACTGTCTGTCCCAGTAATACTGACACTGTCTGTTCCAGTTAAAGTGAGACTGTCTGATCCAGTTATATTGTGACTGTCTGTTCCAGTTATACTGAGTCTCTCTGTTCCAGTTATATTGAAACTGTCTGTTCCAGTTATACTGAGACTGTCTGTTCCAGTTGTACTGAGACTGCTCCAGTTATACTGAGGCTGTCTTCTCCAGTTAAACTGAGTCTGTCTGTTCCAGTTATACTGAGACTGTCTGTTGCAGTTATACTTGGACTGTCTGTTCCAGTTATAGTGAGACTGTCTGTTCCAGTTATACTGAGACTGTCTGCTCCAGTTACACTGACACTGTCTGCTCCAGTTATACTGAGACTGTCTACTCCAGTTATAATGAGACTCTCTGTTCCAGTTGTACTGAAACTGTCTGTTTCAGTTATAGTGAAACTGTCTGTTCCCGTTATATTGAGACTGTATGTTCCAGTTATACTGAGACTGTCTGTTCCAGTTATACCGAGGCTGTCTGCTCCAGTTCGACTGAGGCTGTCTGTCCCAGTTATACTGAAACTGTCAGTTCCAGTTATAGTGAGAATGTCTGATCCAGTTATATTGAGACTGTCTGTACCAGTTATACTGAGGCTGTATGTTCCCGTTAAATTGAGACTGTCTGCTCCAGTTATATTGAGTCTGTCTGTTCCAGTTATACTGAGACTGTCTGTTCCACTTATACTGAGACTGTCTGCTCCAGTTCTACTGAGACTGCCTGCTCTAGTTATACGGAGACAGTCTGTTCCAATAATACTGGGACTGTCTGTTCCAGTTATACTGAGACTGTCTGTCCCAGTAATACTGACACTGTCTGTTCCTGTTAAAGTGAGTCTCTCTGTTCCAGTTATATTGAAACTGTCTGTTCCAGTTATACTGAGACTGTCTGTTCCAGTTATGCTGAGACTGCTCCAGTTATACTGAGACTGTCTTCTCCAGTTAAACTGAGTCTGTGTTCCATTTATGCTGAGTCTGTCTGCGCCTGTTATACTGACACTGTCTGTTCTAGTTATACTGAGACTGTCTGTTCCAGTTATACTGAGGCTGTCTGCTCCAGTTCTACTGAGACTGCCTGCTCTGGTTATACTGAGACAGTCTGTTCCAGTTATACTGGGACTGTCTGTTCCAGTTATACTGAGACTGTCTGTTCCACTTATACTGAGACTCTCTGTTCAAGTTATATTGAAACTGTCTGTCCCAGTTATGCTGAATCTGTCTGTTCCAGTTCTACTGAGACTGTCTGTTCCAGTTATACTGAGACTCTCTGTTGCAGTTATACTTGGACTGTCTGTTCCAGTTATAGTGAGACTGTCTGTTCCAGTTATACTGAAACTGTCTGTTACAGTTATAGTGAGACTGTCTGTTCCAGTTATATTGAGACTGTCTGTTCCAGTTATGCTGAGATTGTCTGTTCCTGTTATACTGAGACTGTCACTTCCAGTTATAGGGAGACTGTCTGCTCCAGTTATACTGAGAATATATGTTCCACCTATACTGAGACTGTCTCTTCCAGTTATACTGGGACTGTCTGTTCCAGTTATACTGAGATTGGCTGTTCCTGTTATATTGAGACTCTCTGTTCCAGTTATACTGACACTGTCTGCTCCTGTTATACTATGTCTGTCTGTTCCAGTTATGCTAAGACAGTCTGTTCCAGTTGAACTGAGACTGTCTGTTCCAATTATACTGAGACTGTCTGTTCCAGTTATACTGAGACTGTCTGTTCCAGTTATAATGAGACAGTCTGCTTCAGTTATACTATGTCTGTCTGTTCCAGTTATGCTAAGACTGTCTGTTCCAGTTATACTGAGACTGTCTGTTCCAATTATACTGAGACTGTCTGTTGCAGTTATACTGAGACTGTCTGCACCAGTTACACTGAAACTGTCTGTTCCAGTTATAGTGAGACTGTCTGTTCCAGTTATACTGAGAATATCTGTTCCAGTTATAGTGAGACTGCCTGTTTCAGTTATATTGAGACTGTCTGTACCAGTTATACTGCGACTGCCTCTTCCAGTTATATGGAGACTGTATGTTCCATTTATACTGAGACTGTCTGCTCCAGTTATACTGAGAATGTCTGTTCCATTTGTACTGAGACGGTCTGCTCCAGTTCTACTGAGACTGCCTGCTCTTGTTATACTGAGACAGTCTGTTCCAGTTATACTGGGGCTGTCTGTTCCAGTTATACTGAGAGTGTCTGTTCCACTTATACTGAGACTCTCTGTTCCAGTTATATTGAAACTGTCTGTCGCAGTAATACTGACACTGTCTGTTCCAGTTATAGTGAGACTGTCTGATCCAGTTATATTGTGACTGTCTGTACCAGTTATACTGAGACTCTCTGTTCCAGTTATATTGAAACTGTCTGTTCCAGTTATACTGAGACTGTCTGTTCCAGTTATACTGAGACTGCTCCAGTTATACTGAGACTGTCTTCTCCAGTTAAACTGAGTCTGTCTGTTCCAGTTATGCTGAGTCTGTCTGCTCCAGTTATACTGAGACTGTCTGCTCCAGTTCTAATGAGACTGCCTGCTCTAGTTATACGGAGACAGTCTGTTCCAATTATACTGGGACTGTCTGTTCCAGTTATACTGAGACTGTCTGTTCCACTTATACTGAGACTCTCTGTTCCAGTTATATTGAAACTGTCTGTCCTAGTAATACTGACACTGTCTGTCCAAGTTAAAGTGAGACTGTCTGATCCAGTTATATTGTGACTGTCTGTTCCAGTTATACTGAGTCTCTCTGTTCCAGTTATATTGAAACTGTCTGTCCTAGTAATACTGAGACTGTCTGTTCCAGTTATACTGAGACTGCTCCAGTTATACTGAGACAGTCTTCTCCAGTTAAACTGAGTCTGTCTGTTCCAATTATGCTGAGTCTGTCTGCGCCTGTTATACCGACACTGTCTGTTCTAGTTATACTGAGACTGCCTGCTCTAGTTATACTGAGGCAGTCTGTTCCAGTTATACTGAGACTGTCTGTTCCACTTATACTGAGACACTCTGTTCAAGTTATATTGAAACTGTCTGCCCCAGTTATGCTGAATCTGTCTGTACCAGTTATAGTGAGACTGTCTCTTCCAGTTATATTGAGACTGTCTGTTGCAGTTATACTTGGACTGTCTGTTCCAGTTATAGTGAGACTGTCTTTTCCAGTAATACTGAGACTGCCTTATGCAGTTAGTGAGACTGTCTGATTCAGTTATATTGAGACTGTCTGTACCCGTTCTACTGCCACTGCCTGTTCCAGTTATATGGAGAATGTCTGTTCCAGTTATACTGAAGCTGTCTGTTACAGTTATAGTGAGACTGTCTGTTCCAGTTATATTGAGACTGTCTGTTCCAGTTATACTGAGACTGTCTGTTCCAGTTATACTGAGACTGTCTGTTCCAGTTATGCTGAGATTGTCTGTTCCTGTTATACTGAGACTGTCACTTCCAGTTATAGGGAGACTGTCTGCTCCAGTTATACTGAGAATATCTGTTCCACCTATACTGAGACTGTCTGTTCCAGTTATACTGGGACTGTCTGTTCCAGTTATACTGAGACTGTCTGTTCACGTTATATTGAAACTGTCTGTTCCAGTTATACTGAGATTGGCTGTTCCTGTTATATTGAGACTCTCTGTTCCAGTTATACTGAGACTGTCTGCTCCAGTTATACTATGTCTGTCTGTTCCAGTTATGCTAAGACAGTCTGTTCCAGTTGAACTGAGACTGTCTGTTCCAATTATACTGAGACTGTCTGTTCCAGTTATACTGAGACTGTCTGTTCCAGTTATACTGAGACTGTCTGCTCCAGTTACACTGAGACTGTCTGTTCCAGTTATACTGAGAATGTGTGTTCCAGTTATACTGAGATTGTCCGTTCCAGTTACACTGAGACAGTCTGTTCCAGTTATACTGAGACAGTCTGGTCCAGTTATACTGAGACTGTCTTCTGCAGTTATACTGAGTCTGTCTGTTCCAGTTATATTGAGACTGTCTGTTCCAGTTATAATGAGACTGTCTGCTCCAGTTATACTATGTCTGTCTGTTCCAGTTAGGCTAAGACTGTCTGTTCCACTTACACTGAGACTGTCTGTTCCAATTATACTGAGACTGTCTGTTGCTGTTATACTGAGACTGTCTGCTCCAGTTACACTGAGACTGTCTGTTCCAGTTATGGTGAGACTGTATGTTCCAGTTATACTGAGAATGTCTGTTCCAGTTGTAGTGAGACTGCCTGTTTCAGTTATATTGAGACTGTCTGTACCAGTTATACTGCGACTGCCTCTTCCAGTTATATGGAGACTGTATGTTCCAGTTATACTGAGACTGTCTGCTCCAGTTATACTAAGACTGTCTGTTCCAGTTATACTGAGAATGTCTCTTCCATTTGTACTGAGACGGTCTGCTCCAGTTCTACTGAGACTGCCTGCTCTAGTTATACTGAGACAGTCTGTTCCAGTTATACTGGGGCTGTCTGTTCCAGTTATACTGAGAGTGTCTGTTCCACTTATACTGAGACTCTCTGCTCCAGTTATATTGAAACTGTCTGTCACAGTAATACTGACACTGTCTGTTCCAGTTATAGTGAGACTGTCTGATCCAGTTATATTGTGACTGTCTGTACCAGTTATACTGAGACTCTCTGTTCCAGTTATATTGAAACTGTCTGTTCCAGTTATACTGAGACTGTCTGTTCCAGTTATACTGAGACTGCTCCAGTTATACTGAGACTGTCTTCTCCAGTTAAACTGAGTCTGTCTGTTCCAGTTATGCTGAGTCTGTCTGCTCCTGTTATAATGACACTGTCTGTTCTAGTTATACTGAGACTGTCTGTTCCAGTTATACTGAGGCTGTCTGCTCCAGTTCTACTGAGACAGCCTGCTCTAGTTATACTGAGACAGTCTGTTCCAGTTATACTGGGACTGTCTGTTCCAGTTATAATGAGACTGTCTGTTCCACTTATACTGAGACTGTCTGCTCCAGTTATACTATGTCTGTCTGTTCCAGTTATGCTAAGACTGTCTGTTCCAGTTGTACTGAGACTGTCTGTTCCAATTATACTGAGACTGTCTGTTCCAGTTATACTGACACTGTCTGCTCCAGTTATACTGAGGCAGTCTGTTCCAGTTATACTGGGACTGTCTGTTCCAGTTATACTGAGACTGTCTGTTCCACTTATACTGAGACTCTCTGTTCAAGTTATATTGAAACTGTCTGCCCCAGTTATGCTGAATCTGTCTGTACCAGTTATAGTGAGACTGTCTCATCCAGTTATATTGAGACTGTCTGTTCCAGTTATACTGAGACTGTCTGTTGCAGTTAATCTTGGACTGTCTGTTCCAGTTATAGTGAGACTGTCTTTTCCAGTTATACTGAGACTGCCATTTGCAGTTAGTGAGACTGTCTGATTCAGTTATATTGAGACTGTCTGTACCAGTTCTACTGCCACTGCCTGTTCCAGTTATATGGAGACTGTCTGTTCCAGTTATGCTGAAGCTGTCTGTTACAGTTATAGTGAGACTGTCTGTTCCAGTTATATTGAGACTGTCTGTTCCAGTTATACTGAGACTGTCTGTTCCAGTTATGCTGAGATTGTCTGTTCCTGTTATACTGAGACTGTCACTTCCAGTTATAGGGAGACTCTCTGCTCCAGTTATACTGAGAATATCTGTTCCACCTATACTGAGACTGTCTTTTCCAGTTATACTGGGACTGTCTGTTCCAGTTATACTGAGACTGTCTGTTCACGTTATATTGAAACTGTCTGTTCCAGTTATACTGAGATTGGCTGTTCCTGTTATATTGAGACTCTATGTTCCAGTTATACTGACACTGTCTGCTCCAGTTATACTATGTCTGTCTGTTCCAGTTATGCTAAGACAGTCTGTTCCAGTTGAACTGAGACTGTCTGTTCCAATTATACTGAGACTGTCTGTTCCAGTTATACTGAGACTGTCTGTTCCAAATAATGAGACAGTCTGCTTCAGTTATACTATGTCTGTCTGTTCCAGTTATGCTAAGACTGTCTGTTCCAGTTATACTGAGACTGTCTGTTCCAATTATACTGAGACTGTCTGTTGCAGTTATACTGAGACTGTCTGCACCAGTTACACTGAGACTGTCTGTTCCAGTTATAGTGAGACTGTCTGTTCCAGTTATACTGAGACTGTCTGCTTCAGTTATACTATGTCTGTCTGTTCCAGTTATGCTAAGACAGTCTGTTTCAGTTATATTGAGACTGTCTGTACCAGTTATACTGCGACTGCCTCTTCCAGTTATATGGAGACTGTAAGTTCCATTTATACTGAGACTGTCTGCTCCAGTTATACTAAGACTGTCTGTTCCAGTTATACTGAGAATGTCTGTTCCATTTGTACTGAGACGGTCTGCTCCAGTTCTACTGAGACTGACTGCTCTAGTTATACTGAGACAGTCTGTTCCAGTTATACTGGGGCTGTCTGTTCCAGTTATACTGAGAGTGTCTGTTCCACTTATACTGAGACTCTCTGTTCCAGTTATATTGAAACTGTCTGTTCCAGTTATACTGAGACTGTCTGTTCCAGTTATACTGAGACTGTCTTCTCCAGTTAAACTGAGTCTGTCTGTTCCAGTTATGCTGAGTCTGTCTGCTCCAGTTATACTGAGACTGTCTGCTCCAGTTCTAATGAGACTGCCTGCTCTAGTTATACGGAGACAGTCTGTTCCAATTATACTGGGACTGTCTGTTCCAGTTATACTGAGACTGTCTGTTCCACTTATACTGAGACTCTCTGTTCCAGTTATATTGAAACTGTCTGTCCTAGTAATACTGACACTGTCTGTCCAAGTTAAAGTGAGACTGTCTGATCCAGTTATATTGTGACTGTCTGTTCCAGTTATACTGAGTCTCTCTGTTCCAGTTATATTGAAATTGTCTGTTCCAGTTATACTGAGACTGTCTGTTCCAGTTATACTGAGACTGCTCCAGTTGTACTGAGACTGTCTTCTTCAGTTAAACTGAGTCTGTCTGTTCCAGTTATGCTGAGTCTGTCTGCGCCTGTTATACCGACACTGTCTGTTCTAGTTATACTGAGACTGTCTGTTCCAGTTATACTGAGGCTGTCTGCTCCAGTTCTACTGAGACTGCCTGCTCTAGTTATACTGAGGCAGTCTATTCCAGTTATACTGAGACTGTCTGTTCCACTTATACTGAGACACTCTGTTCAAGTTATATTGAAACTGTCTGCCCCAGTTATGCTGAATCTGTCTGTACCATTTATAGTGAGACTGTCTCTTCCAGTTATACTGAGACTGCCTGATTCAGTTATATTGAGACTGTCTGTACCAGTTCTACTGCCACTGCCTGTTCCAGTTATATGGAGAATGTCTGTTCCAGTTATACTGAAACTGTCTGTTCCAGTTATAGTGAGACTGTCTGTTCCAGTTATGCTGAGATTGTCTGTTCCTGTTATACTGAGACTGTCACTTCCAGTTATAGGGAGACTGTCTGCTCCAGTTATACTGAGAATATCTGTTCCACCTATACTGAGACTGTCTGTTCCAGTTATACTGGGACTGTCTGTTCCAGTTATACTGAGACTGTCTGTTCACGTTATATTGAAACTGTCTGTTCCAGTTATACTGAGATTGGCTGTTCCTGTTATATTGAGACTCTCTGTTCCAGTTATACTGAGACTGTCTGCTCCAGTTATACTATGTCTGTCTGTTCCAGTTATGCTAAGTCAGTCTGTTCCAGTTGAACTGAGACTGTCTGTTCCAATTATACTGAGACTGTCTGTTCCAGTTATACTGAGACTGTCTGTTCCAGTTATACTGAGACTGTCTGCTCCAGTTACACTGAGACTGTCTGTTCCAGTTACACTGAGAATGTGTGTTCCAGTTATACTGAGACTGTCTGCTCCAGTTACACTGAGACAGTCATTTCCAGTTATACTGAGAAAGTGTGTTCCAGTTATACTGAGATTTTCTGTTCCAGTTATACTGAGACAGTCTGTTCCAGTTATACTGAGACTGTCTTCTGCAGTTATACTGAGTCTGTCTGTTCCAGTTTTTTGAGAGTGTCTGTTCCAGTTATAATGAGATTGTCTGCTCCAGTTATACTATGTTTGTCTGTTCCAGTTATGCTAAGACGGTCTGTTCCAGCTATACTGAGACTGTCTGTTCCAATTATACTGAAACTGTCTGTTCCAGTTATAGTGAGACTGTCTGCTCCAGTTATACAGAGAATGTCTGTTCCAGTTATAATGAGACTGTCTGTTTCAGTTATATTGAGACTGTCTGTACCAGTTATACCGTGACTGCCTGTTCCAGTTATATGGAGACTGTCTGTTCCAGTTATACTGAAACTCTCTGTTACAGTTATAGTGAGACTGTCACATCCAGTTATAGTGAAACTGTCTGTTCCAGTTATACTGACACTGTCTGTTCCAATTATACTGAGGCTGTATGTTCCAGTTATACTGAGACTGTCTGCTCCAGTTATACTAAGACTGCTCCAGTTATACTGAGAATATCTGTTCCACCTATACTGAGACTGTCTGTTCCAGTTATACTGGGACTGTTTGTTCCAGTTATACTGAGACTCTCTGTTCCCGTTATATTGAAACTGTCTGTTCCAGTTGTACTGAGACTGTCTGTTCCAGTTATACTGAGACTGTCTGTTCCAGTTATACTGAGACTGTCTGTACCAGTTATACTGAGGCTGTCTGTTCCAGTTATACTGAGACTGTCTGTTCCAGTTATACTGAGGCTGTCTGCTCCAGTTCTACTGAGACTCTCTGTCCCAGTTATACTGAAACTGTCTGTTCCCGTTATAGTGAGACTGTCTGATCCAGTTATATTGAGACAGTCCGTACCAGTTATACTGAGGCTGTATGTTCCATTTATACTGAGATTGTCTGTTCCAGTTAAATTGAGACTGTCTGCTCCAGTTATACTGAGTCTGTCTGTTCCAGTTATACTGATACTGTCTGTTCCAGTTATACTGAGACTGTCTGTTCCAGTTCTACTGAGACTGCCTGCTCTAGTTATACTGAGACAGTCTGTTCCAGTTATACTGGGACTGTCTGCTCAATTTATACTGGGACTGTCTCTTCCAGTTATACTGAGACTGTCTCTTCCAGTTACAGCATATGGAGACTGTCTGTCCCAGTAATACTGAGAATGTCTATTCGAGTTACAGTGAGACTGTCTGTTCCAGTTATACTGAGATTGTCTGTTCCAGTAATACTGACTGTCTGCTCCAGTTCTACTGAGTCTGTCTGTTCCAGTTATACTGAGACTGTCTGCTCCATTTACACTAAGTCTGTCTGTTCCAGTTATACTGAAACTGTCTGTTCCAGTTAAACTGAGACTGTCTGCTCCAGTTATATTGAGACTGTCTGTTCCAGTTATACTGAGACTGTCTGTTCCAGTTATACTGAGACTGCTCCAGTTATACTGAGACTGCCTTAACTCAGCAGGTCAGGCAACATCCGTGGAGAGAAATTTGTGTTGACGTTTCCGGTTGAAACCCTTCTTCAAAACTGCCTGTTCCAGTTATACTGAGTCTGTCTGCGCCTGTTATACTGAGACTGTCTGTTCCAGTTATACTGAGATTGTCTGTTCCAGTTATACTGAGACTGTCTGTTCCAGTTATACCGAGGCTGTCTGCTCCAGTTCGACTGAGACTGTCTGTCCCAGTTATACTGGAGCTGTCTGTTCCAGATATAGTGAGACTGTCTGATCCAGTTATATTGAGACTGTCTGTACCAGTAATACTGAGGCTGTATGTTCCAGTTAAATTGAGACTGTCTGCTCCAGTTATACTGAGTCTGTCTGTTCCTGTTATACTGAGACTGTCTGTTCCAGTTATACTGAGACTGTCTGTTCCAGTTATACTGAGACTGTCTGTTCCAGTTATACTGAGTCTGTCTGTTCCTGTTATACTGAGACTGTCTGTTCCAGTTATACTGAGACTGTCTCTTCCAGTTATACTGGGACTGTCTGTTCCAGTTATACTGAGACTGTCTGTTCCAGTTATACTGAGACTGTCTGTACATGTTATATTGAAACTGTCTGTTCCAGTTATACTGAGGTTGGCTGTTCCAGTTATACTGAGACTCTCTGTTCCAGTTATACTGAGACTGTCTGCTCCAGTTATACTATGTCTGTCTGTTCCAGTTATGCTAAGACGGTCTGTTCCAGTTGGACTGAGACTGTCTTTTCCAATTATACTGAGACTGTCTGTTCCAGTTATACTGAGACTGTCTGTTCCAGTTATACTGAGACTGTCTGCTCCAGTTACACTGAGACTGTCTGTTCCAGTTATACTGAGAATGTGTGTTCCAGTTATACTGAGATTGTCTGTTCCAGTTATACTGAGACAGTCTGTTCCAGTTATACTGAGACAGTCTTTTCCAGTTATACTGAGACTCTCTTCTGCAGTTATACTGAGTCTGTCTGTTCCAGTTATATTGAGACTGTCTGTTCCAGTTATAATGAGACTGTCTGCTCCAGTTATACTATGTCTGTCTGTTCCAGTTATGCTAAGACTGTCTGTTCCAGTTATACTGAGACTGTCTGTTCCAATTATACTGAGACTGTCTGTTGCAGTTATACTGAGACTGTCTGCTCCAGTTACACTGAGACTGTCTTTTCCAGTTATCGTGAGACTGTCTGTTCCAGTTATACTGAGAATGTCTGTTCCAGTTATAGTGAGACTGTCTGTTTCAGTTATATTGAGACTGTCTGTACCAGTTATACTGTGACTGCCTGTTCCAGTTATATGGAGACTGTCTGTTCCAGTTATACTGACACTGTCTGTTCCAATTATACTGAGGCTGTATGTTCCATTTATACTGAGACTGTCTGCTCCAGTTATACCAAGACTGTCTGCTCCAGTTATACTGAGAATATCTGTTCCACCTTGAAATAAAGAATAGATTTGCCTTCCAAAGCTAGGCTTTATTAACTTTAAAATCAGCAGCATATCTTTCCACATCCAGTCCCAACTAAGCTAGAAAAGGACTGAATTTAAGGTAGCCACAACACATCATGTGATCATCAACTACCAATGAGATTACAACACATATCCCAAGGCAGCTAACAAACAACGAATCACAATACTTTTACTAATCAAGGAATAATCACCACATTCACCCCTCCTTTTAAAATATACTCCAACCTAATAACTTTTACAATTTACAATTAATTATTTACAACTAAACTATGCACGAGAATAAAACTATTTACATAACACAATACTAAATGAACAACAACAAATAATAACATTACGCATAAGTATTAAGTATCTCTCAACTAAAACAATATACTATAATATTTCAACAATTTTTAAAACATTACTATCAATTTAAAAGTCCATTTTCAATCGGTCGACCGGATATCTTGTTCGTGTCGACCTTCTTAACCTTGGTGAAATTCCTTGCCCTCCCACGCCAGAAGGCACAGAAGTATCTTTAACAGGAAGGCTATCCATATCCCGATTCTCAATGGTTTCTGGATTAGAAATCCCATCAGAAGATGAACTAGGACGGTCATAAACATCTATCAAAGGCTGACTAATAGAAGTATGATTATCTGCAATCGGATTGGAAATATTCGTAGTATCTGTAACAGCATCCACATTATCCAAATCATGACCATTATTAACTTTCTCAGAAGAGGGCTGGCCCCCACAAGGAGCCAAGTCTTTAATTGAAACAGTACTTTCTTTCCCATCTTGGAATCGAATATGAGCATATTGGGAATTTGCCTCCAACAGCTCCACCTCCTCCACCAAGGGGTCATATTTTGACAATCTAACATGACGTCGAAGCAACACAGGTCCCTGCATAGTAAGCCATGAAGGTACCGAATATCCCATAGTAGATCTCCGCGGATAATTAAAGAGCCTTTCATGGGGGGTCACATTAGTAGCCGTTGAAAGCAATGATCTAATGGAATGCAGGGCATCAGGCAGCACCATTTCCCACTGTGTATTCTTAAGGTTCCGGGATGTCAACGCCAACATAACTGCCTTCCAGATCACCCCATTGTATCGTTCATACTGTCCATTACCCTGGGGATTATACGGGGTAGTTCTACTAGTAGAAATTCCCCGACTCTGAAGGTATTTCTTCAACTGGGAAGACATAAAAGAACTTCCCTGATCCGAATGGATATACGCAGGCATCCCAAAGATGACAAAAAGTTGAGTCAAACATTTAATAACTGTAGCAGCTGATACATCTGCACAAGGAAAAGCAAAAGGGAACCTTGAAAACTCGTCCACAACAGTAAATATATATCGGTTTTGAGTAGTTGAAGGAAGAGGTCCCTTAAAATCAACACTCAAACGTTCAAAAGGAGAAGTAGCCTTTATAAGATGAGCTCGTTGAGGCTTAAAGAAATTCGGTTTACACCGAGCACAGATAGAACATGATGAAGTCATCCGCTTGATGTCTTCAACTGAAAAAGGCAAGTTCTTACTGCGTACAAAGTGTATCATCCTCGTAACCCCAGGATGGCATAAGGCATTGTGAAGATTAATAAGCGTATCTCCGTGAATCACAGAACAATAAGCCCTCGACAGTGCATCAGCAGCAACATTATCCTTCCCCGGACGATAAACTATGTCAAAATGGTAACATGCCAACTCAATCCTCCATCTCATTATTTTATCATTTTTAATCTTTCCAAAATGTTTAACATCAAACATAAAGGACACAGATTTTTGATCAGTTACCAACGTGAAATGTCGCCCCGATAAATAATGTCTCCATTTACGCAATGCTTCTACTATTGCGTATGCCTCTTTTTCTATTGAGGAATGTCTTTTTTCACTATTATTCAAAGTACGTGAGAAAAAGGCCACAGGTCTTCCATTTTGGTTCAAGGTAGCCCCAATTGCAAAATCCGAAGCATCCATCTCAATCACAAAGGGAACCTGCTCATCAATGGAATGCACAACTGCTCCTAAAATATCCTTTTTAAAATTCTCAAAACATGTCCTGGCCTCCCATGATAGAGGATATGTCGTAACCCGAATAAGAGGCCGGATCTTCTGTGAAAAATTTGCAATCCAATTAGAATAATAAGAAAACAGTCCAACAACTCGTTGCAAAGCCTTAGAATTAGTAGGACAAGGTAAATCGATCAATGGTCGCAGACGTTCTGGATCTGGTTTAATCTTATTTCCCGAAATAATATACCCCAATAGATTTACCTCAGTAGTCGAAAAGATACATTTCTCTTTGTTAAAAGTTAAACCAGCTTTTTCCGCAGCTTGAAGGAATCTTTTTAAATTAGAATCATGCTCCACCCTTGATTTGCCACACACTGTGATGTCATCTAAGTATGAAAAGGTGTCAGAGAGGGAGTTATCACTTATAAAAGCATCCATTGCCCGTTGAAAACAAGCAACACCATTAGTAACACCAAATGGTATTCGGCAAAACTGATACAGCTTTCCACCAGCCTCAAAGGCCGTATATGGTTGATCCTTCTTAACAATAGGAATCTGATGATAAGCACTCTTTAAATCAATAGCGCTAAAAGCTTTATACTGAGATACTTTATTGATAAGCTCATCAATCTTAGGCAAAGGGTACGCGTCTAATTGAGTATACCTATTAATAGTTTGGGAATAGTCTATCACCATTCGTTTCTTGTGTCTCATTAGTCGTGACAACTACCTGTGCTCGCCAAGGCGAACAACTAGGTTCAATGATTCCTTCCAATAGGAGACGTTGAACTTCAGAATTAATAAATTCTCTATCCTGACTACTATATCTTCTTGACTTGGTAGCAATTGGCTTACAATCTGACATCAAATTGGAAAAAAGTGATAATGGAGGAATAAAGAGGTTAATCCACAAATAGATAAAGGTGGCTTAGTCCCTCCAAATGAAAGACTAAGAGACTCGTGTAACTGAAGCACATCATGTCCAATCAAAATATCCGCACAGAGATTAGGCAAAACAGATAGGCGTATATCAGTATACGTATTACCTAGAAGAACCATTTTCACAAAGCAACAACCAGCTATTTGTGAAGTAAGGGTCGTCTGAGCCATACACACCTGATACGTAACAGGCGAAATTTTCAAATGCTTCTCCTTCGCAAACTGAAGACTTATAAAACTCTCAGTACTGCCCGTATCTATAAGGGCCTTCACTTCCAACCCATTAACTTGAGCCGTAACTATAGCTTTGTTTAGGCCATGAGCAAATGCAGCAGAAATTGATGCAATAAACGCCCTATCTAAAGGCTGAATAGTCACAGAAGAGGTAGTGGAGGAAGACCCTCCCACACCAGGAGAAGGGAAGGTAATTGAACCTGATGATTTGCACACACGTGCATAATGACCTCTCTTGCCGCATTTACTACACACAGCCTCCCGAGCAGGACACTTCAGACGAGGGTGCCGGATATTCCCACAAAAATAACACTTCTGAATCCTAGAGGCAACGGCCGCCGAAGTAGAAACTGTTTCAAAATCTAGTAAACCACTCCCATCAAGTCCACATAATTCCTTTTCATCCGAAACTGCCGAAACCATAGTCGCAGGCCGATTAAAAAGAGCATAAGAATCCGAACTTCTCTGAGCCACATCCAATGTAGAAGCTTGCTCAAAAGCACTTTTAAGATCCAGAGTCTTATTTTCTAACAACCGCTGACGAATTGATCTAGACAGTAATCCATTAATAAAAGCATCCCGTACCGATTCGTCCTTATATTCTTCAGCCGTCACAGCCTTATAATTACAGTCAACACTAAGGCACCGAAGTGCTTGTAAATAAGTATCCAAAGATTCTCCCACTTGCTGCCTACGGGCAGATAGAAGATGACGTGCAAATACCTCATTCTTTGGTTTAAAAAAAATCTTTTCCAATGTAGAAATAGCCTCTTCATAAGTTTTACAGTGCAAAATATCTTTATATACATCCGGGTCAATGTAGTTGATCAGCATATTCAGCTTATTTAGAGCCTCTTGATCAAACACGCCCAAAAAGTTTTTAAATGTACAATACCAATGTTTCCATTTATCATCCACTCCAGCAGAATTGGGGTCAGCCTTGAATCGTTCTGGTTGAAGATATCGCTCCATTCTAACAGAAAGTTAATAAATTGAAATAAAGAATAGATTTGCCTTCCAAAGCTAGGCTTTATTAACTTTAAAATCAGCAGCATATCTTTCCACATCCAGTCCCAACTAAGCTAGAAAAGGACTGAATTTAAGGTAGCCACAACACATCATGTGATCATCAACTACCAATGAGATTACAACACATATCCCAAGGCAGTTAACAAACAACGAATCACAATGCTTTTACTAATCAAGGAATAATCACCACACACCTATACTGAGACTGTCTGTTCCAGTTATACTGGGACTGTCTGTTCCAGTTATGCTGAGACAGTCTGTACCAGTTACACTGAGACTGTCTGTTCCAGTTACACTGAGATTGCCTGTTCCAGTTATACTGAGACTGTCTGTTCCAGTTATAGTGAGACTGTCTGTGCCAATTATACTGAGAATGTCTGTTCCAGTTATAGTGAGACTGTCTGTTTCAGTTATATTGAGACTGTCTGTACCAGTTATACTGTGACTGCCTGTTAGCAAGTTATATGGAGACTGTCTGTTCCAGTTATACTGAAACTGTCTGTTACAGTTATAGTGAGACTGTCTGTTCCAGTTATATTGAGACTGTCTGTTCCAGTTATGCTGAGATTTTCTGTTCCTGTTATACTGAGACTGTCACATCCAGTTATAGTAAAACTGTATGTTCCAGTTATACTGACACTGTCTGTTCCCATTATACTGAGGCTGTATGTTCCAGTTATACTGAGACTGTCTGCTCCAGTTATACCAAGACTGTCTGCTCCAGTTATACTGAGAATATCTGTTCCACCTAAATTAAGACTGTCTGTTCCAGTTATACTGCGACTGTTTGTTCCAGTTATACTGAGACTGTCTGTTCCCGTTATACTGAAACTGTCTGTTCCAGTTATACTGAGACTGTCTGTAACAGTTATACTGAGGCTGTCTGTAACAGTTATACTGAGACTGTCTGTTCCAGTTATATTGAGGCTGTCTGCTCCAGTTCTACTGAGACTCTCTGTCCCAGTTATACTGAAACTGTCTGTTCCCGTTATAGTGAGACTGTCTGATCCAGTTATATTGAGACAGTCTGTACCAGTTATACTGAGGCTGTATGTTCCATTTATACTGAGATTGTCTGTTCCAGTTAAATTGAGACTGTCTGCTCCAGTTATACTGAGTCTGTCTGTTCCAGTTATACTGAGACTGTCTGTTCCAGTTATACTGAGACTGTCTGTTCCAGTTCTACTGAGACTGCCTGCTCCAGATATACTGAGACAGTCTGTTCCAGTTATACTGAGACTGTCTGTTCAATTTATACTGGGACTGTCTCTTCCAGTTATACTGAGACTGTCTCTTCCAGTTACAGCATATGGAGACTTTCTGTCCCAGTAATACTGACACTGTCTTTTCCAGTTACAGTGAGACTGTCTGTTCCAGTTATACTGAGAATGTCTATTCCAGTTACAGTGAGACTGTCTGTTCCAGTTATACTGAGATTGTCTGTCTGCTCCAGTTCTACTGAGTCTGTCTGCTCCAGTTATATTGAGACTGTCTGTTCCAGTTTTACTGAGACTGTCTGTTCCAGTGAGACTGAGACTGTCTGTTCTAGTTATACGGAGACTGTCTGTTCCAGTTATACTGAGACTGCTCCAGTTATACTGAGACTGCCTTAACTCAGCAGGTCAGGCAACATCCGTGGAGAGAAATTTGAGTTGACGTTTCCGGTTGAAACCCTTCTTCAAAACTGTCTGTTCCAGTTATACTGAGTCTGTCTGCGCCTGTTATACTGAGACTGTCTGTTCCAGTTATACTGAGAATGTCTGTTCCAGTTAATTTGAGACTGTCTGCTCCAGTTATACTGAGACTGCCTATTCCAATTATACTGAGACTGTCTGTTCCAGTTATACTGAGACTGTCTGTTCCAGTTATACTGAGGCTGTCTGCTCCAGTTCGACTGAGACTGTCTGTCCCAGTTATACTGAAATTGTCTGTTCCAGTTATAGTGAGACTGTCTGTTCCAGTTATATTCAGACTGTCTGCTCCAGTTATGCTGAGATTTTCTGTTCCTATTATACTGAGACTGTCACATCCAGTTATAGTGAAACTGTCTGTTCCAGTTATACTGACACTGCCTGTTCCAATTATACTGAGGCTGTATGTTCCAGTTATACTGAGACTGTCTGCTCCAGTTATACTAAGACTGTCTGCACCAGTTATACTGAGAATATCTGTTCCACCTATACTGAGGCTGTCTGTTCCAGTTATACTGGGGCTGTTTGTTCCAGTTATACTGAGACTGTCTGTTCCCGTTATATTGAAACTGTCTGTTCCAGTTATACTGAGGCTGTCTGCTCCAGTTCTACTGAGACTCTGTCCCAGTTATACTGTAACTGTCTGTTCCCGTTATAGTGAGACTGTCTGATCCAGTTATATTGAGACAGTCTGTACCAGTTATACTGGGACTGTCTGTTCAATTTATACTAGGACTGTCTGTTCCAGTTATACTGAGAATGTCTATTCCAGTTACAGTGAGACTGCCTGTTCCAGTTATACTGAGATTGTCTGTTCCAGTTATATTGACTGTCTGCTCCAGTTCTACTGAGTCTGTCTGTTCCAGTTATACTGAGACTGTCTGCTCCATTTACACTAAGTCTGTCTGTTCCAGTTATACTGAAACTGTCTGTTCCAGTTAAACTGAGACTGTCTGCTCCAGTTATATTGAGACTGTCTGTTCCAGTTTTACTGAGACTGTCTGTTCCAGTTAGACTGAGACTGTCTGTTCTAGTTATACGGACACTGTCTGTTCCAGTATTACTGAGACTGCTCCAGTTATACTGAGACTGCCTTAAATCAGCAGGTCAGGCAACATCCGTGGAGAGAAATTTGAGTTGACGTTTCCGGTTGAAACCCTTCTCCAAAACTGTCTGTTCCAGTTATACTGAGTCTGTCTGCGCCTGTTATACTGAGACTGTCTGTTCCAGTTATACTGAGATTGTCTGTTCCAGTTAAATTGAGACTGTCTGCTCCAGTTATACTGAGACTGTCTATTCCAGTTATACTGAGACTGTCTGTTCCAGTTATACTGAGACTGTCTGTTCCAGTTATACCGAGGCTGTCTGCTCCAGTTCGACTGAGACTGTCTGTCCCAGTTATACTGAAACTGTCTGTTCCAGTTATAGTGAGACTGTCTGATCCAGTTATATTGAGACTGTCTGTACCAGTAATACTGAGGCTGTATGTTCCAGTTAAATTGAGACTGTCTGCTCCAGTTATACTGAGTCTGTCTGTTCCAGTTATACTGAGACTGTCTGTTCCAGTTATACTGAGACTGTCTGTTCCAGTTATACTGAGAATGTCTGTTCCAGTTATACTGAGACTGTCTGTTTCAGTTATACTGAGACTGTCTGCTCCAGTTATACTGAGAATGTCTGTTCCAGTTATACGGAGGCTGTCTGCTCCAGTTCTACTGAGACTGCCTGCTCTAGTTATATTGAGATAGTCTGCTCCAATTATACTGGGACTGTATGTTCCAGTTATACTGAGACTGTCTGTTCCACTTATACTGAGACTCTCTGTTCCAGTTATATTGGAACTGTCTGTCACAGTAATACTGACACTGTCTGTTTCAGTTAAAGTGAGACTGTCTGATCCAGTTATATTGCGACTGTCTGTACCAGTTATACTGAGACTCTCTGTTCCAGTTATATTGAAACTGTCTGTTCCAGTTATACTGAGACTGTCTGTTCCAGTTATACAGAGACTGCTCCAGTTATACTGAGACTGTCTTCTGCAGTTAAACTGAGTCTGTCTGTTCCAGTTATGCTGAGTCTGTCTGCGCCTGTTATACTGACACTGTCTGTTCTAGTTATACTGAGACTGTCTTTTCCAGTTATACTGAGGCTGTCTGCTCCAGTTCTACTGAGACTGCCTGCTCTAGTTAAGCTGAGACTGTCTGTTCCAGTTGTACTGGGACTGTCTGTTCCAGTTATACTGAGACTGTCTGTTCTACTTATACTGAGACTCTGTTCAAGTTATATTGAAACTGTCTGTCCCAGTAATACTGAATCTGTCTGTACCAGTTATAGTGAGACTGTCTCATCCAGTCATATTGAGACTGTCTGTTCCAGTTATTATGAGACTGTCTGCTCCAGTTATACTATGTCTGTCTGTTCCAGTTATGCTAAGACTGTCTGTTCCATTTATACTGAGACTGTCTGTTCCAATTATACTGAGACTGTCCGTTGCAGTTATACTGAGACTGTCTGCTCCAGTTACACTGAGACTGTGACATCCATTTATAGTGAGACTGTCTGTTCCAGTTATACTGACACTGTCTGTTCCAGTTATACTGAGGCTGTATGTTCCAGTTATACTGAGACTGTCTGCTCCAGTTATACTCAGACTGTCTGCTCCAGTTATACTGAGAATATCTGTTCCACCTATACTGAGAGTGTCTGTTCCAGGGATACTGGGACTGTCTGTTCCAGTTATACTGAGACAGTCTGTACCAGTTACACTGAGACTGTCTGTTCCAGTTATACTGAGATTGTCTGTTCCAGTTATACTGAGACTGTCTGCTCCAGTTCTACTGAGACTGCCTGTTCTAGTTATACTGAGACAGTCTGTTCCAGTTATACTGAGACAGTCTGTTCCAGTTATACTGAGACTGTCTGTTCCAGTTATACTGAGGCTCTCTGCTCCAGTTGTACTGAGACTGTCTGTCCCAGTTATACTGAAACTGTCTGTTCCAGTTATAGTGAGACTGTCTGATCCAGTTATATTGAGATAGTCTGTACCAGTTATACTGAGGCTGTATGTTCCAGTTATACGGAGAATGTCTGTTCCAGTTATACTGAGACTGTCTGCTCCAGTTCTACTGAGACTGCCTGCTGTAGTTATACTGAGACAGTCCATTCCAATTATACTGAGACTGTATGTTCCAGTTATACTGAGACTGTCTGTTCCACTTATACTGAGACTCTCCGTTCCAGTTATATTGAAACTGTCTGTCCCAGTAATACTGACACTGTCTGTTCCAGTTAAAGTGAGACTGTCTGATCCAGTTATATTGCGACTGTCTGTACCAGTTATACTGAGACTCTCTGTTCCAGTTATATTGAAACTGTCTGTTCCAGTTATACTGAGACTGTCTGTTCCAGTTATAAAGAGACTGCTCCCGTTATACTGAGACTGTCTTCTCCAGTTAAACTGTGTCTGTCTGTTCCAGTTATGCTGAGTCTGTCTGCGCCTGTTATACTGACACTGTCTGTTCTAGTTATACTTAGACTGTCTGTTCCAGTTATACTGAGGCTGTCTGCTGCAGTTTTACTGAGACTGCCTGCTCTAGTAAAACTGAGACAGTCTGTTCCAGTTGTACTGGGACTGTCTGTTCCAGTTATATTGAGACTGTCTGTTCCAGTTATACTGAGACTGTCTGTTCCAGTTATGCTGAGATTGTCTGTTCCTGTTATACTGAGACTGTCACTTCCCGTTATCGGGAGACTGTCTGCTCCAGTTATACTGAGAATATCTGTTCCACCTGTACTGAGACTGTCTGTTCCAGTTATACTGGGACTGTCTGTTCCAGTTATACTGAGACTGTCTGTACATGTTATATTGAAACTGTCTCTTCCAGTTATACCGAGGTTGGCTGTTCCAGTTATACTGAGACTGTCTGCTCCAGTTATACTATGTCTGTCTGTTCCAGTTATGCTAAGACTGTCTGTTCCATTTGTACTGAGACTGTCTTGTCCAATTATACTGAGACTGACTGTTCCAGTTATACTGAGACTGTCTGTTCCAGTTATACTGAGACTGTCTGCTCCAGTTACACTGAGACTGTCTGTTCCAGTTATACTGAGAATGTCTGTTCCAGTTATACTGAGACAGTCTGTTCCAGTTATACTGAGACTGTCTTCTGCAGTTATACTGAGTCTGTCTGTTCCAGTTATATTGAGACTGTCTGTTCCAGTTATTATGAGACTGTCTGCTGCAGTTATACTATGTCTGTCTGTTCCAGTTATGCTAAGACTGTCTGTTCCATTTATACTGAGACTGTCTGTTCCAATTATACTGAGACTGTCTGCTCCAGTTACACTGAGACTGTCTGTTCCAGTTATAGTGAGACTGTCTGTTCCAGTTATACTGAGAATGTCTGTTCCAGTTATAGTGAGACTGTCTGTTTCATTTGTATTGAGACTGTCTGTACCAGTTATACTGCGACTGCCTGTTCCAGTTATATGGAGACTGTCTGTTCCAGTTATACTGAAACTGTCTGTTACAGTTATAGTGAGACTGTCTGTTCCAGTTATATTGAGACTGTCTGTTCCAGTTATGCTGAGATTTTCTGTACCTGTTATCCTGAGACTGTGACATCCATTTATAGTGAGACTGTCTGTTCCAGTTATACTGACTCTGTCTGTTCCAATTATACTGAGGCTGTATGTTCCAGTTATACTGAGGCTGTCTGCTCCAGTTATAGTAAGACTGTCTGCTCCAGCTATACTGAGAATATCTGTTCCACCTATACTGAGACTGTCTGTTCCAGTTATACTGGGACTGTCTGTTCCAGTTATAATGAGACAGTCTGTACCAGTTACACTGAGACTGTCTGTTCCAGTTATACTGAGATTGTCTGTTCCAGTTATACTGAGACAGTCTGTTCCAGTTATACTGAGACTGTCTGTTCCAGTTATACTGAGACTGTCTGTTCCAGTTATAGTGAGACTGTCTGTTCCAGTTATACTGAGAATGTCTGTTCCAGTTATAGTGAGACTGTCTGTTTCAGTTATATTGTGACTGTCTGTACCAGTTATACTGTGACTGCCTGTTCCAGTTATATGGAGACTGTTCGTTCCAATTATACTGAAACTGTCTGTTACACTTATGGTGAGACTGTCTGCTCCAGTTATATTCAGACTGTCTGCTCCAGTTATGCTGAGATTTTCTGTTCCTATTATACTGAATGTCACATCCAGTTATAGTGAAACTGTCTGTTCCAGTTATACTGACACTGTCTGTTCCAATTATACTGAGGCTGTATGTTCCAGTTATACTGAGACTGTCTGCACCAGTTATACTGAGAATATCTGTTCCACCTATACTGAGGCTGTCTGTTCCAGTTATACTGGGGCTGTTTGTTCCAGTTATACTGAGACTGTCTGTTCCCGTTATATTGAAACTGTCTGTTCCAGTTATACTGAGGCTGTCTGCTCCAGTTCTACTGAGACTCTCTGTCCCAGTTATACTGTAACTGTCTGTTCCCGTTATAGTGAGACTGTCTGATCCAGTTATATTGAGACAGTCTGTACCAGTTATACTGGGACTGTCTGTTCAATTTATACTAGGACTGTCTGTTCCAGTTATACTGAGAATGTCTATTCCAGTTACAGTGAGACTGTCTGTTCCAGTTATACTGAGACTGTCTGTTCCAGTTATATTGACTGTCTGCTCCAGTTCTACTGAGTCTGTCTGTTCCAGTTATACTGAGACTGTCTGCTCCATTTACACTAAGTCTGTCTGTTCCAGTTATACTGAAACTGTCTGTTCCAGTTTTACTGAGACTGTCTGTTCCAGTTAGACTGAGACTGTCTGTTCTAGTTATACGGACACTGTCTGTTCCAGTATTACTGAGACTGCTCCAGTTATACTGAGACTGCCTTAACTCAGCAGGTCAGGCAACATCCGTGGAGAGAAATTTGAGTTGACGTTTCCGGTTGAAACCCTTCTTCAAAACTGTCTGTTCCAGTTATACTGAGTCTGTCTGCGCCTGTTATACTGAGACAGTCTGTTCCAGTTATACTGAGATTGTCTGTTCCAGTTAAATTGAGACTGTCTGCTCCAGTTACACTGAGACTGTCTATTCCAGTTATACTGAGACTGTCTGTTCCAGTTATACTGAGACTGTCTGTTCCAGTTATACCGAGGCTGTCTGCTCCAGTTCGACTGAGACTGTCTGTCCCAGTTATACTGAAACTGTCTGTTCCAGTTATAGTGAGACTGTCTGATCCAGTTATATTGAGACTGTCTGTACCAGTAATACTGAGGCTGTATGTTCCAGTTAAATTGAGACTGTCTGCTCCAGTTATACTGAGTCTGTCTGTTCCAGTTATACTGAGACTGTCTGTTCCAGTTATACTGAGAATGTCTGTTCCAGTTATACTGAGACTGTCTGTTCCAGTTATACTGAGACTGTCTGCTCCAGTTATACTGAGAATGTCTGTTCCAGTTATACTGAGGCTGTCTGCTCCAGTTCTACTGAGACTGCCTGCTCTAGTTATACTGAGATAGTCTGCTCCAATTATACTGGGACTGTATGTTCCAGTTATACTGAGACTGTCTGTTCCACTTATACTGAGACTCTCTGTTCCAGTTATATTGGAACTGTCTGTCACAGTAATACTGACACTGTCTGTTCCAGTTAAAGTGAGACTGTCTGATCCAGTTATATTGCGACTGTCTGTACCAGTTATACTGAGACTCTCTGTTCCAGTTATATTGAAACTGTCTGTTCCAGTTATACTGAGACTGTCTGTTCCAGTTATACAGAGACTGCTCCAGTTATACTGAGACTGTCTTCTGCAGTTAAACTGAGTCTGTCTGTTCCAGTTATGCTGAGTCTGTCTGCGCCTGTTATACTGACACTGTCTGTGCTAGTTATACTGAGACTGTCTTTTCCAGTTATACTGAGGCTGTCTGCTCCAGTTCTACTGAGACTGCCTGCTCTAGTTAAGCTGAGACTGTCTGTTCCAGTTGTACTGGGACTGTCTGTTCCAGTTATACTGAGACTGTCTGTTCTACTTATACTGAGACTCTCTGTTCAAGTTATATTGAAACTGTCTGTCCCAGTAATACTGAATCTGTCTGTACCAGTTATAGTGAGACTGTCTCATCCAGTCATATTGAGACTGTCTGTTCCAGTTGTACTGAGACTGTCTGTTGCAGTTATACTTGGACTGTCTGTTCCAGTTATAGTGAGACTGTCTGTTCCAGTTATACTGAGACTGCCTTTTGCAGTTAGTGAGACTGTCTGTTTCAGTTATATTGAGACTGTCTGTAACAGTTAACCTGCGACAGACTGTTCCAGTTATATGGAGACTGTCTGGTCCAGCTATACTGAAACTGTCTGTTACAGTTATAGTGAGACTGTCTGTTCCAGTTATATTGAGACTGTCTGTTCCATTTATACTGAGACTGTCTGCTCCAGTTACACTGAGACTGTCTGTTCAAGTTATACTGAGAATGTGTGTTCCAGTTATACTGAGATTGTCTGTTCCAGTTATACTGAGACAGTCTGTTCCAGTTATACTGAGACAGTCTTTTCCAGTTATACCGAGACTGTCTTCTGCAATTATAATGATTCTGTCTGTTCCAGTTATATTGAGACTGTCTGTTCCAGTTATTATGAGACTGTCTGCTCCAGTTATACTATGTCTGTCTGTTCCAGTTATGCTAAGACTGTCTGTTCCATTTATACTGAGACTGTCTGTTCCAATTATACTGAGACTGTCCGTTGCAGTTATACTGAGACTGTCTGCTCCAGTTACACTGAGACTGTGACATCCATTTATAGTGAGACTGTCTGTTCCAGTTATACTGACACTGTCTGTTCCAGTTATACTGAGGCTGTATGTTCCAGTTATACTGAGACTGTCTGCTCCAGTTATACTAAGACTGTCTGCTCCAGTTATACTGAGAATATCTGTTCCACCTATACTGAGAGTGTCTGTTCCAGGGATACTGGGACTGTCTGTTCCAGTTATACTGAGACAGTCTGTACCAGTTACACTGAGACTGTCTGTTCCAGTTATACTGAGATTGTCTGTTCCAGTTATACTGAGACTGTCTGCTCCAGTTCTACTGAGACTGCCTGTTCTAGTTATACTGAGACAGTCTGTTCCAGTTATACTGAGACAGTCTGTTCCAGTTATACTGAGACAGTCTGTTCCAGTTATACTGAGACTGTCTGTTCCAGTTATACTGAGGCTCTCTGCTCCAGTTGTACTGAGACTGTCTGTCCCAGTTATACTGAAACTGTCTGTTCCAGTTATAGTGAGACTGTCTGATCCAGTTATATTGAGATAGTCTGTACCAGTTATACTGAGGCTGTATGTTCCAGTTATACGGAGAATGTCTGTTCCAGTTATACTGAGACTGTCTGCTCCAGTTCTACTGAGACTGCCTGCTGTAGTTATACTGAGACAGTCCATTCCAATTATACTGAGACTGTATGTTCCAGTTATACTGAGACTGTCTGTTCCACTTATACTGAGACTCTCCGTTCCAGTTATATTGAAACTGTCTGTCCCAGTAATACTGACACTGTCTGTTCCAGTTAAAGTGAGACTGTCTGATCCAGTTATATTGCGACTGTCTGTACCAGTTATACTGAGACTCTCTGTTCCAGTTATATTGAAACTGTCTGTTCCAGTTATACTGAGACTGTCTGTTCCAGTTATAAAGAGACTGCTCCCGTTATACTGAGACTGTCTTCTCCAGTTAAACTGTGTCTGTCTGTTCCAGTTATGCTGAGTCTGTCTGCGCCTGTTATACTGACACTGTCTGTTCTAGTTATACTTAGACTGTCTGTTCCAGTTATACTGAGGCTGTCTGCTCCAGTTTTACTGAGACGGCCTGCTCTAGTTAAACTGAGACTGTCTGTTCCAGTTGTACTGGGACTGTCTGTTCCAGATATACTGAGACTGTCTGTTCCACTTATACTGAGACTCTCTGTTCAAGTTACATTGAAACTGTCTGTCCCAGTTATACTGAATCTGTCTGTACCAGTTATAGTGAGACTGTCTCATCCAGTTATATTGAGACTGTCTGTTCCAGTTATACTGAGACTGTCTGTTGCAGTTATACTTGGACTGTCTGTTCCAGTTATAGTGAGACTGTCTGTTCCAGTTATACTGAGACTGCCTTTCGCAGTTAGTGAGACTGTCTGTTTCAGTTATATTGAGACTGTCTGTAACAGTTAAACTGCGACTGCCTGTTCCAGTTATATGGAGACTGTCTGATCCAGTTATACTGAAACTGTCTGTTACAGTTATAGTGAGACTGTCTGTTCCAGTTATATTGAGACTCTCTGTTCCAGTTATGCTGAGATTGTCTGTTCCTGTTATACTGAGACTGTCACTTCCAGTTATAGGGAGACTGTCTGCTCCAGTTATACTGAGAATATCTGTTCCACCTATACTGAGACTGCCTGTTCCAGTTATACTGGGACTGTCTGTTCCAGTTATACTGAGACTGTCTGTCCATGTTATATTGAAACTGTCTGTTCCAGTTATACTGAGGTTGGCTTTTCCAGTTATACTGAGACTCTCTGTTCCAGTTATACTGAGACTGTCTGCTCCAGTTATACTATGTCTGTCTGTTCCAGTTATGCTAAGACTGTCTGTTCCAGTTGTCCTGAGACTGTCTTTTCCAATTATACTGAGACTGTCTGTTCCAGTTATACTGAGACTGTCTGCTCCAGTTACACTGAGACTGTCTGTTCCAGTTATACTGAGAATGTCTGTTCCAGTTATACTGAGACAGTCTGTTCCAGTTATACTGAGACAGTCTTTTCCAGTTATACTGAGACTGTCTTCTGCAGTTATACTGAGTCTGTCTGTTCCAGTTATATTGAGACTGTCTGTTCCAGTTATTATGAGACTGTCTGCTCCAGTTATACTATGTCTGTCTGTTCCAGTTATGCTAAGACTGTCTGTTCCATTTAAACTGAGACTGTCTGTTCCAATTATACTGAGACTCTCTGTTGCAGTTATACTGAGACTGTCTGCTCCAGTTACACTGAGACTGTCTGTTCCAGTTATAGTGAGACTGTCTGTTCCAGTTATACTGAGAATGTCTGTTCCAGTTATACTGAGACTGTCTGCTCCAGTTACACTGAGACTGTCTGTTCCAGTTATACTGAGAATGAGTGTTCCAGTTATACTGAGATTGTCTGTTCCAGTTATACTGAGATTGTCTGTTCCAGTTATACTGAGACTGTCTTCTGCAGTTATACTGAGTCTGTCTGTTCCAGTTATATTGAGAGTGCCTGTTCCAGTTATAATGAGACTGTCTGCTGCAGTTATACTATGTTTGTCTGTTCCAGTTATGCTAAGACTGTCTGTTCCATTTATACTGAGACTGTATGTTCCAATTATACTGAGACTCTCTGTTGCAGTTATACTGAGACTCTCTGCTCCAGTTACACTGAGACTGTCTGTTCCTGTCATAGTGAGACTGTCTGTTCCAGTTATACTGAGAATGTCTGTACCAGTTATAGTGAGACTGTCTGTTTCAGTTATATTGAGACTGTCTGTACCAGTTATACTGAAACTGTCTGTTACAGTTATAGTGAGACTGTCTGTTCCAGTTATATTGAGACTGTCTGTTCCAGTTATGCAGAGATTTTCTGTTCCTGTTATACTGAGACTGTCACATCCAGTTATAGTGAAATTGTCTGTTCCAGTTATACTGACACTGTCTGTTCCAATTATACTGAGGCTGTATGTTCCAGTTATACTGAGACTGTCTGCTCCAGTTATACTAAGACTGTCTGCTCCAGTTATACTGAGAATATCTGTTCCCGTTATACTGGGACTGTCTGTTCCAGTTATACTGAGACTCTCTGTTCCAGTTATACTGAGACTGTCTGTACCAGTTATACTGAGGCTGTCTGTTCCAATTATACTGAGACTTTCTGTTCCAGTTATACTGAGGCTGTCTGCTCCAGTTCTACTGAGACTCTCTGCCCCAGTTATACTGAAATTGTCTGTTCCAGTTATATTGAGACTGTCTGATCCAGTTATATTGAGACAGTCTGTACCAGTTATACTGAGGCTGTATGTTCCATTTATACTGAGATTGTCTGTTCCAGTTAAATTGAGACTGTCTGCTCCAGTTATACTGAGTCTGTCTGTTCCAGTTATACTGAGAATCTCTGTACCCGTTATACTGAGACTGTCTGTTCCAGTTATACTGAGAATGTCTGTTCCAGTTATACTGAGACTGTCTGCTCCAGTTCTACTGAGACTGCCTGCTCTAGTTATACTGAGACAGTCTGTTCCAGTTATACTGGGACTGTCTGTTCCACTTATACTGAGACTCTCTGTTCCAGTTATATTGAAATTGTCTGTCCCAGTAATACTGACACCGTCTGTTCCAGTTACAGTGAGACTGTCTGATCCAGTTATATTGTGACTGTCTGTACCAGTTATACTGAGACTCTCTGTTCCAGTTATATTGAAACTGTCTGTTCCAGTTATACTGAGACTGACTGTTCCAGTTATACTGAGACTGCTCCAGGTATACTGAGACTGTCTTCTCCAGTTAAACTGAGTCTCTCTGTTCCAGTTATGCTGAGTCTGTCTGCTCCTGTTTTCTGACACTGTCTGTTCTAGTTATACTGAGACTGTCTGTTCCAGTTATACTGAGGCTGTCTGCTCCAGTTCTACTGAGACTGCCTGCTCTAGATATACCAAGACAGTCTGTTCCAGTTATACTGGGACTGTCTGTTCCTGTTGTACTGAGACTGTCTGTTCCACTTATACTGAGACTCTCTGTTCAAGTTATATTGAAACTGTCTATTCCAGTTATACTGAAACTGTCTGTTACAGTTATAGTGAGGCTGTCTGTTCACGTTATATTGAAACTGTCTGTTCCAGTTATAATGAGATTGGCTGTTCCAGTTATACTGAGACTGTATGTTCCAATTATACTGCGGCTGTATGTTCCAGTTATACTGAGACTGTCTGCTCCAGTTATACTAAGACTGTCTGCTCCAGTTATACTGAGAATATCTGTTCCACCTATACTGAAACTGTCTGTTCCAGTTATACTGGGACTGCCTGTTCCAGTTATACTGGGACTGTCTGTTCCAGTTATACTATGTCTGTCTGTTCCAGTTATGCTAATACTGTCTGTTCCAGTTGTACTGAGACTGTCTGTTCCAATTATACTGAGACTGTGTGTTCCAGTTACACTGAGACTGTCTGTTCCAGTTACACTGAGACTGTCTGCTCCAGTTACACTGAGACTGTCAGTTCCAGTTATACTGAGAAAGTGTGTTCCAGTTATACTGAGATTGTCTGTTCCAGTTATACTGAGACAGTCTGTTCCAGTTATACTGAGACAGTCTGTTCCAGTTATATTGAGACTGTCTTCTGCAGTTATACTGAGTCTGTCTGTTCCAGTTATATTGAGAGTGTCTGTTCCAGTTATAATGAGACTGTCCGCTCCAGTTATACTATGTTTGTCTGTTCCAGTTATGCTAAGACTGTCTGTTCCAGTTATACTGAGACTGTCTGTTCCAATTATACTGAGACTGTCTGTTGCAGTTATACTGAGACTGTCTGCTCCAGTTACACTGAGACTGTCTGTTCCAGTTATAGTGAGACTGTCTGTTTCAGTTATATTGAGACTGTCTGTACCAGTTATACTGCGGCTGCCTGTTCCAGTTATATGGAGACTCTCTGTTCCAGTTATACTGAAACTGTCTGTTACAGTTATACTGAGACTGTCACATCCAGTTATAGTGAAACTGTCTGTTCCAGTTATACTGACACTGTCTGTTCCAATTATACTGAGGCTGTATGTTCCAGTTATACTGAGACTGTCTGCTCCAGTTATACTGAGACTGTCTGTACCAGTTATACTGAGGCTGTCTGTTCCAGTTATACTGAGACTGTCTGTTCCACTTATACTGAGACTGTCTGTTCCACTTATACTGAGACTCTCTCTTCCAGTTATATTGAAACTGTTTGTCCCAGTAATACTGACACTGTCTGTTCCAGTTATGGTGAGACTGTCTGCTCCTGTTATACTGGCACTGTCTGTTCTAGTTATACTGAGACTGTCTGTTCCACTTGTACTGAGGCTGTCTGCTCCAGTTCTACTGAGACTGCCTGCTCTAGATATACTGAGACAGTCTGTTCCAGTTATACTGGGACTGTCTGTTCAAGTTATATTGAATCTGTCTGTCCCAGTTATACTGAAAATGTCTGTTCCAGTTACAGTGAGACTGTCTCATCCAGTTATATTGAGACTTTCTGTTCCAGTTATACTGAGACTCTCTGTTGCAGTTATACTTGGACTCTCTGTTCCAGTTATAGTGAGACTTTCTGTTCCAGTTATACTGAGACTGCCTGTTCCAGTTAGAGACTGTCTGTTTCAGTTATATTGAGACTGTCTCTACCAGTTATACTGCGACTGCCTGTTCCAGTTATATGGAGACTGTCTGTTCCAGTTATACTGAAACTGTCTGTTACAGTTATAGTGAGGCTGTCTGTTCACGTTATATTGAAACTGTCTGTTCCAGTTATACTGAGATTGGCTGTTCCAGTTATACTGAGACTGTCTGTTCCAGTTATACTGAGACTGTCTGTTCCAGTTCGACTGAGACTGTCTGTTCCAATTATACTGAGACTGTCTGTTCCAGTTATACTGAGACTGTCTGTTCCAGTTATACTGAGACTGTCTGCTCCAGTTACACTGAGACTGTCTGTTCCAGTTATACTGAGACTGTCTGTTCCAGTTATGGTAAGATTGTCTGTTCCTGTTATATTGAGACTGTCACTTCCAGTTATAGGGAGACTATCTGTGCGAGTTATACTGAGACTGTCTGTTCCAATTATACTGAGTCTGTATGTTCCAGTTATACTGAGACTGTCTGCTCCAGTTATACTGAGACTGTCTGCTCCAGTTATACTAAGACTGTCTGCTCCAGTTATACTGAGAATATTTGTTCCACCTATACTGAGACTGTCTGTTCCAGTTATACTGGGACTGTCTGTTCCAGTTATACTGAGACTGTCTGTTCACGTTATATTGAAACTGTCTGTTCCAGTTATATTGAGATTGGCTGTTCCAGTTATACTGAGACTGTCTGTTCCAGTTATATTAAGACTGTCGATCCAGTTATACTATGTCGGTCTGTTTCAGTTATGCTAAGACTGTCTGTTCCAGTTGCACTGAGACTGTCTGTTCCAATTATACTGAGACTGTCTGTTCCAGTTATACTGAGACTCTCTGTTCCAGTTAGACTGAGACTGTCTGCTCCAGTTACACTGAGACTGTCCGTGCCAGCTATACTGAGACTGTCTGTTCCAGTTATTCTGAAATTGTCTGTTCCAGTTATACTGAGACAGTCTGTTCCAGTTATACTGAGACAGTCTGTTCCAGTTATACTGAGACTGTCTTCTGCAGTTATACTGAGTCTGTCTGTTCCAGTTATATTGAGACTGTCTGTTCCAGTTATGAGACTGTCTGCTCCAGTTATACTGAGACTGTCTGTTCCAGTTATACTGAGACTGTCTGCTCCAGTTACACTGAGACTGTCTGTTCCAGTTATAGTGAGACTGTCTGTTCCAGTTATAGTGAGACTTTCTGTTCCAGTTATACTGAGACTGCCTGTTCCAGTTAGTGAGACTGTCTGTTTCAGTTATATTGAGACTGTCTCTACCAGTTATACTGCGACTGCCTGTTCCAGTTATATGGAGACTTTCTGTTCCAGTTATACTGATACTGTCCGTTACAGTTATGGTGAGGCTGTCTGTTCAAGTTATATTGAAACTGTCTGTTCCAGTTATACTGAGATTGGCTGTTCCAGTTATACTGAGACTGTCTGTTCCAGTTATACTGAGACTGTCTGCTCCAGTTCTACTGAGACTGTCTGTTCCAGTTATACTGAGACTGTCTGTTCCAGTTATACTGAGACTGTCTGTTCCAGTTACACTGAGACTGTCTGTTCCAGTTATACTGAGACTGTCTGTTCGTTATACTGAGATTGTCTGTTCCAGTTATACTGAGCCAGTCTGTTCCAGTTATACTGAGACAGTCTGTTGCAGTTATACTGAGACCGTCTTCTGCAGTTACACTGAGTCTGTCTGTTCCAGTTATAATGAGACTGTCTGCTCCAGTTATACTATGTCTGTCTGTTCCAGTTATGCTAAGACTGTCTGTTCCAGTTATACTGAGACTGTCTGTTCCAGTTATACTGAGACTGTCTGTTCCAGTTACACTGAGACTGTCTGTTCCAGTTATACTGAGACTGTCTGTTCGTTATACTGAGATTGTCTGTTCCAGTTATACTGAGCCAGTCTGTTCCAGTTATACTGAGACAGTCTGGTCCAGTTATACTGAGACTGTCTTCTGCAGTTATACTGAGTCTGTCTGTTCCAGTTATATTGAGACTGTCTGTTCCAGTTATAATGAGACTGTCTGCTCCAGTTATACTATGTCTGTCTGTTCCAGTTATGCTAAGACTGTCTGTTCCAGTTATACTGAGGCTGTCCGTTCCAATTATACTGCAACTGTTTGTTCCAGTTATACTGAGACCATCTGCTCCATTTACACTAAGACTGTCTGTTCCAGTTATAGTGAGGATGTCTGTTTCATTTATATTGAGACTGTCTGTACCAGTTATACTGCGAATGCCTGTTCCAGTTATATGGAGACTGTCTGTTCCATATATACTGAAACTGTCTGTTACAGTTACAGTGAGACTGTCTGTTCCAGTAATATTGAGACTGTCTGTTCCAGTTATGCTGAGACTTTCTGTTCCTGTTATACTGAGACTGTCACATCCAGTTATATTGAGACTGTCTGTTGCAGTTATACTGAGACTGTCTGTTGCAGTTATACTTGGACTGTCTGTTCCAGTTATAGTGAGACTGTCTGTTCCAGTTATGCTGAGACTTCCTTTTACAGTTAGTGAGACTGTCTGTTTCAGTTATATTCAGACTGTCTGTACCAGTTATACTGCGACTGCCTGTTCCAGCTTTATGGAGACTGTCTGTTCCAATTAAACTGAAACTGTCTGTTACAGTTATAGTGAGACTGTCTGTTCCTGTTATATTGAGACTGTCTGTTCCAGTTATACTGAGACTGTCTGTTCCAGTTATGCTGAGATTGTCTGTTCCTGTTATACTGAGACTGTCACTTCCAGTTATAGGGAGACTGTCTGTGCCAGTTATACTGAGACTGTCTGTTCCAATTATACTGAGGCTGTATGTTCCAGTTATACTGAGACTGTCTGCTCCAGTTATACTAAGACTGTCTGCTCCAGTTATACTGAGAATATCTGTTCCACCTATACTGAGACTGTCTGATCCAGTTATACTGGGACTGTCTGTTCCAGTTATACTGAGACTGTCTGTTCCAGTTATACTGAGACTGTCTGTTCCAGTTATACTGAGACTGTCTGCTCCAGTTACACTGAGACTGTCTGTTCCAGTTATACTGAGACTGTCTGTTCCAGTTATACTGAGACTGTCTGCTCCAGTTACACTGAGACTGTCTGTTCCAGTTATACTGAGACTGTCTGTTCCAGTTATACTGAGATTGTCTGTTCCAGTTATACTGAGACAGTCTGTTCCAGTTATACTGAGACAGTCTGTTGCAGTTATACTGAGACCGTCTTCTGCAGTTACACTGAGTCTGTCTGTTCCAGTTACATTGAGACTGTCTGTTCCAGTTATGCTGAGATTGTCTGTTCCTGTTATACTGAGACTGTCACTTCCAGTTATAGGGAGACTGTCTGTGCCAGTTATACTGAGACTGTCTGTTCCAATTATACTGAGGCTGTATGTTCCAGTTATACTGAGACTGTCTGCTCCAGTTATACTAAGACTGTCTGCTCCAGTTATACTGAGAATATCTGTTCCACCTATACTGAGACTGTCTGATCCAGTTATACTGGGACTGTCTGTTCCAGTTATACTGAGACTGTCTGTTCACGTTATATTGAAACTGTCTGTTCCAGTTATACTGAGACTCTCTGTTCCAGTTATACTGAGACTGTCTGCTCCAGTTATACAATGTCTGTCTGTTGCAGTTATGCTAAGACTGTCTGCTCCAATTATACTGAGGCTGTATGTTCCAGCTATACTGAGACTGTCTGTTCCAATTATACTGAGACTGTCTGTTCCAGTTATACTGAGACAGTCTGTTCCAGTTATACTGAGACAGTCTGTTCCAGTTATACTGAGACAGTCTGTTCCAGTTATACTTAGACTGTCTTCTGCAGTTATACTGAGTCTGTCTGTTCCAGTTATATTGAGACTGTCTGTTCCAGTTATAATGAGACTGTCTGCTCCAGTTACACTGAGACTGTCTGTTCCAGTTATAGTGAGACTGTCTGTTCCAGTTGTACTGAGACTCTCTGTTCAAGTTATATTGAAACTGTCTGTCCCAGTTATACTGAAAATGTCTGTTCCAGTTACAGTGAGACCGTCTCATCCAGTTATATTGAGACTGTCTGTTCCAGTTGTCCTGCGACTCTCTGTTGCAGTTATACTTGGACTCTCTGTTCCAGTTATAGTGAGACTGCCTGTTCCAGTTAGTGAGACTGTCTGTTTCAGTTATATTGAGACTGTCTCTACCAGTTATACTGTGACTGCCTGTTCCAGTTATATGGAGACTGTCTGTTCCAGTTATACTGAAACTGTCTGTTACAGTTATAGTGAGGCTGTCTTTTCACTTTATATTGAAACTGTCTGTTCCAGTTCTACTGAGATTGGCTGTTCCAGTTATACTGAGACTGCCTGTTCCAGTTATACTGAGACTGTCTGTTCCAGTTCCACTGAGACTGTCTGTTCCAGTTATACTGAGACTGTCTGTTCCACTTATACTGAGACTCTCTCTTCCAGTTATATTGAAACTGTTTGTCCCAGTAATACTGACACTGTCTGTTCCAGTTATGGTGAGACTGTCTGCTCCTGTTATACTGGCACTGTCTGTTCTAGTTATACTGAGACTGTCTGTTCCAGTTATAGTGAGACTGTCTGTTCCAGTTATATTGAGACTGTCTCTTCCAGTTATACTGAGACTGTCTGTTCCAGTTATGCTAAGATTGTCTGTTCCTGTTATATTGATACTGTCACTTCCAGTTATAGGGAGACTATCTGTGTGAGTTATACTGAGACTGTCTGTTCCAATTATACTGAGGCTGTATGTTCCAGTTATACTGAGACTGTCTGCTCCAGTTATACTGAGAATATTTGTTCCACCTATACTGAGACTGTCTGTTCCAGTTATACTGGGACTGTCTGTTCCAGTTATACTGAGACTGTCTGTTCAAGTTATATTGAAACTGTCTGTTCCAGTTATACTGAGACTGTCTGTTCCAGTTATATTGAGACTGTCTGCTCCAGTTATACTATGTCGGTCTGTTTCAGTTATGCTAAGACTGTCTGTTCCAGTTGCACTGAGACTGTCTGTTCCAATTATGCTGAGACTGTCTGTTCCAGTTATACTGAGACTGTCTGTTCCAGTTAGACTGAGACTGTCTTCTGCAGTTATACTGAGTCTGTCTGTTCCAGTTATACTGAGACTGTCTGTTCCAGTTATACTGAGACTGTCTGCTCCAGTTACACTGAGACTGTCTGTTCCAGTTATAGTGAAACTGTCTGTTCCAGTTATAGTGAGACTTTCTGTTCCAGTTATACTGAGACTGCCTGTTCCAGTTAGTGAGACTATCTGTTTCAGTTATATTGAGACTGTCTCTACCAGTTATACTGCGACTGCCTGTTCCAGTTATATGGAGACTTTCTGTTCCAGTTATACTGATACTGTCTGTTACAGTTATAGTGAGGCTGTCTGTTCACGTTATATTGAAACTGTCTGTTCCAGTTATACTGAGATTTGCTGTTCCAGTTATACTGAGACTGTCTGTTCCAGTTATACTGAGACTGTCTGTTCCAGTTCTACTGAGAGTGTCTGTTCCAGTTTTTCCTGAGACTGTCTGTTCCAGTTATACTGAGACTGTCTGTTCCAGTTATACTGAGACAGTCTGCTCCAGTTACACTGAGACTGTCTGTTCCCGTTATACTGAGACTGTCTGTTCCAGTTATACTGAGATTGTCTGTTCCAGTTATACTGAGAGAGTCTGTTCCAGTTATACTGAGACAGTCTGTTGCAGTTATACTGAGACCGTCTTCTGCAGTTACACTGAGTCTGTCTGTTCCAGTTATATTGAGACTGTCTGTTCCAGTTATAATGAGACTGTCTGCTCCAGTTATACTATGTCTGTCTGTTCCAGTTATGCTAAAACTGTCTGTTCCAGTTGTAATCAGACTGTCTGTTCCAATTATACTGAGACTGTCTGTTCCAGTTACACTGAGACTGTCTGTTCCAGTTATACTGAGACTGTCTGTTCCAGTTACACTGAGATTGTCTGTTCCAGTTATACTGAGATAGTCTGTTCCAGTTATACTGAGACAGTCTGTTTCAGTTATACTGAGACTGTCTTCTGCAGTTATACTGAGTCTGTCTGTTCCAGTTATATTGAGACTGTCTGTTCCAGTTATAATGAGACTGTCTGCTCCAGTTATACTGAAACTGTTTGTTCCAGTTATACTGAGACTCTCTGCTCCATTTACACTGAGACTGTCTGTTCCAGTTATAGTGAGGATGTCTGTTTCAGTTATATTGAGACTGTCTGTACCAGTTATACTGCGACTGCCTGTTCCAGTTATATGGAGACTGTCTGTTCCATTTATACTGAAACTGTCTGTTACAGTTATAGTGAGACTGTCTGTTCCAGTTATATTGAGACTGTCTGTTCCAGTTATGCTGAGATTTTCTGTTCCTATTATACTGAGACTGTCACATCCAGTTATATTGAGACTGTCTGTTGCAGTTATACTGAGACTGTCTGTTGCAGTTATACTTGGACTGTCTGTTCCAGTTAAAGTGAGACTGTCTGTTCCAGTTATACTGAGACTGCCTTTTACAGTTAGTGAGACTCTCTGTTTCAGTTATATTGAGACTGTCTGTTCCAGTTATACTGAGATTGTCTGTTCCAGTCATGCTGAGATTGTCTTTTCCTGTTATACTGAGACTGTCACTTCCAGTTATAGGGAGACTGTCTGTGCCAGTTATACTGAGACTTTCTGTTCCAATTATACTGAGGCTGTCTGCTCCAGTTATACAGAGACTGTCTGTTCCAATTATACTGAGACTGTCTGCTCCAGTTACACTGAGACTGTCTCTTCCAGTTACACTGAGACTGTCTGTTCCAGTTATAGTGAGACTGTCTGTTTCAGTTATATTGAGACTGTCTGTACCAGTTATACTGCGGCTGCCTGTTCCAGTTATATGGAGACTCTCTGTTCCAGTTATACTGAAACTGTCTGTTACAGTTATAGTGAGACTGTCTGTTCCAGTTATATTGAGACTGTCTATTCCAGTTATGCTGAGATTTTCTGTTCCTGTTATACTGAGACTGTCACATCCAGTTATAGTGAAACTGTCTGTTCCAGTTATACTGTCACTGTCTGTTCCAATTATACAGAGGCTGTATGTTCCAGTTATACTGAGACTGTCTGCTCCAGTTACTAAGACTGTCTGCTCCAGTTATACTGAGAATATCTGTTCCACATATACTGAGACTGTCTGTTCCAGTTATACTGGGACTGTCTGTTCCAGTTATACTGAGACTGTCTGTTCCCGTTATATTGAAACTGTCTGTTCCAGTTGTACTGAGACTGTCTGTTCCAGTTATACTGACACTGTCTGTTCCAGTTATACTGAGAATGTCTGTACCAGTTATACTGAGGCTGTCTGTTCCAGTTATACTGAGACTGTCTGTTCCAGTTATACTGGGGCTGTCTGCTCCAGTTCTACTGAGTCTCTCTGTCCCAGTTTTACTGAAACTGTCTGTTCCAGTTATAGTGAGACTGTCTGATCCAGTTGTATTGAGACAGTCTGTACCAGTTATACTGAGGCTGTATGTTCCATTTTTACTGAGATTGTCTGTTCCAGTTAAATTGAGACTGTCTGCTCCAGTTATACTGAGTCTGTCTGTTCCAGTTATACTGAGACTGTCTGTTCCAGTTATACTGAGAATGTCTGTTCCAGTTATACTGAGAATGTCTGTTCCATTTATACTGAGACTGTCTGCTCCAGTTATACTGGGACTGTCTGTTTCAGTTATACTGAGACTGTCTGTTCCACTTATACTGAGACTGCTCCAGGTATACTGAGACTGTCTTCTCCAGTTAAACTGAGTCTGTCTGTTCCAGTTATGCTGAGTCTGTCTGCTCCTGTTATACTGACACTGTCTGTTCTAGTTATACTGAGACTGTCTGTTCCAGTTATACTGAGGCTGTCTGCTCCAGTTCTACTGAGACTGCCTGCTCTAGTTATACTGAGACAGTCTGTTCCAGTTATACTGGGACTGTCTTTTCCTGTTATACTGAGACTGTCTGTTCCACTTATACTGAGACTCTCTGTTCAAGTTATATTGAAACAGTCTGTCCCAGTTATACTGAAACTGTCTGTTTCAGTTACAGTGAGACTGTCTCATCCAGTTATATTGAGACTGCCTGTTCCAGTTATACTGAGACTCTCTGTTGCAGTTATACTTGGACTCTCTGTTCCAGTTATAGTGAGACTTTCTGTTCCAGTTATACTGAGACTGCCTGTTCCAGTTAGTGAGACTGTCTGTTTCAGTAATATTGAGACTGTCTCTACCAGTTATACTGTGACTGCCTGTTCCAGTTATATGGAGACTGTCTGTTCCAGTTATACTGAAACTGTCTGTTACAGTTATAGTGAGGCTGTCTGTTCACGTTATATTGAAACTGTCTGTTCCAATTATACTGAGATTGGCAGTTCCAGTTATACTGAGACTGTCTGCTCCAGTTATACTATGTCTGTCTGTTCCAATTATACTGAGACTGTCTGTTCCAGTTATACTGAGACTCTCTGTTCCAGTTATACTGAGACTGTCTGCTCCAGTTACACTGAGACTGTCTGTTCCAGTTATACTGAGTCTGTCTGTTCCAGTTATATTGAGGCTGTCTGTTCCAGTTATACTGAGACTGTCTGTTCCAATTATACTGAGACTGTCTGTTCCAGTTATGCTGAAACTGTCTGCTCCAGTTACACTGAGACTGTCTGTTCCAGTTATAGTGAGATTGTTTGTTCCAGTTATACTGAGACAGTCTGTTCCAGTTATACTGAGACAGTCTGTTCCAGTTATACTGAGACTGTCATCTGCAGTTATACTGAGTCTGTCTGTTCCAGTTATATTGAGGCTGTCTGTTCCAATTATACTGAGACTGTCTGTTCCAGTTATACTGAAACTGTCTGCTCCAGTTATACTGAGACTGTCTCTTCCAGTTATAGTGAGGATGTCTGTTTCAGTTATATTGAGACTGTCTATACCAGTTATACTGCGACTGCCTGCTCCAGTTATATGGAGTCTGTCTGTTCCATTTATACTGAAACTGTCTGTTGCAGTTATAGTGAGACTGTCTGTTCCAGTTATATTGAGGCTGTCTGTTCCAATTATACTGAGACTGTCTGTTCCAGTTATACTGAGACTCTCTGCTCCAGTTACACTGAGACTGTCTGTTCCAGTTATAGTGAGATTGTCTGTTCCAGTTATACTGAGACTGTCTCTTCCAGTTATAGTGAGGATGTCTGTTTGAGTTGTTTTGAGACTGTCTATACCAGTTATACTGCGACTGCCTTTTCCAGTTATATGGAGTCTGTCTGTTCCATTTATACTGAAACTATCTGTTCCAGTTATAGTGAGACTGTCTGTTCCAGTTATATTGAGACTGTCCCTTCCAGTTATACTGAGACTGTCTCTTCCAGTTATGCTAAGATTGTCTGTTCCTGTTATACTGAGACTGTCACTTCCAGTTGTAGGGAGACTATCTGTGTGAGTTATACTGAGACTGTCAGTTCCAATTATACTGAGGCTGTATGTTCCAGTTATACTGAGACTGTCTGCTCCAGTTATACTAAGACTGTCTGCTCCAGTTATACTGAGAATATTTGTTCCACCTATACTGAGACTGTCTGTTCCAGTTATACTGGGACTGTCTGTTCCAGTTATACTGAGACTGTCTGTTCCAGTTATACTGAGACTGTCTGTTCACGTTATATTGAAACTGTCTGTTCCAGTTATACTGAGATTGGCTGTTCCAGTTATACTGAGACTGTCTGTTCCAGTTATATTGAGACTGTCTGCTCCAGTTATACTATGTCTGTCTGTTTCAATTATGCTACGACTGTCTGTTCCAGTTGTACTGAGACTGTCTCTTCCAATTATACTGAGACTGTCTGTTCCAGTTATACTGAGACTGTCTGTTCCAGTTAGACTGAGACTGTCTGCTCCAGTTACACTGAGACTGTCTGCTCCAGCTATACTGAGACTGTCTGTTCCAGTTATACTGTGATTGTCTGTTCCAGTTATACTGAGACAGTCTGTTCCAGTTATACTGAGACAGTCTGTTCCAGTTATTCTGAGACTGTCTTCTGCAGTTATACTGAGTCTGTCTGTTCCAGTTATATTGAGACTGTCTGTTCCAGTTATAATGAGACTCTCTGCTCCAGTTACACTGAGACTGTCTGTTCCAGTTATAGTGAAACTGTCTGTTCCAGTTATACTGAAACTGTCTGTTCCAGTTATACTGAGACTGTCTGCTCCAGTTACACTGAGACTGTCTGTTCCAGTTATAGTGAGACTGTCTGTTCCAGTTATAGTGAGACTGCCTGTTCCAGTTATATGGAGACTGTCTGTTCCATTTATACTGAAACTGTCTGTTACAGTTATAGTGAGACTGTCTGTTCCAGTTATATTGAGACTGTCTGTTCCAGTTATGCTGAGATTTTCTGTTCCTGTTATACTGAGACTGTCACATCCAGTTACAGTGAGACTGTCTATTCGAGTTATACTGAGACTGTCTGTTCCAATTATACTGAGGCTGTATGTTCCAGTTATACTGAGACTGTCTGCTCCAGTTATACTAAGACTGTCTGCTCCAGTTATACCAAGACTGTCTGCTCCAGTTATACTGAGAATATCTGTTCCACCGATACTGAGACTGTCTGTTCCAGTTATTCTGGGACTGTCTGTTACAGTTATACTGAGACTGTCTGTTCCCGTTATATTGAAACTGTCTGTTCCAGTTGTACTGAGACTGTCTGTTCCAGTTATACTGAGACTGTCTGTTCCAGTTATACTGAGACTGTCTGTTCCAGTTATACTGAGGCTGTCTGTTCCAGTTATACTGTGACAGTCTGTTCCAGTTATACTGAGACAGTCTGTTCCAGTTATACTGAGACAGTCTGTTCCAGTTATACTGAGACAGTCTGTTCCAGTTATACTGAGACTGTCTTCTGCAGTTATGCTGAGTCTGTAATGATATCAGCAAATAGAGATGGTATTTGCCTGTTCGATTATGATGCCTTAACAGCATGTTTGCATGTATTGATTGCTTGTGCCTGACCAGCAAAGGGCATGTGACCGAGACAAGCAAGCCAATCTAGTTTAGTTTCAGTTTCATTCTAGATGGATCACTAACATCATGTCTCCTGTAAAGCTGTATAAAGAGTTGAACAGACTTTGGATTAAAACTCATTTTCTTTCATAAATGTCTCGTCATTGAACCCACAAAGAAATCAATACATGGTGTCAGAAGTGGCTGAAAGAGATGAAGAGAAAAAATCTGAAGTTAAATCAGCTCTCCACAAATTAGCAAGCCAAAAGAGAACATCTTTGCTTACCATTGGAGAATAGCTAACGAAGTGAAAAATGGAAGATTTACTCCCACCGGCGACGCTTCAGTTGACAGGTAATGTGGCTGAAAATTGGAGAAGTTTCAAACAACGTGTGGGGTTGTATTTATCAGCAATCGGAGCTGACGAGAAAAGTGATAATAAGAAATCGTCAGTGTTCTTACATGTCGTGGGTGATGAAGCACTGGAGGTGTATAATAACTTCACATTCGCTGCTGATGGAGACAAAATGCAGATAGATAAAATAATGGAACAGTTTGAGGCCTACTGCATACCTAAAAGTAACGTGACGTTTGAGAGGCACAGATTTTTCACATGTGTACAGAAAACGGGTGAGACTATTGATCAGTATGTGACAGAACTGAGAAACAGAAGCAAATCGTGTGAATTTGGGGGACTGACAGACTCGCTGATAAAAGACAGACTGGTGTGTGGTATTCCAGATAATGGTCTAAGGGAAAGACTGCTAAGAGAGCAAGATCTAGACCTTGGAAAAGCCATAGCACTGTGTAGGGCTACAGAGACTGTGAAGTTGCAGGCAAAGGAGCTGTTCAGTGACAATAGCTGCAACGTGGATGCAGTGAGAAAGAACGGATACAAACCGTTTAACAAAACGAGCGCCAATGTGAAAAAAGAGGCGTGGCCAGCGAACGAAAATGAAAGGGACAATCGAAAGACATGTAGTTGATGCGGTACACAGCAGCCACCAAAAATGTGTCCAGCATATGGTAAAACATGCAATAGTTGCAACAAAAACAACCATTATGCCCATTGCTGCAAGAACCAAGTGCAACAAAGCAAGGTCCATGCAGTAGATGAAAGCGAGATAGAGGAGTTCAATGTAGATGTTGTGTCTGAAAACAAAAAAGAAGAAAGAGGCTGGATGTTGACACTAAAAGTGAATGACATACACATTCCATTTAAATTGGATACTGGAGCACAAGTTAATGTGATGTCAGAGACTGATTTTAAGAAAATTAGACCCAAACCAAAGATACATGGAATAAAAGTGAAAGTGACAGGATACTCAGGTACTGATATACCAGTGAAAGGAAGATGCATTGTCAAAGTAACACACAAGGACAGAGAGCACACGCTAGCATTAATCGTGGTGCCAAAGGATGTGCAAGCCATACTAGGTTTAAAAGCCTGTGAGAGACTGAACCTGGTAAAGAGAGTCCTCGTTGTGGAAAGCGAAGGAGAGACAGTCTATGATGAACTGAATGTTGCGTACACACCGGGTAAGCTGATGTATACAGCAGACACGTTGTCCAGAGCTGTTGACCCAGGAGAGCCCGCAAACACAGTGAAAAGACTAATGTACAAGGCAAAAGACAGTGGAACTGACTTCTACCAGAGCATGCTTGTATACCGCACAACGCCGCTCGAGTGTGGTATGTCACCAGCCCAACTCCTTATGGGACGTATGCTAAGGTCAAACCTACCCATCCCGGAGAACCTCCTGAAAACAAAAGAGGGGGAGAAAGTGAGGAAGTTCAAAGAGCAGCAGAAAGAAAAGCAAAAGTACTACTATGACAGAGGAACACAAAACCTACCTGAACTCCACACTGGTGACCAAGTAAGGTTCAAAGACAAAACAAACACATGGACTCGGAAGGGAACTGTCCTGAGTGAAGTTCAACCAAGATCATACACCATTCAGACAGATGAGGGTGCTGTTCTGAGAAGAAATCGTCGAGATCTTCTCATGGGACCAGCCACAGCAGGTCAAGAGACTGATACTGTTGAACAACCTGATCACACAGCTGAGAAACCATCATCTGAGGCAACAACTCAGATTCAAGGACAATCAATCAGAAAATCCTCAAGACATGTAAAGCCTCCTGAGAGACTCATTGAGCAAATTTAAGGACTATTGTTATAGAAGGAAGTAATGTTATCTTATTCTTTCTTCAAGTTCTAGTGTATTGACATATTTCATGTGAACACACAAAGCAAGGTTAAAAAACCTTGATCATGATAATGATAATGTAAGTGCATTAAGTGTTACAGTTAAAATGCAGATTAATACAAAGAAAACATGTTGTTAGTTAAAAGTAAAATACTTTTGTTTTAAGAAAAGGAGATGTAATGATATCAGCAAATAGAGATGGTATTTGCCTGTTCGATTATGATGCCTTAACAGCATGTTTGCATGTATTGATTGCTTGTGCCTGACCAGCAGAGGGCATGTGACCGAGACAAGCAAGGCAGTCTAGTTTAGTTTAGTTCCAGATGGATCACTAGCATCGTGTCTCCTGTAAAGCTGTATAAAGAGTTGAACAGACTTTAGATTAAAACTCATTTTCTTTCATAAATGTCTCATCATTGAACCCACAAAGAAATCAATACAGAGTCTGTCTGTTCCAGTTATATTGAGACTGTCTGTTCCAGTTATAATGAGACTGTCTGCTCCAGCTATACAATGTCTGTCTGTTCCAGTTATGCTAAGACTGTCTGTTCCAGTTATACTGAGACTGTCTGTTCCAGTTATACTGAGACTGTCTGTTCCAGTTATACTGAGACAGTCTGTTCCAGTTATACTGAGACTGTCTTCTGCAGTTGTACTGAGTCTGTCTGTTCCAGTTATATTGAGACTGTCTGTTCCAGTTATACTGAGACTGTCTGTTCCAGTTATACTGAGACTGTCTGCTCCAGTTACACTGAGACTGTCTGTTCCAGTTATACTGAGACTGTCTGTTCCAGTTATACTGAAACTGTCTGTTCCATTTATACTGAGATTGTCTGTTCCAGTTATACTGAGACTGTCTGTTCCAGTTATACTGAGACTGTATACTCCAGTTATACTGAGTCTGTCTGTTCCAGTTATACTGAGACTGTCTGTTCCAGTTATACTGAGACTGTCTGTTCCAGTTATACTGAGACTGTCTGTTCCAGTTATACTGATATTGTCTGCTCCAGTTATACTGAGACTGTCTGCTCCAGTTCTACGGAGACTGCCTGCTCCAGTTATACTGAGACAGTCTGTTCCAGTTATACTGGGACTGTCTGTTCCAGTTATACTGAGACTGTCTGTTCCACATATACTGAGACTCTCTGTTCCAATTATATTGAAACTGTTTGTCCCAGTAATACTGACACTGTCTGTTCCAGTTATAGTGAGACTGTCTGATCCAGTTATATTGTGACTGTCTGTACCAGTTATACTGAGACTGTCTGTTCCAGTTATACTGATACTGTCTGCTCCAGTTATACTGAGACAGTCTGTTCCAGTTATACTGAGACAGTCTGTTCCAGTTATACTGAGACAGTCTGTTCCAGTTATACTGAGACAGTCTGTTCCAGTTATACTGAGACAGTCTGTTCCAGTTATACTGAGACAGTCTGTTCCAGTTATACTGAGACAGTCTGTTCCAGTTATACTTAGACTGTCTTCTGCAGTTATACTGAGTCTGTCTGTTCCAGTTATATTGAGACTGTCTGTTCCAGTTATAATGAGACTGTCTGCTCCAGTTACACTGAGACTGTCTGTTCCAGTTATAGTGAGACTGTCTGTTCCAGTTGTACTGAGACTCTCTGTTCAAGTTATATTGAAACTGTCTGTCCCAGTTATACTGAAAATGTCTGTTCCAGTTACAGTGAGACCGTCTCATCCAGTTATATTGAGACTGTCTGTTCCAGTTGTACTGCGACTCTCTGTTGCAGTTATACTTGGACTCTCTGTTCCAGTTATAGTGAGACTGCCTGTTCCAGTTAGTGAGACTGTCTGTTTCAGTTATATTGAGACTGTCTCTACCAGTTATACTGTGACTGCCTGTTCCAGTTATATGGAGACTGTCTGTTCCAGTTATACTGAAACTGTCTGTTACAGTTATAGTGAGGCTGTCTTTTCACTTTATATTGAAACTGTCTGTTCCAGTTCTACTGAGATTGGCTGTTCCAGTTATACTGAGACTGCCTGTTCCAGTTATACTGAGACTGTCTGTTCCAGTTCCACTGAGACTGTCTGTTCCAATTATACTGAGACTGTCTGTTCCAATTATACTGAGACTGTCTGTTCCAGTTATACTGAGACTGTCTGTTCCAGTTATACTGAGACTGTCTGCTCCAGTTACACTGAGGCTGTCTGTTCCAGTTATACTGAGACTGTCTATTCCAGTTATAGTGAGACTGTCTGTTCCAGTTATATTGAGACTGTCTCTTCCAGTTATACTGAGACTGTCTGTTCCAGTTATGCTAAGATTGTCTGTTCCTGTTATATTGATACTGTCACTTCCAGTTATAGGGAGACTATCTGTGCGAGTTATACTGAGACTGTCTGTTCCAATTATACTGAGGCTGTATGTTCCAGTTATACTGAGACTGTCTGCTCCAGTTATACTAAGACTGTCTGCTCCAGTTATACTGAGAATATTTGTTCCACCTATACTGAGACTGTCTGTTCCAGTTATACTGGGACTGTCTGTTCCAGTTATACTGAGACTGTCTGTTCACATTATATTGAAACTGTCTGTTCCAGTTATACTGAGATTGGCTGTTCCAGTTATACTGAGACTGTCTGTTCCAGTTATATTGAGACTGTCTGCTCCAGTTATACTATGTCGGTCTGTTTCAGTTATGCTAAGACTGTCTGTTCCAGTTGCACTGAGACTGTCTGTTCCAATTATGCTGAGACTGTCTGTTCCAGTTATACTGAGACTGTCTGTTCCAGTTAGACTGAGACTGTCTTCTGCAGTTATACTGAGTCTGTCTGTTCCAGTTACACTGAGACTGTCTGTTCCAGTTACACTGAGACTGTCTGTTCCAGTTATACTGAGACTGTCTGTTCCAGTTATACTGAGACTGTCTGTTCCAGTTATACTGGGACTGTCTGTTCCAGTTATACTGGGACTGTCTGTTCCAGTTATACTGAGACTGTCTTTTCCAGTTATACTGGGACTGTCTGTTCCAGTTATATTGAGACTCTCTGCTCCAGTTATACTGAGTCTGTCTGTTCCAGTTATAATGAAACTGTCTGTTCCAGTTATAGTGAGACTGTCTGTTCCAGTTTTACTGAGATTGTCTGTTCCATTTATGCTGAGATTGTCTTTTCCAGTTATTTGGGACTGTCTGTTCCAGTTACACTGAGACTGTCTGTTCCAGTTACACTGAGACTGTCTGTTCCAGTTATACTGAGACTGCCTGTTCCAGTTATACTGAGACTGTCTGCTCCATTTATACAATGTCTGTCTGTTCCAGTTATACTGAGACTGTCTGTACCAGTTATACTGCAACTGTCTGTTCTAGTTATATGGAGACTGTCTGTTCCAGTTATAGTGAAACTGTCTGTTAGTTATTGTGAGACTGTCTGTTCCAGTTATATTGAGACTGTCTGTGTCAGTCATACTGAGAATGTCTGCTCTAGTTATACTGAGACTGCCTGGTCTTGTTATACTGAGACTGCCTGCTCCAGTTATACTGGGACTGTCTGTTCCAGTTATATGGAGACTGTCTGTTCCAGTTATATGGAGACTGTCTGTTCCAGTTATACTGAAACTGTCTGTTCTAGTTTTACTGAGACTGTCTGTTCCAATTATACTCAGGTGGTATGTTTGTTATACTGAGACTGCTTCAGTTATAATAAGGCTGTCTGCTCCAGTTATATTAAGAATATCTTTTCCACTTATACTGAGACTGTCTGTTGCAGTTATACTGGGACTGTCTGTTCCAGTTATATTGAGACTGTCTGTTCCAGTTATACTGAGACTGTCTGTTCCAGGTATAGTGAGAATGTCTGCTCTAGTTATACTGAGACTGCCTGGTCTCGTTATACTGAGACTGCCTGCTCTAGTTATACTGGGACTGTCTGTTCCAGTTATATGGAGACTGTCTGTTCCAGTTATATGGAGACTGTCTGTTCTAGTTTTACTGAGACTCTGTTCCAATTATACTCAGGTGGTATGTTTGTTATACTGAGACTGCTTCAGTTATAATAAGGCTGTCTGCTCCAGTTATATTAAGAATATCTTTTCCACTTATACTGAGACTGTCTGTTGCAGTTATACTGGGACTGTCTGTTCCAGTTATATTGAGACTGTCTGTTCCAGTTATACTGAGACTGTCACTTCCAGGTATAGTGAGACTGTCTGCTCCAATTATACTGAGAATATCTGTTCCATTTATGCTGAGATTGTCTGTTCCAGTTATTTGGGACTGTCTCTTCCAGTTATATTGAGACTGTCTGTTCCAGTGACTGTCTGTTCCAGTTATACTGAGACTATCTGTTCCAGTTTTACTGAGACTGTCTGTTCCAATTATACTCAGGTGGTATGTTCATTAAACTGAGACTGCTACAGTTATAATAAGGCTGTCTGTTCCAGTATTGAGAATATCTTTTCCACTTATACTGAGACTGTTGCAGTTATACTGGGACTGTCTGTTCCAGTTATACTGAGACTGTCTGTTCCAGTTACACTGAGACTGTCTGTTCCAGTAACAGTCAGACTGTCTGTTCCAGTTATAGTGAGACTGTCTGTTCCAGTTATGTTGAGACTGTCTACTCCAGTTATACTGAGACTTTCTATTCCAGTTGTACTGAGATTGTCTGCTGCAGTTATACTGAGTCAGTCTGTTCCAGTTATACTGAGTCAGTCTGTTCCAGTTATACTGAGACTGTCTGTTCCAGTTATACTGACACTGTCTGTTCCAGTTATACTGAGAATGTCTGTACCAGTTATACTGAGGCTGTCTGTTCCAGTTATACTGAGACTGTCTGTTCCAGTTATACTGGGGCTGTCTGCTCCAGTTCTACTGAGTCTCTCTGTCCCAGTTTTACTGAAACTGTCTGTTCCAGTTATAGTGAGACTGTCTGATCCAGTTGTATTGAGACAGTCTGTACCAGTTATACTGAGGCTGTATGTTCCATTTTTACTGAGATTGTCTGTTCCAGTTAAATTGAGACTGTCTGCTCCAGTTATACTGAGTCTGTCTGTTCCAGTTATACTGAGACTGTCTGTTCCAGTTATACTGAGAATGTCTGTTCCAGTTATACTGAGAATGTCTGTTCCATTTATACTGAGACTGTCTGCTCCAGTTATACTGGGACTGTCTGTTTCAGTTATACTGAGACTGTCTGTTCCACTTATACTGAGACTGCTCCAGGTATACTGAGACTGTCTTCTCCAGTTAAACTGAGTCTGTCTGTTCCAGTTATGCTGAGTCTGTCTGCTCCTGTTATACTGACACTGTCTGTTCTAGTTATACTGAGACTGTCTGTTCCAGTTATACTGAGGCTGTCTGCTCCAGTTCTACTGAGACTGCCTGCTCTAGTTATACTGAGACAGTCTGTTCCAGTTATACTGGGACTGTCTTTTCCTGTTATACTGAGACTGTCTGTTCCACTTATACTGAGACTCTCTGTTCAAGTTATATTGAAACAGTCTGTCCCAGTTATACTGAAACTGTCTGTTTCAGTTACAGTGAGACTGTCTCATCCAGTTATATTGAGACTGCCTGTTCCAGTTATACTGAGACTCTCTGTTGCAGTTATACTTGGACTCTCTGTTCCAGTTATAGTGAGACTTTCTGTTCCAGTTATACTGAGACTGCCTGTTCCAGTTAGTGAGACTGTCTGTTTCAGTAATATTGAGACTGTCTCTACCAGTTATACTGTGACTGCCTGTTCCAGTTATATGGAGACTGTCTGTTCCAGTTATACTGAAACTGTCTGTTACAGTTATAGTGAGGCTGTCTGTTCACGTTATATTGAAACTGTCTGTTCCAATTATACTGAGATTGGCAGTTCCAGTTATACTGAGACTGTCTGTTCCAGTTATACTGAGACTGTCTGCTCCAGTTATACTATGTCTGTCTGTTCCAATTATACTGAGACTGTCTGTTCCAGTTATACTGAGACTCTCTGTTCCAGTTATACTGAGACTGTCTGCTCCAGTTACACTGAGACTGTCTGTTCCAGTTATACTGAGTCTGTCTGTTCCAGTTATATTGAGGCTGTCTGTTCCAGTTATACTGAGACTGTCTGTTCCAATTATACTGAGACTGTCTGTTCCAGTTATGCTGAAACTGTCTGCTCCAGTTACACTGAGACTGTCTGTTCCAGTTATAGTGAGATTGTTTGTTCCAGTTATACTGAGACAGTCTGTTCCAGTTATACTGAGACAGTCTGTTCCAGTTATACTGAGACTGTCATCTGCAGTTATACTGAGTCTGTCTGTTCCAGTTATATTGAGGCTGTCTGTTCCAATTATACTGAGACTGTCTGTTCCAGTTATACTGAAACTGTCTGCTCCAGTTATACTGAGACTGTCTCTTCCAGTTATAGTGAGGATGTCTGTTTCAGTTATATTGAGACTGTCTATACCAGTTATACTGCGACTGCCTGCTCCAGTTATATGGAGTCTGTCTGTTCCATTTATACTGAAACTGTCTGTTGCAGTTATAGTGAGACTGTCTGTTCCAGTTATATTGAGGCTGTCTGTTCCAATTATACTGAGACTGTCTGTTCCAGTTATACTGAGACTCTCTGCTCCAGTTACACTGAGACTGTCTGTTCCAGTTATAGTGAGATTGTCTGTTCCAGTTATACTGAGACTGTCTCTTCCAGTTATAGTGAGGATGTCTGTTTGAGTTGTTTTGAGACTGTCTATACCAGTTATACTGCGACTGCCTTTTCCAGTTATATGGAGTCTGTCTGTTCCATTTATACTGAAACTGTCTGTTCCAGTTATAGTGAGACTGTCTGTTCCAGTTATATTGAGACTGTCCCTTCCAGTTATACTGAGACTGTCTCTTCCAGTTATGCTAAGATTGTCTGTTCCTGTTATACTGAGACTGTCACTTCCAGTTGTAGGGAGACTATCTGTGTGAGTTATACTGAGACTGTCAGTTCCAATTATACTGAGGCTGTATGTTCCAGTTATACTGAGACTGTCTGCTCCAGTTATACTAAGACTGTCTGCTCCAGTTATACTGAGAATATTTGTTCCACCTATACTGAGACTGTCTGTTCCAGTTATACTGGGACTGTCTGTTCCAGTTATACTGAGACTGTCTGTTCCAGTTATACTGAGACTGTCTGTTCACGTTATATTGAAACTGTCTGTTCCAGTTATACTGAGATTGGCTGTTCCAGTTATACTATGTCTGTCTGTTTCAGTTATGCTACGACTGTCTGTTCCAGTTGTACTGAGACTGTCTCTTCCAATTATACTGAGACTGTCTGTTCCAGTTATACTGAGACTGTCTGTTCCAGTTAGACTGAGACTGTCTGCTCCAGTTACACTGAGACTGTCTGCTCCAGCTATACTGAGACTGTCTGTTCCAGTTATACTGTGATTGTCTGTTCCAGTTATACTGAGACAGTCTGTTCCAGTTATACTGAGACAGTCTGTTCCAGTTATTCTGAGACTGTCTTCTGCAGTTATACTGAGTCTGTCTGTTCCAGTTATATTGAGACTGTCTGTTCCAGTTATAATGAGACTCTCTGCTCCAGTTACACTGAGACTGTCTGTTCCAGTTATAGTGAAACTGTCTGTTCCAGTTATACTGAAACTGTCTGTTCCAGTTATACTGAGACTGTCTGCTCCAGTTACACTGAGACTGTCTGTTCCAGTTATAGTGAGACTGTCTGTTCCAGTTATAGTGAGACTGCCTGTTCCAGTTATATGGAGACTGTCTGTTCCATTTATACTGAAACTGTCTGTTACAGTTATAGTGAGACTGTCTGTTCCAGTTATATTGAGACTGTCTGTTCCAGTTATGCTGAGATTTTCTGTTCCTGTTATACTGAGACTGTCACATCCAGTTACAGTGAGACTGTCTATTCGAGTTATACTGAGACTGTCTGTTCCAATTATACTGAGGCTGTATGTTCCAGTTATACTGAGACTGTCTGCTCCAGTTCTACTGAGACTGTCTGCTCCAGTTATACCAAGACTGTCTGCTCCAGTTATACTGAGAATATCTGTTCCACCGATACTGAGACTGTCTGTTCCAGTTATACTGGGACTGTCTGTTACAGTTATACTGAGACTGTCTGTTCCCGTTATATTGAAACTGTCTGTTCCAGTTGTACTGAGACTGTCTGTTCCAGTTATACTGAGACTGTCTGTTCCAGTTATACTGAGACTGTCTGTTCCAGTTATACTGAGACTGTCTGTTCCAGTTATACTGAGACAGTCTGTTCCAGTTATACTGAGACAGTCTGTTCCAGTTATACTGAGACAGTCTGTTCCAGTTATACTGAGACAGTCTGTTCCAGTTATACTGAGACTGTCTTCTGCAGTTATGCTGAGTCTGTAATGATATCAGCAAATAGAGATGGTATTTGCCTGTTCGATTATGATGCCTTAACAGCATGTTTGCATGTATTGATTGCTTGTGCCTGACCAGCAAAGGGCATGTGACCGAGACATGCAAGCCAATCTAGTTTAGTTTCAGTTTCATTCTAGATGGATCACTAACATCATGTCTCCTGTAAAGCTGTATAAAGAGTTGAACAGACTTTGGATTAAAACTCATTTTCTTTCATAAATGTCTCGTCATTGAACCCACAAAGAAATCAATACATGGTGTCAGAAGTGGCTGAAAGAGATGAAGAGAAAAAATCTGAAGTTAAATCAGCTCTCCACAAATTAGCAAGCCAAAAGAGAACATCTTTGCTTACCATTGGAGAATAGCTAACGAAGTGAAAAATGGAAGATTTACTCCCACCGGCGACGCTTCAGTTGACAGGTAATGTGGCTGAAAATTGGAGAAGTTTCAAACAACGTGTGGGGTTGTATTTATCAGCAATCGGAGCTGACGAGAAAAGTGATAATAAGAAATCGTCAGTGTTCTTACATGTCGTGGGTGATGAAGCACTGGAGGTGTATAATAACTTCACATTCGCTGCTGATGGAGACAAAATGCAGATAGATAAAATAATGGAACAGTTTGAGGCCTACTGCATACCTAAAAGTAACGTGACGTTTGAGAGGCACAGATTTTTCACATGTGTACAGAAAACGGGTGAGACTATTGATCAGTATGTGACAGAACTGAGAAACAGAAGCAAATCGTGTGAATTTGGGGGACTGACAGACTCGCTGATAAAAGACAGACTGGTGTGTGGTATTCCAGATAATGGTCTAAGGGAAAGACTGCTAAGAGAGCAAGATCTAGACCTTGGAAAAGCCATAGCACTGTGTAGGGCTACAGAGACTGTGAAGTTGCAGGCAAAGGAGCTGTTCAGTGACAATAGCTGCAACGTGGATGCAGTGAGAAAGAACGGATACAAACCGTTTAACAAAACGAGCGCCAATGTGAAAAAAGAGGCGTGGCCAGCGAACGAAAATGAAAGGGACAATCGAAAGACATGTAGTTGATGCGGTACACAGCAGCCACCAAAAATGTGTCCAGCATATGGTAAAACATGCAATAGTTGCAACAAAAACAACCATTATGCCCATTGCTGCAAGAACCAAGTGCAACAAAGCAAGGTCCATGCAGTAGATGAAAGCGAGATAGAGGAGTTCAATGTAGATGTTGTGTCTGAAAACAAAAAAGAAGAAAGAGGCTGGATGTTGACACTAAAAGTGAATGACATACACATTCCATTTAAATTGGATACTGGAGCACAAGTTAATGTGATGTCAGAGACTGATTTTAAGAAAATTAGACCCAAACCAAAGATACATGGAATAAAAGTGAAAGTGACAGGATACTCAGGTACTGATATACCAGTGAAAGGAAGATGCATTGTCAAAGTAACACACAAGGACAGAGAGCACACGCTAGCATTAATCGTGGTGCCAAAGGATGTGCAAGCCATACTAGGTTTAAAAGCCTGTGAGAGACTGAACCTGGTAAAGAGAGTCCTCGTTGTGGAAAGCGAAGGAGAGACAGTCTATGATGAACTGAATGTTGCGTACACACTGGGTAAGCTGATGTATACAGCAGACACGTTGTCCAGAGCTGTTGACCCAGGAGAGCCCGCAAACACAGTGAAAAGACTAATGTACAAGGCAAAAGACAGTGGAACTGACTTCTACCAGAGCATGCTTGTATACCGCACAACGCCGCTCGAGTGTGGTATGTCACCAGCCCAACTCCTTATGGGACGTATGCTAAGGTCAAACCTACCCATCCCGGAGAACCTCCTGAAAACAAAAGAGGGGGAGAAAGTGAGGAAGTTCAAAGAGCAGCAGAAAGAAAAGCAAAAGTACTACTATGACAGAGGAACACAAAACCTACCTGAACTCCACACTGGTGACCAAGTAAGGTTCAAAGACAAAACAAACACATGGACTCGGAAGGGAACTGTCCTGAGTGAAGTTCAACCAAGATCATACACCATTCAGACAGATGAGGGTGCTGTTCTGAGAAGAAATCGTCGAGATCTTCTCATGGGACCAGCCACAGCAGGTCAAGAGACTGATACTGTTGAACAACCTGATCACACAGCTGAGAAACCATCATCTGAGGCAACAACTCAGATTCAAGGACAATCAATCAGAAAATCCTCAAGACATGTAAAGCCTCCTGAGAGACTCATTGAGCAAATTTAAGGACTATTGTTATAGAAGGAAGTAATGTTATCTTATTCTTTCTTCAAGTTCTAGTGTATTGACATATTTCATGTGAACACACAAAGCAAGGTTAAAAAACCTTGATCATGATAATGATAATGTAAGTGCATTAAGTGTTACAGTTAAAATGCAGATTAATACAAAGAAAACATGTTGTTAGTTAAAAGTAAAATACTTTTGTTTTAAGAAAAGGAGATGTAATGATATCAGCAAATAGAGATGGTATTTGCCTGTTCGATTATGATGCCTTAACAGCATGTTTGCATGTATTGATTGCTTGTGCCTGACCAGCAGAGGGCATGTGACCGAGACAAGCAAGGCAGTCTAGTTTAGTTTAGTTCCAGATGGATCACTAGCATCGTGTCTCCTGTAAAGCTGTATAAAGAGTTGAACAGACTTTAGATTAAAACTCATTTTCTTTCATAAATGTCTCATCATTGAACCCACAAAGAAATCAATACAGAGTCTGTCTGTTCCAGTTATATTGAGACTGTCTGTTCCAGTTATAATGAGACTGTCTGCTCCAGCTATACAATGTCTGTCTGTTCCAGTTATGCTAAGACTGTCTGTTCCAGTTATACTGAGACTGTCTGTTCCAGTTATACTGAGACTGTCTGTTCCAGTTATACTGAGACAGTCTGTTCCAGTTATACTGAGACTGTCTTCTGCAGTTGTACTGAGTCTGTCTGTTCCAGTTATATTGAGACTGTCTGTTCCAGTTATACTGAGACTGTCTGTTCCAGTTATACTGAGACTGTCTGCTCCAGTTACACTGAGACTGTCTGTTCCAGTTATACTGAGACTGTCTGTTCCAGTTATACTGAAACTGTCTGTTCCATTTATACTGAGATTGTCTGTTCCAGTTATACTGAGACTGTCTGTTCCAGTTATACTGAGACTGTATACTCCAGTTATACTGAGTCTGTCTGTTCCAGTTATACTGAGACTGTCTGTTCCAGTTATACTGAGACTGTCTGTTCCAGTTATACTGAGACTGTCTGTTCCAGTTATACTGATATTGTCTGCTCCAGTTATACTGAGACTGTCTGCTCCAGTTCTACTGAGACTGCCTGCTCCAGTTATACTGAGACAGTCTGTTCCAGTTATACTGGGACTGTCTGTTCCAGTTATACTGAGACTGTCTGTTCCACATATACTGAGACTCTCTGTTCCAATTATATTGAAACTGTTTGTCCCAGTAATACTGACACTGTCTGTTCCAGTTATAGTGAGACTGTCTGATCCAGTTATATTGTGACTGTCTGTACCAGTTATACTGAGACTGTCTGTTCCAGTTATACTGATACTGTCTGCTCCAGTTATACTGAGACAGTCTGTTCCAGTTATACTGAGACAGTCTGTTCCAGTTATACTGAGACAGTCTGTTCCAGTTATACTGAGACAGTCTGTTCCAGTTATACTGAGACAGTCTGTTCCAGTTATACTGAGACAGTCTGTTCCAGTTATACTGAGACAGTCTGTTCCAGTTATACTTAGACTGTCTTCTGCAGTTATACTGAGTCTGTCTGTTCCAGTTATATTGAGACTGTCTGTTCCAGTTATAATGAGACTGTCTGCTCCAGTTACACTGAGACTGTCTGTTCCAGTTATAGTGAGACTGTCTGTTCCAGTTGTACTGAGACTCTCTGTTCAAGTTATATTGAAACTGTCTGTCCCAGTTATACTGAAAATGTCTGTTCCAGTTACAGTGAGACCGTCTCATCCAGTTATATTGAGACTGTCTGTTCCAGTTGTACTGCGACTCTCTGTTGCAGTTATACTTGGACTCTCTGTTCCAGTTATAGTGAGACTGCCTGTTCCAGTTAGTGAGACTGTCTGTTTCAGTTATATTGAGACTGTCTCTACCAGTTATACTGTGACTGCCTGTTCCAGTTATATGGAGACTGTCTGTTCCAGTTATACTGAAACTGTCTGTTACAGTTATAGTGAGGCTGTCTTTTCACTTTATATTGAAACTGTCTGTTCCAGTTCTACTGAGATTGGCTGTTCCAGTTATACTGAGACTGCCTGTTCCAGTTATACTGAGACTGTCTGTTCCAGTTCCACTGAGACTGTCTGTTCCAATTATACTGAGACTGTCTGTTCCAATTATACTGAGACTGTCTGTTCCAGTTATACTGAGACTGTCTGTTCCAGTTATACTGAGACTGTCTGCTCCAGTTACACTGAGGCTGTCTGTTCCAGTTATACTGAGACTGTCTATTCCAGTTATAGTGAGACTGTCTGTTCCAGTTATATTGAGACTGTCTCTTCCAGTTATACTGAGACTGTCTGTTCCAGTTATGCTAAGATTGTCTGTTCCTGTTATATTGATACTGTCACTTCCAGTTATAGGGAGACTATCTGTGCGAGTTATACTGAGACTGTCTGTTCCAATTATACTGAGGCTGTATGTTCCAGTTATACTGAGACTGTCTGCTCCAGTTATACTAAGACTGTCTGCTCCAGTTATACTGAGAATATTTGTTCCACCTATACTGAGACTGTCTGTTCCAGTTATACTGGGACTGTCTGTTCCAGTTATACTGAGACTGTCTGTTCACGTTATATTGAAACTGTCTGTTCCAGTTATACTGAGATTGGCTGTTCCAGTTATACTGAGACTGTCTGTTCCAGTTATATTGAGACTGTCTGCTCCAGTTATACTATGTCGGTCTGTTTCAGTTATGCTAAGACTGTCTGTTCCAGTTGCACTGAGACTGTCTGTTCCAATTATGCTGAGACTGTCTGTTCCAGTTATACTGAGACTGTCTGTTCCAGTTAGACTGAGACTGTCTTCTGCAGTTATACTGAGTCTGTCTGTTCCAGTTACACTGAGACTGTCTGTTCCAGTTACACTGAGACTGTCTGTTCCAGTTATACTGAGACTGTCTGTTCCAGTTATACTGAGACTGTCTGTTCCAGTTATACTGGGACTGTCTGTTCCAGTTATACTGGGACTGTCTGTTCCAGTTATACTGAGACTGTCTTTTCCAGTTATACTGGGACTGTCTGTTCCAGTTATATTGAGACTCTCTGCTCCAGTTATACTGAGTCTGTCTGTTCCAGTTATAATGAAACTGTCTGTTCCAGTTATAGTGAGACTGTCTGTTCCAGTTTTACTGAGATTGTCTGTTCCATTTATGCTGAGATTGTCTTTTCCAGTTATTTGGGACTGTCTGTTCCAGTTACACTGAGACTGTCTGTTCCAGTTACACTGAGACTGTCTGTTCCAGTTATACTGAGACTGCCTGTTCCAGTTATACTGAGACTGTCTGCTCCATTTATACAATGTCTGTCTGTTCCAGTTATACTGAGACTGTCTGTACCAGTTATACTGCAACTGTCTGTTCTAGTTATATGGAGACTGTCTGTTCCAGTTATAGTGAAACTGTCTGTTAGTTATTGTGAGACTGTCTGTTCCAGTTATATTGAGACTGTCTGTGTCAGTCATACTGAGAATGTCTGCTCTAGTTATACTGAGACTGCCTGGTCTTGTTATACTGAGACTGCCTGCTCCAGTTATACTGGGACTGTCTGTTCCAGTTATATGGAGACTGTCTGTTCCAGTTATATGGAGACTGTCTGTTCCAGTTATACTGAAACTGTCTGTTCTAGTTTTACTGAGACTGTCTGTTCCAATTATACTCAGGTGGTATGTTTGTTATACTGAGACTGCTTCAGTTATAATAAGGCTGTCTGCTCCAGTTATATTAAGAATATCTTTTCCACTTATACTGAGACTGTCTGTTGCAGTTATACTGGGACTGTCTGTTCCAGTTATATTGAGACTGTCTGTTCCAGTTATACTGAGACTGTCTGTTCCAGGTATAGTGAGAATGTCTGCTCTAGTTATACTGAGACTGCCTGGTCTCGTTATACTGAGACTGCCTGCTCTAGTTATACTGGGACTGTCTGTTCCAGTTATATGGAGACTGTCTGTTCTAGTTTTACTGAGACTCTGTTCCAATTATACTCAGGTGGTATGTTTGTTATACTGAGACTGCTTCAGTTATAATAAGGCTGTCTGCTCCAGTTATATTAAGAATATCTTTTCCACTTATACTGAGACTGTCTGTTGCAGTTATACTGGGACTGTCTGTTCCAGTTATATTGAGACTGTCTGTTCCAGTTATACTGAGACTGTCACTTCCAGGTATAGTGAGACTGTCTGCTCCAATTATACTGAGAATATCTGTTCCATATATGCTGAGATTGTCTGTTCCAGTTATTTGGGACTGTCTCTTCCAGTTATATTGAGACTGTCTGTTCCAGTGACTGTCTGTTCCAGTTATACTGAGACTATCTGTTCCAGTTTTACTGAGACTGTCTGTTCCAATTATACTCAGGTGGTATGTTCATTAAACTGAGACTGCTACAGTTATAATAAGGCTGTCTGTTCCAGTATTGAGAATATCTTTTCCACTTATACTGAGACTGTTGCAGTTATACTGGGACTGTCTGTTCCAGTTATACTGAGACTGTCTGTTCCAGTTACACTGAGACTGTCTGTTCCAGTAACAGTCAGACTGTCTGTTCCAGTTATAGTGAGACTGTCTGTTCCAGTTATGTTGAGACTGTCTACTCCAGTTATACTGAGACTTTCTATTCCAGTTGTACTGAGATTGTCTGCTGCAGTTATACTGAGTCAGTCTGTTCCAGTTATACTGAGTCAGTCTGTTCCAGTTATACTGAGACTGTCTGTTCCAGTTATACTGAGACTGTCTGTTCCAGTTATACTGAGACTGTCTGTTCCAGTTATACTGAGACTGTCTGTTCCAGTTATACTGAGACTGTCTGTTCCAGTTATACTGAGACTGTCTGTTCCTGTTATACTGAGACTGTCTGCTCCAGTTATACTGAGACACAGAGTATGCGCACATCCCAATGTCACAAAGTGTGTTAAATTGCTCACACGTTGAGCCGTATCATTCATTTTATATAACTCATATATACTCTGTGATATTTGGATGTGCGCTTTGCCGACATAATCTCTTCACAATCTGCTCTTGAGAGAGACCAATATAATTCCTTCGCGACTCCTTCTACCTGGATATCTACCTTATCTGAGCTGTCTCCTCCTCTTCTGTCAAACCAGTTGAAAACATGGCCGGGATTTTCCCTTGCCGTGCGTGCGGGTTTGGGGGCAGGTTGGCAATAAAACTGCCGGAAATAGTTAGCAGGTCAGGAACACACCGTCATCCTGTCGCCTCGAGTATTTAACTCAGGCGCGAGGCGGCAGGCGTGACACGGACCCGATTCGCAGAGGCGTGCGACCTCATTGCAATCATTAAGTGCTTGCTTAGAGGCCCTCAAGTGTGATTTTAATGCCAACTTTTGACTTTAACTGCAGTAGCACAGGATTCACAGAGGTCGGATACCTCACTGTGATGGGGAGGCGGAAGTTCAGTGGCCATTGGTGAGTTCAGTCATTGACAGCTGGGAAAGCACATAAATACTGCAATGTTACACCTCATTCATTGCCTCATGGAAAAGATCTTGCTCACTCCAGCTTGTTCACAGATTTAGGTGTCAGCAGTTTGCAGGTCATTTTTGAAACCTCGGAAGCCACTTACCACATTACTACTCACTATCACAACATTGAGGGATTGGCCCTTGGATCTCCATTTTACCTGCCATCTACCACATCAGCATGGGTGCCGCTTATACTGTCTCACCTTGGTCCTTAGCATTGGACCAAAATGAGCCCCACCACCAGCAACACCAGCCACAACACTCGCAGCAGCAGCAACCACAACAGCAGCCTTCTCCTCAATGGCCTGGAGCTCCACAGGAGAGAGGGGGTCAACACAGGGCAGTGTCACGCAATGGAAGCATTGCTTCAGGACACCGATGGTGTGCTCTATAATGTTCCTTGCGGCTGCTTGGCTTTTATGGTAGGCCGACTGTGCATGTGTGCATGGGTCATGAGCCATGTTATGAGTGTATAATCCTTGTCGCCTAGTAGTCAGCCTTTGACTTGCCATGATGGGTCAAATACAGGTGACATAGAGGACTGCTGCAGAATGAAGAAATCGTGACTATTTCCACAATAGCATTCACCTTCATGATGTGCTGCCTCTGGTCGCACACCAGCTGCCCATTGAGGGAGTGGAATCCCTATCGGTTCATGAAATGGCCAAGTTCACATGAGGAACATGTAAGGCAATGTGGGAGCAGTCAATGGCAGCCTGCACCATGGGGAAGCTTGCAATCCATGCAAACCCTCATGCTCGCTCCGCCTACTTGTCTCTGGCATGAGGGAATAAGATGAAACTGTCTCTGTGTATAAAGGGCCTCAGTGACCTCCCTTCTGCAGAAGTTTACTGCAAACTGCGAGATATTGGTTATATCTCCAGCAGCAGCCTGGAAGAAACCAGATGCATAAAAGTTAAGAGCCATGGTCACCTTGACAGCCACAGGCAATGCTGTCCTTGCCCTGCTCTGAGGTTGCAGTTGTGGCTGCAGCAGTTGGTAGATTTCAGTCACAACCTCTTTAGTGAAGTGAAGATGTCTCAAGCATTGGTCCGCGCTGAAATTGAGGTTGAAGTAGGCTCCCTAAAGACCCTCAGTGGATATGGCCTCCTGATGAGAACCCTTCTGCCCCTTCTCCTCCCTCTTCTAGCAGCTTGTCCTGTTCTGTGTGGCCTCTCTTCATTCTCCCAGTCATGCTCAATTTCCAGAGGAAACTCTAGCAGGCCAGCCATCACTGGAAGCAGCACAAGCCTTTAAATTAAAAAAAGTATTTCGGCACCAGCCAGACCACTCCCTGTAGACTATTCAAACTGTAGACAAGTATAGGAAAGCTCTAAAAATGCGTTGAATTGCATCAGCAATAATCCAGCAACTAACCTGAAAGTAGTTCATGATCCCTTTAAATAGCGCTGGTGGAGGGGTCTTTCATACCATTTAACATGTGTTCAGCTGTTCGAGGTTAAGATGGGATGTAGGCTGGAGTGTGGCTTTCAAAAATTGACGTCATCAACTGCCTGCTCTTCATGCTGCTGGTGGTCATTAGGTGCGCACGCAGAAGCCCCTTTAACACGATGGTGTCCGACGCTCTTCCCGTCAGAAGTGTGCGCACACATCTCAGACCCCATTTTTGAGTGTTAGAAGGCCAATTAGCTCCTAAAAAACAGGTGCTACAGGCTGGATCCAAGATAGGTAAATGGAATTGAGATACAGATCAACTAAGATTTAATTGAATGGCGGAACAGGCTCGAAGGGCTGAATGACATACTCCTGTTCCTATGTTCCTTTGTTCTTAAACCTACTGTGCAAAAAATTCTAATAACTTCCCCCTCCATTCTTCTAATGGTGATCCTGACATACGTCCTCTTTTTATCAATTAGCCAAACAGTAGAAATAATCTTTCATCATTTACCTTAACACCTTTCAGAATTTTCAAAATATTAGTTAACCCCTCCCACTGCCTTCTCTATTCCAGTAACCCTTCTCCATAACTATCACTTCATATTTCTGTTATCATTCTAGTGAATCTTCACTCTCCTCTCTTCGTTTCAAAAACTGCACACAATGCTCCATCTGTAGCTTGATCAATGTCTTGTACAAATTCAATATAATTTCCTTGTTTTTATTTTCAATTCCTGAATGTATATTGCTGGATCAGTACATCAGAGGATTTTATGCTAAAAGTGGTCCTGCTGAGACCATTCCTGGAGTCCCATGATCAGGGAAAACAGAAGGGAAAGAATTCAAGCCATAGATACAGTGCAGTCATGAGGCTAATCTCTGGCATCAAAGGATTGAGTTACGAGGAAAGACTGGAGAAACTGGGCCTGAGTGAAGACTTTACAGAAGAAAAAAGAAAAAGACTTACATTTATATAACTCCTTTCACAACCTCTGGATATCTTAAAGTACTTTACAGCCAATTAAGTACTTTTGAAGTGTAGTCATTGTTGTAATGTAGGAAATATGGCAGATACGTTTATTCACAGTAAGATCCCAAAAACAGCAATGTGATAATAACTATTTAATCTGTTTTTAAGAGTTGGTTGAGGGATAAGTTTTGGCCAGGACACCCAGGAGAACTTCCCTGCTCTTCTTGAAAATATTGCCATGATATCTTTTATGTCCACCTGAGAGGGCATAGTTTAACGTCTCATCTGACAGGTAGCACCTCCAACAGTGCACCAATCTGTCAGTACTGCACTGAATTCTCAGCTAGGATTTTTTGCTCAAGTCCCTGGAGTGGGACTTGAATCCACAACCTACTAACAGAGACAAGAGTGAGTGAGCAGCAGGACCCGGGGACAGAGGGTCTGAACCGAGCGGGAGGCTGTGCGAGTAGGACCCATGTGAGGGCAGAGGGCAACGGCCCAGGAAATTCTTTGCAACATCTGTGGCCTGACCCGCTACGCAGTCCGCACGCATCCAACCCAACGCTCTGTCTCTAACTTGTGATCTTGTTATCTTTTTAAATTTAGTAATTAGAGCTCATTAGACCAATTTTAAAAGCCACATAGCATGTCCAGCCACTTTCCTCTGATTAGGATAGCCAGAGGGATTGCTCTCTCTGAGTAACAGTGGCTGGAATTGTTACCTTGGAGTAAGGTCGGATGCGTGGGGACCACGTAGTGGGTCAGGAATGCGATGTTCTGAGCAGCACATTGTTCAGAGCGACTTTAACTTAATGACCCCAATAGAAAGACTCATGCGCATTTCCTGGCCCTATTAAATGGTCGTGAAAGGCGCTATATAAATTCAAGTCTTTCTTTTTCTTTCTTTCGGGTCTGATGACGTCATCCATGTCTCATTTCCAGCCTACATACTTAAAGCAGCCTTGCACTCAAATCATTGGAAGGTTGCTAGAGGAGGGTGGAGCCTGACAAACAAAGGCCACAGTACTGTTATAAAGTTGTAAGGATGGATAGCCAAAGGCAGAGGGCTGCACCATGCTTTTCAGACTCATCGCTCCATACTCTGGTGGAGGCAGTCAGAGCACGCAGGGAGGTCCTCTTCCATGCTGATAGGCGAAGGGCGCTCCAAGCTCTGCTGAGCTGCATGCAGTGGCTGAGCCTCGGGGGCCATTGAGAAAGAGGGCGATCTTGGGGGGGCAGCAACAATTGCATGAGGCTCTGGCATCTTTTGCAGCCACGATGTGAGCAAAGTTACAGAGAATGGAGGAGTCGATCTCCAACATGAGCACCACTGTGTCGCAGGCGATGGCGATGATGTGCTCTTCCATGGAAAGAACGGCCACCTGCATAGGGCAGCTAATGCGCTAGTCACAGGAGCACATGCTAGCCGTGGCCAACAGATGGCAGGTGCTCATAGACCTCCTCTCAAGGAGGGATGTAAACGTAGATGTGGGTCCTCATGGCCCCACTGCTGTGCAGCAAGGTGCTCGCCAGCTCCTTGCTAGCAGGGAAGTGTAGGTGGCCCATGAGAGGGATGATGGTGAGCAGGGACATGGAAGTGGTGGCTCTGCTCAAAGTGTTCACACTTCTCCCCCATTGCCTCCCCCTCTGTCAGAGCCCCACATGCTTCCTCGGATCCTGATGGCCGAGTCTGTCCCTGCACAGTCGCAGGAGGAGCAGACTTTGGCAGAGACATCGCAGGCTCCAAAACCCAGAGGGCATCCACCAAAAGTGTCTAACACGTCGCAGCAGGGAGGTGAGCAGCCGATCCTACCTCTGCTGAAGCCACAGGGGTTGCACCTCGTAGAAGCGCTCGGGAAAAAAAATGAAACAAAAGTAGATGCATACGGGTATGCACATGGGTGTATGAAAAACGGTTAGTGTTAAGTTTCAGTTATTTTGAAGACACACATAAATGTTTTTCTTTGCACCTCTTTCGGGTCTTGTCCATTTTTGCCTCAAACCTTGGAAGTGAGTTTGTCACTTGGAGTGAATGGTGAGACATTGCTTAACCTCAAGAATTGGGGCTTTGGGTGAGAGGAATGGCTTGGTCATTGTAGGGATGCTTTATGGTGTTGTTGGGGGAGAACTTAGTACAGCATGTGGTAACCATGTGACTGCATTGGAGCAAGTTAATTAAATCTGGCCATGATGAGACCATCCTGGGCCTCCCGGGCAATAGCGTGCACCACTCCTGGTGCCATCTCCAGCTGAGATTCCTCCTCGTCTTCCACCTACTCCGCCTCCTCTGAAGAGGCTGTGTGCTCTGTGCCTTGCTCCTCCAGCAGCTCAAATCCCCACTGCTGTGCTATGTTGTGCAGCAAGCAGCAGACGACGATGATTCTGGAGACCCTGGCTGGTGCGTACCGAAGGGTTCCTCCAGCTCTGTCAAGGCATCTGAAGCGTATCTTCAGCATGCCTATTGTTTGCTCTATGACACATCTGGTGGAGATGTGGCTACCATTATAACAATCCTCGACCTCAGTACTTGGCTACCTCAAGGGTGTCATGAGCCACGTCTTCAGTGGCTAGCTCTTGTCTCCAAGCAGCCAACCAGAAAGTCTGCTTGGAGTTGCGAAGAGGTGGGGGAGGGCGGACTGGCGCAGAATGAAAGAGTCATGACAGCTGCCAGGGAATCTGGTGCACAAATGCATGATGATCTTTTTATAGTTGCAGACGAGCTGCACATTGAGGGAGTGGAAGCCCTTGCGGTTCACAAACTCTCCTGGGTGATGAGGGGGTGCCTTCATGGCCACATGATGATGACCTGCTCCAGTGGGAAGCCAGCCAGAGCCGTAAAGCCGAGCGCCCGGTCAGTAACACTGGCTTCATCAGTGACAAAGTTGATATAATTGGCTGACTTGTGAAAAATGGCGTCCGTCACCTGGGTGATGCATCTGTGGGCGGCCGACTGCAAGATCCCGCAAATGTCTGCTGCGGATCCCTGACACGAAGAAGTTGAGGGTGGTGGTGACTTTGACAGCCACTGGTAAGGAGTGTCCACCAGGACCTCTGGGCAGCAGATCTTCTTCCAGCAATGTGCAAATGTCAGCAATGACCTGGCGCGATAGCCTGAGCCTCCTGAAGCACTGCTGCTCAGTCATATTGAGCAAGCTCATCCTCTGCCTGTATACCCTATCAATAGACATTCCCCTGTACACTACTTTAGTCACCTCTTCAAAAAATCCAATCAGGTTTCTCAGGCATGACGTACCATTCACAAATCCATGCTGGCTCTCTGATCAACTGAAAATTTTTGAGGTGTTCAGACGCCCTATCCTTAAATATAGACTCTAGTAATTTCTCCACAATAGACAATAGACTAACTGAACTATAATTCCCTGGTTTCCCTCTCTTGCCATTCTTAAAAAATGGAGTGACATGCACAATATTCCAATCTAAAGGAACGGTTCCTGAATCGAGAGGACTTTGGAAGATTATAGTTAGAGCAGCTGCACTGTGCTCACCTAATTCCTTTAAAACGCTGGGATGGAAACCTTTTGGCCCTTAGTATCTGTCACGCTTTAGTGCCATTATTTTCTTCATTACTGTTATTATATATACGTTAATTTAATTGAGTCCCTGTCCCCGATTCAATATTAATTTCCTTGGGATTTACAGCATGCTATCTTCTTCTTCTACTTTAAATATAGGAACATAGAAGATAGGAGCAGGAGTAGGCCATTCGCCCCTTGAGTCTGTTCCACCATTTAATGAGATCATGGCTGATCATCCAAATTCAGTACCCTGTCCCTGCTTTCTCCCCATATCCCTTGTTCCCTTTAGCCTTAAGAAATATATCTAACTCCTTCTTGAATATATTTAGTAAGTTGGCCTCAACTGCCTTCTGTGATAGAGAATTCCACAGGTTCACCACTCTCTGGGTGAAGAAATTCCTCCTCATCTCAGTCCTAAATGGCTTACCCCTTATCCTTAGACTGTGACCCCTGGTTCTGGACTCCCCCGCCATCGGGAACATCCTTCCTGCATCTAGTCTGTCTAGTCCTGTTAAAATTTTATAAGTTTCAATGAGATCCCCTCTCATTCTTCTAAACTCTAACGAATATAAGCCTAATCGACTCAATCTCTCTTCATACGTCATTCCTGCCATCCCAGGTATCAATCTGGTGAATCTTCGCTGCACTCCCTCTATGGCAAGAACATCCTTCCTCAGATAAGGCGACCAAAACTGCACACAATACTCAAGGTGTGGTCTCGCCAAGGCCCTGTACAACTGCAGCAAGACATCCTTGCTCCTGTACTCAAATCCTCTCGCTATGAAAGCCAACATACCATTTGCCTTCTTAACCGCCTGCTGCACCTACATGCTTACCTTTAGCGAATGGTGCACAAGGACACCCAGGTCTCGTTGCGCTTCAACTTTTCCCAATCTATTGCCGTTCAGATAATAATCTGTCTTCCTGTTTTTGCCACCAAAGTGGATAACCTCACATTTATCCACATTATACTGCATCTGCCATGCATCTGCCCAATCACCCAACCTATCCAAATCATACTGGAATTTCTCTGCATCCTCCTCACAGCACACATGCCCACCCAGCTTTGTGTCGTCTGCAAACTTGGAGATATTACATCTAGTTCCTTCGTCTAGATCATTAATATATATTGCGAATAACTGGGGTCCTAGCACCGATCCCTGCGGTACCCTGCCTGCCACTTGGAAAAAGACCCATTTATTCCAACTCTTTGCTTCCTGTCTGCCAACCAGTTCTCTATCCAAGTCAGTACCTTACCCCCAATCCCACGTGCTTTAACTTTGCACGCCAATCTCTTATGCGGGACCTTATCGAAAGCCTTCTGAAAGTCCAAATACACCACATCCACTGGTTCTCCCTTATCTATTCTATCAGTTACATCCTCAAAAAATTCCAGTAGATTAGTCAAGCATGATTTACCTTTTGTAAATCCATGTTGACTTTGTCCGATCCTGTCACTGTTTTCCAAGTGCTCTGCTATTACATCTTTTATAATGGATTCTAGCATTTTCCCCACTATCGATGTGAGGCTTACCGGTCTATAATTCCCCGTTTTCTCTCTACCACCTTTTTTAAATAGTGGGGTTACATTAGCTGTCCTCCAATCCATGGGAACGATTCCAAAGTCTATGGAATTTTGGAAGATGACTAACAATGCATCGACTATTTCTAGGGCCACTTCCTTAAGTACCCTAGGATGTAGATTATCAGGCCCTGGGGATTTATCGGCCTTCAATCCAGTCAATTTCCCTAACACCATTTCCCTACAAATACTGATTTCATTCAATTCCTCCCTCTCATTAGACCCTATGTTCCCTGAAATCTCTGGAAGGTAATTTGTGTCCTCCTTTGTGAAGAAAGAACCAAAGTATGTATGTGGTAAACCACTGTTATAGTTATCACTGTATATTGTTCTCACTGTTCTCACTGTCACATCACTACACGAGGTCGCCTCTTGTCGCACTGTTATACCTGGGCTGACCACCTCCGACTCCGCCCATTACCTGCCCAGGTATAAAGGTAGCTGACTGGCTAGTATTCCTCCCTGTTGGATCGGATCACCCACGAGGGTGGGCTCTGTTATTTAGCCAATAAAAACCTTCAGTTACGTTCTTAACTCGTCGCCTTTTATTGGACTAATTGATAGGCATATCAATTTTATTGACTAAATTTTAAAGATGTCTGATAATGAACAGCAACAGCAAGGAGCTCACCCAGCAGCACAGCAACAGCAGCCTCCAGACAACGGGCCACACCAGCCGGCTTGGCTGCAAGCCTTGAAACCACCATACCTGGATCTAAACCCACAGGCACCAAACTCAGCCAACGACTTCAAACACTGGCTGGACTGCTTCGAATCGTACCTGGAGGAAGCCGTCGTCCCTCAGAGATCCAAACTAAGAGTCCTGAAAGCCCAAGCGAGCCCGAGAGTATATACACTCATCCAGGACATGACTACGTACGACGACGCCATCAACCTACTGAAACAGCAGTACCGGAGCCCGGTAAACTACATGTACACTAGGCATCTCTTAAGATCTCGCCAGCAACAGCCAGGAGAATCGATAGCTGAATTTTCACGAGCGCTGAGACAACTCGGCAGGAACTGTGACTTTAAAGCGGTGACGGCTACTGCGAACATGGAAGACAATGTCCGCGACGCCTTGGTGAGAGGCCTACGTTCCGACTACACACGGCAAAGACTGCTTGAAGCTAAGGACATAGACCTGGACAAGGCCGAAGCCCTCGCCCTCACCCTAGAGGCCACCCAGCAAGACCAGGAAGCGTTTGCCAGGTACTATTCGCGACCCTGGGACTCGGGCCCGACCCCCACCCCACCACCCTTCACAGCGCTGCCCCCGGGACCTACCTCAGCGTCTGCATCACGGATCCGACCGGGCCCGCTAGCCCCGGTACCGGCCCCGACATCAGGCAACCCCGATCGGGCCACTGGCTGCTTCTTTTGCGGCCAGGAGAAGCATCCGAGGTCGCGCTGCCCAGCCAAAAACTCGACCTGCAAAACCTGCCTCAAGAAAGGCCACTTCTCCAAGGCCTGCAGAAGCAAATCCTCAGAAGCCAGCAGTGCCTCATGCGAACCCTGGGGGCGGCCATCTTTGTGCGGGGCAGCCGAAGCCTGCAGAGCCTCATGGGAAAACCAGGGGCGGCCATCTTTGTGCGGGGCAGCCGAAGCCTGCAGAGCCTCATGGGAAAACCAGGGGCGGCCATCTTTGTGCGGGGCAGCCGAAGCCTGCAGAGCCTCATGGGAACAGCAGGGGCGGCCATCCTTGTGCGGGGCAAACGATTTAAACAGAGCCTCATGTGAACTACGGGGGCCGCCATCTTGTCATGACAACGACGCGCTCATCTACACCCTAGCTTCCGTGACCCTGGATCAAGCCCGCCCGCACCACCTGGCCAGCTCAATGATGGACATCAAAGTCAACGGCCACGCCACGACCTGCCTGTTCGACAGCGGAAGCACGGAGAGCTTCATCCACCCAGACACGGTGAGCCACTACTCCCTCCCCGTCCTGCCAACGCGCAGCCGCATCTCGATGGCATCGAGGTCGCACGCCACAGACATCAGCGGCTACTGTGTCGTGACATTGTCGGTTAAAGGGACAGAGTATAAAAATTTTAAACTCCTCGTACTCCCCCAGCTGTGCGCTGCCGTCATACTAGGGCTGGACTTCCAATCCCACCTCCAAAGTGTAACCCTAGCATACGGTGGACCCCTCCCCCCACTCACAGTCGACAACCAGCGAAAGTTAAACCGCCCACCGCGTAACACCTGCAGCCTATCCACCCTCAAGGTACCGCCACCTTCCCTGTTCGCTAACCTCACCCCCGACTGCAAACCTGTCGCTACTAAGAGCAGGCGGTACAGCGCTGGGGACAGAGCCTTCATTAGCTCTGAGGTGCAGCGACTCCTGAAAGAGGGCATTATTGAGGGGAGCAGCAGCCCCTGGCGTGCCCAGGTGGTGGTAGTCAAGACCGGCGACAAAAATCGCCTGGTTATCGACTACAGCCAGACCATAAACAGATACACCCAGCTGGACGCATACCCCCTCCCCCGCATATCGGACATGGTCAATGAGATTGCACAATACCGCGTATTCTCGACCATCGACCTCAAGTCGGCCTACCACCAACTCCCCATCAGCCCGGAGGACAGCCAGTACACCACCTTCGAGGCGAATGGCCGCCTCTACCAATTCCTTAGGGTCCCCTTTGGTGTCACCAACGGGGTCTCGGTTTTCCAACGGGAGATGGACCGGATGGTTGACCAGAACGGACTACAGGCCACTTTCCCCTATCTCGATAACGTCACCATCTGCGGCCGCAACCGGCAGGACCATGACGTGAATCTGGAGAAATTCCTCCGTACGGCCCAACGGCTGAACCTCACCTACAATAAGGAGAAATGCGTGTTTAACACAGCGCGCCTTGCCATCCTTGGCTGTGTAGTAGAGAACGGAGTCATCGGCCCCGACCCCGAAAGAATGCGCCCCCTCATGGAGCTACCCCTCCCCCACTGTCCAAAAGCACTTAGGAGAACCCTGGGGCTTTTTGCCTACTATGCCGAATGGGTACCCAATTATGCGGACAAAGCCAGACCCCTCCTGAAAACCACATCCTTCCCCCTCACGGAAGAGGCGTGCGCGGCCTTCTCCCTCATTAAGGGAGACATAGCCAAGGCCACAATGCACGCAGTGGATGAGTCAATCCCCTTCCAAGTGGAGAGCGATGCATCCGACTTCGCCCTAGCCGCTACCCTTAACCAGGAGGGTAGGCCGGTAGCCTTCTTCTCAAGGACCCTACAGGGCCCCGAGACCCGACACTCGTCGGTCGAGAAGGAAGCCCAGGCAATTGTGGAGGCAGTACGGCGCTGGAGGCACTACTTGGCAGGCAAACGATTTACCCTCCTCACCGACCAACGCTCGGTTGCCTTCATGTTTAATAACAAGCTGAGGGGCAAGATCAAGAACGACAAAATCTTGAGGTGGAGAATCGAGCTTTCCACCTATGATTATGAGATCTTGTACCGGCCCGGTAAACTGAACGACCCCCCTGATGCTCTTTCACGCATTACATGCGCCAGCGCGCAAAGTGATAGACTTCAGACCCTCCACAATGACCTCTGCCACCCCGGAGTCACCAGACTCTACCATTTCATTAAGGCCCGCAACCTGCCATACTCCATCGAGGAGGTCAGGACCATGACCAGGAACTGCCAGATCTGTGCTGAGTGCAAACCGCACTTCTATAAGCCGGACAGAGCAAGCCTGATCAAGGCCACCCGCCCCTTCGAGCGTCTGAGCATCGACTTCAAGGGGCCCCTACCGTCATCCGACCGTAATGTGTACTTCCTCAACATCGTTGATGAGTACTCCCGTTTCCCCTTCGCCTTCCCCTGCCCAGACATGACCAGTAACACGGTCATTAAATGCCTGAACAAACTCTTCGCCTTGTTCGGGTTCCCGAACTATATACATAGTGACCGGGGCGCCTCCTTCATGAGCGAGGAACTCCGTCAGTTCCTATTGGAGAGGGGTATTGCAGCAAGCAGGACCACCAGCTACAACCCCCGAGGGAACGGCCAGGTGGAAAGAGAGAATGCGACGGTATGGAAGGCCACCCTCTTAGCCTTAAAGTCTAAGGGCCTCCCAACCTCCCGCTGGCAAGAGGTCCTCCCGATTGCGCTGCACTCCATCCGGTCACTACTTTGCACTGCCATTAACACCACCCCCCATGCCCGAATGTTTGTCTTCCCCAGGAAGTCGACTACGGGAACCACCCTACCAACCTGGCTGACCTCTCCGGGACCCGTCTTGCTGCGAAAGCACGTGAGGGCCCATAAAACGGACCCCCTGGTCGAGAAGGTGAACCTCCTGCACGCCAACCCCCAGTACGCCTATGTGGCTTACCCAGACGGACGGGAGGACACTGTCTCCTTACGAGACCTCGCACCCTCACCCCCCCCTCCCAACCCCCCGAGTCCAGCCGAGGTAGACGGCATGCCGGAACCCCACGAGCCTTTGCCGACTACGCAGACACCAGCTTTAACACCGGATAATGTAACACCGCCGCTGCGACGATCGGAGAGGCTAACGAAGCCTCCGGACAGACTGACATACCAGAGCTGGTAATACACTTCACCCCGCCGGACTCTAATCTAAACAAGGGGTGAATGTGGTAAACCACTGTTATAGTTATCACTGTATATTGTTCTCACTGTTCTCACTGTCACATCACTACACGAGGTCGCCTCTTGTCGCACTGTTATACCTGGGCTGACCACCTCCGACTCCGCCCATTACCTGCCCAGGTGTAAAGGTAGCTGACTGGCTAGTATTCCTCCCTGTTGGATCGGATCACCCACGAGGGTGGGCTCTGTTATTTAGCCAATAAAAACCTTCAGTTACGTTCTTAACTCGTCGCCTTTTATTGGACTAATTGATAGGCATATCAATGTATTTAACACTTTGGCCACCAACCTCATAGTTCCCCAACCCCACACAGCCCGCTTCTACCTCCTTCCCAAGATCCACAAACAGGACTGCCCTGGTAGACCCATCGTTTCAGCCTGTTCTTGCCCCATGGAACTTACCTCTTCCTATCTCGACTCTATCTTTTCTCCCCTTGTCCAGTCTCTTCCCACCTACATCCGCGATGCTTCGGACGTCCTCCGCCACTTTAACAATTTCCAGTTTCCTGGTCCCAACCGCTTCCTTTTCACCATGGACGTACAATCCCTCTACACCTCCATCCCCCACCAGGATGGCCTGAGGGCGCTCCGCTTCTTCCTTGAACAGAGGCCCAACCAGTCCCCATCCACCACCACCCTCCTCCGCCTGGCTGAACTTGTTCTCACATTGAACAACTTCTCCTTTAACTCCACTCATTTCCTCCAAATCAAAGGTGTTGCTATGGGTACCCGCATGGGTCCTAGCTATGCCTGCCTTTTCATGGGATATGTGGATCACTCTTTGTTCCAGTCCTACTCAGGCCCCCTCCCTCACCTCTTTTTCCGATACATTGATGACTGTATTGGTGCCGTTTCCTGCTCTCGCCCCGAATTAGACAATTTCATTCACTTTGCCTCCAATTTCCACCCTTCCCTCACCTTCACATGGTCCATCTCTGACTCTTCCATTCCCTTCCTCGACTTCTCCGTCTCCATCTCTGGGGATAGGTTATCGACCAATATTCACTACAAGCCCACTGACTCCCACAGCTACCTGGACTACACTTCCTCCCACCCCACCTCCTGTAAGGACTCTATTCCATTCTCCCAGTTTCTCCATCTCCGCCGTATCTGCTCCTACGATGCCACCTTCCACACCAGTGCTTCCGACATGTCTTCCTTTTTCCTCAACCAAGGATTCCCCTCTACCATGGTCGACACGGCCCTCGACCGTGTCCGTTCTATCTCCCACACTTCTGCCCTCACCCCTGCCCCTCCCTCCCGGAACCACAACAGGGTTCCCCTTGTCCTCACCTTTCACCCCACCAGCCTCCACATTCAACGGATCATCCTCCGCCATTTCCGCTACCTCCAAAGTGATCCTACCACCAAACGCATCTTCCCCTCCCCTCCCCTTTCAGCATTCCATAGGGACCGCTCCCTCCGAGACACCCTGGTCCACTGCTCTATCACCCCCAACAGCCCTTCCCCTTCGCCTGGCACCTTCCCGTGCAAGCGCAGGAGATGTAACACCTGCCCCTATACCTCCCCCCTTCCCACTGTCCAGGGCCCCAAACACCCCTTCCAGTGAAACAGCAATTTACTTGTACTTCTTGCAATCTAGTATACTGTATTCGCTGCTCACGTTGCGGTCTCCTCTACATTGGGGTGACCAAATGCAGATTGGGTGACCGCTTTGTGGAACACCTCCGTTCAGTCCGTAAGGGTGACCCCGAGCTTCCGGTCGCCTGTCATTTTAATTCACCGCTCCATTCCCACTCGGACCTCACCGTCCTTGGCCTCTTGCATTGTTCCACGGAAGCTCAACGTAAACTCGAGGAACAGCACCTCATCTTCCGATTAGGCACGTTGCAGCCTTCCGGACTCAATATCGAGTTCAACAATTTCAGATCATAACCTCGGCCCCTTTTACATTTTTACTTATTTTTTTTCCACCCCTTTATTTTGGGTCTTCCCTTCTCCCCCTTTCCTTTTTTTTCTCTCTCCCACATGGCAGCTGTCTCTCATCCTGCCAGTACACTTCACACCTAATCTGAGCCGTCTTTTGTCTCCACTGTCCTATTACCATCTCGTCTGGTTTTGAATACCTCTTAATGTCTCTTTACTTCTTTTGTTCTATCGCAGCCTTGCCTTCGATCTATTTAATTTCCTTTCCAGTTTTGAAAAAGGGTTTCGACCCGAAACGTCGACTCTAAGTTCTCTCCAAGGATGTTGCCTGGCCTGCTGAGTTTTTCCACCATTTTCTGTTGTTATTTCGGATTTCCAGCATCTGCAGTATTTTGCTATCGTACGTATTTAATTGGTCAGCCATTTCTTTGTTCCCCATTAAAAATTCCCCTAATTCTGACTTCAAGGGACCTATGCTTGACTCCACCAATCTTTTTCTCTTCACATATCTATAGAAGCTTTTACAGTCAGCTTTTATGTTCCCTGAAAGCTTACTCTCATATTCTATTTTCCCCCTCTTAATTAATCCATTTGTCATTCTTTGCTGAATCCTAAACTGCTCCTAATCCTCAGTTTTGCTGCTTTATCTGGCCAATTTATATGTCCTCTCCTTGGATCTTATGCTATCCCTAATTTCCCTTGTTAGCCACGGTTGAGTCAGCTTTTTTGTTTTATTTTTATGCCAAAAAGGGATGAACACATTCTGTAGTTCATCCATGCGATGTTTAAATGTTTGCCATTGCCTATCCACCGTCAACCCTTTAAGTAATGTTCCCCAATCCATCCTAGCCAACTCGCGCATCATACCATTGTAGTTTCCTTTATTTAAATTCAGGACCCTAGTCAACTACTTCACTCTCCATCTTAATGAAGAATTCTATCATATTATGATCGTTCCTCCCCAAGGGGCCTTGCACAACAACATTGCTAATTAATCCTTTCTCATTACATAAAACGCAGTCTAAGATGGCCTGATCTCTAGTTGGTTCCTCAACATATTGGTCCAGGAAACCATCCTGTATGCACTCTAGGAATTTCTCCTCCACAGTATTGTTACTAATTTAGTTAGCCCAATCTATATGTAGATTAAAGTCACGCAGTATAACTGCTGTGCCCTTATTGCAAGTGTCTCTAATTTCCCGTTTAATGCCATCCCCAACCTCAGCATTACTGTTTGGGGGTCATATACAACTCCCACTAACGTTTTCTGCCCCTTGGTATTTCTCAGCTCTACCCAAACAGATTCCACATCATCAGAGCTAATATCCTTCCTTACTATTGTGTTAATCTCCTCTTTAAACAGCAATGCTACCCCACCTCCTTTTCCTTTTTTCCTATCTTTCCTGACTATTGAATACCCCTGGATGTTGAATTCCCAGCCTTGGTCACCCTGGAGCCATGTCTCCATAATTCCAATTACATCATATCCGTTTACATCTATTTGTGCAGCTAATTCATCCACCTTATTATGAATGCTCCTCGCATTAAGACACAAAGCCTTCAGGCTTGTTTTTTTAACACTCTTAGTCCTTTTAGAATTATTATTTACTGCAGCCCTGTTTGATTTACACCCTTGATTTCTCTGCCGAAAATTCCACTTTTGTTTTTCTCCTTCCTGTCTTTTCACAGAATCACAGAAACCCCACAGTGCAGATAGAGGCCATTTCGGCCCATCGAGCCTACACCGACACATATCCCACCCGATCCCCGTAACCCTTACACCAACACATATCCCACCCTATCCCCGTAACCCCACGTATTTAATCCCCCTAACACTAAGGGTCAATTTATCATAGCCAATCATCCTAACCCGCACATCTTTGGACTGTGGGAGGAAACCGGAGCACCCGGAGGAAACCCACGCAAACACGGGGAGAATGTGCAAACTCCACACAGTCACCCGAGGCTGGATTCGAACTCGGGTCCCTGGCGCTGTGAGGCAACAGTGCTAACCACTATGCCACCGTGCTGGTGGCATAGTGGTTTGTTTCTATCCTTCCTTCCCTTTCCTCTCTCTCCCTGTACAGGCACCCAACCCCCTGCCATTTTAGTTTAAACCCTCCCCGACAGCACTAGCAAACACTCCCCCTAGGTCATCGGTCCTGGTGCCGCCCAGGTGCAAACCATTCAGTTTGTACTGGTCCCACCTCCCCCAGAACCAGTTCCAATGTCCCAGGAATTTGAATCACTCCCCCTTGCACCATTCCTCTAGCCACGTATTCATCTGAAATATCCTTCTATTTCTACTCTGACTAGCACATGGCACTGGTAGCAATCCTGAGATTACTACCTTTTTAAGGCTAAAGGGATCAAGGGATATGGGGAGAAAGCAGGGTCAGGGTACTGAATTTGGATGATCAGCCATGATCTCATTAAATGGCGGAGCAGGCTCGAGGGGCTCCTGCTCCTATCTTCTATGTTTCTATGTTTATGTTTGAGGTCCTATTTTTTAATTTACCCCCAAACTCCCTATATTCAGCTTTTAGGACCTCATCCCATTTTTTACCTATATCGTTGGAACCTATATGCACCACGACAGCTGGTTGTTCACCCTCCCCCTCCAGAATGCCCTGCAGCCGCCCCGAGACATCCTTGACCCTTGCACCACGGAGGCAACATACCAACCTGGAGTCTCGTTTGCGGCCGCAGAAAATCCTATCTATTCCCCTTACAAGAGAATCCCCTATCACTATAGCTCTCCCGCTCATTTTCCTCCCGTCCTGTGCAGCAGAACCACCCATGGTGCCAGGAAGTTGGCTGCTGCTGCCTTCCCCCAATAAGCCATCTCCCCCAGCAATATCCAAAGTGGTATATCTGTTTGAGAGGGGGATGACCACAGGGGACCCCTGCACTACCTGCCTGTGCCTACTACTCTGCCTGGTGGTCACCCCTTTCCTTCCTGCCTGTGCAGCGTTTACCTGTGGTGTGACCAACTCCCTAAACGTGCTATCCACGATGTCCTCAGCATTGCGAATGCTCCAGTATGTATCCATTCACAGCTCCAGCGCCGCAATGTGGTCTGTCAGTAGCTGCAGCTGGATATACTTCCCGCACAAAGGAAGTGTCCCTGATTTCCCACATAGCGTAGGAGAATTGTGACGGGGCTCCGGAACGCCGCTGTCGGTCTGTGAGATTGGTAAGCCTCTGTAAAAAAGCCCGCGAAAGTGAATTTAAGTACTCACTGTACCGTCGCTCTCTCCTCCTCCCTACACTGACCTCTGTAAAAAAGCCCGCGAAAGTGAGTTTAAGTACTCACTGCACCGCCACGCTCTGCTCCTCCCGACACCGGCCTCTGTAAAACAGCCCGCGAAAGTGAGTTTAAGTACTCACTGAACCGCCACTCTCTGCTCCTCCCGACACCGGCCTGTCTGATACAAGTTAGTCAACATGTTCACCATTTCCTTATTATCATTGACAATATTGTAAAGTCCGCACCTCAATAATACACGGACTTCGGGAGAACAGTTTAACAGGTACTTTACTGAACAAGAGGCAGCTTGAAACTGAAACTATAGAAGCCTGCTAGGGCCTTTTATACAGGGGTGGTCACTGCCGGTACTGCAGTCTAAGACCAGTTATTCCCTTAAAGGGACATACACAACAATTCTTCCCCTTTTAGATAAACAGTACATAACATTCATTTAACAACTAAATAATAACTAATTACAATTACAATTTTCTCAGTAATATATACATCAACTGGAATAGTCATTTATAAGTTCAGTCTTTGAGGAGGCTCCCTGATCCGGACTGGATAGCGCCTTTCTTGAGTATCCTGTTCTGGCGGTGGAGTCAATTCTGGCTCATTGTCATTGGTTGGTTCGTCAGCTTCCAATACCCCTGCTTCTGAGGTAGACGCAATCTGTACTTCAGGCTCATTACCAGGTGCACATGCTTGTGGTAGAGGTTTGGCTTGTTCCTGTGACTCTAGAATCTGGTCAGCATGGCGTCTCACGATGCTCTCTCCAACGTCCACTGTGTACATTAGTGGTCCCTGCTGTGTGCATATCATGCCTGGCCGCCATTTTTCTGTTCGGTAGTCGTGGGCCAAGACTGGTTGCCCTATCTTGAAGCTCCTGGTTGGCTTCTCATTTATGTGCTGGAACTGCTTATCCTCAACATCTCGTCTTCTGTTTGGTTTGAGCAAATCCAAGCGACATCTTAGTCTCCGGTTGAAAAACAGTACGGCTGGAGTTTGGTTGGTTACTGCATGTGTCGCATTCCGGTAAGCAAACAGGAAGTTATCCACCTTGTGTTGCAGTGGTATGTCATCATTATACATTGCCTTTATGGCCTTTTTAAAGGTCTGAACAAACCTCTCAGCCAATCCAATTGTGGCTGGATGATATGGGGCAGATGTGTAATGTTTCACCCCATTATTCTTCAGGAACCTCCGGAAATCCTCAGACACAAACTGTGGGCCATTGTCGGAACAGATCTGTTCTGGCAACCCATTCCTGGCGAAGATGGTCCTTAGTGTTAAGTCTGTGTGTTCTAGTTGTATTTAAGATTAATTACTGACACAGACTACAAGAATAACGTTTCAACAGGTCTTTACTAGTTGGAGGTCAGGGCTATACTAACAGCAATATCACTACACAGTACTTATATACCGGTGGTCACCACCGGTATTACGTATACAGCAGCCAGAGAAAGTAGTACATCTCTTAAGGTGGAACAGGCTTAAGTTCTCTTAAGGTGGAACAGGTTACATACACCACAATCCTCCCTTATTAGCTTAACAGTCATATCCCCATTTAACATAACATAATAACATATATACATATATAACTTCAGGTGTAAACAGTTCAAAGGTTCAGTCTCTCAGGAGGCCTTCTGATTTGGGTTGGATAACGCCTTTCAGTGGTCTCTGATTCTTGTTGCTGAGGTGACTCCTCTAGTTGGTTTCCTATGTATTGGACGTCATCATCAGGTACATTCCCTGCCGAGGTAGATGCTTCAGGTTCATTAACGTCTTCCACAGTTGTCTCTGTCGCAACCATGGGTTCAACCCTTGCTCTCGATTCTACCAGTTGATCCGCATGATGCCTTATCACATTGTTACCAATATCTACTGTGTACATCAGAGGTCCTTGTCTGGCCCGAATTGTTCCGGACTGCCATTTTTCGTTTCCATAGTCCCTTGCCAACACTGGTTGTCCTACGTCGAAACTTCGAGTGGTCTTGTTATTAATATGCCGGAACTGTTTGTTTTCCACTTCCCTCCGCACATTTGGTTTTAACAAGTCCAACCTGGACCGCAACCTCCTGTTATAAAACATCATGGCAGGACTTTGGTTAGTCACTGCATGAGCGGCGTTTCGATATGCCATTAGGAAATTGTCCACCTTGTGTTGTAGCGGAATCTGATCATCGTTCATGGCCTTTATTGCCTTTTTGAATGTTTGGACAAATCTCTCGGCCAACCCGTTTGTCGCCGGATGATATGGGGCAGAGGTATAATGTTTCACCCCATTCTTCTTTAAGAATTTTTGGAATTCTTCCGACACGAACTGTGGTCCGTTGTCCGAACATATCTGTTCTGGCAATCCGTTCCTTGCGAATATTGTTCTTAACACCGCAATTGTCTTTTCTGAAGTAGTGGTATTCATCTTGATCACTTCTGGCCATTTGGAATGTGCGTCCACCGCAATTAGGAACATGGAGTCCATGAATGGACAAGCAAAGTCAATATGTACGCGTTGCCATGGGGCTGAAGGCCATTCCCATGGGTGTAGCGGTGCGATCGGAGGTGCATTTTGCACTTTTTGGCACCCAGCGCAGCTTTTCGTCAACTCCTCTATCTGTTGGTCAATACCCGGCCACCATACATAAACCCTAGCAAGACTTTTCATCTTAACTCCCCCCAGATGACCTTCATGCAGTTCCTTTAGAACTCTTTCCCTTAACTTGGGAGGAATAATCACTCTTGTCCCGTACATCAAAGTACCATGGCAGACGGACAGCTGGTCTCGCCTTGCCGAGAATGCCGGTAACAGAGGATCACCATGTGTTGGCCATCCCTTCACTGTCACCTCGTAGACTCGGGACAGTGTCGGGTCGTTCCTGGTTTCTCTTTCAATACTTGCATTGGTGACTGGTAAACACTCGATGATGGTCGAATGAAATAACTCAACAGGGTCAACTTTCGTCGTCTCTTCTTCAGGTAGTGGCAGGCGCGACAGCCCATCAGCATTGCCATGCTGCTTTGTACCTTTGAATTCTATTTGATATTGATGTGCCCCTAGGAAAAGGGACCATCTCTGGAGTCCTCTGTGCTGTCATCACCGAAACACCCTTCTTAGGGTTAAAAATGGATACCAACGGCTGATGGTCTGTCAGAAGTGTGAATTTATGGCCCTGCAGGTAATGATTAAACTTCTTCACTCCCCATACAAGGCTGAGAGCCTCCCTATCGATCTGCGCATAGTTGCACTCAGCGGAGGTCAATGATCTGGATGCAAACGCGACTGGCCTTTCCGTGCCATTTGGCAACTTGTGTGAGAGTACTGCCCCAATACCATATGGAGAAGCATCACAAGCCAACCGAATAGGCAGTGTCGGGTTGAAGTGAGCCAACACTTCCTCTGAGGTGATCAATTCTTTGCTTTTGCGAAATGCCTTCTTACAGTTTTCGCTCCATTCCCATGGTACCCCCTTCTGTAAAAGAGCGTTCAGCGGGTGCAGTACCGTGGATAGATTCGGTAGAAACTTATGGTAATAGTTAATCAATCCTAGAAACGACCTCAACTGAGAGACATTATCCGGAGCGGGAGCCTTTACAACTGCCTCTATCTTGTCAGGAGACTTATGAAGCCCCTCCTGGTCAATGACATGACCACAGTATGAGATCCGCTTCTGAAAGAACTCACATTTCTGCCGATTAACTCGAAGTCCATACTCTTTCAGTCTGTTGAGCACCAGTTCCAAGTTTGCGAGGTGTTCTTCATCACCATCTCCTGTAATCAGAATATCGTCCAGGTAACATTGTGTGCCTGGAATTCCCTGTAATACCTGCTCCATGGCCCTCTGCCAAATTGCTGGAGCCGATGCCACTCCAAAAACCAGCCTATTATACCGGTACAAACCTCTATGCATGTTGATCGTGAGGTACTGGCGTGACTCTTCTTCAACCTCCATCTACAAGTACGCCTGCGCCAGGTCTATCTTGGTGAAGTGTTTCCCGCCAGACAACGAAGCAAAAATATCCTCAATCCGCGGAAGCGGATACTGCACCGTGTGAAGCACCGGATTAATGGTGATCTTGAAGTCTCCACAGATGCGAACCTTCCCTGGTTCTCCTGGCTTGTTGCTCGAAGGACGTTTCATAATGGGAACAATGGGCGTAGCCCACTCACTTCAATCTACCTTAGACAGTAGACCTGAACGTTCTAGCGTTTCCAGTTCCGCTTCTACAGCAGGTCGTATTGCATAGGGTACCGGTCTGGCTTTGAAAAATTTTGGGTGTGCATGTTCATCAATCTTGATGTTTGCCGTAATTCCTCTCAGTGTTCCCAGTCCCTGCTGGAACACCTCTTTAGCATCATCCAATATTCTGGACAATTGTTTAGGTTTGATATCTGTTTCCCCGGAATCTACCGTTAGTGCCTTTAAGGAGTGCCAGTCCATATTCATTTTCCTAATCCACTCCCATCCCAGTAGTGGTGGACCTCCTTCAGGTAGCACATATAAGTCCATTACTTGGTTTTCTTTGGCCTTGTGGACCACTTTTACCTTTATCTTTCCGATGGGGTACACTCTTTGCCCCGTGTATGTTTTCAATATAATCTCCATATCCCGTAGGGGAATATGTTGGAATAACCTTTTGTAATCTTTCTTATTCATGACCGTCAATGCCGATCCAGTGTTCAATTCCATCTTTACTTGGACTCCTGCTATCTGAAGAGTGACCCAAATTGTCTGGAGATCTGCATCCTTACCAACGTTGTGTACTCTTAAGCTACCCAGTTCATTACTGCTGGCGTCTGAATCTGACTTCTGTTCGTTCGAACTGTTCTTTGTCACCTTGTGTACCTTTATGTATTTTCCTTGCGGTGACTTTTTGTTGCTGGTCTTCTTTCCTGACCGGCATACTTTAGCTATGTGGCCAAGCCTGCCACATGTTCTGCATTCTTGGTTTTTAAACCAACACTGGTTCTGATCGTGCGTTGTCTTTCCACAACGATAACATTTTACAGTACTCAAAACCAATTGATTTGTACTGAGTTCCGGTGACCGTAGCTGCATTACTGTCGTGCCTCTCGCTGCGGCTTCGTGTGATGCTGCCAGTGACCGCTTTCTCAAGCGTCAGCTCATTCTCCTCGAGCAGTCGCTTTTGTGTATCTTCTTTTAATAATCCACACACAAATTTATCTCTTAGCGCATCTGTTAGTCCCGTTCCAAACTGACAGTACTTTGCTAGCTTATGCAATTCCATTAAATATTCAGCATTGCTTTCATCTTTCAGCTGCTTTCTGCTGTAAAATTTAAATCGTTCTGCTAGCATCAGCGGCGTGGGGTTTAGATGATTTCTCAGGACAGTAACAATCTCCTCGAACGTCTTCTCCGCCGGTTCATCTGGTGATAAAAGGTGTTTCAATTGCCCGTATGTCTTCGCACCCATTAAGTTTAATAAAGTTAGTGCTTTCTCATCATTTGGGATTTTATTTGCTTTACAATAATTTTGTATGCGTTCTACATACGTGGCCCAATCTTCGATGTCGCTATCAAAGGCATTAATGTTCCCATGTTTAGGCATCGTTGCAATTTTTTTTTTTTAGTGATTTCCCTTTTTCCAAGATGGTGGCTTCCCGCTCTTGTCTTCGTCCTCCGCCTACAAAACGGCGGTTTCCCGCGCTTGGCGGTCTTTCCCGCGCTTGCCTTCTTCACCCGCTGGCTGCAATGGCGTTTGGCGTGCCGCTGCTGCTCCCCTTTCCCAGTGGTTAGTAACTCCCCCGACGCTGTCTCCGCTTCACCGCGGCTCCCTCGGGCATTCGTGCTTCCCCGATGTCGCGCCTCGCAGCCCTTCTTGCAGCCCGGTTATTAGCACCGGCTGCGTTCGCCTTCACCGCGGCTCTCGCGCCTTCAGTCGCCCCAGACGCTGCGCCTTTTTGGCCCGAATGCGGCCCGGCCCTTATCACCAGCCGCGATCGATGTCCCCGCGCTGCACCTTTTGGCCCGAATGCGACCCGGCCCTTATCTCCGGTCGCGATCGATCTCACCGCCCTTATTCCTCCATCTTCCCTCCCCGTCTGTACAGCCAACGCGGCCGACTTTCTGCTCGCGTCGCTGACCGGCTTACCCACCACCGAGGTAGAAGGAAGATAGCTGACTGCCGCTGATGGAGGCTTCGAGTTCAGGGTATCTTCTGCACTCTGGGTTCTCGATGCCTGCCGTGCGACGTGTCTTCCAGCAGGGTGATGAGGGTGGATGCCTCTCTTCGACGCCCGCTCTCTGGACGAAGCCGTCGTGGATATAAACTGCCGCAGGGTAAGAATCGGACTCCTCGCCACTGTTAAGTCTGTGTGTTCTAGTTGTATTTAAGATTAATTACTGACACAGACTACAAGAATAACGTTTCAACAGGTCTTTACTAGTTGGAGGTCAGGGCTATACTAACAGCAATATCACTACACAGTACTTATATACCGGTGGTCACCACCGGTATTACGTATACAGCAGCCAGAGAAAGTAGTACATCTCTTAAGGTGGAACAGGCTTAAGTTCTCTTAAGGTGGAACAGGTTACATACACGACACTTAGGACTGCAATAGTTTTCTCCGTGGTGGTGGAGGACATTTTAATGACCTCTGGCCATTTCGAATGGGCGTCCACAGCGATCAGAAACATTGAGTCCATAAATGGACCAGCGAAATCAATGTGTACCCGTTGCCATGGAGATGAGGGCCACTCCCATGGATGTAGCGGGGCCTGTGGTGGAGCGTTTTGGACCCTCTGGCATCCTGTGCATCTCTTGGTCATATCCTCGATTTCTTTATCGATTCCTGGCCACCACACAAACGCCCTGGCTAGGCTCTTCATTTTTACCCCTCCCAGATGACCCTTGTGAAGCTCATTGAGTACTCTATCTCTCAACTTGGGTGGAATTACCACTCGGGATCCACACATCAAGGTTCCCCGGCACACTGACAGATGTTCCCTCCTTGGCGAGAATGCTGGCAACAGTGAGTCACCATATGCTGGCCATCCCTTCACCGTCAAATCATAGACCCGAGGGAGTGTCGGGTCATTTCGTGTTTCCTTCTCAATACTTGCGTTTGTAACAGGCAAACATTCGACTATGGTCACATGGAATATCTCCACCGGGTCCACTGCAGGTGCTTCTTCCGCCGTAGGCAACGGTAGGCGCGACAGCCCATCAGCGTTTCCATGTTGTTTCGTACCTTTGTACTCTATGTCATACTGATGTGCCCCTAGAAAAAGTGACCATCTTTGCAGCCATTGCGCCGTCATCACCGAAACACCCTTCTTTGGGTTAAAAATTGAGACCAGGGGTTGATGATCAGTCAGTAGGGTGAATTTCTGCCCGTGCAGATAGTGATTGAACTTCTTCACCCCCCACACCAGGCTGAGGGCCTCCCTGTCAATCTGGGCGTAGTTACGCTCGGCTGAGGTTAGCGAGCGCGATGCAAAGACTATTGGCCTCTCTGAACCGTTACGGAATTTGTGTGACAGCACCGCTCCAATGCCATAAGGTGACGCATCACATGCCAACCGAATCGGTAGTGTTGGGTTGTAGTGGGCCAATACTTCTTTTGAAGTGATTTGGCATTTACATTCCTGAAAGGCACGCTTGCACTCATCACTCCATTTCCATGTTACACCAGTTTGAAGGAGGGCGTTCAGTGGGTGCAGGATTGTAGATAAATTCGGCAAGAACTTATGGTAGTAGTTCACCAACCCAAGGAACGACCTCAGTTGCGACACATTTTCTGGTGCTGGAGCCTTGACTACAGCCTCAATCTTGTCCGGCGACTTATGCAACCCTTCCTCATCAATCATGTGGCCACAATACGAGATTTGTCTCCTGAAGAACTCGCATTTGGGACGGTTGGCTCGTAGCCCATATTCCTGCAATCTCGTGAGCACCTGTTCCAGGTTGGCAAGGTGTTCATTGTTATTTTCGCCCGTAACCAGGATGTCGTCCAAATAACACTGGGTCCCTGGAATCCCTTGCAGGACTTGTTCCATTGCCCTCTGCCACATAGCCGGGGCCGATGCTACCCCAAATACCAGTCGATTGTACTGGTAAAGGCCTTTGTGAGTGTTTATCGTGAGGTATTTCCTAGATGCTTCTTCCACCTCCATTTGTAGATACGCTTGAGCCAGGTCAATCTTTGTAAAACGTTTCCCTCCAGATAGTGAGGCGAAAATATCTTCTATCCGTGGAAGCGGATACTGTACTGTGTGCAGGACTGGGTTCACAGTCACCTTGAAGTCCCCACAGATGCGAACCTTCCGTGGCTCCCCAGGCGTGCTGCTCAATGCTTTCATTACAGGAACGATGGGTGTGGCCCACTCGCTCCAGTCCACCTTAGACAGCACCCGGAACGCTCCAGACTCTCCAGTTCAGCTTCCACAGCTGGGCGTATCGCGTATGGCACCGGTCTGGCCTTGAAAAATGTTGGGGTTGCGTTATCCTCAATCTTTATGGTTGCCTTTACTCCTTTTAGAGTCCCCAGTCCTTGTTGGAACACCTCTTCCGCGTCAGATAGAATTCGTGACAGACGTCCAGGTGCGACGTCATCATCTTTTTTGTCAGTCACAGTTAGTGCCAGAATGGAATGCCAATCCAATTGTAGTCTTCGGATCCATTCACGTCCCAATAATGGTGGTCCTCCATCTCGCAGTATATACATGTTTAGTTTCTGTGTTTCCTTTCCGTTATATTCAACTGGCACCCTTATTTTTCCTCTGGGGTAGACCTTTTGCTTGGACGTGTCCTTTAAGGGTATGTGTGAGAATAGCCGCTCATAGTCTCGTCGATTCATGACAGTTAGGGCTGATCCTGTGTCCAATTCCATCTTCACGGGGACCCTGCTATCATGAGGGTGACCCAAATGGTTCGGTGATCTTCTTTTGCGATCACGTTGTATAACTTTAAACAACTTAGTCGCCTGCTCCCGGAGTCCTTATCACTCTCTTGATCTTCTGAACTACTATCTGTCAGTTTCTTTACTTTCCTGTACTGTTCCTTAGTAGTTCTTGTCGTGTTGGTCTTCTTTCCCGACCTGCAGACTCTTGCTATATGTCCCATTTTCCCGCATTGCCTGCATATTTTGTCTTTAAACCAGCAGTCCTTCTGCTCATGGGTTGTTCTGCCGCAGCGATAGCACTTTTCGGCTCCATACGCCATTTCGTTAGCGCTGTATTCTTGTGGTTTCTGTTGCATTTCCGCAGCTCCCCGTGCTGCTGCTTCGTAGGATACTGCCACGCTGAAAGCCTGTTCTAGCGTCAGGTCCTTTTTTGAAAGTAGTCGTTTCTGGGTTCCTTCACTCTGGAGCCCGCAGACAAACTTATCCCGTAAGGTGTCTGCCAGTCCTGCTCCGAACTGGCAGTGCTTCGATAACTTGCGTAGTTCCGTAAGATAGTCAGCATTGCTCTCATCTTTGTGCTGGTTTCTTTATGGAACTTGAATCTTTCTGCTATCAGCAGTGGTGTAGGGCTTAGATGTTCCTGTAAGATATGAACAATCTCCTCAAAACTTTTCTCCATTGGTTTAGCTGGGGTAATTAAATTCCGCAATAGGCCGTACGCACTCGCACCCATCAGATTTAATAATACCGACGCCCTCTTTCCATCAGCCACCTCATTTGCCTTGCAGTACACTTCAATTCTTTCCACATACATGGTCCAGTCTTCTACCTCGTTGTCGAAAGCAGTGATACTGCCACTTTTCGGCATCTTGGGCGATTTAAAATGGCGCCTCCCGCGCTTTTGCTTCTTCCCCAATGGAATAAAATGGCACCTCCCGCGCTTTTGCTTCATCCCCAACGGGATAAAATGGCGCCTCCCGCGCTTTTGCTTCTTCCCCTTACTGCCACGCTGCTCCTAGCGTTCTACGGGGTAATGGCGGCGACCCGCAGCTTCGGCGCGTTTCGCTTTCCTTCCCCCCCGTTTAGTTTCTCTCCGCTGTCCTGTTCTTGAGCACCGACCGCGCTCTGTGCGCTCCACCCTCTCTCTCTTGTTTTCTTTTCCTGGCGACGCTGCGCGGCCCAATTTGTAGAGCCGCTCGATCGAGCTTGAGCCCGCCGCAGTCCGGAAGGGTCAGCGCGCTACCTGCTACCAGCACGATTCGCTGGAACCACAGTCTCTCCCGCAATTCTCCAAACACCGATGGATTCTTTGGGCGGTTGACCTCGGTCGACGCCCGTTGCTCAGACTACGACCTTCCAGGACCTTCCTTTCAGGCGAGATCCCCGTAAGATGATGCCACCCTGCAGGTGAGTTTGAACTTACTCGTCGCCACTGTAAAGTCCGCGCCTCAATAATACACGGACTTCGGGAGAACAGTTTAACAGGTACTTTACTGAACAAGAGGCAGCTTGAAACTGAAACTACAGAAGCCTGCTAGGGCCTTTTATACAGAGGTGGTCACTGCCGGTACTGCAGTCTAAGACCAGTTATTCCCTTAAAGGGACATACACAACAAATATCAGCACTTTTAGTTTTTAAGGGGCCAACATTGCTCCTGACCATCCATTTTCCTAATGTAATTGTAAAAATTCTTCGTATTGATTTTGATATCCCTTGCAAGTTTCTTTTCATACTCCCTTTTTGTAGCTCTTACAATCTGTTTTGTGACCCTTTGCTGCTCTTTGTATTTTTCCCATTCACCAAAATCTGTGCTATTTTTGCATTTATGTATGCTTTTTCTTTTCGTTTTATGCTGTCCCTTACCTCTTTAGTTGTCCATGGCTGGGTTTTTTTGGCAAGTAGAGCTCTTGCCCCTCAGGGGTATAAACTGGTTCTGTGTCACATTAAATTCTTTTTTATACATCTCCCACTGATCTTCTGTCATTTTACCTATTAAAAGATTTGCCCAGTTTACTGTGGACAGTCTCTGCCTCATCCCGTTGAAGTCGGCTTTACTTAAATCTAGAATCTTAGGAGCTGTTTCGCGTTTCTCTCTATCAAATGTTACGTTGAACTCGATCATGTTATGATCGCTATTGGATAAATGTTCATACACAGTTAGGCTATTAACTAAATCTGGCTCATTACTCATTACTAAAACTAATAAGGCTTCCCCCCTTGTTGCCTCTAGGACATATTGTTGTACAGGAAACTTTTGTTTAATCGGAGTTTAAATGTCCGGAAAGCTCTATCTACGGGCAAAATTCAGGAGCCGTTTCCTATAAGTTTTTTTACTTCTCGTTGCTTTTTTTTCCCAGTCAGGCTCTGCAAGGTCTAGCTGAAGCTGTTGCTTAGCTACAGAGGCGCTTTTAAGCTGCGGCCGACTGTTTTGAAGCTGTTGCTAAGCAACAGGGTTTGTTGATTCACACGGAGCTCAAAAGCGCTGGTTTCTACGGCAGTTTTGATGGGACAGCACCAGCTCGGTCCCATCAGTGCCGGATACCAGAAAGTTTCCTGTAGAAAACTATCCTGGACACAATCAAGAAATTCACTACCTTTCTGACAGGTGCTCGTCTGCTTATCCCAATCTGTATGAAAGTTAAAATCCCCCAATTTAGCCACTCTGCCTTTACTACATGCTTGTCTAATCTCTGCATTTATACAATCTAACACTTCAGAGCTGCTACCAGGGGACCTATACACAACTCCCAGCACATTCTTAGATCCTTTCCTATTTCTTAATTCAACCCATAAGGTCTCCACTGCCTGCTTACCTCTCTTTAAATCCTCTCTTATCATTGAAGTGATTTCATCCTTAATCACTAAGACTACTCCTCCACCTCTGCCATTTTCCCTATCTTTCCTGTAGACCTTATAACCTGGTATATTTAGTTCCCAGTCCTGACATCTTGTAGCCATGTCTCAGTAATGGCTGCCATGTCATACCCTCCAATTTGAATTTGCGCCTATGGTTCATTCAATTTATTCCTTATACTCCATGCATTTGTAAAAAGAATGCTTATTTGGGCCATACACCCTTCAGCCTGTCCTTCAGCTCTAATGTTTTACTCACTTGTTTCTTATTTCTCTCTCCTGGTTTAATCACTTTACATCTTTTAGTTTTCCCTTTATCTGCAGTGCCTAAAGCACAATTTCTGACTGTTACTCTACTCTCTGCCCTTTCATTTGTTTTTGAACTATTATTTGTACTATTTGTACTACCATTTCCCCCTGAGCCCTCACCCCCATTTACTAATTTAAAGTCATTGTGACCGCCATATTTATCCTTTCTGCTAGGGCCCTGGTCCCAGACCAGTTCAGGTGGAACCCGTCCCAACGGTACAGTTCCTTCCTGTCCCAATACTAGTGCTCCATGAAATGGAACCCCTCTTTTCCATACCACTCCTTTAACCACGTGTTTACTTCCCAGTCAGATTATCCCTACGCCAATTTGCACGTGGCTCAGGTAATAATTCAGAGATTATAACCCTTGAGGTCCTGTTCTTTAATTTAGCTCCTAGTTCCTGGCACTCCCCAAACAGGACCTCTTACCTAATCTTCCCTATGTTGTTGGTCCCAACATGGACCACAACGACTGGATCCTCCCCTCCCTCTCCAATATCCTTTCAAGCCAGTTCAAGATGTCCCCCACCCTGGCATGAGGTAGGCAACATACCATGTGGGACTCTTGATCTTGCTTACAAAGGATGCTATCTGTTCCCCTAATTATAGAATCCCCTACAACTACCAAATTACACTTCCTCTCCTCATCCTCCTACCCCCTTTGGACAGTCTCCTGCTGCAAAGTGCCATGGTCTGCATTCTGGCTGTCCTTCCTCACAGTTAGCAAGCACATTGTCCCTGTTGGATAGGACCAGTTTCTGTGGCTCCTATAAACAATCCTACCCATAATCACGGAGACCCCTCAAACTTGCCATCTCAGTTGGCCTCCCTACTCCCAAGGTCTCAATCACAGATAAGACCAACTCTGATTAATTTCTTGTCTCCCCCATCACCCACATCCCCTACCTCCTTCCAACCCCACTTCTTTCTGCAAACACCCCATGAAAAAGTTCTCCCACAAGTCACTTACAATTGCACTTTCAAACTGCCAACTGTTTAGCCTTTGGCCTTCGCTTCACCATGATACTTCTGCAGCTGTCGCTCTGCTGAACCATTCCCTCACCTCCACCTTTGATGCTCTTGTCTCCAGTAAAACCTTTACTCTCATTCCCCCCAGTAGGCCTCCCATCTTTACTCCCTCAAGTTCAATTGGCACAGACTTGAACATTTCTCCCAACAACTGGTTCAGTCATTCATCTCCAGATCTGGCTGGACCACATCAAGCGCAATCAGACTTCATTCTCCTTTGCCAGAATCAACTACTGCTCCAGGATCTTCCTAGAGGACAAACATAACCCCTGGCTTTTTTCTGCACTATCATCCATCTCCTTGAATCTTACTCCCCCCTCACCTCCAACATCGAATTGCAGGAGCTCATGCACTTCTCTGTCACTAAAATTGATAGCATCCATTCTGCTGCCTTTATTCCTTGCCACCCTTTCCCCTTGCCCAGCAAGCCATATCTCCCCACATTCTCTTCCCTGTCCCAACCTGGATTCTGTGTCTTTCTCTAGTTCTCTCCTATCACCCCTCATGCCCTCCCCAAGTTCATCTTGTCCAAGAGACTCACCTCCTGCTAATGACCCAACTTCCCTCACACATGAGCTGACACTGTTTACTACACTTCCAAGTTTTATTTCATCTGCTAATTTCAAAATTTTGCCCTGGACCCCCAAGTCCAAGTCATTAATGTATATCAAAAACAGCAGTGGTCCTACTACTGAACCTTGGGGGACTCCACTGTATACCACCCACCAGTGCGAAAACAGCCATTCACCACAGCACAGGAAGATGGTTGTGGTTGTTGAAGGTTAAACATCTCAGCCCCAGGACATTGCTGCAGGGGTTCCTCAGGGCAGTGTCCTCGGCCCAACCATCTTTAACTCTTTCATCAATGACCTTCCCTCCATCATAAGGCCAAAGGTGGGGCTGTTCGCTGATGATTGCACAGTGTTCAGTTCCATTCACAACTCCTCAGATAATGAAGCAATCCGTGCCTGCATGCAGCAAGACCTGGATGATATTGAGAATTGGGCTGATAAGTGGCAAGTAACATTTGCGCCACACAAGTGCCAGGCAATGACTATCTTCAACAAGCGAGAGTCTAGCCACCACCCCTTGACATTCAATGGCATTAACATTGCCAAATCCCCCACCATCAACATCCAGGGGGGTCACCATTAACCAGAAACTTAACTGGACCAGCCACATAAATACTGTGGCCACAAGAGCAGGTCAGAGGCAGGGTATTCTGTGGTGAGTGCCTCACCTGCTGACTCCCCAAAGCCTTTCCATCTACAAGGCACAAGTCAGGAGTGTGATGGAATACTCTTCACTTGCCTGGATGAGTGCAGCTCCAACAACACTCAAGAAGATCGACACTATCCAGGACAAAGCAACCCACTTGATCGGCACCCCATCCACAACATTAAGTATTCACTCCCTGTGTGTGCCGTCTACAAGATGCACTGCAGCAGCTCACCAAGGCTTCTTCGACAGCACCTCCCAAACCTCTGACCTCTACCACCTAGAAGGACAAGGGCAGCAGGTGCATGGGAATGCCACCACCTCCAAGTTCCTCTCCAAGTCACACACCATCCTGACTTGGAAATATATCACCGTTCCTTCATCGTTGCTGGGTCAAAATCCTGGAACTCCCTAACAGGACTGTGGGAGTACCTTCACCACACGGACTGCACCGGTTCAAGAAGGCAGCTCACCACCACCTTCTCAGGGGCAATTTGGGATGGGCTATCTCTTTACTGTTAATATGCCGATAGAAGAAATTTGGATTCCCTTTTATGTTAGCCTCCAATCTATTCTTGTACTGTCTCTTTGCCTCTCTTATTTCCTTTTTCACTTGTCCGCTGTACGTTTTATATTCAATCTGATTCTCCCTTGTATTATCGAGCTGACATCTGTCATACATTCCCTTTTTCTGCTTCATCCTACTCTCCAACTCCTTCATCATCCAGGGAGCTCTGGCTTTGGTTGCCCCTTGTGGGAATGAACCAAGACTGTACCCGAACTATCTCCTCTTTAAAGGCCGCCCATTGCTCCATTACATCTCCAGCTAGTACAGCAGCTCAAATTAATACAGCAACTCAAATTAATAAATCACCTCAAACTAATGCAGCACTTCAACTAACACAACCCCTCAAACTAATACAGCCCCTCAAACTAATAAGATTTACGAGGATCATGCCAGAATAGCGAGGTAATACCTATCAGGAAAACATAGAAACATAGAAGATAGGAGCAGGTGTAGGCCATTCGGCCCCTCAAGCCTGCTCCGCAATTCAATGCGATCATGGCTGATCATCCAAATTCAGTACCCGGTCCCTGCTTTCTCCCCATACCCCTTGATCCCTTTAGCCCTAAGAAATATATCCAACACCTTCTTGAATATATTTAATGAATTGGCCTCTACTGCCTTCTGTGGTAGACAGTTCCACAGGCTCACCACTCTCTGGGTGAAGAAATTCCTCCTCATTTCTGTTCTAAATGGCTTACCCCTTATCCTTAGACTGTGACCCCTGGTTCTGGACTCCCAGACCATTGGGAACATCCTTCCTGCACCGAGTCTGTCCAGTCCTGTCAGAATGTTATAAGTTTCAATGAGATCTCCTCTCATTCTTCTAAACTCCAGCGAGTATAAGCCCAATCGACCCAATCTCTCCTCATACGTCATTCCTGCCATCCCAGGTATCAGCCTGGTGAACCTTCGCTGAACTCCTTCCATGGCAAGAACATCCTTCCTCAGATAAGGCGAACAAAACTGTACACAATACTCAAGATGTGGTCTCACCAAGGCCCTGTACAAATGCAGTAAGACATCCTTGTTCCTGTACTCAAACACTCTCGCTATGAAGGCCAACATACTATTTGCCTTCTTAACCGCCTGCTGCATCTGCATGCTTACCTTCAGCGACTGGTGCAGAAGGACACCCAGGTCTCGTTGCACTTCCTCTTCTCCCAATCTATTGCTATTCAGATAATAATCTGCCTTCCTATTTTTGCCACCAAAGTGGATAACCTCACATTTATCCACATTATATTGCATCTGCCATGCTTCTGCCCAATCACCCAACCTGTCCAAATCATCCTGGAGTTTCTCGGCATCCTCCTCACAGCACACACGCCCACCCAGCTTTGTGTCATCTGCAAATTTGGAGATGTTACATCTAGTTCCCTTGTCTAGGTCATTAAAATATATTGTGAATAGCTGGGGTCCAAGGATCGATCCCTGCGGTACCCCACTAGTCACTGCCTGCCACTCAGAAAAAGACCCGTTTATTCCAACTCTTTGCTTTCTGTCTGCCAACCAGTTCTCTATCCAAGTCAATACCTTGCCCCCAATCCCATGTGCCTTAACTTTACACGCTAATCTCTTATGCAGGACCTTATCGAAAGCCTTCTGAAAATCCAAATACACCACATCCACTGGTTCTTCCTTATCTATTTTACCAGTTACATCCTCAAAAAAATCCAGAAGATTGGTCAAGCACGATTTACCTTTTGTAAATCCATGTTGACTTTGTCCGATCCTGTCACTGTTTTCCAAGTGCTCTGCTATTACATCTTTTATAATGGATTCCAGCATTTTCCCCACTACCGATGTCTGGCTTAACGGTCTGTAATTCCCCGTTTTCTCTCTACCACCTTTTTTGAATAGTGGGGTAACATTAGCTACCCTCCAATCCATGGGTACTGTTCCAGATTCCATCGAATGTTGGAAGATGATCAGCAATGCAGCTACTATTTCTAGGGCCACTTCCTTAAGTACCCTAGGATGTAGATTATCAGGCCCTGGGGATTTATCGGCCTTCAATCCCATCAATTTCCCTAACACCATTTCCCTACAAATACTGATTTCTTTCAGTTCCTCCCTTTCATCAGACCTTATGTTCCCCAACATCTATGGGAGGTTATTTGTGTCCTCCTTTGTGAAGACAGAACCAAAATATGCATTTAATTGGTCTGCCATTTCTTTGTTACCCATTATAAATTCCCCTGATTCTGACTGCAAGGGACCTACGCTTGACTTCACCAATCTTTTTCTCTTCACATATCTATAAAACCTTTTACAGTCAGTTTTTATGTTCCCTGCATGCTTACTCTCGTATTCTATTTTCCCCTTCTCAATTAATCCATTTGTCCTCCTTTGTTGAATCCTAAACTGCTCCCAATCCTCAGGTTTACTGCTTTTTCTGGCCAATTTATATGTCCTCTCCTTCGATCTTATGCTATCCCTAATTTCCCTTGTTAGCCACGGTTGAGTCACCTTTTTTGCTTTATTTTTATGCCAAACTGGGATGAACAAATTCTGTAGTTCATCCATGCGGTCTTTGAATGTTTGCCATTGCCTATCCACCGTCAACCCTCTGAGTGACATTCCCCAATCAATCCTACCCAACTCGCGCCTCAGTCCATCGTAGTTTCCTTTATTTAAATTCAGGACCCTAGTCTCTGAGTCAACTACTTCATTCTCCATCTTAATGAAGAATTCGATCATATTATGATCGCTCCGACCCAAGGGGCCTTGCACAACAGCATTGCTAATTAATCCTTTCTCATTACATAATACCCAGTCTAAGATGGCCTGATCTCTGGTTGGTTCCTCAACATATTGGTCCAGGAAACCATCCCGTAAACACTCCAGGAATTCCTCCTCCACAGTATTGTTACTAATTTGGTTAGCCCAATCTATATGTAGATTAAAGTCACCCATGATGATTGCTGTGCCCTTATTGCACGCTTCTCTAATTTCCCTTTTAATGCCATCCCCAACCTCCGCATTACTGTTTGGAGGTCTACGTACCACTCCCACTAACGTTTTCTGCCCCTTGGTATTTCTCAGTTCTACCCATACAGATTCCACATCATCAGAGCAATTATCCTTCCTTACAATTGTGTTAATCCCTTCTTTAACCAGCAATGCTACCCCACCTCCTTTTCCTTTTTTCCTGTCCTTCCTAAATATTGAATACCCCTGGATGTTGAATTCACAGCCTTGGTCACCCTGGAGCCATGTCTCCATAATTCCAATTACATCATATCCGTTTACATCTATTTGCGCAGCTAATTCATCCACCTTATTACGAATGCTCCTCGCATTAAGACACAAAGCCTTCAGGCTTGTTTTTTTAACGCTCTTAGACCTTTTAGAATTATTATTTACTGTGTCCATGTTTGATTTAAACCGTTGATTTCTCTGACTGCCATTTTTGTTTTTCTCCTTCCTTTCTTTTGCTTTTATCCTTGCTTCCCTTTCCTTTGTCTCCCTGCTCAGGTTCCCAACCCCCTGCCATTTTAGTTTAAACCCTCCCCCAGAGCACTAGCAAACACTCCCCCTAGGACATCGGTCCCAGCCCTGTCCAGGTGCAAACCATTCAGTTTGAACTGGTCCCACCTCCCACAGAACCGGTACCAATGTCCCAGGAATTTGAATCCCTCCCAATTGCACCATTCCTCTAGCCATGTATTCATCTGAAATATCCTTCTATTTCTACTCTGACATGCACGTGGCACTGGTAGCAATCCTGAGATTACTACCTTTGAGGTCCTATTTTTTAATTTACCTCCTAACTCCCTATAGTCAGCTTTTAGGACCTCATCCCATTTTTTACCTATATCATTGGTACCTATATGCACCACGACAACTGGCTGTTCACCCTCCCCTTCCAAAATGTTCTGCAGCCGCTCTGAGACATCCTTGACCCTTGCACCAGGGAGGCAACACATCATCCTGGAGTCTCATTTGCAGCCACAGAAACGCCTATCTATTCCCCTTACAATAGAATCCCCTATTACTATAGCTCTACCCCTCTTTTTCCTCCCGTCCTGTGCAGCAGAGCCACCCCTGGTGCCAGGAAGTTGGCTGCTGCTGCCTTCCTCTGATAAGCCATCCCCCCCAACAGTATTCAAAGTGGTATATCAGTTTGACAGGGGGATGTCCACAGGGGACCCCTGCACTACCTGCTTGTGCCTACTACTCTGTCTGTTGGTCACCCCTTCCCTTTCTGCCTGTCCAACCTTTGCCTGCGGTGTGACCAACTGCTTAAACGTGATATCCACGACGTCCTCAGCATCGTGAATGGTCCAGTATGTATCCAATCGCAGCTCCAGTGCCACAATGCGGTCTGCCAGTAGCTGCAGCTGGACACACTTCCTGCACACATATTTGTCAGGGACACAGGAAGTGTCCCTGAGTTCCCACATAGTGCAGGAGGAGCAGACCACAGGCCGGGCTCTCCTGCCATGACTTACCCTATAATTAATTGAAATTAAATTAAATCAAATCAATCCCACCAATTACACTACAGTTAAATTGTATATTTAAGGGCCCTGGTTTACCAACAGTCCCCGCTACACCACAGTGACCTTAAAAACTATAAACCACAGAGTTAAAGTTTAAAAAGAGAGAAATACTCACCACTTACCTGCTTTCTGGTGATGTCACACTTCGATTACTTTTTACTTCTCTCCCTCCCTCTGAGTTCGGAGACTGGAGATTAGTACGCCCAGCTGGTCTCTGCCGCTCTTTTAAATCACCGCCGCCGAGTCTCCTGCAGGTCCGCCGCTCTGGCCGCTCTGAGGCCTACCTGGTCTCTGCCGCTCTTTTAAATCACCGCCGCCGAGTCTCCCGCAGGTTCGCCGCTCTGAGGCCTACCTGGTCTCTGCCGCTCTTTTAAATCACCGCCGCCGAGTCTCCCGCAGGTCCGCCGCTCTCGCCGCTCTGAGGCCTACCTGGTCTCTGCCGCTCTTTTAAATCACCGCCGCCGAGTCTCCCGCAGGTCCGCCGCTCTCGCGATGAACAGACTGGGTCTCTTTTCTCCTGAAAAGAGAAGGCTGATGGTCTTTAAAATTATGAAAGGTTTTGACAGAGTAGGTACAGAGAGTGTTTTTCCACTCGTGGGGAAGAGCAAAGCTAGAGGCCATCGCTATAATATCATCACCAAGAAATCAAATAGGGAATTCAGGAGAATCTTCTTTACCCAGAGAGTAGTGAGATTGTGGAACTCACTACCACAGGGAGTGGATGAAATGAATAGTATAGATACATTTAAGAGGAGGCTAGATAAGCATATGAGGGAGAAGGGAATATGCTGGTAGAGTTAGATAAGGAAAAACGGGAGGAGGCTCCAGTGGAGCATAAGCTTGGACCAGGTGGGCTGAATGGCCTGTTTCTGTGCTGTATATTCCATGTAATTCTGTGTAAAGAGAGCTAGCAACCGTTAACTCGGAAATAATTAGAGTTCACACAACAGTTGAACCAGAAAGCACTAGCTATGCACGAGGTTAGATCACAGTGCACAGAAAAGAAGTTTGAAATTTTACATGTAGGAACTTCCCTACAACAACCCAGGTCAAACTTGAGAGAGCACGGTGCAAGAATAGAAGAATTAAGAGAAAAAAGCAGACACCTTCTGATATTTTCCTCACAGCTGTCATTAAACTAATGGTCTATAATTCCCCACTAATTTAAACAGAAAACACCCAGAAATAGAGCACAGAGATTAAGAGAGATACACTGTGAGCCAGCGTGTCTGGGTCCCGGCCGAGTTGCTGGCTCCCACTGAAGTGATGGTGGGAGGACACCAGAACGGCGGTGGAGTGTCAGGGTTATTGTTTACAAATTAAACAGAAATTTTTCCTTTAAAATTCACATCTCAGGCATAGTAAGAAGTTGCACACGATTAGGGGCTTCTGTAGAATCCGGCCTGTTTCTGTATCTTTCCTCTCTGTGTTGCTCCAAGTATGGACCCCAATCAGGAGCTGATGTGCAAGTGGCAGAAATTTTCTGTGAAAGGAAACATTAAATGTTTACTCCTTTCTGTTTGATTTTTATGCACCATTAACACCCAACTAGACAAAACCCTGATCCTAATCAGATTACCCTGCAGTTTGTTCCAACAAAGGGGTTAGTGTGCAAGAAGGTTCAGGTGGTCCCAATATTTAAGAAGGGGAAGAAGTCTCACCGGAGAATTACAGACCATTAGTTTAATGACAGCTGTGAGGAAAATATCAGAAGGTGTTAGAAGGGATGTGAGTTATGATCAACTGGAGAGTTTGGAAATTAATGGAAAATCCCAGAATTACTTTAGGAAATAGTTGGATGTTAGAACATAAGAACATAAGACGTAGGAGCAGGAGTAGGTCATTTGGCCCCTCGAGCCTGCTCCGCCTCAACTCCACTTCCCTGCCCGCTCCCTATAACCCTTGACTCCCTTACCTTTCAAAAATCTGTCTATCTCCACCTTAAATATATTCAATGACCCAGCCTCCACAGTTCTCTGGGGAAGAGAATTCCAAAGATTCACGACCCTCTGAGAGAAGAAATTCCTCCTCATTTCCGATTTAAAAGGGTGCCCCCTTATTCTGAAATTAAGCCCCCTAGTTCTAGATTCCCCCACGAGGGGAAACATCCTCTCTGCATTTACCCTGTCGAGCCACTTCATCAGAATCTTATGTTTTAATAAGATCCCCTCTCATTCTTCTAAACTCCAATGAGTATAGGCGCAACCTGCTCAACCTTTCTTCATAAGGCAACCCCTTCATCTCCGGAATCAACCTCGTGAACCTTCTCTGAACTGCCTCCAATGTAAGTATATCCTTCCTTAAATAAGGAGACCAAAATTGTACACAGTACTCCAGGTGTGGCCTCACCAAAGCCCTGTACAGTTGTAACAGGGCTTCCCTGCTTTTATACTCCATTCCCTTTGCAATAAAGGCCAACATTCCATTTGTCTTCCTAATTACTTGCTGTACCTGCATGCTAACTTTTGTGATTCATGTACAAGGACCCCCAGATCCCTCTGTACCTCAGCAATTTTGTAATCTCTCTCCATTTAAATAATAACTTGCTTTTTTATTTTTCCTACCAAAGTGGATAACCTCGCATTTTCCCACATTAAACTTCATCTGCCAGATTTTTGCCCACTCACTTAGCCTATCTATATCCTCCTTTGTAGATTCTTTGCATCTTCCACACAATTTGCTTTCCCACCTATCTTTGTATGATCAGCAAATTTGGCTACATTACACTCAGTCCCTTTATCCAAGTCATTAATATAGATTGTAAATAGTTGAGACCCCAGCACTGATCCTAGCGGCACCCCACTAGTTACAGTTTGCCAACAGGATAATGACCCATTTATCCCGACTCTCTGTTTTCTGTCAGTTAGCCAATCCTCTATCCATGCTAATATATTACCCACAACCCCGTGAGCTCTTATCTTGTGTAGTAACCTTTTATGTGGCACCTTATCGAATGCCTTCTGGAAATCCAAATGCACGACATCTACTGGCTCCCCTTTATCCACCTGGCTCATTACATCCTGAAAGAACTCCAGCAAATTTGTCAAACATGATTTCCCTTTCATAAAACCATGCTGACTTTGCTTGACTATATTGGCCCAGAAATTCGGGTCCCAACGCGTGAGTACGCACGGGGTACTCACGCGTGGACCCGATGGAAGTGCCGGTTTCTTGCATGCACTGCGCATGCGCAGGAAACCGGCACTTCCGATCCTCTAAACGAAGAGGTTCAGAGGTCGAACACGTGCACAGGGGAGGCTGCACGTGCGCTTTGAACTTAGGTTTTTTTTGCAGGTTTTCCCGGGAGGGTAAGCCTGCAGGATTTACACATTTAAAAAGCAGGCGTAAGGCCTGCTTTTTACAAGGTAAGTGGTCAATTAATTAAAATTAAAACATTTTTTCCACAGGTTTATTATTTTTAAATACTTTAAAGCAAGGCAAGTTTATTTTTAGCCCCGTTTTTTTATAAAATTATTTTTTTCAAAAATTTAAATTATTGTTTAAAATAGTTATTTAATGTAATTTATAGTTTATTTAAAAAGTGTGATTTTTAAAAAAAATTATTTGAAGGTTTACTGTTATTTTGAGGCCCGTAGCATTCATAAGTTTAGACAGGTCTTCCTGTCAATCTTATGAATGGGTTTTTCCCTCCTCCGATTGGCTGCCCATGGCTCACGTGATCCCAGGGGATGCATCGCACTAACTACGCCCCTGGGACACGCAAGCACAGCGCGCCAGCAGCTGGGCCAGGCCCCGGAGCGGATTTCCACGGGGCCCTACAGCTCAACTGCCGGCGCGCAAGGTAAGTGCAGGTCAGGGGCTTGCACCCGCGGGAAGCCCCCGACCTGAATTTCTGGGCCATTATGATTTCCAAATGTCCTGCTACCACTTCCTAATGATGGACTCCAGCATTTTCCCAATGACAGATGTTAGGCTAACTGGTCGATAGTTGCCTGCTTTCTGTCTCCCTCCTTTCTTAAATGGGGCATTACATTTGCGGTTTTCCAGACTGCTGGGACATCTCCAGAATCCAGGGAATTTTGGTAGATTACAACCAATGCATCCACGATCTCTGCAGCCACCTCTTTGAAGACTCTAGGGCCTAGAAATACAGTGGCGCCCCGTTTGGGGCGCCAAGCTCGCCTGGGCACTGGAATTACCGCTGCGAACAGAGCCACTTGCGCCATCCCAATATTCAGTTTCAGCACCCCAAATGGAAGCGGGGCGCTACTCGAGGCGCCCCGCGTCCCTCTTGGGGTGCTGCAACTGAATATCGCAGCGCAACGTGCCGCAGCGCCACACGCTGCGGCACGGCGCGCTGCAGTACTGCAGGCCTTCCTCCCCTTCTTAAAGGGGAGGGACCTGCACCAGCGAAATTGGAGATCGCGAGTGCCGGCAAAAGAGCCCGGTACCGAGGAGAAGTGCCGGGCTGTTGGGACACAGCCGGCACTGCCCGGGGGGTGGGGTGGGGCTCAGGAGGCCGGGGACGGCGGCGCGAGGAGGTGCTGGCAGGCGGCCAGCAACAAAAATGTCCGCCCTGCACCTCCCCTTTAATTAGCGCCACTACCGCCGCAGGTAGGCCCCCCTGACCCGGTCGCAAATTGCGACCGGCGTTACAGCGGGGGGCGCGACCAAATATCACGATCTGGGCGGTAGCGGGGCGCTGCACACACCGATGACGTCATCGGCGGCGGCGCAGTGCTACAGGCTAACGCGGCCATTAGCGCCCCGCTAAATTTCGCGGGAGGCGTGGCCAGTGGCGCTAAACCCACTAAGTGCACTCTTTGGGCGCTAACTGGTGGCACAGCCCACTGAATTTCTAGGCCTAGGATGCAGCCATTGGGTCCAGGGGGCTTGTCCACCTTTAGTCCCATTAGTTTGCCTAGTACTTAGAAAGTATTTCTTTTTACAGAGTGTCGGCGCCCTCTGGAACAGATCATTGACATTTGCAGAGAGCATGGATTCCCTGCAGTTCTTCAAAAGTTCCTGAGAGAGGAGGACATATCCAGTTCAAGAGGGTGAGTTCTGGGCTAGTTGATAATAGTAGGATTAATGGCCCAGAAATTCGGCTCTCCCCGGGTGAGTACGCACGGGGTACTCACCCGTAGGCCAAATGGAATTGCCGGTTTCCTGCATGCACTGCGCATGCGCGGGAAACCGGCACTTCCGATCCTCTGAACGAAGAGGTTCAGAGGTCGAACGCGCGCGCAGGGGAGGCTGTGCGTGCGCTTTGAACTTAGGTTTTTTTTGCAGGTTTTCCCGGGAGGGTAAGCCTGCAGGATTTACACATTTAAAAAGCAGGCGTAAGGCCTGCTTTTTGTAAGGTAAGTGGTCAATTAATTAAAATTAAAACATTTTTTCCACAGGTTTATTATTTTTAAATACTTTAAAGCAAGATAAGTTTATTTTTAGCCCCGTTATAATATAAAATTATTTTTTCAAAAATTTAAATTATTGTTTAAAATAGTTATTGAATGTAATTTATAGTTTATTTAAAAAGTGTGATGTTTTAAAAAAAATTATTTGAAGGTTTACTGCTATTTTGGGCCCGTAGTATTTATAAGTTTTGACAGGTCTACCTGTCAATCTTATGAATGGGCTTTTCCCTGCTCCGATTGGCTGCCCGTGGCTCACGTGATCCCAGGGGACGCATCGCATTAACTGCGCCCCTGGGACACGCAAGCACAGCGTGCCGGCAGCTGGGCCAGGTCCCGGAGCGGAATTCCACGGGGCCCTACAGCTCAACTGCCAGCGTGCAAGGTAAGTGCAGGTCGGGGGCTTACACCCGCGGGAAGCCCCCGACCCGAATTTCTGGGCCAATAAATTATCGCCATCTCCTGGAGTTATTCTGCATTGTCTAATGGGGTCAGAGAGGAATCTTCCAATTTGCCTCAAGTTTCTTTTCACTGTTTTTTGCTTCCCTAGGAGATTCAGGGTGGGGAGGGGGGCAGGAGATTGTGTGACTTAGGGTGGGGCGGGGGCAGGAGATTGTGTGACTCAGGGTGGGGGGGCTGGAGATTGTGTGACTCAGGGTGGGGGGGGCTGGAGATTGTGTGACTCATGGTGGGGAGGGGGCAGGAGATTGTGTGACTCAGGGTGGGGAGGGGCAGGAGATTGTGTGACTCAGGGTGGGGAGGGGGCAGGAGATTGTGTGACTCAGGGTGGGGAGGGGGCCAGAGATTGTGTGACTCGGGGTGGGGAGGGGGCAGGAGATTGTGTGACTCAGGGTGAGGAGGGGGCAGGAGATTGTGACTCAGGGTGGGGAGGGCAGGAGATTGTGTGACTCAGGGTGGGGAGGGGGCAGGAGATTGTGTGACTCAGGGTGGGGAGGGGGCAGGAGATTGTGTGACTCAGGGTGGGGAGGGGGCAGGAGATTGTGTGAATAAGGGTGGGGAGGGGACTGTGCTGGGTCAATGGTGTACGGGGCTGCACCTTACCTGGATGGGGTGGGCTTGATGGACCAGATGGTCTTTCCCGCCCTTTCTAAGTTTAAGTTTCTAAGTATGAAACCTCATAGAAAGGCACAATGGTGGACTCACTGAGCTCACTTTGTGTGGTTCAAGTATTTCTGGCTAAACTGTATGATTAAAACAAGTATCAATGTTTTGATTATTAGTGTTACGCTCGAGGCCTTCCGCAACCGGTGGGCACTGCAGGGACTGGAGTGCACCAAAAGAGTATACTCAAAGGATGGACCAATATCAAGTGCAGTCTAATCGGAAGTCATGATTGCCACAGGCTTCTTTAAGTACTTAAAGGGGATGTTCATTGATGCTGCAGATCCTCATTCTCAGCATTGCTGTCTGTGCAGCTGCCTCAGCAAGCAGTAGCAGGTCAAGGAGAAGGAGCCGGAGGACTGAAGCAGCTGTACTGCCCCAGGGAGAGAGCCCGCAGATTCTGTGGTCAAGTATTGGAGGCATTGGTTTTCGCTGTGGAGAGATGGAAGGCGGTGCTCTACCCGGCAAGCGGCAGGAGGCCCTCGCCGCAAGTGTTCCGCGCCATGTGGAGGGAGGTAGCCTAGCAGGTCTCGGGCAGCACTGTGGTCCCCAAGAGCCACACACAGTGCAGGAAGAAACTTAACAACCTCACTCGGGTGGTCAGGGTGAGTCAATGCTTCAACAAATGCTACACCATCTGAACCTCAGTCTGCACACACTGCCCAAAGCACCACACCCCCAGCACTCACCCACCAACAATCTCCACCTACCAACACTCACACACACATCTCACACCTTGCACAAAATGACAGCTATTCAACTATGGCAGGCACATCACCCAAACACATTGCTCCACACTCACTCACACACTTTCCTTTCTCTTGCAGGCCAAGGTGGCTCAGAACAGGAGGGAGCAGGAGCGCACAGGCAGGGGACAAGTTGGCACCCACCCACTGTCTACGTTGAAAAATAGAGTGCTGCAGATTATTGGGTGCCAGGTGGTGGGCGACGTGGCCACTGGCGATGTTGACCCCCTTGGGAACAACAACAGTATGTTCGTCTCTACTCCTTCTTCTCACATCCCACTTCCCCCTCACCCCACAAGTGTTTCGCACTTTCCAGCTAATCATGCTGTATGCATGCCTTTCTCCCTTCCTGTCCCCCTTCCCCTCACCTTAACCCGACTCTTGTGCCTTTGTGCTTTCAGATAATGAGCAAGCACCTGAGCAGCCTGTCCCTGAGGGTACCGTAGAGAGTGAGGGAGGAGAGGAGGAGGAGGAAGAACACACCGCATCACTGCATGTCTCGCCCGCATGCACCAGCTCAGATACTGGCACTAAGCATTCTTTAGAGGCTAGTATAGTAGCAGGAACTGCACAGGATGAGGCACCGGGGAAGAGTAGGCTGCAGCAAGGCCAGGGGGTATGGGTAGCTCGGGAGTCAGCTCCTCACGCGCGAGTTCTGCTGCACAGGACTCAGATGAGGACCTCGATGGGGAAGCCTTTGGAAGAAGGGCGATGGGCATGCACATAGGGATGATAGGTGCAATGCAAGGGGACCTGAGACCCTCTCGGTAAAGGTAAGGAGCGTGGAGAAGTCCACCTCCAACATTGCACAAGGCTCTGTGCACACCATGGAGCCCATCATTTTCAGTCTGCAAAGGATGGTAGACTCCCAGAGAGACCGTGGCAACCCAGACCTAATGCCACGTGTGATGGGCGATCGGGCAGCTTCCATTGCAGGACCGGCAGAAGTAATGTCTTAGTGCTGTAGTGCAGTCTATGCCAGGTGGCGTTCAATCTCAGACTGCTCTCATGCAGTCTCAGCTTGACGCCACGAAAGCTCTGACTGCTGCCATAATGGCTGGGTCTACCACCGTCAACTGGGGCTTTCATGGTGTCACAGCAGGCCAGCAATCTGTGCTCCAACAGATTGCTAGGGATGCTGAAGTGCTACCCAGGATGAGTGGCAGTGGGTTGGTGGAGCAGGAACCTGCTCCCACCACTGCCACTCTGCCATTGCCCTTGTCACTGCCTGTCATCCAGCCAGAACAGACTACTGCTGTCCATGCTGAGGTGGTGCAGTCTACAGCCGGGCCTTCCAGGCCCAGAGCTAGTCAAGGGTGTCCTACAAGGCCATCTGAAGTCTCCCGCACGGACACTCAGCAGCCTTCCACCCGTCGTGCTGCAGCCACTGGGCCAACACTTTGTCGGAGCACTAGATTGGGCAAAGGCACAGTAACGAGAGACACGAAGAGATTGCACAAGGGTGCATAGTTAATATTTTTGTTGTAAATTTGTGTTCACTGATTTTTGATAAATTTGTTAATTCAGTTTGGATTCATTTGTGGTGTGTCTCATTTCAGCTTTGTGCTGTGATATGGCCTGCGACAGGGATGGAATGAAGGGGATGTGGTGAGCAACAGGGATCTGGGGTTTAATCCATTCGAACCACAGTCTGATGAGGCGGTCACGGACTGCCCTTCCGGAAGGCCGATCGAGTGGCTGCCTCCTCCCTCGCTCCTGTTCTTCCTCCTCCTCGTCCTGCTCACCTTCCTCTTCCTCCTCATCCTACTCCTCCTCTTCTCCCTCTTCCTCCTCTTGAGGTGGTCCCGCAATTCCTGCTGGCAAGGGCTGGGCCTCATGATGGTCAAGTTGTGGAGCATGCAGCAGACCACCATGAAATTAGATACCCGCTCAGCTGAGTACTGGAGGGCTCCTCCCGAGCAGTCAAGGCAGTGGAACTGTTGCTTCAGCAGGCCGATGATCTGCTCAATGATGTTCCTGGTGGCAGCATGGTTCTCATTATATGAGTGCTGGGCAGGAGTGTTAGGGTTGCGGAGGGGAATCATAAGCCAGGTGGAGAGCGGATAGCCCTTGTCTCCAAGCAGCCATCCGTGAGCGTGACGTGGTGGCTGGAAGAGTGCTGGCACACCAGTCTGGTGCAGGGTGAAGGCATCATGACTGCTGCCAGGATAGCGGGCATTGACATTGAGGATTAGCCATCTGTGGTCGGACACCAACTGCACATTAAATGAGTGGTAGCCATTGTGGTTACGGAAGATCTCAGGAATGTTATGCGATGCCTGCAAAGCCACATGGGTGCAGTCAATGTTGTCCTGCACCATGGGGAATCCTGCTATTCTTGGCAAAGCCACATGCACGCTCGTCCTGCTTCTCTCTGGTGATGGGGAAAGAAATGTAATCCCTTCTCCTACTGTAGAAAGCCTATGTGACCTCCCGGATGCAGTGTTGGATGGCTAACTGTTAGATGTTAGCTATATCTCCTGTTGCAGACTGGAAGGAACCGCTGGTGAAGAAATTGAGGATGACAGTGACCTTGACTGCCACTGAGAGAGCCATAGTCACCCTAATCTGAGGCGGGAGGTCAAGTTGCAGGAGGTGGCAGAGTTCTGTGACCACTTCCTTGGTGAAGCAGAGCCATCTCATACACTGCTCCTTCCTTAATTGAAGGTGGGTGAAGTGCTCTCGGAATACCCTCGGAGGATAAGGCCTCCTGTTGAGAGCCCTGATGGTCCTCCTCCCTCTGGACACATGTTCCAGTCTTTCTCGCTGCCTCCATTCCCTCCACCGTAGATCCTGGAGGGTGAGGTCGACTGCCAGTGCAGCCCCCACTAATGTAACAAAGTGTGGTAGTTTGATCTTTTTAAGAATAAATGCAGCTACTTTTTAGTTGCCACAACACTCCTGTTGCTAAATAACCTTGAAATTACGGACTGAGACTGTGGAACTATGTGAAACTGAGAAGAAAGCACTGAAACTCCACTAACCTACAGCTGCTACACATTAATGATGATCCCTTTAAATAATGTCCCTGGATCCGGCTTCCTGGTGCTTCACACCAGCTCTCCCTGTCCAATCAATTTTGCAGATCGGGCGGTCAGTGAGCATTGCACACTCACTGACATCATGATCCACCTGGCGTTGAGGCTCTTGGTGATAACTGTTAGCAACAGCACTGCGGAGCGGCGGGATTTGGCATGTGGTGTTGGAATCGCCTCGCCCTGGCAAGAACGCTCTAGTGCCCCGTTAGCGCCATCTGCTGCCGTTAACGGGAGGCACTAAGGTACCAAATCTTTCCCCCTTACATTCTTATTTTCCAAGGAGTATGTGGTCTCCTTATTATTCCTACCAAAATGCTCCACCTCACATTTATCTATATTGAAATTAATTTGCCAATTACATTCCCATTCTCCAAGTTTATTAATATCTTCTTGTATTTTGTCACAGTCCTCCTCTGTATGAACTACACCACTCCCCCCCCCCCAATTTGGTGTTATCTGCAAATTTTTAAATTGTACTTCTGATTCCCAAGTTCACATCGTTTATGTAAATGTTGAACAACAGTAGCACCAGCATCAATCCTTGTGGAACACCACTTCCCACCTTTTGCCAGTTTGAGTAAGTACCCTTAATCTCTACTCTCTGTTTACTGTTTTGCAGCTAGCTTGCTATCTATTCTACTACTTGTCCCCTGACTCCACTTGCTCTGACCTTAGTCATGAGTCTACTATGTGGTACCATATTGAAGGCTTTTTGAAAATCCAAATATATTACATCTACTACATTACCCTTGTCTACTCTTTCTGGTGCTTCTTCAAAGAATTGAATAAGGCTTGTCAAATTTGATCTTCCCGTTTGAAATCCATGCTGACTATTCTTCATTGTATTTTCAGTATCTAGATGTTTTTCTATTACATCTTTGAGTAAAGATTCCATTATCTTTTGTATCACCGACACTAAGCTAACTGCTCTATAGTTCCCTGGACTTGGTCTATCTCCCTTTTTAAATATAGGAATCACATCAACTATATGCCAGTCTTCTGACACTATTCCCTTTTCTACTGAATCTTTATTATATATATGTAATAGTGTCTCTGCTATCTCTTCCCTAACTTCTTTTAATATACGTGGATGCAATCCATCCGGACTAGGGGTTTTATTCTCTCTCTTTGATTAATTTATCAATTAACTCCTTTCCATCTTAAATGTCTTTATATATTTTTTGATCTCTTCATCTAATTTCATGTCCCTGATAAATACTCGGATGTTGTACACATTGCTGTACCAGCAATTTAATTTGTTTTTATTAATAATTTCACACAATTTATTTTTAACAGTCATTTTATACTTATGTTTTATCTGTTTACTTATGTATCTGTTCCCTGACCTTTCATGTTACCCTTATTCCTCACCTTGGTCTGATCTTTACTCTCATATTTATCAACGACTTAGATGAACGAATAGAGAGTCATATATCCAAGTTTGTTGATGACACTAAGTTAGGTGGCACAGTAAGTAGTGTAAACGGGAGCAGAAAGTTGCAAAGAGACTTTGATAGATTAAGTGAGTGGTCAGGCGGTTAAGAAGGCAAATGGTATGTTGGCCTTCATAGCGAGAGGATTCGAGTACAGGAGCAAGGATGTCTTGCTGCAGTTGTACAGGGCCTTGGTGAGACCACACCTTGAATATTGTGTACAGTTTTGGTCGCTTTATCTGAGAAAGGATGTTCTTGCCATGGAGGGAGTGCAGCGAAGATTCACCAGACTGATACCTGAGATGGCAGGAATGACATATGAAGAGAGATTGGGTCGATTAGGCTTATATTCGCTAGAGTTTAGAAGAATGAGAGGGGATCTCATTGAAACTTATAAAATTCTAACAGGACTAGACAGACTAGATGCAGGAAGGATGTTCCCGATGGCGGGGGAGTCCAGAACCAGGGGTCACAGTATAAGGATAAGGGGAAAGTCATTTAGGACTGAGATGAGGAGAAATTTCTTCACGCAGAGAGTGGTGAACCTGTGGAATTCTCTACCACAGAAGGCAGTTGAGGCCAATTCATTAAATAAATTCAAGAAGGAGTTAGATATATTTCTTAAGGCTAAAGGGAGCAAGGGATATGGGGAGAAAGCAGGGACAGGGTACTGAATTTGGATGATCAGCCATGATCTCATTAAATGGTGGAACAGGCTTGAGGGGCCAAATGACCTACTCCTGCTCCTATCTTCTATGTTTCTATGTATGAAATAAGAAGGGGACAGAAGCCAAGCCCGCCGCCCCCACTGCCATGTCCCACATTATGGGAGGGAGGCCGAGGAGTTCTGGTTGTGAAACGAACCAGAAAGGTGGGATATTTTGGAGTGTCCCACTGAATGATTAAAATTGCCCTTAATATCAGCGGGATAATCTTACACGAGCGATGTGATAAACACACGACGGGATTATGGGAGAATTTATTAAAAAACAATTAATAGGAGTACAAGGGCGATTAAATAGGGAAAAGAGGGGGATCCTAGAAATAGCAGGAGCAGGGAATGCGGCGGGGGTGGCAACTGTTAACACCTTTGACATAGGCAGTATAGACCAAGAAGTCCAAGACTTAGCTCAACGCTTAAGGACCCTTCTGAAGAAGGGTAACGATCTGACTTCCTGGTTATCAGGAACAGGGGAAGAAATCGCTAGACAGATGCTACAGGTCGAGGAGATCCTAGAGCCTCATGCCCAAACCATTAATAAAATAAATGAACGACTGAATGATCTAACCCAAGAAACACATAAAGAACTTGTATGTGCAATGTACAGCACATGGTTACTAGGGAATATCCAACATAATATAAATCGGATGCAACAGGGTAAGATACCCGATTGGATAAGTAATGATCAGTTATCCAAATGGACATGCAATGGTATTGTCCTCTGCGATGTGCGGAAGACAACACAAGTGTTCCTATCTCCAAGTAATTGCATTACTAAAAACTGAAACTGATAGGTATGATTTTAGCTATTCCACAAATATAGGTCTCGGAGGCTGAACCTCTGTGGGCAGTACAGAATATAGGTGAAATACAAGGTCAATCTGGGTAAAATTCCATGATACACCCCTTATGCGGCAAAACAAAGTGACACATTCCAGGGGTGCAAATCGAAGGTTGCACTCAATATTTGGATGTGGTAGTGTGTGCACATCCCATGGAGGGAGGGCAATGCACAATGTGCAGGTTCACTGAGACGGTTAATTGCACATTGGCAATTAGTCCCCTCAGTCATAGAGGAACGGAGGTAGCAGCCAAGGATGATGGGGCATACTGTATATCTACTAATGAAAATAAGTACGATCATGGTGGTACTGAATGTGCAATCCCACTACCTGACTTCTGTTTTACGCCTAAACCTGTGGCCAAGCTAGGTCATCATCACATATTCCCACGAAGAGAGGAACACGTCGAGAACATCACCTTAAGCAACCAGAGATGGGATGATGAAATGGAACAATATGTGATACCGAGTTGGCAAAACATTCCACGTCTTGAAGAGCACTTGACTCAATTGAAAAAGGACACTGAGAAGAGCGTACGACATTATCATGAGATCTTGGAAGATTCCATACAGCATTCAAAGGACATCGAAGAAACCCTGAAAGACACTCAATGGTGGGAACGTGTAGGGGATTGGGGACTGAATGTTGATATACATCCATGGATTCGTATAATCTCACATGTATTGTTAATCATTTAACTATTAACACATGATTTTAGCTATTCCACAAATTGGTAATAATGTTGCTCATAATGGCATGTGCGGGATGTAAAAGAGTACAGAGGAAGAGAAAGGCAAAAGCTTTAGTTAAGGAACAGGAAAAATTAATGCGCTCTGGAATGATCTGAGTTACTAAGAATAAGCATAGGGAAACAAATAGATTAATGGGCTCTTGTAGTGGTAGGCTTTTAATTAATGGCAGGGGAAAGATGAAATAACAATAATGCTCACAATTTGACACACCTGAAGCCACACGCCTCCTATGACCAAATTGAGCTGATCACTCAAGATGTAATGGGAAAAGGAAGTGTGCAGGTTGGGTGGTTTACTTGAACTATTGTGCAAGTACCAAAAGGGGGTACTGAAGTGGGGCTTCCGAGCTATATTATAACTAAAGGGTTAAGAATGGGAATCGAATGAGCTAAAAGTCCTTTGCAGTAGTAAGCTTTTTCTAAGTTGCTGAAAGGGCAGTTGAGATAACTGAAGAATGACATGTTGATTTTGCAGTAGTGTTAGAATGATTAACGGCTGCAAGCTGTGTAATTTGGAGACAATGCAAATAGCCGGATGTTGAACCATAAGAGGCCTAGAGGATGTAAGTTCTGCTCTGGCAGGAAAGTAGAACAATGAGTTGGAAGTAAAAGGCCTAGAGGGGCAGGAAAGTAGGACAATGACAATGTTGGTGAGACCCCGCCTGGCATAAACAAAGGTCATAGTTGCAACAACAGATTGCGGTGATAACGGACATATACTTTTCCGGTAATAAAGGCGGTACTTTAATGTAATGCAGCATAGGCAACCAATCAGTGAATGTGCACATGGGGTGAAACCCAATCAAATTGTTAAGATGGATTGTGCACGAGGCTAATTATGTACCTATATTTTGTATAAAAGACTGCTTAAAATTTTGTATCATTGGCGAGAAGCCTGGCTAGACAGATAGCAAGTTGTCTCCCCACTGGTGCAAATAAAGACTGCTTGAATCTTCGAACGCAGACCTGGTGTTGAGTGTTTATTTCAAATACTCCACTTCAGAATCATTGCATATATTCAAGGCTGAGATAGATAGATTTTTGGACTCTAGGACGATGAAGTGATATGGGGATTGGGCAGGAAAGTGGAGTTGATGATCTTATTGAATGGCAGAGCAGGCTCGAGGGGCCGTATGGCCGACTCCTGCTCCTAATTCTTATGTTATTATCAAGGAGGGGGAGAGTTACCCGGACACATTGGGCTCAATTTTGCCATTGGTGCGGGCTGGGGGCGTGTCAGCCGCTTTTCCTGTTAGCCACCCGACTCCAATTTGATGTGGGAAAAATATGCGATTTTCCCCTAATTGGGCAATTGTTTTCCAGCGTGTGGGAACCCCTGGCCCACTTAGTCTTTCCATCCTGAAAGTCACCTCCGATGACGTCATCAGTGCTGCTGGATTTAAGGCCTGCAAGCAGCCTTGCTTCTTCTGCAGACTGCAAACCTTATGCCCTTTGCTGTGATAGATTCCTCCAGCCAATATGTCCAGCAGTAGGCCAAAGTCTGCACCAAGGTTCGATGATGCCACCCTGCAAGCTCTGGTGGAGGGAGCAAGAGGAAATAAGAAGGTGCTCTTCTCTTCCTCAGTGAGGAAGAAGCCTCCCCAGCAGACGAAAGCTGTGTGGATGCAAGTGGCCCAGGAGGTCAACTCTTTGTCTATGTGCCGCAGAACCTGGCTGCAGTGCAGGAAGAGGTTTCATGACCTTCTGCGCACTGGAAAAGTGAGTATGACTTTCCCATCACCCTCAATCTGATCCCCATTGCCTCTCCTCACCAGCACTCAGCTTTGACAACCTCTTCCTCCACATCCCACTTGACACTGACATCCCTGCACCCTTACCCATACCCTCTCTCTCTATGGTCACATTCACCTAACTATTCGACTATGCAGCCCTCACACTCCTTATCGCTGTGATGCTATGAAAACAACTTACAACACACAGGGAGGGCCCTTGGTCTTGCCACCTCACTCCATCTTTGTCTCCGAAGCATCAATGATATGGATTCTCTACACTCACTCCTTCATTCTCACTCAAACTCCACTTGTCTCCCTCATTGCAGGAAAGAGAGCTCACAATAAGAGGGAAAGAGCGAGGACAGGAGGAAGGCCACCCTCAGTAGCCCAGCTCACCCCCTGGGAGGAGGCGGCCCTGGAGATCGTGGGAGTGGAGAAGGATGCGCAAGTGGGGGATGGACAGACGGGTGCATCAGAGCAAGCTGGTGACAGAATAGTTTATCATCTCTCTCATTGACATTGCATGAGTCACTAATAATGATTCTGATGCTCTAACAGATTGACTTTTGATCATCTGCAATATTCAATGTGCATGTAACCTTAGCCTCACATCTCTGACTCTTTCCTTTACTTCCCCACAGGACCATCGAAAGCCCCCGTCCTCACTATCCAGAAGGAACAGCCTGAGCCTCCAGACTCCTCAGAGGAAGCTGCAACCTCTGAGGGCGCAGCGTCAGCAGAATTCAGCGCACCCAGCACCAGTGCAGACACTTACACTTCGATGGTACCTTCGCGAGATAGTGCAGTGTTGTTACCTAGTGTATCACAGCTCACAAGTGAGCATCAGCAGATGGTGCAGACAGGGACAGCAGTGGAGAGTCCTAGTTGGAGGGCGCAGGGCTCTCCCAGCTCGGCTCAGCTGCATGAAGACCCTCTGCCTCCGGGTCCATCCAGAGGAAGAGCGGTGCTGGAACTCCAGGAAGAGGTGCAGGAGTCTCTGGCAGGTTTTGTCTCCAGGGTCGCTGCGAGTGTGGAGCGAATGGAGGAGTCCATCGCTAACATGAGCAGAGCCTTTGTGGAGGCATTGGCGCATGAACGCATCACCACGGAAAGGGTGGCAACCTCCGTGGAAAGGATGGCTACCTCCGTGGTAAGGCTGGCTACCGTAGAGGAGAGGATGGCTATGGTAGAGGAGAGGATGGCTACGTCCATGGATGAGCTTAGTCACCAGGGTATGGAAAACATGGTATTTGTTCAGAATAGACTGACATCTCTTGAGGAGCGATGGTCAGCTCTTGAGCAAACAAACCAGACCTTCAGGCAAGTCCTCGGGAGTAGGACTTCCAGTACAGAAACGGGTCCTCATGGCCCCCCTGAATTGCAGCAAGGTGCTGTCAAGCCACTTGCTAGCTCTGAAGTGGGGCTGACCCATGAGAGGGATGTTGGTGGCATACAACAAGGAAGCGGGGGCTCCTCACCAAGCGCTCACATGACCATGCCACTGCAGAGCCCTCGGTCAGAGCCCCACCAGAGTCCCCACCCAACTGAGATCGGCATCTCAACCCCTGCACAGCCACAGGAGCAGCAGACTGTTGCCGAGCCCTCACAGGTTTGCAACCCCAGAGGACGCCCGAAAAGGTGTTGAGTGTAAGATTTGCTAAATTTCTACATTTCCCCGAAGGTCGTTATTAATAAACAGGACCCTGCGTGGACATTTTAAATTAAAAAAAAAGGGTACCCAAGATGGCGTCCGTGCCTCGTGGCAGAAAGCCTGTGAAATTTTAAAATGGACTCTGCAACACAGACAGCTTGTGGATCAAAACCCAAGCTGCAGTTCTCTGTGAAGAGAGACTTTGTATTTTGAAACCAGACAGGACTCTGAATTATGCATTAGACCGAATTGGAGACAAATCTAAATTCAGTTTAGGCCTATAGTTAAGGCCATCAAGCAGTCTACATATATAATCGCAAACAGATTAAGAGAACCATCGAGGATGGACAGGCCCATCAAGGAACATTCATGACAATACAAGTCAATTATCGGGCCGGTAGACGCGATTACCGGCCATCTAAAAACAGTTGGAAGGATTGCTACCATTATTTAAAATAGCCCGCCAAGATTAAGACAAAGAACTAACCTGATTTGGCACGCAGATAAGGGTTTTCGAAAAGAGTATAATTGAAGGCCCCCGAGTAGCAATCGAGGGCTTCGCTTCTCTTCTCTCTCCGCTCTTCGGCCCCTCGCCCTCATGGCTGTCGCTCTTTCCCCATCCCACGCTTAACCCCTGGCCTTTGCCCGTGCCCTTTTGCCACTCCATCGCCCCGGCATTGCATCGGGCGGACACGGACAATTCAGGCCAGGCGAGGCGGGACGCGATGAGGGGAGGAGGGAAGACCACCTGAGGAGACGAACTGAGGAGATGGGCTGAGGGTAGGCTTCGAATTATCGGGCCTTCAGCCTCGGCCGACCTGCGAATATCTGCACACCAACTCAAACTGTCGGCTGGCGACGAAGAATCATCCCTGCAAGGTAAAGTACCCAGAGACTTTAACTTTGGGGTACTCGAACCTGGACAACGCTCTTGCAGCGTCCGGAGACCACGTGACGACGGCAGGCTCCAGAGAGCACCAAGAGTGAACCCCAAACCCCACCGCTGTTTAGAGTCCAACAAACCATTTTGATTGATGAGCATGAAGTTCTGACCCCTCATAGCTGAAACTAGTTAGGTATAGGGGGTGGGATAAGGATAAGAGGATTGTTAAGATAGTTGTTTTCCCTCGATGTGCCGTGTGTTCCCCATTCCCTGTATAAGTAGAGTTTGTGGCGACACGCCACCACTGGACACAATCCGCTCACGGCGGTACGGACAGTTTAAGCAGACGCCCCCAACCGGGGGCCCTTTCCTCCAGCAACTTGTTTCCCACAGGGACAGGCTGCCGGGAGCACTTCCTGTCTGGGGAGTATTTAAGTCAGGCGCGGGCTCTTCCAGTTCCTGTTATGCCATGAGGCTGAAATAAAAAGCTGTTCTGTTTAACTAGCTCTGGTCTCGACTCCCACGTTTGCCGCGGTATCTCAACACTGGTGACCCCGACGCTCAGGACGAATCCTAAGCTAGCATGGCGGATGCAAACGCAGTCACGGTTAAATTACCAGACTTTTGGGAAAACTTGGCCGAAGCCTGGTTCGTTCAAGCCGAGTCCAGATTCCGGCTGAAAGGCATCACAGGCAACACCACGAAGTACGACTACCTCGTCTCCTCGCTCACGTACGCTACCGTCCCCAAAGTTTGGGCAGCGCTGCAGGACCCACCACAGACTGGCAAGTACGAACATCTGAAGGCTGCGCTCCTTAAAAAATTTCAAACGTCCTCTTACCAGCGCCACTGCCAACTCCTTGACCTCCCCGGTCTCGGTGACGCTTCACCATCAGACCTGCTTTCCCACATGCTGTCCCTCGCGGACGACAAGCCCCCCGGCGCCGTCTTTCGCACGCTTTTCATTCGGCAGCTTCCCGGCAGCATCCGCCCGCTCATTGTGGAGTCCGGCTCCATGGATCTGAATGACATAGCAGGAAGGGCCGACCGGCTGCTCTCTGCACAGTCCGCGCGCGACGTCACCCCCGACCTCGCGGCAACGACCACGCGGTCTCCCCGGCCCACCAGGCCCGCCCGCCCTACCACTCCGGGCCACTGTTACTACCACACCCGTTTTGGCACTAAGGCCCAATGCTGCACGCCACCGTGTACCTTCAATTCCCCCCCCCGCACCGGCCCCCGCGATGGCCGTGGGGCAAAAGGGGCCTCTACTGTACGTCACAGACGACAGAACCAACCGCCGATTTCTGTGCGACACAGGGGCCCAGTACAGCATCACCCCCACCCTCGAAATCCAACGCGGCACACGAGGTATCACGCTGGCCACTGCCAATGGCTCAGACATCCGCACATATGGCACCCGCATGGTCACGCTCGACCTCGCGGGCTGCCGCTACCGCTGGGAGTTCCTCACCGCCGAGGTCCTCTGCCCACTCATCGGCGCCGACTTCCTACGCGCCCACGGCCTCCTTGTCGACATTCCGAGGCACCGCCTCGTCGATGCCAACACTATGGCCACCATCCCCGGTGCCTTTACCCCGGACCGTTCGGCCGGCCTGACGACCTACTGCCTCGCCAGGGCCGTGGACGACTACTCGGCACTCCTAGCCGAGTTTCCCGCCCTCACCAACCCGATCTTTTTGGCCAAAGCCGCCAAACACGGGGTGGAGCACTATATCCCCAGCACCGGCCCTCCAGTTTCTGCCCACGCCCGCAGGCTCAACCCGGCCAAGCTGGAAATCGTGCGGGCCGAGTTCACAACCATGGAACAACTCAGCATCTTCCGCTGCTCCAGCAGCCCCTGGACCTCGCCCCTCCACATCGCCCCTAAGCCCAGCGGAGGCTGGCGCCCTTGTGGGGACTACCGCCGCCTTAACGACGCCACCACCCCCGACCGATACCCGGTGCCTCACATCCAGGACTTCTCGGCCCGACTGGCCGGACGAACCGTCTTTTCCAAAGTCGACCTGGTGCGCGGTTACCACCAAGTCCCCGTACACCCCGCGGACATCCCCAAAACGGCCGTCATCACCCCATTCGGCCTGTTCGAGTTCCTGAGGATGCCCTTCGGCCTCAAGAATGCAGCCCAGGCTTTCCAGCGCCTTATGGACTCGGTCCTGCGGGACCTGAACTTCCTATTCGTCTATCTAGACGACATTCTCGTGGCCAGCTCCTCCAAACAGGAACACCTCGAACACCTTCGCGTCCTGTTCGGGCGCCTAACCCAACACGGGCTCATCCTCAGCCCGGCGAAGTGCCAATTCGGCCTAACCGAGATCGATTTTCTCGGTCACCACATCACCCCTGCTGGGGCCGTCCCCCTGCCCAACAAGGTGCAGGCCGTCCAGCAGTTCCCCCGCCCCACAGCCATCAAGGGCCTCCAGGAGTTCCTCGGGATGGTGAACTTCTACAACAGGTTCATCCCCAGAGCTGCAGCCCTCATGAAGCCCCTATACGACTCCCTCCGAGGTAAATCCGGCAAGATGGCCGTAGCCTGGACCACTGACACGTCAGCCGCCTTCGATGCCACCAAAAACGCGCTCGCCGACGCCACTCTGCTCGTGCACCCGAGGGCCGACGCCCAGGTCGCGCTCACCACCGACGCCTCCGACCACGTGGTCGGGGCCGTGTTCGAGCAGTGGGTTAATGGCGCGTGGCAGCCACTTGCCTTCTACAGCCGCCAACTGCGCCCCCCGGAGGTCAAATACTCCACTTTCGACCGCGAGCTTCTCGTGCTCCACCTGTCGGTCCGCCATTTCAGGTTCCTCCTGGAAGGCCGCCCCTTCACCGCGTACGTGGACCACAAGCCACTCACATACGCGACGGCCAAGCACACCGAACCCTGGTCTGCTCGGCAGCAACGCCAGCTCGCGGCCGTGTCCGAGTTTACCACAGACATCCAGCACGTCTCCGGTAGAGACAACGTTGTCGCCGACTGACTTTCCCGTCCCGCCATCTGTGCGAATCACCTCGCGGTCGACTACGCGCAACTAGCAGCGGCCCAGCTCACGGACCCAGACCTCCTCTCGGCGGCTACCAGCCTGCCAGGGCTACGCCTAGCCAAGGTCGCGCACGGACCCGAAGCCACGGCAGTTACTTGCGACATCACACTCAGCCAACCCAGGCCGGTCGTCCCTGAAACCTGGCGCCGCCGCGTCTTCAACGCGCTCCACGGGCTCTCCCACCCGGGTTCCCGCACGTCCGTCAAACTCCTCTCCCAGCGTTTCGTCTGGCGCGGCCTCAGCAGAGATGTTCGGACTTGGGCCACCTCCTGCCTCGCCTGCCAACGGGCTAAGGTACAACGGCATACAAAAGCACCCCTGGGAGACTTCGAAGTACCCAGCCGCCGCTTCGACCACATACACGTCGACATCGTCGGGCCCCTGCCGCCATCGCAAGGCCAGACTTATCTTCTCATGATGGTCGACCGCTACACACGCTGGCCTGAGGCAGTGCCGCTGACCTCCATCACCACAGCCGACATCGCCAGGGCGTTCGTTAACACCTGGGTAGCGAGGTTCGGCGTACCGGCCGACATAACCTCCGACAGAGGCGCCCAGTTCACCTCCGAACTCTGGACGGCCACAGCACGCAACCTCGGTGTGACGCTCCACCAAACCACGGCGTACCACCTGCAGGCCAATGGGCTTTGTGAACGCTTCCACCGGTCACTCAAGGCCTCACTCCGCGCCGGCCTGCAGGACAGTACCTGGATTGACCGCCTACCGTGGGTACTACTAGGCCTACGCACCGCGGTCAAAGAAGACCTCCAGTCCTCGGCAGCGGAGTTAGTCTACGGACAACTGCTGCGCGTCCCAGGCGAATTCCTTCCGGAGGTTACCACGCCTTGGTCGGCCGACCAGCAGCGGCTCAACCTTTTCTCTTCCGCTCAGCAGTTCGCCCCACTTCCGGTCAACCGACACGGCGAACTCGCACCTCACGTTCCACCAAATTTACAGCAGGCGCGCTTCGTCTTTGTGCGACACGACGCGCACCGCGGACCCCTGCGACCCCCGTACGACAGACCGTACGAAGTACTACAAACCGGGGACAAGGTCTTCAAGCTGCGACTCGGCGACAGGGTCGAGACAGTCTCCATCGACCGGCTCAAACCAGCACACACAGAACCAGGGGAACAGGTCCCCGTGGCCCGGCCTCCAACTAGAGGCCGTCCCGCCAGTAAGCCAGCACATCCGGCGGCGAACCGCCAGGCCCCGCCAACTAGACCGGCGATCACGCAGAGCCGCTGCGGCAGAACCATCAGACCACCGTCACGACTCGGCCACTCCTCCTAAGCGGATTCTGGGGGGAGCTCTGTGGTGACACGCCACCACTGGACACAATCCGCTCACGGCGGTACGGACAGTTTAAGCAGACGCCCCCAACCGGGGGCCCTTTCCTCCAGCAACTTGTTTCCCACAGGGACAGGCTGCCGGGAGCACTTCCTGTCTGGGGAGTATTTAAGTCAGGCGCGGGCTCTTCCAGTTCCTGTTTTGCCATGAGGCTGAAATAAAAAGCTGTTCTGTTTAACTAGCTCTGGTCTTGACTCCCACGTTTGCCGCGGTATCTCAACAAGTTATTCTTTTGTATTTTTGCCTGTAGAAGTGTACACTGGTAATTTTCCATAAGATTGTATAAATTTTTCCTCTTCAATAAAATCGTGGTTTTGTTCACATCCAACCACCTGTCTACTCGAGTCTTCTCTGTACCGCCGCCTTGTACCTAAGTCCGGTGTCTAGAACCCAGGGGCGTGGGAGCGATTCAAACCGCTCATAAAACAGTCAAGAGGCATAACTGACTGGACCCCACAGGCCACCCCCTACATGAGACAGGAGCAGCAAGAAAGGGACCTCCACATCTGCTGAAGCCGCAGGGGAAGCACCACGTAGGAGCACACGTAAGACGAAGATAATGCACAAGTAGTCACAAGGGTAGTCACTTGGGTGAAATGTTATGTTTAATGTTGAAAAGCCATCAGTTGGTTATTGTCATTAAAAATTCTGATGTCAACTGTTGCAGTTATGGCGTGTGTCATATCGCTAATAGGGCTTCCACATTGAGGGCTTAGGATGACTTGTAATTGTCAGTATGGTGCTCAGATTGGTAGGAACCGCAGGTTCTTGGCCATTGTCAATGCTCTGGTAAGAAGCTGCGAGGCAAAAGTGCTTGATTGGCTAGGCTAAGCAAATCTGGCCAAGATGAGGGCATGCCTTGCATCCCGGCCAGCAATGTGCTTGTATGCTGCTGGCGCTGGTTGATGCGCCGCTGCAAGCTGGTCGTTGTCGCTCTCCTCCTCCTCCTCATCTGAGGAGGCTATGTGATGAGCCACTTGTTCCTCAGGCATCTGCAAGCCACGATGCTGTGCCATGTTATGATGTGCACAGCAAACCTCGACAATTCTGGAGACCCTGGCTGCTGAGTACTGCAGGGCTCCACCTGATCTATCCAGGAATCTTCAGCAAACCGATGGTTTGCTCAATTATGGATCTGGTGGAAATGTGGCTCAAGTTGTAGCGCTCCTCAGCTTCGTTGGATGGGCTCCTCAACGGCGTTGTTAGCCACGTCTTCAGGGGATAGCCCTTGTCTCCAAGTAGCCATCTGTTAAGTTGGTCTGGCGGACTGAAGAGCGGAGGCACACTAGACTGGTGCAGGATGAAGGAGTCATGGCAACTGCCAGGGTACTTGGCACAAACATGCAAAATGTCCTTCTTGTGGTCACACACCAGCTGTACGTTGAGGGAGTGGAAGCCCTTGCGGTTGACAAAAATGCCTGGATTGTGATGGGGTGCCTTAAGGGCCACATGTGTGCAGTCAACGATGCCCTGCACCCTTGGAAAGCCTGCCAGATTGTCAAACCCAACTGAACACGCAGTTACACTGGCTTGATCCTTGGAGAAATGGATGTGATTGTGCGCGATGGCAAAGAGGGCATCGGTTACCTGCATGATGCAAGTGTGTGCGGCCACCTGGGAGACGCCGCTGATGTCTGCTGCTGATCCCTGGAATGAGCCTGAAGCAAAAAAGTTGAGTGCGGTGGTGACTTTGACGGCCACGGATAAGGGGTGTTCACCTGCTCCTCTGGGCTCCAGGTCTTGCTACAGCATTGCGCAGATGTCACCCACTACCTCTGGCGAAAGTCTGAGCCTCCTTTGGCACTGCTGCTCAGTCATGTTGAGGTAGCTGATCCTCTGTAGACCCTGTTTGGGGGGTATCTCCTGCGCCGAACGGCTTCCATGCGCTGGCGCCTTCTGGCCTGTGCAGCTTCAGGTGGGTGAGCAGCAGCTTGGAGCTCCTGCTGTTGCTCCTGCAGTTGGTGCTGCTGTTGTTCAGGTTTCTGCTGTGGCCATGGCTGGTCTTCGTCCGAATCTGATGTCCAGGAGGAAAGGAAATAAATGGTTCCCATTCTTCTGGTTTATACCTCAGTTGAGGAAGCGCTCATTCAAAGTGGGGAGAGCGGTTTCCCAGGAGGTCACAATGGAGATGGGTGTCAGGCTCCAAACTTCCACAACAATGAGTAGGCCTGTTAAAAGTTCCCCCAGACCTGAGACAACAAAGTTCTGCCACCTGCAAATGATGATTGGTGAAAACTCCTTTTTAATGGTGGAGCTGCAGCTGTTAGTAAGCAATCCACTAGTGCTCCCGCCAAGTTTCACTGGCGCGTTTCAGAGGTGTGCAGCATGTGGGAAAACTGTTAAAATCAGAAAGGCCTCTCAAAATAGGATTATAGAGGCACTTAACTGGTTGTTAAGGGCCCATCCCACCTCTTGGAGGTGGGATGGAGATGGGGTCAGAAAACTCACATGTGGGAAAATTGCTCGGAGGCGGGATGGAGGCAGGATCAGGCCTGCCCGCCAATTTTTGCGATTTTAACACCTCACACACCTCCAATCCCACCTCCTCTGGCCTGGCAAAATCGAGCCCTTTGATACAGGAGGCACCCTTAGGTTAGGCTGTGGTACAGGTCTGGTTAGTGGATAGGGAAAGGGGGGTACAGGAAATCATTAAATAATCAAAAAGGCTAATGGAATGCTGGCATTTATATCTAGGGGACTAGAATTCAAGAGGGTAGAAGTTATGCCGCAGCTGTACAAAACCCTGGTTTGGCCATGCCTGGAGTACTGTGAGCCGTTCTGGGCATCACATCTTACATAGAAGGTACTAGCAGCAATAGGCCATTCGGCCCCTCGAGCCTGTTCTGCTACTTAATGAGATCATGGCTGATCATCAAAATTCAGTACCCTGTCTCTGCTTTCTCCCCATATCTCTTGATCCCTTTAGCCTTAAGAAATATATCTAACTCCTTCTTGAATATATTTAATGAATTGGCCTCAACTGCCTTCTGTGGTAGAGAATTCCACAGGTTCACCACTCTCTGGGTGAAGAAATTCCTCCTCATCTCAGTCCTAAATGGCTTACCCCTTATCCTTAGACTGTGAACCCTTGTTCTGGACTCTCCGCCATCAGGAACATCCTTCCTGCATCTAGTCTGTCTAGTCCTGTTAGAATTTTATAAGTTTCAATGAGATCCCCTCTCATTCTTCTAAACTCCAGCGAGTATAAGCCCAATCGACCCAATCTCTCCTCATACGTCATTCCTGCCATCCCAGATATCAGTCTGGTGATTCTTTGCTGTACTCCCTCCATGGCAAGAACCTCCTTCCTCAGATAAGGTGACCAAAACTGCACACAATACTCAAGGTGTGGTCTCACCAAGGCCCTGTAAAACTGCAGCAAGACATCCTTGCTCCTGTACTCGAATCCTCTCGCTATGAAGGCCACCATACCATTTGCCTTCTTAACCGCCTGCTGCACCTGCATGCTTACCTTCAGCGACTGGTGCACAAGGACACCCAGGTCTCGTTGCACTTCCCCTTTTCCCAATCTATTGCCATTCAGATAATAATCTGCCTTCCTGTTTTTGCCACCAAAGTGGATAACCTCGCATGTATCCACATTATACTGCATCGGCCATGCATCTGCCGAATCACCCAACCTGTCCAAATCATACTGTGCAAATAGATGTAAACTGATGTGATATGATTGGGATTACGGAGACATGGCTCAAGGGAGACCAAGGCTTGGAATTCAACATCCAAGGGTATGCAATATTCAGGAAAGACAGGCAAAAAGGAAAAGGAGGTGGGGTAGCATTGCTGGTTAAAGAGGAGATTAACACAATAGTAAGGAAGGATATTAGCTCTGATGATGTAGAATCTGTATGGGTAGAGCTGAGACATACCAAGGGGCAGAAAACATTAGTGGGAGTTGTATACAGACCCCCAAACAGTAATGCTGAGGTTGGGGATGGCATTAAATGGGAAATTAGGGACGCGTGCAATAGAGCATAGCAGTTATCATGGGTGACTTTAATCTACATATAGATTGGACTAACCAAATTAGTAACAATACTGTCATAGAGTCATAGGCCTAGAAATTCAGTGGGCTTTGCGCCCAGTTTCCGCCCAAAGAGGGCTTCTGCGCCACTAGAGGAGCTTGCGCTGATATTCAGCGCTGCGTTAATGGCGGCGGTAGCCGGTAGTGCTGCGCCTTCCGCCCCGCTACCGGCCCGACCCCCATATTTAGTTGCGGCCGCCTCTTCCGCAGCGGCCGCAAACAACGTTCAGCAACCGGGGCCGTCCTGCAGCCTTATTGGGGCGAGTTAAGGCGGAGGTGCGGCCGGCCGCTTTTTCGGCGGCTGCCTGCCCGCACCTCCTTCCCCGGCCTCCTCCACCCCCCCCCCCCCCGCCCCCCCGCGGCATTGCCGGCTGCTTTCCGGGAGCCCGGCACTTCTCCGTGGTGCCGGGCTCATTTGCCGGCACTAGCGAGCGCCGATCTCGGAGTTGCAGGCACCTCCCCCTTAAGAGGAGGAAGGCCTGCAGTACCGCAACCTGCCGCACCGCAGCGGGTGGCGCTGCAGCATCTAGCGCGCCAAAATTCAGTTTCAGCGCCCCAAGCGGGGGCGGCCACACCCTTGAATTGCGGCCGGCTTCGACTTGGGGCGCTGAAACTGAATTTCCAGCGGGCGCACGTGGCTCCGCGCGCAGCGGTAACTTTTGGGCGCAAGCCAGCTGGCGGGCCCAAAGTGAATTTCTAGCCCATAGAGTTATACAGCACAGAAAGAGGCCCTTCGGCCCATCGTGTCTGCGCCGTCCATCAATCCCTGTCCAGTCTAATCCCATTTTCCAGCATTTGGTCCATAGCCTTGTATGCAGTGGCATTTCAAGTGCTCATCCAAATGCTTCTTGAATGTTGTGAGGGTTCCTGCCTCTACCACCCTTTCAGGCAGTGAGTTCCAGATTCCAACCACCCTCTGGGTGAAAAAGTTCCTCCTCAAATCCCCTCTAAATCTCCTGCCCCTTACCCTGAATCTATGCCCCCTTGTTATTGACCCCCCTACTAAGGGGAAAAGTTCCTCTTTATCTACCCTATCTATGCCCCTCATCATTTTGTACACCTCAATCAGGTCCCCCCTCAGCCTTCTTTGCTCCAAGGAAAACAACCCCAGCCTGTTTAGTCTTTCTTCATAGCTGAGGCGCTCCATCCCAGGTAACATCCTGGTGAATCTTCTCTGCACCCTCTCCAAAGCAATCACATCCTTCCTATAGTGAGGGGACCAGAACTGCACACAGTACTCCAGCTGTGGCCTCACTTTCTGGAAATGATGGGTCTAGTGAGAATGAGGAACTTAAAATAATTAATATAGTAAAGAACTAGTATTGGAAAAATTAATGGGACTAAAAGCTGACAAATCCCCTGGACCTGATGACTTATATCCTAGGGTTTTAAAAGAGGTGGCCACAGAGATAGTGGATGCATTTGTTTGGATCTTCCAGAATTTCCTATATTCTAGAACAGTCCCCGTGGATTGGAAGGTAGCAAATGTAACCCTGCTGTTCAAGAAAGGAGGGTGAGAAAAAACAGAACTACAGGCCAGTTAGCCTGACATCAGTCATCGGGAAATTACTAGAACCTATTATTAGGCACATGGTAACAGGGCACTTAGAAAATCATAACCTGATTGGGTAGAATCAACACGGATTTATGAAAGGCAAATCGTCTGCAACAAATCTAATAGAGATTTTTGAGGTTGTAACGAGCAGGGTAAATAAGGGGAACCAGTGGAGGTAGTGTACTTGGATTCGATAAGGTGGCACAGAAGAGCTTATTACACAAAATTAGGGCTCATGGGATGGGGGTAATATATTGGCATGGATTGAGAAGTGGTTAACAGACAGAAAACAGAGGGCTCGATTTTAATTCCCGAGGTGGGTTGCAGTCGGTTTGCGTGGTGGGCGGGTTCTGGAGCCGCTTCCGGCGGGATCAGCTGTTGATGTCCGATTTTAATTAAATCAGCTTGTTGAGTTCAATGGAGCACGCTGGCTGGTCCAATGAGTGGGATCGGGTCGGCTGGCCACCTCTGATGACGTCATCATAGCAGCTGGTTTTAAAGATCCCATTCAGCCTAAGCCTTTCTCTTCTGCATTCTGATAGTCTGTGATTTTGCTGCACTAACAATGAGTTCTTCCAGAGGCAAGGCAGCTCCACGCTTTAATGATGACACCCTCCATGCTCTTATCAATGCTGTAAGAGGGCACAGGGAGATTCTCTTCCCTCCGGATGGCCGGAGGAAGTGGTGCGCCGATAACAACCTGGCCCTTCATAGTCATAGAGTCATAGAGTTTTACAGCACAGAAAGAGGCCCTTCGGCCCATCGTGTCTGCGCCGCCCATCCATCCCTGTCCAGTCTAATCCCATTTTCCAGCATTTGGTCCATAGCCTTGTATGCAATGGCATTTCAAGTGCTCATCCAAATGCTTCTTGAATGTTGTGAGGGTTCCTGCCTCTACCACCCTTTTAGGCATTGAGTTCCACATTCCAACCACCCTCTGGGTGAAAAAGTTCCTCCTCAAATCCCCTCTAAATCTCCTGCCCCTTACCCTGAATCTATGCCCCCTTGTTATTGACCCCCCTACTAAGGGGAAAAGTTCCTCTTTGTCTACCCTATCTATGCCCCTCATCATTTTGTACACCTCAATCAGGTCCCCCCTCAGCCTTCTTTGCTCCAAGGAAAACAACCCCAGCCTGTTTAGTCTTTCTTCATAGCTGAGGCGCTCCATCCCAGGTAACATCCTAGTGAATCTTCTCTGCACCCTCTCCAAGGCAATCACATCCTTCCTATAGTGAGGCGACCAGAACTGCACACAGTACTCCAGCTGTGGCCTCACCAGCGTTTTGTACAGCTCCATCATAACCTCCCTGCTCTTATATTCTATGCCTCGGCTAATGAAGGCAAGTATCCCATATGCCTTTTTAACCACCTTATCTACCTGTTCCGCTGCCTTCGGGGATCTATGTACATGTACACCAAGGTCCCTCTGACCCTCTGTACTTCCTAGGGTCCTACCACTCATTGTGTATTCCCTTGCCTTATTTGTCCATCCAAAATGCATCACCTCGCACTTTTCAGGGTTAAATTCCATTTGCCACTTTTCCGCCCATCTGACCAACCCGTTTATATCGTCCTGTAGCCTGAGGCTTTCCTCCTCGCAATTTACCACCCCACCAATTTTCGTGGCATCTGCGAACTTACTGATCATACCTTTCACATTCTCATCCAAATCATTTATGTAGATCACAAACAACAAGGGAGCCAGCACCGATCCCTGAGGTACCCCACTGGACACAGGCTTCCAGTCACAAAAGCAACCTTCGACCATCACCCTCTGCCTCCTGCCACTCAGCCAGTTTAGGATCCAACGCGCCAAGGCACCCTGGATCCCATGGGCTCTTACCTTCTTGACCAGTCTCCTATGCGGGACTTTGTCAAAAGCTTTACTGAAGTCCATGTAAACCACATCCACAGCATTTCCCTCATCCACCCCCCTAGTCACCCCCTCGAAAAATTCAATCAGATTTGTCAGACATGATTTACCCTTGACAAAGCCATGCTGACTATCCCCGATTAATCCTTGCCTCTCCAAGTGTAGACTAATTTTGTCCCTCAGAATTTTTTCCAATAATTTCCCTACCACAGATGTTAGGCTCACTGGCCTGTAATTCCCTGGTTTATCCCTGCTACCCTTCTTGTATAATGGTACTGCATTAGCTGTTCTCCAGTCCTCTGGTACATCCCCTGTGGCCAGAGAGGTTCTGAAAATTTGTGTCAGAGCCCCTGCAATCTCCTCCTTTGCCTCCCACAGCAGCCTGGGATACATCTCGTCCGGGCCTGGGGATTTATCCACTTTTTGGCCCGCTAAAACCGCTAGCACCTCCTCCCTCTCGAGGCTAATATGTTCAAGTATGTCACAGTCCCCTTGCCCGATTTCTATGTCTGCATCGTCTTTCTCCATAGTGAACACAGATGCAAAAAATTCATTTAAAACCCCGCCTACATCATCTGGCTCTACACACAGATTGCCACTTTGGTCCCTAATGGGCCCTACCCTTTCCCTGGCTATCCTCTTGCCCTTAATATACTTATAAAACATCTTAGGATTTTCCTTTATTTTGCTCGCCAGTGTTATTTCATGGCCCCTCCTCGCCCTCCTAATTTCTTTTTTAAGTATGCCCCTGCACTTTTTATACTCCTCTAGGGCTTCCTCCGTCTTTAGTCTTTTGTAACTGCCAAAAGCCCCCCTTTTTTTCCTAATGCATTTTTGTATATCCCTTGTCATCCAAGGTTCCCTTTGCTTGTTGGTCCCACCCTTGACCTTTACAGGAACATGTTGGCGTTGTACTCTCTCTATTTCCCTTCTGAAAGTCTCCCACTGTTTTGATGTGGATTTTCCTATAAGTAGCTGCTCCCAGTCCACTTTGGCCAGATCCTGCCTTATCATATTAAAATCGGCCTTCCCCCAATTTAGAACCCTTATTTCCAGGCCGTCTTTGTCTTTTTCCATGACCACCTTAAATCTCACCGAATTATGGTCACTGTCGCCAAAATGCTCTCCTACTGACACTTCCACCACTTGCCCGGCTACATTCCCTAGAATTAGGTCCAGTACCGCCCCCTCTCTTGTAGGACTTTCTACATGTTGGCTCAAAAAGCTCTCTTGGATGCACTTTAAGAATTCTGCACCCTCTAAGCCTTTCACACTCTGACTATCCCAATTTATATTGGGGAAGTTGAAATCCCCCACTATTATTACCCTATTATTTTCGCACTTCTCTGAGATTTGCCTACATATCTGTTCCTCTATCTCCCCCTGACTGTTTGGGGGCCTATAGTACACTCCCAGCAAAGTGCTTGCCCCCTTTTTGTTTTTAAGTTCTACCCATATGGCCTCATTAGAGGAACCCGCTAATATATCATCCCTCCTTACAGCAGTAATTGACTCCTTAATTAATATTGCAACACCCCCTCCCCTTTTACACCCCCCTCTGTCTCGCCTGAAGATTCTATACCCCGGAATATTGAGCTGCCAGTCCTGACCCTCCCTCAACCATGTCTCCGTGATAGCAACAATATCGTACTCCCATGTGTTCAACAACAACTTCAGTTCATCCACCTTGTTTGCAAGACTCCTTGCATTAAAATAAATGCCTTCCAGCCTTGCCATATTCCCTTTTGCCTTCACATATTTGCTCTGCCTTCCCAGCTGACTTGTTTTTTCCTCCGTATTTGGCTGTAAATCACCCCCTACTATAGCTCCACTCTGTATCCCATCCCCCTGCCAAGTTAGTTTAAACCCCCCCAGCAGTGCTAGCAAACCTCCCCGCAAGGATATTGGTCCCCCTCTGGTTCAGGTGTAAACCGTCCGACCTGTACAAGTCCCACCTTTCCCAGAAGCAGACCCAGTGATCCAGGAAACTAAAGCCCTCCCTCCTGCACCATCCCTTTAGCCACGCATTCATCTGTTCTATCTTCCTATTCCTATACTCACTGGCACGTGGCACCGGGAGTAATCCAGAGATTACAACCTTTGAGGTCCTGCTCTTTAATCTTCCACCTAGCTCCCTAAATTCTTGCTGCAGGACCTCATCCCCCTTTTTACCTATGTCGTTGGTACCAATGTGGACCACGACCTCTGGCTGTTCACCCTCCCCCTCCAGAATGCCCTGCAGCCGCTCAGTGACATCCTTGACCCTGGCACCAGGGAGGCAACAAACCATCCTGGATTCATGTCTACGGCCACAGAAACGCCTATCTGTTCCCCTTACTATAGAATCCCCTACCACTATTGCTCTCCCACTCTTTTTCCTCCCTTCCTAGGCAGCAGGAGCACCCCCAGTGCCAGGAAGTTGGCTGCTGCTGCCTTCCCCTGGTGAGTCATCCCCCTCAACAGTATCCAAATCGGTATACCTGTTTGAGTGGGGAATGGTCACAGGGGTCTCCTGCACTGCCTGCCTGCTTCTATTGCTCCGCCTGGTGGTCAGCCATTTCCTTTCTTCCTGTGCAGCCCTTACCTGCGGTGTGACCAACTCACTAAACGTGTTATCCATGTCCCTCTCAGCATCGTGAATGCTCCACAACCCATCCACCCGCAGCTCCAGCGCCTCAATGCAGTCTGCTAGTAGCTGCAGCTGGATGCATTTCTGGCACACGTGGTCATCAGGGGCATCGGCAGTGTCCCTGAATTCCCACATAGAGCAAGAGGAGCATAACACGGGGCTGGGCTCTCCTGACATGACTTACCCTTTAATTAATTTAAATTAATTCACTATCACCAATTAAAGATATCTCTAAGGCGCTTGTATAGTCTACCAACAGTCCCTGCTACACCAGAAAAGACCCTGGTAACTATAAACTACAGAGTTAAAGTTTAAAAAAGAGAAATACTCACCAACCAATCACTTGCCTGCTCCCTGGTGATGTCACACTCTGATTACTTTTTACCTCTCTCCCCGCTGCTGAGTTGGTAAGCCTCGCTGCTTGCGCCGGTTTTTATACCGGGCTCCTCCTCGCCTCACTGCTCCCTGGAACTGGTCGGGCCTCGATGCTCGCGCCGGTTTTTATACCGGGCTCCTCCTCACCTCACTGCTCCCTGGAACTGGTCGGGCCTCGGTGCTCGCGCTGGTTTTTATACCGGGCTCCTCCTCGCCTCACTGCTCCCTGGAACTGGTCGGGCCTCGATGCTCGCGCCAGTTTTTATACCGGGCTCCTCCTCGCCTCACTGCTCCCTGGAACTGGTCGGGCCTCGGTGCTCGCGCCGGTTTTTATACCGGGCTTCTCCTCGCCTCACTGCTCCCTGGAACTGGTCGGGCCTCGGTGCTCGCGCCGGTTTTTATACCGGGCTCCTCCTCGCCTCACTGCTCCCTGGAACTGGTCGGGCCTCGATGCTCGCGCCGGTTTTTATACCGGGCTCCTCCTCGCCTCACTGCTCCCTGGAACTGGGCGGGCCTCAGAGCTCGCACCGGTTTTTATACCGGGCTCCTCCTCGCCTCACTGCTCCCTGGAACTGGTCGGGCCTCGGTGCTCGTGCCGGTTTTTATACCGGGCTCCTCCTGTGGAGGAGGAATTCCTGGAGTGTATATGGGATGGTTTCCTGGACCAATATGTCGAGGAACCAACTAAAGATCAGGCCATCTTAGACTGGGTATTATGTAATGAGAAAGGATTAATTAGCAATCTTGTTGTGCGCGGCCACTTGGGGAGGAGCGATCATAATATGATAGAATTCTTCATTAAGATGGAGAGTGAAGTAGTTGACTCAGAGACTAGGGTCTTGAATTTAAATAAAGGAAACTACGATGGTATGAGGTGAAAGTTGGCTAGGATGGATTGGGGAACGTTACTTAAAGGGTTGATGGTGGATAGGCAATGGCAAACATTTAAAGATCGCATGGATGAACTACAGAATTTGTTCATCCCTGTTTGGCATACTGTGGCCATGTTTGATTTACACCCTTGATTTCTCTGACTGCTACTTTTGCTTTTCTCCTTCCTGTCTTTTGCTTCTATCCTTGCTTCCCTTTCCTCTGTCTCCCTGCACAGGTTGCATCTTAGGAAGGATGCACTGGCCTTGAAGGGAGTGCAGCGTAGGTTTACCAAGATGATACCTGGACTTCAAGGGTTAAATTACGAGGAGAGATTACACAAATTAGGGTTGTATTCCCTAGAATTTAGAAGGTTAAGGGGTGATTCGATCAAAGTTTTCAAGATATTAAAGGGAACAGATAGGGTAGATAGAAACTATTTCCACTGGTTGGGGAGTCCAGGGCTAGGGGACATAGTCTAAAAATTAGAACCAGACCTTTCAGGAGTGAAATTAGGAAACACTTCTACACACAAAGGGGGTGAAATTGGGTATCGTCTCATCTAGGTATCATTCTGGTAAACCTACGCTGCACTCCCTTCAAGGCGAATATATCATTCCTAAGGTGTGGTGCCCAGGAGTGGTCATAGTACTCCAGGTTTTGTACAGCTGCAGCATAACGTCTACCCCCTTGTATCCGAGTCATCTAGATATAAAGACCAGCATTCCATTAGACTTTTTGATTATTTAATTATTTTCATTTGGGGCGATAACTTTTAAAAGTTTGGAAAATTAGCGCCAATGACTTTTAAAAAATTCGCTTTTCTTGCGCCAAACAAGCGCTCCACTTCCCTCTTGGAGCACGATCGGCAGCAGGTGGGGCGGTGAGTTCTGCAGTGCTGCACACTGGGCCGTGCAGTGCTGCCACGTTGGAAGGCTCTGCAAAAGAAAGGGCACCTACCTGGACCACCAAGAGGGCCGGGCTGATCGGTCACGGGCAGGAACCTGCGGGAAAAAAAACTGATCTAAAAAGCTAAGTTTTTTTTTACTTACCTCGTCCACCTCGCCTTTAAGCATCGACCCCGAAATGGCTGGTCAACCGATGCACGTCCCCTGAAGCTGGCGTTGTTATTGCTTGGCGATGTTTCAGGGGACAGAAATGAATTTCGGGTCCGGGGTGCTACTGGGGCGATGTGCAGCTGGATGAGGTCACAATCTCCGGCCACAGGTGGGTGTGGCGCTAGGGGTTACCACCGCCGCAAGCCGGCATTTGGGTTTCACAGATGGCGGCAACATTGCCTCGCCCAGGCGGTAGGACCCTAGCACCCCGTTATTGCCCCCCAGAGGTGATAACGGGAGGCTCTAAGGCACCGAATTTCTAGCCCAAAGGGCGGTAGAAGTTTGGAACTCTCTTCCGTAAATGGCAATTGATGCTAGATCAATTGTTAATTTTAAATCTGAGATTGATAGATTTTTGTTAACCAAAGATATTAAGGGATATGGGCCAAAGGCAGGTATATGGAGTTAGGTCGCAGATCAACCATGATCTCCTGGAAAGACAGAACAGGCACGAGGGGCTAAATGGCCTACCCCTGTTCCTATGTTCCTATGTGTGACTGCAAGTCAGCCAGTTAAGGGGACCCTAGGTGTAGTGCTAGAGTAGCCTCAGCCTTAGCCCTTATCCAACAGATACAAACCTGTTACACCCCTAACTTTTTCCAGTTCTGATGAAGGGTCACAGACCTGAAACGTTAACTCTGTTTCTCTCCCTCCACGAATGCTGCCTGGCCTGCTGAGTGTCTCCAGCATTTTCTGTTGTTATTTCAGATTTCCAGCATCCGCAGTATTTTGCTATTGTGATACAACATTCTTGCTGCCTGTGTGAATAAGGGCAAAATCTGCAGGTTAAATCAGCAAAATGACCATGGCACCGTGGTACAGAAGGCCATTCAAGTGGCGGGAGTGAAAGGAATGTTGTAGTGGTAGGGGACAGTAAGTATAGTCAGGGGGATATATACTGTTCTCTGCAGCTGCAACCGAGAGTTCCAAAGGCTGTATTGCCTGCCCAGTGCCAGAGTTAAAGACATCTCCTCGCAGCTGAAGAAGAACTTGGAGTGGGAGTAGGAGGATCCAATTGTCATGATCCACGTAGGAACTAATGACATAGTTAGAACTAGGAATGAGGTTCTGCTGAGAGAGTTTGAGGAGCTAGGGTCGAAATTAAAACGCAGAACCTTACAGGTCATAATCTCCCTAAGAGGGAGCTGTTCCATTGGGATGACCTCCACTTAAACCGGGCTGGGACCAGTGTCCTGGTGAATCAAATAACAAGGGCGGTACATAGGGCTTTAAACTAATGAAGGAGGGTGGGAGGATTCAGGAAAGGGTAAATTCAAAAGCAGTAAGAGAAATGTCAAGGCTGTAGAGCAGAGTAGCGATTTGGTTAATAATAAGCAGAGTGGTTCAGGCAGGGACAGAGGCTTAACAAAGGTAACAGGGCATTAGTGACTAAGGTGACATCAGGAAAAATAGAAAAAAGTTAAAGCTAAAGGCACTGGGCTAAAAATTCGGTTGCATAGCCCGTTGTTTGGGCACTACAAGCTAAATTGACTTGAAAATGGCGTCAGAGCAGCGCGTACACACTTTTGGTGCAGGCCAATTTTTGGTGCATGCACACTTTTGGTGCAAGCTGTTGTTTGGTGCATGTATGCTTTTGGTGAGGGCATTCGCGCGGCACTGGGAATGTGCGACGTAAGTTTGCAGAGTGCGCAGATCGTGACGTCAATCAGTGTGTAATGCTGATTTAACATCTGCGCTGCCATTTTCAACCTCAACGCTGGAGCCAACGCCCTCTCTTAACCTCGCACAGCTGAACAGGCATTCAACAGAAGGAAGGACCCCCCCACCAGCGCTATGTAAAGGGATCATCACCTACTTACAGGTTAGTTGCTGACTGATTTCTACTAGCTGTTGCTGAGTTTGTAGAAGTGTTTGGTGCTTTCTAAACTTCTTTAAAGTTGCCTAAAGTCTACAAGGAGTGGTGTAGCACATGATCAAGGACTTGGCACTGACTTGCAAGGGATCTGCACAGACCAGTTGCTCCCAGTTATGGGTGCAGTAGTTTGTATCCCTCTTGGCCTGCAGCATGACAGGGAGAATGAGCAGAGGCGACACAGAGCAGGAGAAGCCACTATAAGAGGCAGGAGGAGGAGGAGGGGGAGAAGGGCTCTCAGCAGGAGGCCGTATCTACCCAGGGTCTTCAGGGAACAATTCTCCGACCTCAACCTCAGCGAGGAACAGTGCTTGCAACGTCTTCATTTTACTAAGAAGGTGCTCACTGAAATCTGGCACCTGCTGCGGGCAGACCTGCAGCCCCAGTCCTGGGTGAAGACAGCATTGCCAGTGTCTGTAAAGGTGACTGTGGCCTTGAACTTCTTCACATCGGGCTCCTTCCAGGCTGGAGCAAGTGACATTTGCAACATCACCCAGTTCACCGCCCACTCCTGTATAAGGGAGATGAGTGAGGCTCTGTATGCAAAGAGAGCTGATTACACTTCATTCTCTCTTGCCAGAGAGAAGCAGGCGGAGCGAGCTCACGGCTTCGCCAGGATGGCTTCCCCATGTGCAGGGTACCATTGACTGCACACACGTCGCTTTGCAGGCACCGCATCTGAATTCAGAGATGTACCAGAACCGGAAGGGATTCCACTCCCTCAATGTCCAGCTGGTGTGTGATCATACTCAGCGAATCGTGCAGGTCAATGCCCGGTGTCCTGGCACCAGTCATGATGGCTTCATTCTGCAGCAGTCCGCTGTACGATCAACATTTGAGCCACCGTGTCAAACCAGAGGTTGGCTACTAGGCGAAAAGGGCTATCCACTGATCACCTAGCTCATGACTCTGCTGTGCAACCCACGCACACATGGGCAGCATGCCTACCTTGGAAGCCATGTTGTCACACGGGATCTGATGGGGCATTCCATTAGCATCCTTAAGCAATGCTTCCACTGTCTAGACCGCTCTGGAGGAGCCCTGCGGTACTCATCAGAGTGTGTCTCAAGATTCATTGTGGTCTGCTGCATGCTGCACAACCTCACCATCATGAGGGCACAGCCCTTACCAGCAGGCATATGGCAGCCAACTGAGGAGGAGGAAGCGGAAGAGGAGGAAACAGAAGGGAGAAGGCAACCCAGAAAGCCCCTTTCTGCCCAAGCTGTCCTTAATTGATTAATCCAACTTTGGAACTTTGGTACCAGTGAATGCAGCCCCAATTTCCATTCACTAATAGTCCCACAACTTGTTTTTATATTCATTCATGGGATATGGGCACTGCTGGCAAGGTCAGCAATTATTGCCCATCCCTAATTGCCCTTCAGAAGGTGGTGGTGAACCGCCTTCTTGAACAGCTGCAGTCTGCGTGGTGAAGGTACTCCCACAGTGCTGTTAGGGAGGGAGTTCCAGGATTTTGACCCAGTGACAATGAAGGAACGGTGATATATTTCCAAGTCAGGATGGTGTGCGACTTGGAGGAGAACTTGGAGGTGATGGTGTTACCATGAGTCTGCTGCCCCTGTCCTACTAGGTGGTAGAGATTGCGGGTTTGGGAGGTGCTGTCGAAGAAGCCTTGGCAAGTTGCTGCAGTGCATCTTGTAGATGGTACACACTGCAGCCACGGTACGCCGGTGGTGGAGGGAGTGAATGTTTAAGGTGGTGGATGGGGTGCCAAGCAGGCTGTTTTGTCCTGGATGGTGCCAAGCTCCTTGAGTGTTGTTGAAGCTGCACTCATCCAGGCAAGTGGAGAGTATTCCATTACACTCCTGACTTGTGCCTTGTAGATGGTGGAAAGACTTTGGGGAGTCAGGAGGTGAGACACTCATCGCAGAATACCCAGCCTCTGACCTGCTCTTGTGGCCACAGTATTTATGTGGCTGGTCCAGTTAAGTTTCTGGTCAATGTTGATGATGGGGGATTCGGCGATGGTAATGCCATTGAAAGTCAAGGGGCGGTGGTTAGACTCTCTGTTGTTGGAGATAGTCATTGGCTGGCACTTGTGTGGGGCAAACGTTACTTGCCACTTATGAGTCCAAGCCTGATTGTTGTCCAAGTTGCATGCGGGAAATGGACTGCTTCATTACCTGAGGAGTTGTAAATGGAACTGAACACTGTGAACATCCCCACTTCTGACCTTATGATGGAGGGAAGGTCATTGATTAAACAGCTGAAGATTGCTGGGCATAGGACACTGCCCTGAGGAACTCACCTTACCTTCCTTCTGTTACTGACCATCACAGCGTCCTCTTGGCCACAATGCTGAAATAAAAGCCACCACAAAACAAACATTCCAAACCAATTTTATGACTCAAACCATTACAATAATTCATTCAAAAGTCAACTAATCACCCTTGCGCATTCTCTTTGTGCCGGTCTTCCATGTGCCTTTGCTTGTCCTAGTGCTCCTACATGGTGCTACCCCTTGGCTGCAGCATGGCTGGTGGAAGGCTGCTGCCTTTCAGTGGGGGAGACTGCAGATGGCCTTGCAGGACGACCTCGAGCAGTGTATGAGGGTGAGATGGAACAGATGAATGAGTTGTGATTGATAGAGATTGTTGGTAGTGAGTAATGGGGGTGTGGTGAATTGAGCAGTGTGTGAGGCTAGTGGTGCAGTTTGTGGGATATGGCATTTGAAGATGCATTCACTGACCTTGACCACTCGTGTGAGGTCACTGAACATCTTCCGGTACTGCATCCGGGTCCTCGTGGCAACACTGTTGGCATTGAACTCCATGGCCATCTGCTCCCACTGCCTTCACAGTGTCAGTCTTGCAGGCCTCCTGGCCCCCTGTGGAAACAGGACCCCTCACCTGCTCTCCACCTCCTGTGCTAAGTCCTCCAGTGTTGTGTCTGAGAACCTTGGAGCCTTTCTCTGGTCTGGCCTGTTGTGCCATTCCTGTATGTTTCCCCAGTGAAACTCCCTTCTGCAATTGCTTCCAGCACCCGCTCTCGTCAAACTGCACCTCCTCTTTAAGAGGTGCAGGCTGGCTTTAAGAACTTCCTGCTAGCTTTAATTGGTGCTAGCCTCACGCAAACTTGGTTCCTCCTGCTGAGCATGCAGCCACTCAGTGGTGCTTTTAGCACTGGGCTTCACACCACTATCTATTAAATTAGCAGGCAGCACAAAGTTTGCGTGCTGCCTGCATTACCTTGAACAGACACAGTTAATAGCGCACAATATAAATCAGGAAATTAGAGGGGTATGTAACAAAGGTAATACAGTAATCATGGGGGGGACTTTAATTTTCATATGGACTGGGCAAACCAAATTTACAGAAATAGTATGGAGGAGGAGTTCATGGAATGCATTCAAGATAGTTTTCTAGATCAGTATGTCAAGGAACCAACTAGGGAACAAGCTATTTTAGATCTAATATTATGTAATGTGACAGGGTAAATTAATAACCTTGTAGTAAAGGAGCCTCTGGGGAAGAGTGATCATAATATGATAGAATTTTATATTGAGTTTGAGAGTGATTTACTTAAATCAGAGTCCAGGGTCTTAAATTTGAACAAAGCAAACTACGTATGCATGAGTGGCCAGTTGGTTAAGGTAGATTGGGAAACTAAAATAAAAAATGATCCTACATAAGCAATGACAAACATTTAAAGAAACAACTTATTATTCGCAATGAATATAGATTAGCTTAACGAATAAAAACCGCATGGGAAAATTGGTCCAACAATGGTTAACAAGAGACGTTAAAGATTGCATTAGATGAAAAGAAGAGGCTTATAATGTTGCCAAAAAGAGCAGTGAGCCTGAGGATTGGGAGGATTTTAGAATTCAGCAAAGGATAACCAAGAAATTGGTAAAGAGAGAGAAAAGAGAATATGAGAGTAAACTAGCGAGAGACATAAAAACAGCTTGTAAAAACTTCGATGGGTATGTAAAAAGGAAGAGATTAGCAAAAGTAAACATGGGTCCCTTACAGGCAGAGACAGGAGAAATTATAATGAGGAACAAGGAAATGGCAGAGAACACACAAAAAACTTTCTGGAAATGATGGGTCTAGTGAGAATGAGGAACTTAAAATAATTAATATAGTAAAGAACTAGTATTGGAAAAATTAATGGGACTAAAAGCTGACAAATCCCCTGGACCTGATGACTTATATCCTAGGGTTTTAAAAGAGGTGGCCACAGAGATAGTGGATGCATTTGTTTGGATCTTCCAGAATTTCCTATATTCTAGAACAGTCCCCGTGGATTGGAAGGTAGCAAATGTAACCCTGCTGTTCAAGAAAGGAGGGTGAGAAAAAACAGAACTACAGGCCAGTTAGCCTGACATCAGTCATCGGGAAATTACTAGAACCTATTATTAGGCACATGGTAACAGGGCACTTAGAAAATCATAACCTGATTGGGTAGAATCAACACGGATTTATGAAAGGCAAATCGTCTGCAACAAATCTAATAGAGATTTTTGAGGTTGTAACGAGCAGGGTAAATAAGGGGAACCAGTGGAGGTAGTGTACTTGGATTCGATAAGGTGGCACAGAAGAGCTTATTACACAAAATTAGGGCTCATGGGATGGGGGTAATATATTGGCATGGATTGAGAAGTGGTTAACAGACAGAAAACAGAGGGCTCGATTTTAATTCCCGAGGTGGGTTGCAGTCGGTTTGCGTGGTGGGCGGGTTCTGGAGCCGCTTCCGGCGGGATCAGCTGTTGATGTCCGATTTTAATTAAATCAGCTTGTTGAGTTCAATGGAGCACGCTGGCTGGTCCAATGAGTGGGATCGGGTCGGCTGGCCACCTCTGATGACGTCATCATAGCAGCTGGTTTTAAAGATCCCATTCAGCCTAAGCCTTTCTCTTCTGCATTCTGATAGTCTGTGATTTTGCTGCACTAACAATGAGTTCTTCCAGAGGCAAGGCAGCTCCACGCTTTAATGATGACACCCTCCATGCTCTTATCAATGCTGTAAGAGGGCACAGGGAGATTCTCTTCCCTCCGGATGGCCGGAGGAAGTGGTGCGCCGATAACAACCTGGCCCTTCATAGTCATAGAGTCATAGAGTTTTACAGCACAGAAAGAGGCCCTTCGGCCCATCGTGTCTGCGCCGCCCATCCATCCCTGTCCAGTCTAATCCCATTTTCCAGCATTTGGTCCATAGCCTTGTATGCAATGGCATTTCAAGTGCTCATCCAAATGCTTCTTGAATGTTGTGAGGGTTCCTGCCTCTACCACCCTTTTAGGCATTGAGTTCCACATTCCAACCACCCTCTGGGTGAAAAAGTTCCTCCTCAAATCCCCTCTAAATCTCCTGCCCCTTACCCTGAATCTATGCCCCCTTGTTATTGACCCCCCTACTAAGGGGAAAAGTTCCTCTTTGTCTACCCTATCTATGCCCCTCATCATTTTGTACACCTCAATCAGGTCCCCCCTCAGCCTTCTTTGCTCCAAGGAAAACAACCCCAGCCTGTTTAGTCTTTCTTCATAGCTGAGGTGCTCCATCCCAGGTAACATCCTAGTGAATCTTCTCTGCACCCTCTCCAAGGCAATCACATCCTTCCTATAGTGAGGCGACCAGAACTGCACACAGTACTCCAGCTGTGGCCTCACCAGCGTTTTGTACAGCTCCATCATAACCTCCCTGCTCTTATATTCTATGCCTCGGCTAATGAAGGCAAGTATCCCATATGCCTTTTTAACCACCTTATCTACCTGTTCCGCTGCCTTCGGGGATCTATGTACATGTACACCAAGGTCCCTCTGACCCTCTGTACTTCCTAGGGTCCTACCACTCATTGTGTATTCCCTTGCCTTATTTGTCCATCCAAAATGCATCACCTCGCACTTTTCAGGGTTAAATTCCATTTGCCACTTTTCCGCCCATCTGACCAACCCGTTTATATCGTCCTGTAGCCTGAGGCTTTCCTCCTCGCAATTTACCACCCCACCAATTTTCGTGGCATCTGCGAACTTACTGATCATACCTTTCACATTCTCATCCAAATCATTTATGTAGATCACAAACAACAAGGGACCCAGCACCGATCCCTGAGGTACCCCACTGGACACAGGCTTCCAGTCACAAAAGCAACCTTCGACCATCACCCTCTGCCTCCTGCCACTCAGCCAGTTTAGGATCCAACGCGCCAAGGCACCCTGGATCCCATGGGCTCTTACCTTCTTGACCAGTCTCCTATGCGGGACTTTGTCAAAAGCTTTACTGAAGTCCATGTAAACCACATCCACAGCATTTCCCTCATCCACCCCCCTAGTCACCCCCTCGAAAAATTCAATCAGATTTGTCAGACATGATTTACCCTTGACAAAGCCATGCTGACTATCCCCGATTAATCCTTGCCTCTCCAAGTGTAGACTAATTTTGTCCCTCAGAATTTTTTCCAATAATTTCCCTACCACAGATGTTAGGCTCACTGGCCTGTAATTCCCTGGTTTATTCCTGCTACCCTTCTTGTATAATGGTACTGCATTAGCTGTTCTCCAGTCCTCTGGTACATCCCCTGTGGCCAGAGAGGTTCTGAAAATTTGTGTCAGAGCCCCTGCAATCTCCTCCTTTGCCTCCCACAGCAGCCTGGGATACATCTCGTCCAGGCCTGGGGATTTATCCACTTTTTGGCCCGCTAAAACCGCTAGCACCTCCTCCCTCTCGAGGCTAATATGTTCAAGTATGTCACAGTCCCCTTGCCCGATTTCTATGTCTGCATCGTCTTTCTCCATAGTGAACACAGATGCAAAAAATTCATTTAAAACCCCGCCTACATCATCTGGCTCTACACACAGATTGCCACTTTGGTCCCTAATGGGCCCTACCCTTTCCCTGGCTATCCTCTTGCCCTTAATATACTTATAAAACATCTTAGGATTTTCCTTTATTTTGCTCGCCAGTGTTATTTCATGGCCCCTCCTCACCCTCCTAATTTCTTTTTTAAGTATGCCCCTGCACTTTTTATACTCCTCTAGGGCTTCCTCCGTCTTTAGTCTTTTGTAACTGCCAAAAGCCCCCCTTTTTTTCCTAATGCATTTTTGTATATCCCTTGTCATCCAAGGTTCCCTTTGCTTGTTGGTCCCACCCTTGACCTTTACAGGAACATGTTGGCGTTGTACTCTCTCTATTTCCCTTCTGAAAGTCTCCCACTGTTTTGATGTGGATTTTCCTATAAGTAGCTGCTCCCAGTCCACTTTGGCCAGATCCTGCCTTATCATATTAAAATCGGCCTTCCCCCAATTTAGAACCCTTATTTCCAGGCCGTCTTTGTCTTTTTCCATGACCACCTTAAATCTCACCGAATTATGGTCACTGTCGCCAAAATGCTCTCCTACTGACACTTCCACCACTTGCCCGGCTACATTCCCTAGAATTAGGTCCAGTACCGCCCCCTCTCTTGTAGGACTTTCTACATGTTGGCTCAAAAAGCTCTCCTGGATGCACTTCAAGAATTCTGCACCCTCTAAGCCTTTCACACTCTCGACTATCCCAATTTATATTGGGGAAGTTGAAATCCCCCACTATTATTACCCTATTATTTTCGCACTTCTCTGAGATTTGCCTACATATCTGTTCCTCTATCTCCCCTGACTGTTTGGGAGCCTATAGTACACTCCCAGCAAAGTGCTTGCCCCCTTTTTGTTTTTAAGTTCTACCCATATGGCCTCATTAGAGGAACCCGCTAATATATCATCCCTCCTTACAGCAGTAATTGACTCCTTAATTAATATTGCAACACCCCCTCCCCTTTTACACCCCCCTCTGTCTCGCCTGAAGATTCTATACCCCGGAATATTGAGCTGCCAGTCCTGACCCTCCCTCAACCATGTCTCCGTGATAGCAACAATATCGTACTCCCATGTGTTCAACAACAACTTCAGTTCATCCACCTTATTTGTAAGACTCCTTGCATTAAAATATATGCCTTCCAGCCCTGCCACATTCCCTTTTGCCTTCACATATTTGCTCTGCCTTCCCAGCTGACTTGTTTTTTCCTCTGTATTTGGCTGTAAATCACCCCCTACTATAGCTCCACTCTGTACCCCATCCCCCTGCCAAGTTAGTTTAAACCCCTCCCAGTAGTGCTAGCAAACCTCCCCGCAAGGATATTGGTTCCCCTCTGGTTCAGGTGTAAACCGTCCGACTTGTACAAGTCCCACCTTTCCCAGAAGCAGACCCAGTGATCCAGGAAACTAAAGCCCTCCCCGCTGCACCATCCGTTTAGCCACGCATTCATCTGTTCTATCTTCCTATTCCTATACCCACTAGCACGTGGCACCGGGAGTAATCCAGAGATTACAACCTTTGAGGTCCTGCTCTTTAATCCTTCACCTAGCTCCCTAAATTCTTGCTGCAGGACCTCATCCCTCTTTTTACCTATGTTGTTGGTACCAATGTGGACCACGACCTCTGGCTGTTCACCCTCCCCCTCCAGAATGCCCTGCAGCCGCTCAGTGATATCCTTGACCCTGGCACCAGGGAGGCAACAAACCATCCTGGATTCACGTCTACGGCCACAGAAACACCTATCTGTTCCCCTTACTATAGAATCCCCTACCACTATTGCTCTCCCACTCTTTTTCCCCCCTTCCTGGGCAGCAGGAGCACCCCCAGTGCCAGGAAGTTGGCTGCTGCTGCCTTCCCCTGGTGAGTCATCCCCCTCAATAGTATCCAAAGCGGTATACTTGTTTGAGACAGGAATGGTCACAGGGGTCTCCTGCACTACCTGCCTACTTCTATTGCCCCGCCAGGTGGTCACCCATTTCCTATCTTCCTGTGCAGCCCTTCCCTGCGGTGTGACCAACTCACTAAACGTGCTATCCACGACCCTCTCAGCATCGTGAATGCTCCACAACCCATCCACCCGCATCTCCAGCGCCTCAATGCGGTCTGCTAGTAGCTGCAGATGGATGCATTTCCTGCACACGTGGTCATCAGGGGCAGTGTCCCTGAATTCCCACATGGAGCAAGAGGAGCACATCACGGGGCTGGGCTCTCCTGGCATGACTTACCCTTTAATTAATTTAAATTAATTTACTATCACCAATTTAAGATATCTCTAAGGCGCTTGTGTAGTCTACCACAGTCCCTGCTACACCAGAAAAGACCCTAGTAAGTATAAACTACAGAGTTAAAGTTTAAAAAAGAGAAATACTCACCAACCAATCACTTACCTGCTCCCTGGTGACGTCACAAACTGATTACTTTTTACCTCTCTCCCCGCTGCTGAGTTGGTATGCCTTGTAGCTGCCGCCGGTTTTCAAGCCGGGCTCCTCCTCCGCTGCTGCTCTCCCCCGAACTGGCCGGGCCTTGTAGCTGCCGCCGGTCTTCAAGCCGGGCTCCTCCTCCACTGCTGCTCTCCCCCGAACTGGTCGGGCCTTGTAGCTGCCGCCGGTTTTCAAGCCGGGCTCCTCCTCCGCTGCTGCTCTCCCCCGAACTGGTCGGGCCTTGTAGCTGCCGCCGGTTTTCAAGCCGGGCTCCTCCTCCGCTGCCGCTCTCCCCCGAACTGGTCGGGCCTTGTAGCTGCCGCCGGTTTTCAAGCCGGGCTCCTCCTCCGCTGCCGCTCTCCCCCGAACTGGTCGGGCCTTGTAGCTGCCGCCGGTTTTCAAGCCGGGCTCCTCCTCCGCTGCTGCTCTCCCCCGAACTGGTTGGGCCTTGTAGCTGCCGCCGGTTTTCAAGCCGGGCTCCTCCTCCGCTGCTGCTCTCCCCCGAACTTAACATCAAGAAAACCAAAGAAATCATTGTGGACTTCAGGAAGTCTAAAGGCGGAAGTCACACCCCCATTCACATCTATGGGGCTGTGGTGGAAAGGGTGGACAGCTTTAAGTTCCTCAGAGTCCACATCACGGAAGACCTCTCCTGGTCCCTCAATACCTCCTCTCTGGTGAAGAAGGCCCAGCAGCGCCTATATTTCCTAAGGAGGCTGAAGGGATGTAACCTGTCACCCCTGATCCTAACTTTTACTGCTGCACAATAGAGAGCATCCTGACGAACTGTATCACAGTATGGTATGGCAGCTGTAGCTACTATGACCGGAAAGCTCTGCAGCGGGTAGTCAAAACTGCCCAACGCATTACCGGCACCCGGCTACCGACCATAGAGCACATATGCCAGAAACGCTGTTTACGGAGGTCACGGACCATCATCAAAGACCCTACCCACCCCAGCCACAGTCTGTTCGCCCTCCTGCCATCTGGGAGATGCTACAGATGCATTCGCACCCGTATGACCAGATTTAGGAACAGCTTCTTTCCCAGGGCTGTCATCCTACTGAACTCCACAAATAAACTCTAAAGCCTGCACATCTGCCAATGCACTTTATTATGGTTATGTTTATGTTAATGTATTACAAGCCAAATGTATGTTGAATGTTTAAATGTCTTAATCTAAATGTACACTCTCGGGAGCCGCAAGCCTACATTTCGTTGTACTGCACTTGTGCACTAACAATGACAATAAAGTTGATTATGATTATGATTATGATTATGATTGCTGAAGAGGTCAGTGCAAGGTCCATTTGTTCATGCTCCTGGATCCAGTGCAGGAAACAGTTTAATGATCTTGTGCGAACATTAAAAGTGAGTATCCCATTACACTTACCTTCAATCTGCTTCCCTTCTCTTCTCATCACCAGCACTCTGCGTTGTAAGCCTGCTCCTCCACATACCACCTTACCCTTACTTCACTTGCACTCTTGCATCTCTGTCTCTGTACTGAATCACTTCAAATGGGTGTCAGCTTGAACAGTCAGAATGTCAGTAGATGTGCAAAATCTTATCCCAAATCTACAACAGCAAGCTTGTTACATTTGAATGTCAGCCATGTTTCAGGAGCGCTTTTAAAGTGCTCCACCAATGATACAAATCATGTCCTCCAGCAACTCAGCTCCTTGAAGCTGGCCTGTTTCTGACAAGATGGGAAACAGGAGCCAGAAGCACAAAAATGGGAAACCACCATCAAAATAGGATTAGCAAGGCAGTTAACAGGCTGCTAACTGCCTTAACTACCTGTCCCACCGGCTCCAGTTGGGTCAGTTTGGGAGCGGCTGAACAGACACTTCGAAAATCGGGTGAGGGCGGGATGGAGGCAGTTTGGGTGTCTGAAGCCATTTTTTCTGATTTTCGCTGCAGACCCGCCTCCAAAGCCACCTCCTCAGGGCTATTAAAATTGAGCCCAGAGAGTAGGAATAAACGGGTCAATTTTGGGTTAGCAGGCTGTGCTATACCTATCAATTCATCCAATGAAAAGCGACGAGTTAAGAAAGTAACTATAGGTTTTTATTGGCTAAATAACAGAGCGCACCCTCGTGGGTGATCGGATCCAACAAGGAGGAATACCAGCCAGTCGACCACCTGATGGCAGAAGCGTGCGCAGCCTTCTCCCTCATTAAGGGAGACATTGCTAAGGCCACAATGCACGCGGTGGATGAGTCTATCCCTTTCCAAGTGGAGAGCGATGCATCCGACTTCGCCCTGGTGTAACGATAGTGAACGATAAAAGTGGTTTACCACAGGCTGTAACTAGTGGGATACCGCAAGGATCAGTGCTTGGGCCTCAGCTATTTACAATCTATATTAATGACTTAGATGAGGGATCGAGTGTAATGTATCCAAGTTTGCTGATGATACAAAGCGAGGTGCGAAAGTAAGTTGTGAGGAGGACGCAAAGAGGCTGCAAAGAGATATAGATAGGTTACGTGAGTGGGCAAGAGCATGGTTATTTAGCCAATAAAATTGATATACCTATCAATTCATCCAATGAAAAGCGACGAGTTAAGAAAGTAACTATAGGTTTTTATTGGCTAAATAACAGAGCCCACCCTCGTGGGTGATCGGATCCAACAAGGAGGAATACCAGCCAGTCGACCACCTTTATACCTGGGCAGGTAGGTGGAGCCATGGGCGGAGTCAGCAGTGGTCAGCCCAGGTATAACAGCGTGACAAGAGGCGACCTCGTGTAGTGATACACTATGGTTATCACTGTTTACACTGTTGTAACGATATAACAGTGATAACCATAGTGTAACGATAGTGAACGATAAAAGTGGTTTACCACAGGCTGTAACTAGTGGGATACCGCAAGGATCAGTGCTTGGGCCTCAGCTATTTACAATCTATATTAATGACTTAGATGAGGGATCGAGTGTACTGTATCCAAGTTTGCTGATGATACAAAGCGAGGTGCGAAAGTAAGTTGTGAGGAGGACGCAAAGAGGCTGCAAAGAGATATAGGTAGGTTACGTGAGTGGGCAAGAGCATGGTAGATAGCATATAATGTGGGGAAATGTGAAGTTATCCACTTTGGTAGGAAAAATAGAGAAGCATAATGGCCCCGAAATTCCATTCCCTACGGGTGTCTACACGCTGTGTACTCACCCATAGGGCCAACGAGAGTGCCAGTTTCACGCTTGCACTGCGCATGCGCTGGAAACTGGAACTTCCATTCTCTGAAGAAAGGGGTTCGCAGGTCAAATGCCTGCACCGGAGAGGCAGCGCGTACACCTGGAACTTCTGTTTTTTTCGAGGTTGACACAGTCAGGGTAAGTCGGTAGCAGCTGCGCCTGGATATCAGTGAAAGAAAAAATTCTTCAATACTTATTTATCATTTTAAAATACTTTAAAGAAAGGTAAGTTTATTTTTAGCCCCATTAAAAACTTTGGCCTAGAAATTCGGTAGGCTTAGCGCCGCATTTGAGGCGCTAGCGGGCCTAGCGCCGGAGTTATGGCCAGTTGAGAAATTCCCTGGGGCCCTAAATCGGCGTTGCACCGGTAGCGCTGCGCCGGCACCGATGACGTCATCGGTATGCGCAGCGTCCCGGTTGCCGTGGTAACCCGGCCCCAAGCCGAAATTCAGTTGCGCCCGCCTCGCCCGTGGCAGGCGCAACTAAGACTCTGGCAACAGAGTCTTCCCCCAGTGTGCGCCGGCGCATAAAGGTGGAGCGGCGGCCGGCCGCGTTCCCGGCGGCCGCCTGCCCGCACCTCCCTTCCCGGACTCCTGCATTCCCCCCCCGCGGCCCTGATCAGTGTCTGATGCGAGCCCGGCACTTCCCCGAGGTGCCGGGCTCAGATGTCGGGTCAATCCGCCGGACAGTTGTCGGCTGCAGGCAGCTCCTCCTTAACAGGAGGAGGAGGCCTGCAGTTCCCCCGCCTGCCGCACCGCATCGGGTGCCGCAGCGGGGGATTAGCGCCGGGAAACCCAAGTTCACGCCCGTTTTGAGGCGCTAAAGGAGGGTTTTAGCGCCCGCCGCCGTCTGGGCCCGGCGCACCCGAATTTTCGTCGCGCGCTGCCGCATTACCGCTGGCGCAAACTTTCTGGCGCTACAGCCCTGGCAAGACCAAAACCCAATTTCTAGGCCTTTAATTATTGTATACAAATCACAGTTATCCTGCAAGTACAGCAAGGAATTATGAAAGTAAATAGTATGTTAGCCTTTATTACAAAAGGATTGGCGAATAAGAAGTCTTATTGCAGTTATATAGGGCCTTGGTGAGACCACACCTGGAGTATTGTGTACAATTTTGGTCTCCTTACCTAAGGAAGGATATACTTGCCATAGAGGGAGTGCAACAATGGTTCATTACACTGATTCCTGGGATGGGGGGAATTGTCCTATCAGGAGAGATTGAGTAGACTAGGCCTATATTCCCTAGAGTATAGAAGAATGAGAGGTGATCTCATTGAAACATATCAAATTCATAAGGGGCTTGACAGGGTAGATGCTGGGAAGATGTTTCCCCTGGTTGGGGAGTCTAGAGCTCAGGGTCACAGTCTCAGCCTAAGGGGGCCGGCCATTTAGGACTGAGATGAGGTGAAATTTCTTCACTCAATGGGTTGTGAATCTTTAGAATTCTCTACCCCAGAGGGATGTGGATGCTCAGTAGTTGAGTATATTCAAGACAGAGATCAATAGATTTTTGAATACTAAGGGAATCAAGAGATATGAGGATAGTGTAGGAAGGTGGAGTTGAGGTGGAAGATCAGTCATGATCTTATTGAATGGCAGAGCAGGCTCAAAGGGCCAAATGACCTACTCCTGCTCCTATTTCGTAGGTTCTTTTATTATGCAGCTAATGTATAGTAACTCTCCAAAGTGTCTTTCCATTACCTTTACATCAGAAGTTGAATATAGGACAAAGGCTTAAAGTATCAAAAACATGCATTTTGCCCCTTCCCTTTCCTGTTACTCAGATGTGTGGTGAACTTTTTGGGATGTACCTCAAATTGTATAATTATTATCCTCAGACACCCAGTGCAGCAGTACCTGAGCACAAGCAGAGAAATGTGAGGTGGTACATCTTGGGAAAAGAACAGGGAAAGGGTATAACCTGAACAATTAGAAAGAATAGAGAGATTTAGGGGAGCAGATACAGAGATCTTTAAAGGTGGGAGTGCAGGTTTGAAAAGGCCACGAGAATGATTCTGGGTTTTATAGACTGGGGTACATATAAGCAAGAACTGATGTTGAATTTGTATGGGACATTGGTTAGAGTAATTGGAATATTGTGTGTAGTTCTGGCAGCTCCACTGCGGAGAAGGTATTGGCGCCATGGACAAGTTATAGAGAAGATTCACCAGAATGAGACCGAGAATTACAGGTTAGAGTTATGAAGAAAGGCTTGAAAAATTGGGGCTTTTTGACTGGAACAGAGAAGTTTAAGGGGATCTAATGGAGGTTTTAAAAAATTATGAAAGGAAAATAGTGAAAGATTGTTTCCACTAGTTGTTGAATTGATAACAAGGGAACATTGACTCAGGATCATAATGAAAATAACTAAAAGGGAAGTTCGAAGAAAGTTTTCCATACATAGAATTTACAGCACAGAAACAGGCCATTTGGCCCACCAGCGTTTATGCTCCACAAAAGTCTCCTCCCACCCCTCTTCATCTAATCCTATCCTTCTATTCTAATCTACTGTATTCTCTCTCATGCTTATGTAGCTTCCCCTTAAATGCATCTATGCTGTTCGCCTCAACTGCTCCTTGTGGTAGTGAGTTCCACTTTCTTACCTCTCTTTGCGTAAAGACTTTTCTCCTGAATTCCCTATAGGATTTATTGGTGACTATCTTTTGTTTATGGCCCCTAGTTTTGGTCTCCCCAAAAGTGGAAACATCTTGTGGGTGACGTACCCACAGGGGAACAGGAGGCCCTCCAGAAAGAAGGAAGTGGGGCCAGATCGCCCAGGCGGTCACTGCTAGCAGTGTCGCACCCCCCAACCCCCAGGACCTGGCTCCAGTGCCCAAAGAAGTTTCATGACCTCAGACGAGTGGTCAAGGTCAGTGAATGCATCTTCAAAAGCCGTCTCCTACCAACTGCGCTACTAACCTCACGCACTGCTCAGTGCACGAACCAGCTCCCTAGATGACACGAAAATTGGTGGGGTGGTAAATTGCGAGGAGGAAAGCCTCAGGCTACAGGACGATATAAATGGGTTGGTCAGATGGGCGGAAAAGTGGCAAATGGAATTTAACCCTGAAAAGTGCGAGGTGATGCATTTTGGACGGACAAATAAGGCAAGGTAATACACAATGAGTGGTAGGGCCCTAGGAAGCACAGAGGGTCAGAGGGACCTTGGTGTACATGTACGTAGATCCCTGAAGGCAGCGGATCAGGTAGATAAGGTGGTTAAAAAGGCATATGGGATACTTGCCTTCATTAGCCGAGGCATAGAATATAAGAGCAGGGAGGTTATGATGGAGCTGTACAAAACACTGGTAAGGCCACAGCTGGAGTACTGTGTGCAGTTCTGGTCGCCTCACTATAGGAAGGATGTGATTGCTTTGGAGAGGGTGCAGAGAAGATTCACCAGGATGTTACCTGGGATGGAGCGCCTCAGCTATGAAGAAAGACTAAACAGGCTGGGGTTGTTTTCCTTGGAGCGAAGAAGGCTGAGGGGGGACCTGATTGAGGTGTACAAAATGATGAGGGGCATAGATAGGGTAGATAAAGAGGAACTTTTCCCCTTAGTAGGGGGGTCAATAACAAGGGGGCATAGATTCAAGGTAAGGGGCAGGAGGTTTAGAGGGGATTTGAGGAGGAACTTTTTCACCCAGAGGGTGGTTGGAGTCTGGAACTCACTGCCTGAAAGGGTGGTAGAGGCAGGAACCCTCACAACATTCAAGAAGCATTTGGATGAGCACTTGAAATGCCATTGCATACAAGGCTATGGACCAAATGCTGGAAAATGGGATTAGATTAGACAGGGCTTGATGGACGGCGCAGACACGATGGGCCGAAGGGCCTCTTTCTGTGCTGTATAACTCTATGACTCTATGACCCCCCAAGTCACTCACCTACCAACAATCTCTACCAAACACAAGGCACACCTCACATTCCTAGCTTCACCTCACCCTTTTAGAGAAGATGGTGCTGGCCATTCTATGCAGTGGCATGGCTGAATCCTTGGCCAGTGGCGGGGCTGAAAGAATACAAGATGCCGGTATCCTCATACGTTATCCTACTTCTCACATCCCACTTCCTCCTCATCCCACAATCTCTTCTGATGTACAAGTTGTACATGGTGTAAGCATGCAGCACTTGTTTTCCCCCACTCCCCTCACCACAACCCTACCCTTGTGCATCCCTCATTTCAGACACCCAAGAAATCCAGCCTGCCCAGCAAGTGGTTGACCAAGAAGAGGGAGAGGAGAGTGAAGAAGTAGAGGAAACACCGTCACTCGATTTCACACTCCCAGCCACCAATTCCTCGAGGTCGTCCTGCAAGGCCATCTGCCGTGTCCCCCACTGAAAGTCAGCAGCCTTCCACCAGCCGTGCTGCAGCCACTGGGGTAGCACAGTGTGACATCAGTAAGATAGGCAAAGGCACATGCAAGACAGTCACTTAGGGAATGCATATGGGAGATTAGGTGATTTTTTTATGTAATATTCGATGCATATATGGATAAAGTATGATTGGAAAGTTTGCTTTTATTTCAGCATTGTGGCCAAGAGGACGCTGTGATGGTCAGTAACAGAGGGAAGGTAAGGTGTGGGACAAATGTTGAAAGGGGAATCGGGGTTGTGGTCACTGGTACCGCAGGCAGATGATTCGATCCTGGATATCCTGGCCAGAAAGGGGCGGTTTGGGTCACCTCCTTCCTTCCGCTTCCTCCTCTTCTGCTTCTTCCTCTTCCTCCTCCCTCTGCGAACAGCTTTTCCCCTTTGCTGCCTCTGCTCCATCTCCATGTCATGCTCCTGCCCAAAGCGGGACTGCAACTTGAGCCCCCAGGACTGGGAGCAAGTGATGTTCTCAGTGGCCTTCCTTTAAGAGCCAAAGCCTTGCAAATGACCAGCAGCACTCCCTGCGCTCACTGCACACTTTAACAATTTTTTAATGTATTACACCAAGCCACTACTCCAATAAAACGTAAAGAAACCAGTCCAAAAGCAAAAATTTAAACTTACCTGAAAGTTGTGTGTGTCCCTTTAAAGAGTGCTGGCAGTGGCTCCATTGTACCGGTGTACACACGTTCTTCTGTGCATGGTTTGGAGAGGATGTTATTAAGAGTGGCGATGTCCAAAATCACAGATCGTGCCTCAATTCAGATGTTGCACTCCGATTGACGTCACGATCTGGATCATTTAAACATGGGAAGCGAATGCAGGCAACGGCAGCCGACACATTCTGTGCTGGAAGGGGCGGAAAGGAGGCGGCCGCCATTTTTTCTTCCAAACTGGCCTTCACGGCCAGCGCTAAAGGTTTCACTTTCGCGGCCCTTCTCTATGTTCTCTATGTTAGATTGTGAATTGCCTTATCACAAGTGGCTGTTGAGGCAGAGACTTTACATCATTTAAAAGGGAATTGGATAAATATCTGAAAAGGAAGAGTATGAAAAGATACATGGGAAGGGTAAGAAAATGTGATTAGAGCAGATAATAGCAGTTAAAGAGCTAGCCGTGGAACAGCTGTGATGGGCTGAATGGCCTCCTTCTGTCCTGCAATTTGTAAAAAAAATTTGTTTAGCTAAATAACTTTAAAATTGGAATAATGCAATTAATTCCTGCAGTAAGTTAGCAGTTAAAAAAACAAACAGCTCTTCCAAATATTGGGGTGACTTCCTCTGAATGTTACTTTACTGCAGGTGTTAACCCATTTAAAACAAACAGGTTGATGCTCCATTAGACAGTGAGCAGAGAATTGATACACAAACACATTGAACATTCCTCCATTTACATCACCAGCAGTAATTTCTCACCTTATATTGTAAACCGAATACTTTATATAACTTCCTTTTATAAAAGTGGAAAGAGGTAGGTTAAATTAAATAATGACGCTCTTACCTATATTTGCAAACAGAGTGTCGAGTCCCAGAGTGACCAACATGAAGAAAAATAAAATGGACCATAAAGGTGCCCACGGCAACTGATCAAGAGCCTCTGGGTAGGCAATGAAAGCCAAACCAAAACCTAAACAGTGGATATAATTGAAATGGTGCAATTAATGGTGTTTATCAGAGAATAAAGATCTGGCTGCTCTGCCCCAATATTGTACCTCAGCCCCACCCTCAGAAGAGGTTACATCATTGTGACATTTTCCCATAGCAGCCATCCTGGGGTCTCTCTGAGTGATGTTACCAATGGTGTATGATTAACCCACACCTGTTCATTGCTTTGCACAATTTCTGCATGCAGACAGCACTACCCGCACTGTTCATTGGCTGCACCCACGCTGCTCATTGGCTGCACGCGTCAGCAGGAGGCCCGATATCATGAGTGGCTAGCGCTACTTAAAGGCAGCCTGCACCTCTTACAGGGGAGGTGTATTGTGGCTGCAAGAAGTGGTGGGAGTTCTTTGAAAAGTGAATCTGTGCTCTGATACTTTGAACAATGTCTGAACATGTGAGAGATCTTGACCAAGATTTTCAGACACTGCACTGGAGGTCTTGGCGCAAGACATGGAAAGAAGGAGCGATGTCCTGTATCTAGAGGGGGACAGGAGAGCCTATTGACATATGCTCAGGAGGCAGTGGGATGAAGTAGCAGCGGAGGTCAATGCCAGGAGTGTTGCTCCAAGAACATAGATGAAGTGCAGGAAGAAGTTTAACGATCTGAGACAAGTTATCAAGGTGAATGAGCTCTTTGTCAAATGGCATATTCTACCAACTGCACCACTAGCCTCATCCACTGCTCAATTCTCTACATCCCCGTCACCCATCTAACAACAATCTCTATCAATCAGTACTCAACCCTTCAATTCCATATGCTTTACCTCACCCTCACACACTTAACACTGTTGCAAGCATCGCACCCACAATGCACAGCTCGCACACACTGGCAGCTACTCTACCATGACAGTCACACCTCCCAAACATATTGCAGGACACGCACTGACTCACTTCCCTCTTTCTTGCAGGAGAAGGTGGTGCATAACAGAAGGCAGCAGGAAAGAACGGGAGGAGGACAATTGCGCCTGCATGTTTTAACCCCCATGGAGGAGACAGTGCTGGCCATCATAAGTACAGGGAACATCGAGGCCATGGCCACTGGCAGGGCTAGAGCGATCTATGTTGAGGGTATCTGCATACCTAATCCTTCTTCCTATCTCTGTAATCTCCTTCAGCCCCACAACCCCCCCCCCCCGAGATATCTGCACTCCTCTAATTCTGCCCTCTTGAGGATCACTGATTATAATCGCTCAACCTTGGGTGGCCGTGCCTTCTGTTGCCTAGGCCCTAAGCTCTGGAATTCCCTGCCTAAACCTGTCCACCTCGCTACTTCTTTTTTCTCCTTTAAGACGCTCCTTAAAACCTACCTCTTTGACCAAGCTTTTGGTCACCTGCCCTAATTTATCCTTATGTGGATCAGTGTCAAATTTTTTGTCTTAAAATACTCCTATGCAGAGAATAAAGATCAGGCTGCTCTTGGGAGTTTTACTACGTTTTCTCCGGGTGCTCCGGTTTCCTCCCACAGTCCAAAGATGTGCGGGTTAGGTTGACTGGCTATGATAAATTGACCCTTAGTGTTAGGGGGATTAAATACGTGGGGTTACGGGGATAGAGTGGGATATGTGTTGGTGTAGGGGTTACGGGGATCGGGTGGGATATGTGTCGGTGCAGGCTCGATGGGCCGAATGGCCTCTATCTGCACTGTGGGGTTTCTGTGATTCTGTGTGATTCTGTTAAAGACGCTATATAAATACAAGTTGTTGTTGTCTCATTCTACTTCTCCCTAATCCCACAATCCCTTATGACTCACAAACTGCAGATTGTGTAAGCATGCACTTCATACTTTTTCCTCTCACCTCATCACAACCCAATCATTGTCCCTTTTTCATTTCAGGCACCCATGAACTGGAGCCTTCCCAGCCAGTGAAGGAAGAGGAAGAGGACAGTGAAGATGAAGAGACACCGTCACTCAATCTTACACTTGGAGGCACCAGCTCAGACACTGATACTGCATGTATTTTAGAGGCTAGAATAAAGGAGGGATCTGCACGTGGTGAGACACCAGGCACAAGTTCGCAGGAGCGAGCTCGGGGGAAAGGATAGCACAGGTGCCAGCTCATTGGAGGGCGAGGTCACACACTAGTTCTGCTGCAGATGAAGGCTGATGGGTTACATAACCAAATGCTTGGTACACTGGAAAGCCTGCCAGAAATCCAGCACCAACTTGGCACAGGGCTTTGCACAGAGCTTGGAGCCCATCCTTTCGAACATGGAACAAGTGGTCACCTCCATCAGCAGACCTGTGGAACCCACCATGATGTAGCATCTGATGGCTGATGTCACAGCTTCCATTGCAGCACAAGCAGCTTCCATCAAAGGTCTGAGTGCTGCAGTGGAAGCTCAGACTGCTGCCTTGCAATCTCACACTGCTACCATCATGGATCTGGATACAGGGGCTGTTCCAGGGCATCAGTACATTAATGTGTTCACCAACAGATCGGTGGGATTGCAGAGGCACTGCCCCGGGGGAGTGGCAGTGGCTCCACAGAGCACAAACCTGCTGTCCTCTCTCAGGATGACAGCATTCCTGCTCCCACCAATGTCACTGCACCAGCTGCTTGATGTCGCCCTTCAAAGCCATCTGCAGTCTCCTCAATTGAAGGTCAGCAACCTTCCACCACTTATACTGCAGCTACTGGGGAAGCACCTCATAGGAGCACTAGGAGAGACAAAGGCACTAAGGGAATCCACAAGGTTGATTAGTTTATTTTTGTATGCATTATGTCATTATTGAATTGATAAATATGGATTGGAATGTGCATTTCCTGGTGGGTTTTATTTTTGTGCAGTCAGAAAGAGGACGATGTGATGGTCAGTGATACAGGAAAGTTAAGGAGCGTGGGACTGTTGGTGAATGTGGGGTGCGGTTGAGGTTGCTGGTATCAGTCTTGAATTATTTGATCACGTAGAGCCCGGGAAGAAAGGGGCTGTCATCCCTTCCTCTCCGTGTTCCTCCACTTCCTATTCCTGCTGCTCAGCTTCTTGCCCGATAGGTGGTGGTAAGGGCTGTTCCCTCATAATGGCCAAGTTGTGCAGCATATTACCACAAAACTTGATACCCGCTCAGCTGAGTATTACAGGACTCCTCCAGAGCGGTCCAGGCAGCAGAACCGTTGCTTGAGGATGCCGATGCTCTCATTGTAGGCCTGCTGTGCACATATGTGTGGGTTCCAACCAGAGTCATGAGCCATTTCATGAGTGGATAACTCTCGTCACCCATTAGGCTGCCTTTGACTTGCCATGGTGGGTCAACTACAGGTGGCCCAGAGGACTGCTGCAGAATGAAGGGATCGTGACTACTGCCAGGATAATGGGCATTCACCTGCATGCTGCACTGCCTGTGGCCGCACACCAGCAGCATATTGAGGGATTGGAATCTCTTTTGGTTCATGAAAATTGCCGAGTTCACATGAGGCCCACGCAAGGCAATGTGTGTGCAGTCAATGGCACACTGCATCACGGGAAAGCTTGCAATCCGTGCAAACCTCGCGCTTGTTCCGCCTGCTTGTCTCTGTCAAGAGGGAATGAAATGAAACTGTCTCTCTGTGTATAAAGAGCCTCAGTGACCTCCCTTATGCAGCAGTGTACTGCTAACTGCAAGATAGTGATTATGGCCCCGAATTTCCCGATCGTGCGGGAAATTTTCGGGTTCCCCGAATGTCGGGTTCCGACCCGAAAAAAAATGGCTCAGCCAGCTGCATGCAATTTTCCCTCAAGTGCCCAATTAAGTTCCAACGTGTGGGCACCCTTGCTAATTGTCCATTTCCAGTCAGAAAGCCCCACAGTATGATGTCATCATTCGTGGTGCTTTTAAAGTGTCGAGCAAGCTTCTCAACCTCTGCAGGCTTCTCAACCAGTCTTACAGAATGGCAGAGGAGCCTGCACCAGCTGCTGCCAGCGGCAGAGGCCGAGCTGCCGCCAAATTCGATGAGACGTCACTGCAGACATTGGTGGATCGGGTAAGGGCCCACAGGGAGGTCCTCTACCCTCGCTCAGGGAGGAAGAGGCCTCCCAAAGAGTCCAGGGCTGCCTGGATGGAGGTGGCTGCAGAGGTCAACTCTCTGGGAGTCACCCGTCGGACCTGGATGCAGTGCAGGAAGCGCTTCCATGACCTTCACCGCACAGGGAAAGTAAGTATGAAGTTTTCATCACCCTCAACCTGATCCCCATTGCCTTTCCCCAACAGCACTCAGCTTCAGCAATCTCTTCCTCCACATCCCACTTCACAGTCACATCCATGCACCCTTACCCATTCCCTATCTCTCTATGCTCACATTCACGTAACTATTCCACCATGCAGCCCTCACACTGCCTCTCACTCTGATGCTTGGAACACAACTGACAACACACAGGGAGGGCCCTTGGTCTTGCAGCCTCACAACATCTTTGTCTCTTTCTAAGTATCTATGCTATGCAATCTCTACACTCACTCCTACACGCTCACTCAAACTCCACTTGTCTCCCTCATTGCAGGAAAAGAGAGCGCACAATAGACGAGAGCGTGCGAGGACTGGAGGAGGACCAGCCTCATTCGCCCACCTGAGCCCCTGGAAGGAAGCTGCGATCGAGATTGCTGGGGCTGACATGCCTGTGGATGCTGGGGCAGGAGAGGCAGGAGCAAGCCCGCAAGCTGGTGACAGAATAGTTCCCCATCTCTCTCATTGACATAGCATGAGTTGCTGATATGATTCTGAAGCCACATCATTTGGACTTATGAGCATCTGCCAAATCCAATGTGCAAGTAGCCTTGGCATCACATCTCTAACTCTTTCCTTTACTCCCCCACAGGACCATTCGGAGCCCCCGTCGCCACTGCCGAGGAGGAAGAGGCTTTGCAGCCAGACTCCTCAGAGGAAGCTCCAGCCTCTGAGGGCGCAGCGTCAGCAGAAGCAAGCGCACCCAGCACCAGCGCAGACACTCACACCTCGGTGGGACCTTCGGGACATAGAGTAGTGTTGTCACCTGGTGTATCACAGCTCACAAGTGAGCATCAGCAGAGTGTGGAGACAGGGACAGCAGTGGAGCGTCCTCGTCGGAGGGCGCAGGCCTCTGCCAGCTCAGCTCAGCTGCATGTCGACCCTATTCCTCTGGGTCCATCCGCAAGAGAGGAGGTGATGGAACTCCATGCACAGATGCAGGAGTCTCTGGCAGGTTTTGTCTCCAGGGTCGCTGCGAGTGTGGAGCGAATGGAAGAGTCCATGGTGAGCATGAGCAGAGCCTTATTGGAGTCATTGGCGCATGAAAGCATCACCACGGAAAGGTTGGCAACCTCCGTGGTGAGGCTGGCTACTGCCGAGGAGAGGAGGGCTGCAGCCGAGGAGAGGAGGGCTGTGGCCAAGGAGAGGAGGGCTGCAGCCGAGGAGAGGAGGGCTGCGGCCATGGAGGAGCTTAGTTGCCAGGGTATCGAAAACATGGTGAGTGCTCTGAATAGAATGGCATCTCTTGAGGAGCGATGGGCATCTATTGAGCACCGAAACCAGACCTTCATGGACGTCCTTCTGAGCAGGACTGCCATTGCAGATACGGGTTCCCATGGCCCCCCTGATGTGCAGCAAGGTGCTCTCCAGCCACTTGCAGGCGCTGAGGGGGAGCTGACCCATGAGAGGGAGGTTGTTGGCACACCTCAAGGAAGTGGGGGCTCCTCTCCACGCGCTCACACTTCCATGCCACTTCAGAGCCCTCGGTCAGAGCCCTGCCGGAGTCCACACCCCTGTGAGATAGGAGTCTCAAGCCCTGCATAGCCGCAGGAGCAGCAGACTGCTGGCGAGCCCTCACAGGCTTGCCACCCCAGAAGACGCCCGCCAAAGGTGTCAAGACAGGCGCAGCAGGAAAATGAGCAAGGGGCCTCCACATCTGCTGAAGCCATAGGGGTACCACTACGTAGGAGCACGCGTAAGAGAAAAATAAAGCACCACTAATCACAAGGGTAGTCACTTGGGTGAAAAGTCTTGTAAATAGTTTTAATGCCATCATTTTCCTGTACATAAAAAATCTGGTGGCAACTGCTGCAGTTATGGCGTCTGTCATTTGGCGAATGGGGATACCACATAGAGGCCTTAGGATAACTTGCAGATGTCAGCAAGCTGGTCAAATAGGTAGGAATGTGCAGGCATGGGCCACTGTCCATGGTCAGTTAAGAAGCAGTGAGGCTGCAGTGTTTGATGTACCAGGCTACGCAAATCTGCCCAGGATGAGTGCGTTCTTTGCATTCCGCCCAGCAATGTTCTCGCGCACTGGTGCCGCTGGTTGGCGGGCCTCTGCAGAATGCTCGTTTCCATCCTCCTCCTCCTCCTCCTCCTCCTCAGCATCATCCTCAGCATCATCCTCATCCGAGGCGGCTCTATGAGGAGCCTCTTGGTCCTGCGGAAACGGCAAGCCACGACGCTGTGCCATGTTGTGTAGCACACAGCATACCACGACGATTTTGGAGAACCTGGCTGATGAGTACTGTAGGGCTCCACCTGATCTATCGAGGCATCTGAAGCGCATCTTCAGCAATCCGATGGTTTGCTCGATAATGCATCTGGTGGTAATGTGGCTTAAGTTGTAGCGCTCCTCAGCTTCGCTGGCTGGTCTCGTCAACGGCGTCATTAGCCAAGAGCGCAGGGGATATCCCTTGTCTCCAAGGAGCCATCCTTGAAGTTCGTTTGGAGGACTGAATAGTGGAGGCACAGTAGACTGGCGCAGTATGAAGGAGTCATGGCAGCTGCCAGGATACCTGGCACAAACATGCAAAATCACCTTCTTGTGGTTACACACCAGCTGAATGTGAAGGGAGTGGAAGCCCTTGCGGTTGACAAAAACTCCTGGATTGCGGTGGGGTGCCCTAAGGGCCACATGTGTGCAGTCAATGATGCCCTGCACCCTTGGAAAGTCTGCCAGCTGAGCTAATCCAAGCGCTCGTGCCCTCACACTTGCGCGATCCCTGGCGAAATGGATGTGATTGTGCGCGAGGGCAAAGAGGGCATCGGTTACTTGTTTGATGCAAGTGTGTGCGGCCGCCTGGGAGATGCCGCTGATGTCTGCTGCTGATCCCTGGAAGGAGCCTGAGGCATAAAAGTTGAGTGCGGTGGTGACTTTGGTGGCCACTGGTAAGGAGTGTGGACCTGGTGCTCTGAGCTCCAGGTCTTGCTGCAGCATTGCGCAGATGTCAGTCACAACCTCTCGCGAAAGTCGGAGCCGCCTCTGGCACTGCTGCTCAGTCATGTTGAGGTAGCTGACCCTGTGTCTGTAGACCCTGTTTGGGGTGTATCTCCTGCGCCGACGGCCTTCCATGCACTGGCCCCTTCTGGCCTGTGCTGCCTCAGGTGGCTGAGCCGCAGCCTGCCGCTCCTGCTGTTGCTGCTGTTGTTGCTGGTGCTGCTGTTGCTGGAGTTGCTCCAGTCTCCTCTGCTGTTGGAGATCCTCTAATGCCAGGAAGGGAAAGAACAAAAGGCCTCCCATGCTTCTGGCAGATGCCTCCGTTGAGGAGGCACTGAGTTAGGGTGGTGAGAGGGGCTTCCCAGGAGCTCACACTGGAGAAGTGTGTGAGGCTCCAACCTTCCACAGCTGTGCCTAAGCCTTCAACAAGTTGCCCCAAGCCTTCAGCAACAAGGTCCTGCAGCCTGCAAATGCTGTCTGTTTAAATACATATACATAGATACATAGAAGATAGGAGCAGGAGTAGGCCATTCGGCCCTTCGAGCCTGCTCCGCCATTCAATGAGATCATGGCTGATCAGCCAATTTCAGTACCCTGTCCCTGCCTTCTCCCCATATCCCTTGATCCCTTTAGCCTCAAGAAATATATCCAACTCTTTCTGGAATATATTTAATGAACTGGCCTCCACCGCCCTCTGTGGCAGAGAATTCCACAGGTTCACCACTCTCTGGGTGAAGAAATTCCTCCTCATTTCAGTCCTAACTGGCTTACCCCTTATCCTTAGACTATGGCCCCTGGTTCTGGACTCCCCGGCCATCATAAACATCCTTCCTGCATCTAGTCTGTCCAGACCTGCCAGAATTTTATAGGTTTCGATGAGATCCCCTCTCAATCTTCTAAACTCCAGTGAGTATAAGCCCAATCGACACAATCTCTCCTCATACGTCATTCCTGCCATCCCAGGTATCAGCCTGGTGAATCTTCGCTGCACTCCCTCCATGGCAAGAACGTCCTTCCTCAGGTAAGGTGACCAAAACTGCACACAATACTCAAGGTGCGGTCTCACCAAGGCCCTGTACAACTGTAGCAAGACATCCTTGTTCCTGTACTCGAACCCTCTTGTTACGAAGGCCAACATACCATTTGCCTTCTTAACTGCCTGCTGCACCTGCATGCTTACCTTTAGCGACTGGTGCACAATAACACCCAGGTCTCTTTGCACTTCCCCTTCTCTCAATCTATTGCCATTCAAATAATAATCTGCCTTCCTGCTTTTGCCACCAAAGTGGATAACCTCACATTCATCCACATTATAGTGCATTTGCTATGTTTCTGCCCAATCACCCAACCTGTCTAAATCGTACTGGAGTTTCACGACATCCTCCTCACAGCTTACCCTCCCACCCAGCTTTGTGTCGTCTGCAAATTTGGAGATATTACATCCAATTCCCTCGTCCAGATCATTAATATATATTGTGAACAGCTGGGGTCCTAGGACCGATCCATGCGGTGCCCCACTAGTCACTGCCTGCCACTCGGAAAATGACCCGTTTATTCCAACTCTTTGCTTTCTGTCCGCCAACCAGTTCTCTATCCAAGTTAATACCTTGCCCCCAATCCCAAGTGCCTTAATTTTGCACGCTAATCTCTTATGTGGGACCTTATTGAAAGCCTTCTGAAAGTCCAAATACACCACATCCACTGGTTCTCCCTTATCTATTTTACCAGTTACATCCTCAAAAAATTCCAGTAGATTAGTCAAGCATGATTTACCTTTTGTAAATCCATGTTGACTTTGTCCGATCCTGTCACTGCTTTCCAAGTGCTCTGCTATTACATCTTTTATAATAGACTCTAGCATTTTCCCCACTACCGATGTCAGGCTTACCGGTCTATAATTCCCCGCTTTTTCTCTACCACCTTTTTTGAATAATGGGGTAACATTAGCTACCCTCCAATCCATGGGTACCGTTCCAGAGTCTATCGAGTTCTGGAAGATGACTAGCAATGCATCTACTATCTCTAGGGCCACTTCCTTAAGTACCCTGGGATGTAGACCATCAGGCCCTGGGGATTTATCGGCCTTCAGTCCCATCAATTTTCCTAACACCATTTCCCTACAAATACTGATTTCTTTCAGTTCCTCCCTTTCATCAGACCCTATGTTCCCTGGCATCTCTGGGAGGTTATTTGTGTCCTCCTTTGTGAAGACAGAACCAAAGTATGTTGGTCTGCCATTTCCTTGTTTCCCATTATAAATTCCCCTGATTCTGACTGTAAGGGACCTACGCTTGACTTCACCAATCTTTTTCTCTTCACATATCTATAAAAGCTTTTACAGTCAGTTTTTATGTTCCCTGAAAGCTTACTCTCATATTCTATTTTCCCTTTCTTAATTAATCCCTTTGTCCTCCTTTGTTGACTCCTAAACTGCTCCCAATCCTCAGGATTATTGCTTTTTCTAGCCAAATTATATGTCCTCTCCTTGGATCTTATGCTATCCCTAATTTCACTTGTTAGCCACGGTTGAGTCATCTTTTTTGTTTTATTTTTATTCCAAACTGGGATGAACAAATTCTGTAGCTCATCCATTCGGTCTTTGAATGTTTGCCATTGCCTATCCACCGTCAACCCTTTGAGTGCCATTCCCCAATCAATCCTACCCAACTCGCTCCTCAGACCATCGTAGTTTCCTTTATTTAAATTGAGGACCCTTGTATCTGAATCAACTACTTCATTCTCCATCTTAATGAAGAACTCGATCATATTATGATAGCGCTGACCCAAGGGACCTCGTACAACAAGATTGCTAATTAATCCTTTCTCGTTACATAATACCCAGTCTAAGATGGCCTGACCTCTGGTTGGTTCCTCGGCATATTGGTCCAGGAAACCATCCCATAAACACTCCAGGAATTCCTCCTCCACAGTATTGTTACTAATTTGGTTGGCCCAATCTATATGTAGATTAAAGTCACCCATGATGACTGCTGTGCCTTTATTGCACGCTTCATTAATTTCCCTTTTAATGCCATCCCCAACCTCCGCCTTACTGTTTGGAGGTCTATATACCACTCCCACTAATGTTTTTTTCCCCTTAGTATTTCTCAATTCTACCCATAGATTCCACATCATCAGAGCTGATATCCTTCATTACAATTGTATTAATCCCTTCTTTAATCAGTAATGCTACCCCACCTCATTTTCCTTTTTGCCTATCTTTCCTAAATATCGAATACCCCTGAATGTTGAGTTCCCAGTCTTGGCCATCCTTGAGCCACGTTTCCGTAATCCCAACCAAATCATATTCGTTTACCTCTATTTGCGCAGCCAATTCATCCACCTTATTACAAATGCTCCTCGCATTAAGACACAAAGCCTTCAGGCTTGTTTTTTTAACGCTCTTAGACCTATTAGAATTATTATTTACTGTGACCACGTTTGATTTAAACCGTTGATTTCTCTGACTGCCACTTTTATTTTTCTCCTTCCTATCTTTTGCTTTTATCCATTTTCCTTTCCTCTGTCTCCCTGCTCAGGTTCCCAACCCCCTGCCATTTTAATTTAAACCCCCCCCGAACAGTGCTAGCAAACCTCCCCGCAAGGATATTTGTCCCGCTTCGGTTCAGGTGCAACCCGTCCGACTTGTACAAGTCCCACCTTCCCCAGAAGCAGGCCCAGTGATTCAGGAAACTAAAGCCCTCCCTCCTGCACCAACTCTTTAGCCACGCATTCATCTGCTCTATCCTCCTATTCCTATACTCACTAGCACATGGCACCGGGAGTAATCCAGAGATTACAACCTTTGAGGTCCTACTCTTTAATCTGCTACATAGCTCCCTAAATTCTTGCTGCAGGACCTCATCCCTCTTCCAACCTATGTCGTTGGTCCCAATGTGAACCACGACGTCTGCCTGTTCACCCTCCCCCTTCAGAATGCCCTGCAGCCGTTCAGTGACATCCTTGACCCTGGCACCAGGGAGGCAACAAACCATCCTGGAGTCACGTCTATGGCCACAGAAACGCCTATCTGTTCCCCTTACGATAGAATCCCCTACCACTATTGCTCTCCCACTCTTTTTCCTCCCTTCCTGAGCAGCAGAAGCACCCCTGGTGCCAGGAAGTTGGCTGCTGCTGCCTTCCTCTGGTAAGTCATCCCCCTCAACAGTATCCAAATTGGTATACCTGTTTGAAAGGGGGATGGCCACAGGGGTCCCCTGCACTACCTGCCTGTCTCTACTGCTCTGCCTGATGGTCACCCATTTCCCTTCTGCCTGTGCAGCCCTACCCTGCGGCGTGACCAACTCATCAAACGTGTAATCCACGACCCTCTCAACATCGTGAGTGCTCCAAAGCCCATCCATCTGCAGCTCCAGCGCCTCCATGTGGTCTGCTAGTAGCTGCAGCTGGATGCATTTCTGGCACACGTGGTCATCAGGGACACTGGCAGCGTCCCTGAATTCCCACATAGCGCAAGAGGAGCATAACACGGGGCTGGGCTCTCCTGGCATGACTTACCCTTTTAATTAATTTAAATTAATTCAATACCACCAGTTAAAGATATACTCTAGGGCGCTTGTATGGTTTACCAACAGTCCCCGCTACACCAGAAAGACCTTAGCAACTATAAACCACAGAGTTAAAGTTTAACAACTAGAGAAATACTCACCAACCAATCACTTACTTGCTCCCTGGTGATGTCACACTGTGATTACTTTTTACCTCTCTCCCCGCTGCTGAGTTGGCAAGCCTCGCTGCTGCCGCCGCTTTTAAGCCTCACCTCCGGTCGCTGTTCTCCCCCAGGTCCAGGTCCAGCCGCTGTGGTCGGGCCTCGCTGCTGCTGCCGCTTTTAAGCCTCACCTCCGGTCGCTGTTCTCCCCCAGGTCCAGGTCCAGCTGCTGTGGTCGGGCCTCGCTGCTGCCGCCGCTTTTAAGCCTCACCTCCGGTCACTGTTCTCCCCCAGGTCCAGGTCCAGCCGCTGTGGTCGGGCCTCGCTGCTGCCGCCGCTTTTAAGCCTCACCTCCGGTCGCTGTTCTCTCCCAGGTCCTGATTGACCTGCAGCTGAAAACAAGCAAGCCAACTTTGTTCACACCAGATTTCATCAGCGGTGTTCCCACCAGCCGTGTTTTACGTGGGGAAAGGCTGAAAGTTGCAAGGGACCCTGAAAATAGGATTAAACATGCCAATAATTGATCATTAGGCTCCCGCCGACCATTCCCGTCTGCTGCGGGTGGGATTGATTCGGGTCGCGCTGAAACACGGGGCAAAAGTCGGGCGGGGCGGGGAAACGGGCGGGGGGGCTCGCGACCCCCTATTTCTGTGATTTTCAGCCCCAGCCCGCCTGAAAACCCGCCCGACGGCTGGGGAAAATCAGGGCCTATATGTCTAGCAGCAGCCTGGAAGGAACCAGATGCATAAAAGTTAAGAGCCACGGCCACCTTGACAGCCACTGGCAATGCAGGCCTTGCCCTGCTTTGAGGTTGCAGTTGTGGCTGCAGCAGTTGGCAGATTTCAGTCATGACCTCTTTAGTGAAGCGAAGACATCTCAAGCATTGGTCCGCGCTGAAGTCGAGGTAAGAGAATTGCTGCCTAAAGACCTTGGGCGGATATGGCCTCCTGCTGAGAGCCCTTCTCCTCCCTCTTCTAACAGCTTGTCCTGCTCTGCATGTCCTCTCTTCATTCTCCCAGTAATACTTCATTCCAAGAGGAAGCCCTACCAGGCCACCCATGTCTGGAAGCAACTTGTTTCAGCACAAGCTTTTAAATGACTATAAAATTTATCAGCACCAGCCAGACCACAACCTGCAGAGTATTCAAACTTTAGACAAGCATAGGAAAGCTCCAAAAACGCGTGCAATTGCACCAGCAGCAAGGAGAAATAATCCAGCAACTAACCTGCAAGTAGTTCACAATCCCTATAAGTAGTGCTGGTGCTGGGTCCTTCATGCGGTTTAACGTTGTGTTCAGCTGTTCGAGGTTAAGACAGGGCGCAGGCTGGAGCATGGCATTCGAAAATGGCAGTGCTGGCATCAAATCAGCATTACACTCTGATTGACGTCATAATCTGTCTGCTCTACATACTGCCGGTGGTCGTTAGGTGTGTCTGCGGAAACCCCTTTACCAAGATGGCGTCCGGCGCACTTCCCATCAGAAGTGTACGCGTGCATCTTGGACCCCATTTTCGAGCATTAGGAGGCCGCGTAGTGCCTAAAAGAATGGGTGCAGCAGAGCCCAATGTCTCCCTTCATTCTTTATCTGTTTGATATCCCCAGATGACGCATGATCCTTATCTAAGTAAGCAGGAGTGGGCTGGTCATATGGAGACTTGGCAATTTCCCAGGGTCCCCCCATGAATGGTTCCTCGGGCTGTATCATCAGCACTGCCATTTTCCTGTGAGAATCCCAAAAAATCCACGATCTCTCCCCCACGTCACCTTTCATGACCCCCACACCAGCTCAGACACTTTCACCTGGGGTTATTGCACCAGGTGATTTACAGAGCACGAAGGAGATGGGTGTGTGATGAGTGGGGGACGATCTGCCACCTTCTCATTCAAGGCAAAGGAGAAAGTTTCCCATGACTTCAGAATCAGGGAACGAAGAATTCATGCGTAATCAACTGAAAGTCGGACGATTGAGGAACATCAGACCTGTGTGCAGACACTGAGCTCAGTCTCTCAGTATATGGAACCACTGACTCTAGAGATTACAGCTCTCATTTGTGGCCATATCAGGGAGGCTTTCCCTACATTACAGCATCAATGCAGCATCAGAAGCAGCCAGAGACCGGTCGGTCCAAGGCCCTTGTGGCAGTACGGGACCAATTAGACAAAACTTTATACTGGCTTTCAGACATGGGGAAAGCAGGCTGCTGCCTCTCAAGTCCTTCAGATCCTGATAACTGAATACCAGTGCCGCAGGAGGCTCAGGCTATCGCGTCAGGTTGTGGCAGACATTTGTAGCCTGCTGGAAGAAGGCGCTGCCAAATGGACCTGGTGGACACGCATTACCAGTGGCTGTTAAAGTCACCACCGCCCTCAACTTCTTCGCCTCAGGCTCCTTCCAGGGATCTGCAGGAGACATTCGCCTACGACATCGTGCTGCCCATGTAGGAGATGGACTCGTCCATTCTCCCTACATTCGAGCACATCGCGGCTGGAAAAGCTGCCAGAGCCTCCTGTATTTTTTGCTGCTCCTCAAGAATCAGCCTCTTTGTTGACGGCCCCCGAGATTCAGCATCTGCATCTAGCTGAGCAGAGCCTGGAGCGTCCTGCGTCCTCTGACAAGGACTCTCCACTGCTGTCCCTGTCTCCACCATCTACTCTTGCTCACTTGTGATCTGAGAAACACCAGGTGGCAACACTACTTTGTCTTCCTCCGCTGGCTGGACGGTGGGGGCAGATCTGGGCACCACACCTTAGGAAAGATATATTGGCCTTGGAGGGAGTGCTGCGTAGGTTTACCAGAATGTTACCCGGACACCAAGGGTTAAGTTACGAGGAGCGATTACACAAATTAGGGTTGTATTCCCTGGAATTTAGTTTTCAGGATATTAAGGGGAACAAATAGGGTAGATAGAGAGAAACTATTACTGCTAATTGGGGATTCTAGGACTAGGAGGCATAGTCTAAAAATTAGAGCCAGACCTTTCAGGAGTGAAATTAGGAAACACTTCTACACACAAAGGGTGATAGGAGTTTGGAAAAATAGTTAATTTTAAATCGGCAATTGATGGCTTTTTGTTAACCAAAGTTATTAAGGGATATGGGCCAAGGCGGGTATATGGTGTTAGATCGCAGATCAGCCGTCATCTCATTCAATGGTGGAACAAGCTAGAGGGGCTAAATGGCCTACTCCTGTTCCTATGTTCCTATGTTCTATGTAGAGGTTACGGATTCGGGAGGTGCAGTCGAAGAAGCCTTGGCGAGTTGCTGCAGTGCATCTAGTAGATGGTACACACTGCAGCCACGGTGTGCCGGTGATGGAGGGAGGGAATGTTTAACGTGGTGGATGTGGTGCCCATCCAGCAGGCTGCTTTGTCCTGGATGGTGCTGAACTTCTTGAGTGTTGTTGGAGCTGCGCTCATCCAGGTAAGTGGAGAGTATTCCATCACATTTCTGACTTGTGCCTTGTAGATGATGGAAAGGCTTTGGGGAGTCAGAGGGTGAGACACTTGCCACAGAATACTCAGTCTCCAACCTGCTCTTGTAGCCACAGTATTTATGTGGCTGGTCCAGTTAGGTTTCTGGTCAATGGCAACCACAGGATGTTGATGGTGGGGGATTCAGCAATGGTAATGCCATTGAATGTCAAGGGGTGGTGTTTAGACTCTCTCTTGTTGGAGATAGTCATTGGCTGGCACTTGTGTGACGCAAATGTTATTTGCCACTTCTTAGCCCAAGCCTGAATGTTGTACAGGTCTTGCTGCATGTGGGCATGCTTCATTATCTGGGAATTTGCGAATGGAACTGAACACTGTGCAATCATCAGCAAACATCCCCACTTCTGACCTTATGATGGAGGGAAGGTCATTGCTGAAGCAGCTGAAGATGGTTTGTCCTAGGACACTGCCCTGAGGAACACCTGCAGCGATGTCCTGGGGCTGAGATGATTGACCTCCAACCACCACAACCATCTTGTGCTAGGCATGACTGCAGCCAGTGGAGAGTTTTCCCCCTGATTCCCAACAATTTTGCTAGGGCTCCTTGATGCCACACTCAATCAAATGTTGCCTTGATGTCAAGGGCAGTCACTCTCACCTCACCTCTGGAATTCAGCTCCTTTGTCCATGTTTGGACCAAGGCTGTAATGAGGTCTGGAGCCGAGTGGTCCTGACAGAACCCAAACTGAGCATCGGTGAGCAGCTTATTGGTTAGTAAGTGTTGCTTGACAGCACTGTCGACGGCACCTTCCATCACTTTGCTGATGATTGAGAGTAGACTGATGTGGCGGTAAGTGACCAAATTGGATTTGTCCTGCTTTTTGTAGACAGGACATACCTGGGTAGTTTTCCACATTGACAGGTAGATGCCAGTGTTGTAGCTGTACTGGAACAGCTTGGCTAGAGGCACGGCTAGTTCTGGATAACAAGTCTTCAGCACGACAGCCGGGATGTTGTCGGGCGTATAGCCTTTGCTGTATCCGGTGCACTCAGCCATTTCTTGATAGCACATGGAGTGAATCGAATTGGCTGAAGACTGGCTTCTGCGATGGTGGGGACCTCAGGAGGAGGCCGATATGGATCATCCACTCAGCACTTCTAGAGGAAGATAGTTGCAAACACTTCAGCTTTGTCTTTTGCACTCGCGTGCTGGGCTCCACCATCATTGAGGATGGGGATATTCATGGAGCCTCCTCGTCCCGTTAGTTGTTTAATTGTCCACCACCATTCAAGACTGGATGTTTCAGGACTGCAGTGCTTTGATTTGATCCATTGATTGTGGGATCACTTAGCTCTGACTATAACATGCTGCTTTCGCTGTTTAGCATGCATGTAGTCCTGGGTTGCAGCTTCCCCAGGTTGGTACCTCATTTTTAGGTACGCCTGGTGCTGCTCCTGGCATGCTCTTATGCACTCCTCATTGAACCAGGGTTGGTTCCCCGGCTTGATGGTGATGGAAGATTGAGGGATATGCCAGGCCATGAGGTTACAGATTGTGGTGGAATACAATTCTGCTGCTGCTGATGGCCCACAGCACCTCCTGGATGCCCATGGGATGCGGGTAGATGCATAGACACCGAGGGATGGGTGCACCTGCAAGGTAGGTTGGTATAAGGATGTGCAGAAGTAGGCATGGGAAGGCAGAGTAAGGGGGTTGGGGTGGCTCGCATATCATGATTTAGGGCAATGTGGCAATGTACTCACCTTTCCTGCCCTTATGAGATCATTAAATCGCATCCTGCACTGTATCCATGACCTGGGTACCACACGCCTGCTGCCCACTTCTTCCGCCATCTCCAGCCATGCACTCTTGGTCTCGGCAGCTGGCTTCTTCCTCCCATCACCAGGGAAGAGGACCTCCCTACGGGCCCTGACAACCTGGAGCAGGATTTCCAGGGAGGCATCACTAAGTCCGGGGGCAGCTTTTTTGGCGCTGAGCCTGCATTTTTGCTTATCAATCTTTATAACTTTATATACCAACGAGCTTACTCTGTCAACAATCCACTGTTTCCCCCATCAACCTCTCCTGTACCTCCCCCAACCTTCAACTATCATCAACAACAGCAACTTTTATTCACATACTGCCTTTAACGTAGTAAAACGTCCCAAGACACTGCACAGGAGTATTATAAGACAAAAAATTTGACACCAAGCCACATAAAGATAAATGACGGCAGGTGACCAAAAGCTTGGTCAAAGAGATAGGTTTTAAAGAGCGTCTTAAGGGAGGAAAGAGAGGTAGGGAGGCAGAGAGGTAGCAGCAGCACAGAGTGAAAAACTGCGAGTTTGGTAAGTGTGGGAGTTTTAAGGGTTAATCTCTTTTAAAATCTAGTGTTAATTGCTAGTAGCTCGTAAGTAAGATCAACTATCAAGTATGATCAACTGTTTAAGTTAAAATTTAAACTTTAAGGCCTAGAAATTCAGTATCGCCACGTTTGGGGCGCTACAGCCGGGCGTTCGCTAAATTTAGCGCCCGGCGCAACTTAGCACCACCTTCGCCGAAATTGAGTTGCATCACCCCAAGAGGTTGCTGCTGCGCTAAAGCAGGCGATGCACGACTATCATAAGGCGCTAAGCCGGCGAGCCGAGGGGCTAACACCGAGGGCGGGCGCAGCGCAGGTGCGGTGAGTTGCTGATTGAAGGCATACACGCTGGCGTCGGTCAGCTCTTAAAGGGGGAGGGTCGATTTGTTTGGCTGGCACGCCCTGCACACTGCAGCCCTGAAGCAAGGCCTGACCATTGCTGGTTCATCAGTTCTACGCCCAGGACCATGGAGAAGGCCGCTATTCTTCCAAATCCCATTGCATGCTCTTGCTGCTTGTCCAGGGTCATGGGGAAGGAGATGTACTGACGTCTCCTTCTGAAAAGGGCATTGGTCACCTGGCGGATGCAGCAATGTACTGCGAACTGGGAGATGTTGGCAATGTCCCCAATAGCGGATTGGAAGGAGCCGGTGGCATAGAAGTTGAAAGCCACCATCACCTTCACTGCCACCGACAGAGACGTCCTGCTCCTCAGCTGTGGCTGCAGATCTCTGCGAAGCAGGTGGCAGATCTCAGTGACCACCTCCCTTCTGAATCGCAGCCTCCGAACACACTGCTCCTCAGACATGTTCAGATATGAGAACTGCTGGCGGTATACCCTGGGTGGGTAAGGCCTCCTGTGCCGACGCCTGTTGGCACTTCTCCGTCTGGCCATGACTGGCACTCTCTCACAGCGTCTCTGAGCCCTTTGAATGCAATGGAGAAGCCCAACGTTTCCACCCATTGCAGCCCCCACTTTATGTGGCGACTCAAGGCTATGGCACTGAAAGTTAAATCCAAGTGCAAAGCTCTGGCCTGAAGCCAGAAGTACCTGTGCAAGCACTGAGTCAAAGCAGAAAGCTCTCTCCCTTTGTCTCTCTCCAAATATCCGTCTCTCACACAGAAGGATTGGCACAAAATGGCTGCCACTTATAATGCAGGAGGAGTCCCCTTTAAATAGCGCCCCCCGCGCCCCGCAGCGACTGGGAACCGTTCCCCTCTACCAGTCGCTGGGGGCGCCAGGCGCACAGAAGGACGGCACCACTGAAGTTCCGGTTTGGGGCGCACCAAGTGCGTTGCCCCATGAAATGACGTCAGGATCTGCGCGTGCAGCTGAGTGGGCGCTGCGGTTTTGCGCCGCCGCTAAATCTTGAGTGAAGTTCGCGAGAGGTGCAGGTCGCGCCGCGCCCGGGCGCTAGCCGCTTAGCACCCCACTTCTCCTTCTCCTAAGGTGCTAGCGGCTGGCGCTAACAATTGAATTTCTAGGCCTAAATGTTTAAGTTTCTTCAGGCTTAAACAGAGACAAACAAGCAAGATCTTCTGCTGGAGAGCTGTTGTATTTAGTTAATCAGCTAACTGGATTAAACTGGTTCCTGAAACAGTAGCAGAACAGTGGTGACTCATCTGAGTCACAAACAGTATAAAAACAGGGGTCTGTGAGTGCAGCAGAACAGAGTGAACAACTGGGAGTTTGGTAAGTGTGGGAGTTCGGTGAAGTGGGGGAAGGCGGTGCTTGCTTTTCTTAACTTCTCCCACAGAGTGGTGGCGGACCTGAGCGGGAGCATACCGAGGCCCGAGAGCGGGGAAAAAAGCAGCAACAGACCTGTAACAACAAGAGAAAACGGAAGTGTGATGCTACAGAAAAGGCAGGTAAGTGATTGGTAGTGACTGTGGGCTAAGTTTTAAGATAGTGACTGTGGGCTAAGTTTTAAGCTAACATATAACATATAACATAATTTTAAATACTAAACTTAACTTAATTAATTTAATAAACTAAACAAGGTAAATAATTTGATTATTACGAAACTAATTAATTACACAAATTATATAATGGGAGAACAGGAGATATGTTGCTGCTGCAATATGTGGGAGCTTGTGGACATTTTTGTTCAGGGCAACTACATCTGCGATAAGTGTCTGCGGCTCAAGGAAATTCGGCTCCGAGTTGAGGAGCTGGAGTCCGAGCTACAGACATTGTGAGACATCAGGGAGGGAGAAAGTTACCTGGACCTTTTGCTCCAGGAGGCAGCCATGCCGCTTAGATTTAATACGTTAGAATGGACATGTGGTCAGGGACAGGAGGGTGTGACTGCGAGTGAGGCTGGTACGGGGATCCAGGAAGTAGTATTGCAGGAGCCTCAGTCCCTGCATGTGCCCAATAGATTCGAGGCTCTTGCAACCCTTGTAGACCAGTGCGGGGACTGTGGGGAGGACAAGCAAACTGACCATGGCACCGTGGCACATCTTCAAGTGGGGGGAGTAAAAAGGAAGGTGGTTGTAGTAGCTGACAGTATAGTTAGGGGAATAGACACTGTTCTCTGCAGCCAGGAGCGTGAATCCTGAAGGCTATGTTGCCTACCCGGTGCCAGGGTAAAGGACATCTCCTCCGGGCTGGAGAAGAACTTGGAGTGGGAGGGGGAGGATCCAGTTGTCATGGTCCACGTAGGTACCAACGATATAGGTAGGACAAAGAAATAGGTTCTGCTGAGAGAGTTTGAGCAGCTAGGGACTAAATTAAAAAGCAGAACCGCAAAGGCCATAATTCCTGATTACCGGAGCCACGAACAAATTGGCATAGGGTCAATTGGATCAGGGAGATGAAGGCATGACTCAAAGATTGGTGTGGGAGAAGTGGGTTTTGATTCGTGGGGCACTGGCACCAGTTCTGGGGAAAGAGAGAGCTGTTCCGTTGGGACGGACTGCACCTGAACCATGCTGGGACCAGAGTTCTAGCAAATTGAATAACTAGGGAGGTAGATAGGGCTTTAAACTAAATAAGGTGGGGTGGGGCGGGGGGGTCCCAGTGGAGAGAAATCTAGAATGCTAAAGAGAAAAGACAAGGAAGCAGTGTAGGAAAGAAATTGGGGTAAGGATAACCAGATTGTGTCAGGAAACGACAGAGCGTACATACAAAGGAGTGCACTAACATATAGGATCCAGGTAAGAAAAAATGGTAATAAGACAAATAGGGCCTTAGTACAACAAAATGTTAAGATGTCTAAAAATGTTAAAAAGACAAATCTAAAGGCATTGTATCTGAATGCACGAAGCATTCGTAATAAGGTAGACAAATTAACAGCACAAATAGATGTAAACGGATATGATATAATTGCGATTACGGAGACATGGCTGCAGGGTGACCAAGGCTGGGAGCTGAATATCCAAGGATATTCGACATTTAGGAAGGACAGACGAATAGGAAAAGGAGGTGGAGTGGCCTTGTTAGTAAAAGATGAAATCAGAGCAATAGTGAAAAAGGATATTGGCTCAGAAAATCAAGATGTAGAATCAGTCTGGGTGGAACTAAGAAGCACCAAGGGGCAGAAAACATACGTGGGAGTTGTCTACAGACCTCCAAACAGTAGTGGTAATGTAGGGGATGGCATCAAACAGGAAATTTGAGATGCATGTAACAAGGGTACTACAGTAATCATGGGTGACTTTAACCTACATATAGAATGGCCAAACGAAATTAGCAATAATACTGTGGAGGATGAATTCCTAGAGTGTATACAAGATGTTTTTTTAGAGCAGTACATTGAGGAGCCAACTAGGGAACAGGCTATCCTAGATTGGGTATTGTGCAATGAAAAGGGGTTAATTAATAATCTTGTTGTGCGGGGTCCTTTAGGGAAGAGTGACCATAACATGATAGAAGTCTTCATTAAGATGGAAAGTGAAGAAGTCCAATCCGAAACTAGGGTCCTAAATCTAAACAAAGAAAACTATGATGGTATGAGGTGTGAGTTGGCTATGATAAATTGGGGAACTTCATTAAAAGGCATGACGGCAGATTAGGCATGAATTGCAACAGTTATACATTCCTTTCTGGCGCAAAAACACAAAAGGAAATGCAGCCCAACCATGGCTAACAAAAGAAATTAAGGATAGTATTAGATTCAAAGAGGAGTCATATAAATTTGCCAGAAAAAGTAGCAAGCCTGAGGATTGGGAGCAGTTTAGAATTCAGCAAAAAAGGACCAAGAGATTGATTAAGAGGGGAAAAATAGAGTATGAGAGTAAACTTGCGAGGAACATAAAAGTGGATTGTAAAAGCTTCTACAAGTATATAAAAAGAAAAAGATTAGTGAAGACAAATGTAGATCCCTCACAGTCAGAAACAGGAGAATTTATAATGGGGAACAAGGAAATGGCCAAGCAATTAAACAAATACTTTGGTTCTGTCTTCACAGAAGAGGACACAAATAACTTCCCAGAAATGCTAGGGAACCAAGGGTCTGGTGAGAAGGAGGAATTAAAGGAAATTAGTATTAGTAAAAAAATAGTGCTGGAGAAATTCATCAGACTGAAAGCTGATAAATCCCCAGGGCTTGATAATCTGCATCCCAGAGTACTAAAAGAGGTAGCCATGGAAATAGTGGATGCATTGGTTGTCATCTTCCAAAATTCTATAGATTATGGAACAGTTCCTGCAGATTGGAGGGTGGCAAATGTAACCCCACTGTTTAAAAAAGGAGGGAGAGAGAAAACAGAGAACTACAGACCGGTTAGCCTAACATCAGTAGTAGGAAAAATGCTAGAGTATTATAAAGGATGTGATAACAGGACTCTTAGAAAATATCAACGGGATTAGACAAAGTCAACATGGATTTATGAAAGAGAAATCGTGTTTGACAAACCTACTGGAGTTTTTTGAGGATGTAACTGGTAGCATAGATAAGGGAGAACCAGTGGATGTGGTGTATTTGGATTTTCAGAAGGCCTTTGATAAAGTCCCATATAAGAGGTTAGTGTAAATAATTAAAGCACATGGGATTAGGGCTAATATACTGGCATGGATTGAAAAATTGGTTAACAGACAGGAAACAGAGAGTAGGAATCAATGGGTCTTTTTCAGGGTGGCAGGCGGTAACTAATGGGGTACCGCAGGGATCAGTGCTTGGGCCCCAGCTATTCACAATATATATCAATGATTTGGATGAGGGAACCAAATGTAATATTTCCAAGTTTGCTGACGACACGAAACTAGGTGGGATTGTGAGTTGTGAGGAGGATGAAAAGAGGATTCAAAGCGATTTATGACAAGTTAAGTGAGTGGGCAAATACATGGCAGATGCAGTGTAATGTGGATAAATGTGAAGTTATCCACTTCGATAGGAAAAACAGAAAGGTAGAGTATTATTTAAATGTTGATAGATTGGGAAATGTTGATGTACAAAGGGACCTGGGTGTCCTTGTACGCCAGTCACTGAAAGCAAACATGCAGGTGCAGCACGCAGTTAAGAAGGCAAATGGTATGTTGGCCTTTATTGCAAGAGGATTTGAGTACAGGAGCAAAGATGTCTTACTACAGTTGTACAGGGCTTTGGTGAGACCACACCTGGAGTACTGTGTGCTGTTTTGGTCTCTTTGCCTAAGAAAGGATATACTTGCCATAGAGGGAGTGCAGCGAAGGTTCACCAGACTGATTCCTGGGACGGCACGACTGTTGTATGAGGAGAAATTGAGTCGACTAGGCCTGTATGCACTAGAGTTTAGAAGAATGAGAGGGGATCTCATTGCAACGTATAAAATTCTGAAGGGGCTAGACAGACTGGATGCAGGGAGGATGTTTCCCCTGGCTGTGGGGTCTAGAACGAGGGGGTCACAGTCTCAGGAAACGTGGTAGGACATTTAGGACTGAGATGAGGAGAAATTTCTTCACTCAGAGGGTGGTGAACGTGTGGAATTCTCTACCACAGAGGCTGTGGAGGCCAAGTCACTGAATATATTTAAGAAGGAGATAGATAGATTTCTAGACACAAAAGGCATCAAGGGGTTTGGGAACAGAGCGCGAATATGGTATTGAGATAAAGGATCAGCCATGATCATATTGAATGGCAGAGCAGGCTCGAAGGGCCGAATGGCCTACTCCTATTTTTCTATGTTTCTATGTTTAGCGAGGGAATTCCAGAGCTTAGGGCCTAGGCAACAGAAGGCATGGCCACCAATGGTTGAGCGATTATAATCAGGGATGCTCAAGAGGGCAGAATTAGAGGAGCACAGATTTGAAAACGAGGATGAGAATTTTGAAATCGAGGCGCTGCTTAACCGGGAGCCAGTGTAGGTTAGCGAGCACAGTAGGTCATCTGTGCAATGTTCCTTTAAATAGCTGAGCTAAAGTCGAGTCATTCGTGACGTCATCAGACCCGCTCTAGTTAATTGGTCAGGAAGTCTGATTGAATTGCAGTGGGTTTGTTAAAAAGCCACTGTAAGACGCGTCGCTTCAACGTCCAGGTTCCCAACCTGATCCACGGACCCCCCACCCCTGTCCCCACCACCAACCCTCTGCCCCCACAACCCCCCCCCCCCCCCCCCACCCCCGCACCCATCCCGGCAGCAAGATAAAAAATTATCCCAAAGACTTAGAAAAAGTGTAAAAATGGAATTTGGTTCTTTCTCTTTCGGTGATTTAAAAAAAAAATTACGTGACGTGACAATTACATCTGACAACATCTTAAACATACAAAAAAGTTAACCCTTTCCGTTGACAGCTGTTTTCAATTCACCTTAACAACTTTTGTATTGCTGAATGTAATTTTATATATTGTGCATTATTAAATTTTAAAGTTTCTTAATTTTATTGGCTATTTCCTCACGGTGATAGAAGGAAATTATTAATTGACAAATTAATCCTTCAGGCTCACAAGAAGGGCCACAATGAGTCCTCTTTCTTTTAAATTGGGGACCATGGTTTACTGGACCACATGAATGTTGATGGTGCAGCAAGAGATCCAGAAAGTTCCAGTCATTTTAAGAATTTAACACCTTATCTGAAGACATTGGCAAACATCAATGTCACAGCATGGTGATAATTTGGACTAAGATTTTGCCTTTCAAAGGCTTAGCCTTAACCCATCCAAGGTCATTTGTTATCTTACAAGACAGAGTGCTCGAGTGGGAGGGAAGATATGGGAGTTACCTCCAAAAGAAATTGCAAGTGCTTCTGTCTCTAAATGTAAAACCATCAAGACTGGGCATCATTTGTTTCTGAAATTGGTATTGATGAGCTGCTGTTTCAAAGAAAATTTACCTGAAGTTGAAGGGGATAATCACATTTTCATGAAAAAAAGAGTACCGTCTAAGTGGTTCCTGCCCAATGCTGTGTGTTAAGGAAGAAAGTTTTGGGGGAAATAAAATTGAAATTTGACAAGTCCTGTCAGTCCAACAATGCTGCTGTTCAGATTTGGGAACATTTATAAATGATAAAATGGGCTCATGCACAATATATTGGGAAATACAAGGTCCTCTAAAATAAACCAACAAAATGTGTTAATAACTTGAATGTTTAATCTATATTTATCATTAATATTGTATTGAATAGTAAAGTACCCCCAGCCTCGTGAATGAGATGAAATGGTAATTACGGTATAAAATTGAATAAGAGGAAGTGATTGAGGATATAAGATAGAAACAGGAAAATGACACCACCAAATGGGAATTTTTCTAAAATCAATTTCTTATGTGAATTGGAATAAATCATCTGTGCACAATTACATAGAATTACATAGAATATACAACACAGAAAACAGGCCATACATCACAACCAGTCCATGCCGGTGTTTATGCTCCACTCGAGCTTCCTCCCATCCTTCCACAATTAACTATCAGCATAACCCTCTATTCTCTTCTCCCTCATATCCTTATCTAACTTCCCCTTTAATACTATTTGCCTCAACTACTCCCTATGGTAACGGGTTCCACATTCTCACTACTCTGGATAAAGTTCGTTCTGAATTCCCTGTTTGATTTTTTGATGACTATCTTTTATTGATGGCCTCTTAGTTTTGCTCTTCCCACAAAAAATCACAAAAATATATCAACCTGGGCATAATGTACATTCTAAGTGTAGGTCAGATTAGTTAATTGATAGCTTTCTGTTGGAGCTGGTTTATGTCCTTGCCTATAGTGAACAAAAAGAAACTGCATTTGATAGTTTGGCCACTACAAAAGATATCAGGACCATATCGGAGATGTGCAAAGACCTCCAGACATCCCCTCCCCCCAACCAACCTGTTGACCAGGTAACCTGAAAGCTTAAAGAATGGCTTGTATCAGTTGTCACATGTGGTATGATGTTGGAATATTGGTGTGCGGTGCAAATGTGAGGCAGCTAGCATGCGGAAATGCATGGTGACGATGCACTGGAGAACGGGTCTTAGACATGCTCAGTTACTTCACAACAGCACATGAAATGGTTAATGTGACTTAGGAGAGTGAGGAAACTTTTTAAATCAAGGCACTGACACATACTCCATAGTGAACCTGACTAATTAATGAAACAATCAGGATAGAGTTAAACATACTGGTACCTGTCAATGGGGTTGAAATTAAAGTAAAGAGGGACAAGAATTTGGATTTACAAAATTCTGAGTTAGTTAACAATGAAATTAGTACAATTGAGGGCTAGGGAGAAATAATACTTAGTAAAGATAATTCACAAGATGGATACAGGTAAAGGGAGAGCTGGAGAATCTTTTAAGTCCATGATTTCTTGATAGTATGGAACACTGCCGCTTTCTGTACAATGTATTACGATTTTCTCTGTCTGTATGATGATGTCATATGGGCCAAATTAACCTTAGACTCGTTAAATGTTCTTATGTAAATATAATATTAACCGACTCTAAACTCGATAATCCAAGGCAAGGCCAGCAAGGCCAGAAAGAAAGTTAATGGGTTCAGTGAAAATTGACCTAGAAGTGTCACTCATGTTCAAAAAGGAGGGAATGTTAGAATATTTTAAGTGGTTTCAATTTTCAAAGTATCCCAGCATGCTTTGCTTTCGCATTTTAGTCAGCGAGCGAACGTGGAGAAAATTTTGAAGTTTCAAAACTATACCTAGGTAAGGGACTGGTTGCCAGGAGACCCACAACCTAACATGCAAAACTACATCATAGGCTGGCAATATGATAACATGTAAAGAACCATTCACTTCGAGATGAGGAGAGAACAACAACAATTAAGATGTTGCATAAACAGTTCTGCCTGGTGTCAGCTTGGTGGGATACTGATAGGAGTATGTGCAGCCCAAGGTAGCCAAATAGTATAAGAATAGAACCTGTTCTCTCCAAAAGTTAGAGTGTTCTCGGGACAGTCGGAAGTCCATTCACCTTAAAGGTCGCCTAGAGAGCCAGAACTGATCACTCCGGGCCCAGGAACCAGATTCTATTAATTGCTTGCCATTTAATGTAATCTGTAGGACAGTTGTACAAGAAACATACTGTTATTAGTCAAGTATATTAAAGCTTGTATAAAATCACTCGCGCCTTAATCATGCGGTGGTTATTGTTGCAGGACTAACAACCCTTTGTTGTGACCGTAACCACAGGAGTGCCACTAATATAGGGCCTCTGCAATTTCTTCCCTCAACTCCTTCAGGATCCGAGGTTCTCTCCTGTCAGGTCTGAAGCTTTGTCTTAACTTTTCTTAACTAACTTAGCTAAGATTTTCCTTTTATCCATTACAATGTCACTCATTTCACTCTCAACCACTTCAGGATCCACCTCCTCTATTTAGTAAAGACATTTACAGCAAATTATGCAGCTATTTCCAGTTCAAAACTATTAGATCCAGGTTTTGCCAACAGAATGGAAAGGTGGAGATTGACAACCCGCACCAGTTTTATCTCACAGTTTGGAAACATTTTAACAGAAAACAGTAAGTTTGATTCTGCAGGTACCTGACTGTGCAACCTCTGAAACAGGCTTGTCTTGTACATGAGCCATGTGTCCAAGGATGGAGAAAATGGCAAATCCAGCAAACACACTCATAGCAGAATTAACAACACAGACAATGATGGTATCTCTGTAACAGTTGTTGTGGAATTTGTTGTAGGATGACAAAGTTGTTTAGATGCCAGAACCCACTGAGGTAGAAAAGAAAATTTGTGTTGCAGCATCTTTCCAGACCTGGTGAAAAGGAGGTAAAATTAGTCAGCACCGGGAGATTTTACACAAACTCTTTCAACAGATACAACAACATTAACGATGAGGAACAAGGGGTGAGTTAGTCCCACAGCTCAATGTTGAGCTGACTGAAGCTCCCTCTGGTGAATAGTATCTCCTTGAAACAGTAAGGTCATCATTCCCCTGCCAAATTCCCTCCAGGAGCTTCGATGCTTTCCACCGTCAGCCATGTTTTCTAGTGAGTGACGACGCTTTACTTGTAGCATGGACACTGTCATCCAGTGGGCTCCATTCTTTTATTGAAAGCAGCAACAAAGGAAAGATTGTAACTACAAAATAAAGACCCATATCTATCTGGCTTCAGTTGAGAAACAGAGGGGGAGCTGTTACATTGTTGGGAATTTATTTTTAACTAGAGCTCCAAACAGTGAGAAGGAGATAGATGAGCAAAATTAGGAGACTTTAGTTAGCCTAATATAGATGGGAAATACAGTGCTAAAGGGTAGAGAAAGAGAGGAATTTCTGTTATGTGTACAGAAGAACTTTCTTGATCAATATGCCTCCAGTCCAACAAGGAAGGAAGCAATGTTGGATCTGGTTTAGAGAAATGAAGTAGGGCAAGTGGAGTGTGTTACAGTAGGAGATCATCTAACTGACAGTGACCACAATTTGGTTTAAAGTAATTATAGAAAGAGGCCAGAGAAGATCAATGGTAAAAATGCTCAACTGGGGAAGAGCTCATTTCAGTGATTCAAGAAGCACAGGTAGATTGGAAAAAGTAATTGCAGGGTAAAGCAGTAACGGAGCAGTGGAGGGCATTCAGGGAAGAGATAGTTCAGGTGCAAAATAGGCATATTTCTTTGAAGGGAAAAAGTAGAACATCCAAAGCTAGCTTGCCCTGGATGACAAAGGAAATAAAAAAGTTAAAATAAAAACAGAAAAAGGAGGCTTATGACAAATGTCAGGAGCAAGATTCAGTTAATAACCAGGAAGGTTATGGAAAGTACAAGAGAGAATTGAAAAAGTTAATACAGGAAGCAAAGAGAGCTTACCAGTAAAGACTAGTAGGCAACATTAAATTGAACCCTAAATTTTTTTCTAAAGAAAGGGAGGAGGGGTAGCATTGCTAGTAAAAGAGGGGATAAATGCAATTGAAAGGAAGGATATTAACTCAGTTAATACAGAATCTATATGGGTGGAGCTAAGAAATAGCGAGGGGCGAAAAACATTAATAGGAGTGGTATATAGGCCTCCAAATAGTAAAATAGAGGTTAGGGAGGGCATCACGAGGGAAATTAGAGAAGCGTGCAATAAGAGCACAGCTGTCATCATAGGTGACTTTAACTTACATATAGATTGGACTAGCCTAATCAGTAAAAATAATGAGGAGGAGGAATTCCTTGAGTGTTTAAGGGATGGTTATCTGGATCAATATGTCGAGGAACCAACTCGGGAACAGGCTATATTGGACTGGGTACTGTGCAATGAGAAGGGACTAATCAGTAATCTTGTTGTACGGGGACCCTTGGGTCAGAGCGATCATAACATGATCGATTTCTCACTCGAAATGGAGAGCGAAGAAATTGACTCAGAGACTAAGGTCCTGAATTTAAACAAGGGGAATTATGATGCCATGAGACGGGAACTGAGTAGGTCTGATTGGACAACGTTCCTGAGAGGACTGGAGGTAGATAAACAATGGCAAACATTTAAAGATAGAATGACAAAATTGCAAAAATTGTGTATACCAATCTGGCATAAAAGGAAATCTAAAAAGGTGACTCAACCGTGGATAACAGGGGAAATTAGAGACAGCATAAAATCCAAAGATAGGGCGTATAAAATAGCCAAAAAAAGCGCCAGAGCGGAAGATTGGGAACAGTTTAAGATAGAGCAAAGGAGGGCAAAGGGCATGATCAAGAGGGGCAAAATAGCTTACGAAAACAAGCTGGCGGAAAATATAAAAACTAACTCCAAAAGCTTTTATAAATATATCAAAAGGAAAAGACTGGTGAAAACCAAAGTTGGTCCATTGCAGTCAGATACGGGGGAATATATAATGGGAAATAAGGAAATGGCAGATCAACTAAATGCATACTTTGGGTCAGTCTTTACGAAGGAAGACACAAAAAACCTCCCTGGGATATCGGGAAAAATAGGGACATTGGCAAAGGAGGAACTGACGCAAATCAATATCTCTAAGGATATGGTGTTAAGGAAGCTAAAGGGATTGAAGGTGGACAAATCCCCAGGGCCTGATAACATGCATCCTAGGGTACTGAAGGAGGTGGCCCTAGAGATAGCGGATGCACTAAGGATGATTTTTCAGAATTCATTAGACTCGGGAACAGTGCCGATGGATTGGAGGGTAGCTAACGTTACCCCACTATTCAAAAAGGGGGGTAGGGAAAAAGCAGGTAATTACAGACCTGTAAGCCTTACATCAGTTGTGGGCAAAATGCTGGAGTCCATCATTAAGGATGAAATAGCGGAGCACTTAGCAAATGGGGACAGGATAGGACAGAGTCAACATGGATTTACAAAGGGTAAATCGTGCTTGACTAATCTATTGGAATTTTTTGAGGGAGTAACTGGTAGAATAGATGGGGGAGAGCCAGTAGATGTGGTGTACCTGGACTTCCAAAAGGCCTTCGATAAGGTCCCACATAAAAGATTAGCATGGAAAATTGAGGCTCATGGGATAAAGGGGAAAGTTTTGGCGTGGATAGGGAACTGGCTGTCAGATAGAAAACAGAGAGTTGGAATAAACGGCTCATTTTCTGAATGGCAGGCAGTAACAAGTGGGGTACCACAGGGATCTGTCCTGGGCCCCCAGCTGTTCACAATTTACATTAATGACCTGGATCAGGGAGTCGGATGCAGCATTTCCAAATTTGCAGACGACACTAAACTAGGAGGTGGGGTGGGCTCAGAGGAAGAGACCAGGAAGCTCCAGAGCGATTTGGACAGACTGGGCGATTGGGCGGATAAATGGCAGATGCACTATAATGTGGACAAGTGCGAAGTTATCCACCTTGGGTGCAGGAACGGGAGGGCAAATTATTATTTAAATGGCAATAGATTGGGAGAGGGGGAAGTACAGAGAGACCTGGGTGTTCTTGTACACCAGTCACTGAAGGCGAGCATGCAGGTGCAACAGGCGGTCAAGAAGGCAAACGGTATGCTGGCCTTCATAGCAAAAGGGTTAGAATACAGGAACAGGGATACCTTGCTGCAGCTGTACAGGGCACTGGTGAGACCACACCTCGAGTACTGTGTACAGTTTTGGTCGCCTCATCTGAGGAAGGATGTTCTTGCCATGGAGGGGGTGCAGCGGCGATTCACCAGGCTGATACCAGGAATGGCGGGAATGACCTATGAGGAGAGACTATGTAGTTTAGGGATGTACACACTGGAGTTTAGAAGATTGAGAGGGGACCTCATAGAAGTGTATAAAATTCTGACAGGTCTAGACAGACTGGATGCAGAAGGAATGTTTCCCTTGGCGGGTGAGAACAGAACTAGAGGACATAATTTAAGGATAAGGGCTAAACCATTTAGGACAGAGATGAGGGGGAATTTCTTCACTCAGAGAGTGGTGAACCTGTGGAACTCATTGCCACAGAGGGCAGTGTACGCCAGCTCATTAAATATATTTAAGAGGGAATTAGATATATTTCTACGGGCAAAAGGGGTTAAGGGTTACGGAGAGAAGGCGGGGACGGGATACTGAATTAAAGGATCAGCCATGATCTCATTAAATGGCGGAGCAGGCACGAAGGGCCGAATGGCCTACTCCTGCTCCTATCTTCTATGTATCTATATGTATCTATGTAAACATAAAAAAGGGCGCGATTTTCCCAATGGAGGCAGGTTGGAGGCGGGCTTCGGTTTGGGTGGGTTCCAAACCCGCCTCCACTGAGAGGTGGGAAAAATTTGTGATTTTCCCCTAATTGGCCAGTTGATTTCAGAGGTGTGGGTTCCCCTGGGCCAATTAGTGTTTTGGGACTGAAACTCGCCTCTGCTGATGTCACTTATCCAGCTTCATTTAAGGGCTGCTTGCTGTCTTGGCTCATTCCACTGGTTTTTGGTCGATGCTGCACCACCTCCAAGCTGTTATCTCCTTGAAGAATGGCCAGCTCCAAGGCAAGGGCCTCCCCGAAGTTCTCGGATGAGGCGCTGGGTATGCTGGTTGAGGAGGCGAGAGCTAGCAGGAAGGTGCTCTTCCCCTCATCTGGAAGGAAGAGGCCTCCCAAAGAAACCAAGGCTGTGTGGGTCCAGCTGGCAAGGGATATAACCTCCAGATCTGTGTGCATATTGGGTGATTGTTTCTGTTTATTGATGAAATGCCATCCCTGTGGGAATGTATTAAAATTAGGTGATGGCAAACTGTTGGCGTGATGGCATCTGTTATTTCGGCTTAGGCAGCTCCACATTGCGTGCTCTGCGACACTTGCATGGTCAGGTTGGTGGTCATAGTGAAAGGAGGCCAGAGAGTCATGCCATTGTCTATCATGTGTTAAGAAGGCACCAAGCACATGTGCCACAATCGGCAACCTATGCAAATCTGGCCAGGATGAGTGCATTCCTTGCACGACGTCCTTCCATGCGCTGGTACCTTCTGCCCTGTGCAGCATCAGGTGGGTGAGCAGGAGGTTGGGCATCCTGCTGCTGTTGCTGCTGAGCTGCCTGGTTCTGCTGCTGCCGTGGCTGATCCTCATCCGAATCTGAGGTCCATGGTGAAAGGAAATAAATGGTTCCAATGTTGCTGGCAGATACCGCTGTTGGGGAAACGCTCAGTCCAAGCGGGAGAGGGTCTTCCAAGGAGGTCCCACAGTTGAGAGATAAGTGCTTTGTGCATTGAGTGCTGCTGGAGTTTTGGTAAGTGGGAGAAAAATCATTTAAGTGTATTTTGTGAATTTTAGTGTGTTAAGAAGTCAATTATTTGAAGTAAGTTTAATTTTTTAAGGGTATATTAAACTATTGGGCAGTTTAAACCGGAAGTAGAATCCAGGTATAAAAGGGGAGGGGCTAGTGCTGTGCACAGAGTGCTTTGTGCATTGAGTGCTGCTGGAGTTTTGGTAAGTGGGAGAAAAGTCATTTAAGTGTATTTTGTGAATTTTAGTGTGTTAAGAAGTCAATTATTTGAAGTAAGTTTAATTTTTTAAGGGTATATTAAACTATTGGGCAGTTTAAACCGGAAGTAGAATCTGGGTATAAAAGGGGAGGGGCTAGTGCTGTGCACGGAGTGCTTTGTGCATTGAGTGCTGCTGGAGTTTTGGTAAGTGGGAGAAAAATCATTTAACTGTATTTTGTGAATTTTAGTGTGTTAAGAAGTCAATTATTTGAAGTAAGTTTAATTTTTTAAGGGTATATTAAACTATTGGGCAGTTTAAACCGGAAGTAGAATCCGGGTATAAAAGGGGAGGGGCTAGTGCTGTGCACGGAGTGCTTTGTGCATTGAGTGCTGCTGGAGTTTTGGTAAGTGGGAGAAAAATCATTTAAGTGTATTTTGTGAATTTTAGTGTGTTAAGAAGTCAATTATTTGAAGCAAGTTTAATTTTTTAAGGGTGTATTAAACTATTGGGCAGTTTAAACTGGAAGTAGAATCCGGGTATAAAAGGGGAGGGGCTAGTGCTGTGCACAGAGTACTTTGTGCATTGAGTGCTGCTGGAGTTTTGGTAAGTGGGAGAGTTCGGGCAAGTGGGCGGTGAGGGTGTGTTTTTTGCTCTGTTTTTCCCCCCACTCCCAGGCTTAGACAGCACTGCGGAGGCGGAGCAGCGAGACGAGTCAACCAAACAGGCCCCACAGACAGTATTCAAGGAGGAGGTTGGTGATCAGCTGGTTGGTTGGTTTTCTTCCTTCTCTTCTCTTTTATACCTTTAAGTTGGTAAGTCCTATTGAATAGTGGTGTGATATTATCATCTATATCCGGGCAGGGTCTTCATAACTAATAATAAGAAATTTAATTAATTATATAGAATGGAGCAGGTGATGTGTTACTGTTGCGAGATGTGGGAGCCGGTGGACCCCATTGAGGCTCACGGTGATTACATCTGCAACAAGTGTTTGCTGCTAGAGGAACTCAAGTTCCATGTTATGGAGCTTGAGACCGAGCTTCAGACACTGCGACACATCAGGGAGGGGGAGAAGTTCCTGGACTCTATGTTTCAGGAGATGGTCACACCTATGAAGTTAATTACTGCAGATGTAGTCCGTGGTCAGGGACAGGACGGTGTGACTACGAGTGAGGAAGGTACAGGGATCCAGGATGTAGTGTTGAAGGAGACGCAGCCCTTGCTCTTGTCCAGCAGGATCGAGGTTCTTACTCCCTGTGAGGGCGGGAGCGGGAACTGCAGGGAGGATGAGCAACCTGGCCACAGCACCGAGGTACAGGGGGCCATTCAAGTGGAGGGAGTAAAAAGAAATGTTGTTGTGGTAGGGGATAGTATCATTAGGGGGATAGATAGGGTTCTCTGCAGTCAAGAGCGGGAGTCCCGAAGGCTGTGTTGCCTGCCTGGTGCAAGGGTTAAGGACATCTCTTCTGGGCTGGAAAGAAACTTGGAGTGGGAGGGGGAGGATCCAGTTGTCGTGGTCCATGTTGGTACAAACGACGTAGATAGGACAAGGAAGACGGTTCTGTTAAAGGAGTATGAGCAGCTAGGGGTCAAATTAAAAAACAGAAACTCAAGGGTAATAATCTCTGGGTTATTACCTGAGCCATGAGCGAATTTGGCTAGGATAAATAAAATTAAAGAGTTAAATGCGTGGCTCAAAGACTGGTGTGGGTGAAATGGGTTTTGCTTCTTGGGACACTGGCACCAGTACTGGGACAGGAGGGAGCTGTTCCGTTGGGACGGACTCCATTTGGCCAGTGCTGGGACTAGAGTCCTGGCGAATCATATAACTAGGGCTGTAGAGAGGGCTTTAAACTAATTAGTCGGGGGGAGGTTTCTAGAGAGCAAATAATAGAAATGACAACAGAGAAGGTCATAGACTTAGGTAGCAGTGGGGGAATTAAAAAACAGAACGTGTCAGGAAGGGACAGAAGGTATGGAGTAAAAAGTAAAGTACTAAAAAGGGAAAAAAACAGGAACTAAGTGTTACAAAACATATTTGAAAGTTCTTTATCTGAATGCACGTAGCATTCATAACAAAATGAATGAGTTAACGGCACAAATAACGACATATGGGTATAATCTTGTGGCCATTACAGAAACATGGTTGCAGGGTGACCATGACTGGGAATTAAACATACCAGGTTATTTAACAATCAGGAAGGACAGGCAGGAAGGGAGAGGAGGTGGGGTGGCTATGTTAATAAATGAAGGAATCACTATAATACAGAGAAATGATATTGGGTCAAAGGAGCAGGATAGTGAAACAGTTTGGGTGGAGATAAGGAATAAGGGGAAAAAAACACTAGTGGGTGTAGTCTATAGGCCTCCGAACAGTAGCAACTCTGTTGGAGGGAGTATTAATCAGGAAATAGTTGAGGCTTGTAATAAGGGAACAGCTATAATTATGGGGGATAATTATCATATTAACTGGACAAATCAAATTGGGCAGAGCAGCCTTGAGGATGAGTTCATTGAGTGTATTAGGGATGGGTTTCTTGAGCAGTATGTAACTGAACCGACCAGGGGGCAAGCAACCTTAGATTTGGTCCTGTGTAATGAGACAGGATTAATTAAAAATGTCCTCGTAAAGGATCCCCTTGGTATGAGTGACCATAACATGGTTGAATTCCATATTCAATTAGAGGGTGAGAAGGTTGGATCTCAAACAAGCGTGCTGAGCTTGAATAAAGGAGACTATGAAGGTATGAGAGCGGAATTGATTAGAGTGGACTGGGAAAATAGATTAAAGGGTAAGACGGTACATGATCAGTGGTGTACATTTAAGGAGTTATTTTACAACTTCCAAAAAAAAAATATTCCACTGAGGAAAAAAGGGTGTAAAAGAAAAGATAGCCATCCGTGGCTAAGTAAAGTAATTAAGGATAGTATCCGACTAAAAACAAGGGCATATAAGGTAGCCAAATCTAGTGGGAGTATGGAAGATTGGGAAGTCTTTAAAAGACAGCAAAAAATAACTAAAAGATTGATTAAAGGAAGATAGATTATGAAAGTAAATTAGCAAAAAATATAAAAACAGACAGCAAAAGTTTCTATAGTTATATAAAAAGAAAAAGGGTGGCTAAAGTAAATGTTGGTCCCTTAGAGGATGAGACCGGGAAATTAATGGTGGGAAACATGGAGATGGCAAAAACACTGAACAATTATTTTGTATCAGTCTTTACAGTAGAGGACACTAAGAATATCCCAACACTGGACAAACAGGGGGCTCTAGGGGGGGAGGAACTAAATACGATTAAAATCACTAAGGAAGTGGTACTTGGTAAAATAATGGGACTCAAGGCAGATAAATCCCCTGGACCTGATGGCTTGCATCCTAGGGTCTTGAGGGAAGTGGCGGTAGGGATTGTGGATGCATTGGTAATAATTTTCCAAAACTCAGTGGACTCAGCAAAGGTCCCGGCAGATTGGAAAACTGCAAATGTAACACCCTTATTTAAAAAGGGTAGTAGGCAGAAGGCTGGAAACTATAGACCTGTTAGCCTAACATCTGTGGTTGGTAAAATGTTGGAGTCCATTATTAAGGAGACAGTAACGGGACATTTGGATAAACATAATTTAATAGGACAAACTCCACATGGTTTCATGAAGGGGAAGTCATGTTTGACAAATTTGCTTGAGTTTTTTGAGGATGTAACATACAGGGTGGATAAAGGGGAACCAGTGGACGTAGTGTATTTAGACTTCCAAAAGGCATTTGACAAGGTGCCACACAAAAGATTATTGCTCAACATAAAAAATCACGGGATTGGGGGTAATATTCTGGCGTGGGTGGAGGATTGGCTCTCTAACAGAAAGCAGAGAGTTGGGATAAATGGTTCATTCTCAGATTGGCAACCAGTAACTAGTGGCGTTCCGCAGGGGTCAGTGCTGGGTCCCCAACTCTTTACAATCTATATTAACGATTTGGAGGAGAGGACCGAGTGTAACATATCAAAGTTTGCAGATGATACAAAGATGGGATGGAAAGTAGTGAGTGAGGAGGACATAAAAACCCTGCAAAGGGACATAGACAGGCTAAGTAAGTGGGCAGAGATTTGGCAGATGGAATACAATACTGGAAAGTGTGAGGTTATGCACTTTGGCAGGAAAAATCATAGAGCAAGTTATTATCTTAATGGCAAGAAACTGGAAAGTACTGTAGTACAAAGGGATCTGGGGGTCCTGGTGCACGAAACTCAAAAAGTTAGTATGCAGGTGCAGCAAGTGAACAAGAAGGCCAATGGAATGTTGGCTTTTATTGCTAGGGGGATGGAATATAAAAACAGGGAGGTATTGCTGCAGTTGTACAAGGTATTGGTGAGACCGCACCTGGAATACTGCATACAGTTTTGGTGTCCATACTTAAGAAAAGACATACTTGCTCTCGAGTCAGTACAAAGAAGGTTCACTCGGTTAATCCCGGGGATGAGGGGGTGGTCATATGAGGAGAGGTTGAGTAGATTGGGACTCTACTCATTGGAGTTCAGAAGAATGAGAGGCGATCTTATTGAAACATATAAGATTGTGAAGGGGCTTGATCGGGTGGATGCGGTGAGGATGTTCCCAATGAAGGGTGAAACTAGAACTAGGGGGCATAATCTTAGAATAAGGGGCTGCTCTTTCAAAACTGAGATGAGGAGAAACTTCTTCACTCAGAGGGTGATATGTTTGTGGAATTTGCTGCCCCAGACAGCTGTGGAAGCTACATCATTAAATAAATTTAAAACAGAAATAGATAGTTTCCTCGAAGTAAAGGGAATTAGGGATTACGGGGAGCGGGCAGGAAATTGGACATGAGTCTAGGTTCAGAATGGTCATGGCCCTGTGGGTAGTGGAGTGGGCCCAGGGGCCGTGTAGCCTGGTTCTGCTCCTACTGTGTTCTAATTCTGTGTTAGATTTCAGGAGATGGTTTTATTCCTGTTCCTGGCTGGGGTGGAGGTCGCCTTTACAGAAGGTAAGTACTGTAGAAAATATAGGGACAGAGTGATCTCCTGGAAGAATTTCGATCGCCTAGATGGGTCGGAGAGGAATTTCCCAGATTTTTTTCTCCCAAATTGGCCATTGGGTCTTTATCTGGTTTTTCGCCTCTCCCGGGAGATCACATGGGTTTGGGTGGATGCAGAGTGATAGAAGATTTGAGGTTAGGATCAGATCAGCCATGATCTTATTGAATGGTGGAGCAGGCTCGAGGGGCCGATTGGCCTACTCCTGCTCCTATTTCTTATGTTCTTATGTAAGCTGCAGCACCTCCGACTTTGGTAGGCCTGCTAAAAGTGCTGAAAGACCTTTGGAACAAAAGTTCTGCCATCTGCAACTGCTCCCTGATGAAAGCTCTGTTTTAATGGTGGAGTTGCAGCTGTGAGGAGGCCACCCACTTGTCAACCCGCCAGGATTAGCTGGCATGGTTTAGGAGGGTCGTGCAACACGCTGAAAATGTGGTAAAATAACGAAGGCCTGTCAAAATAGGATTATAGAGGCACTTAACTACTATTTAAAGGTCTTAACTACCTCTCCCGACTGATGGAGGCGGGATCGAATCGCACCCATCAAAACCACCTCCAGCAAAATTGCGCAGAGGCAGTTTGGAGGCGGGTTCCGAACCAACCCTCAGCTTTTGCCATTTTGCCAACTGTCCCGCCTCCAAACCTGCCTCCTCGGGGCTGGGAAAATCGCCCCCAAAGTGTAAGCAGTTAGCTATGGGAAAAGTTGGGTCTATTAAGGACCCAAAAAGGAAATCTTCATGTAGAGGCAGAGGACGTTGCTAAAGTATTAAATGAGGACTTTGCATCTGTCTTCACAAAGGAAGCCGATAACATGAAGGTTACACCAAGGAGAGGGAAGCTATGGCCAGGATAGTAATAGATAGAGAAGACATACTAAAAAAATTAGCATTATTAAAGTTTGTAAGTTACCTCATCCAGATGGAATACATCCAAGGTTGCTGAAAGAAGCAAAGGTAGAAATAGTAGAGGCATTGGTCACAATCTTTCAATCCTCATTGGATACAGGAGTAGTACCAGAGAACAGGACGGTTGCTAATGTTATACACTATTCAAGAAAGGGGAGAGGGATAAACCAGGAAACTACAGGCCAGTCAGCCTAACGGCGGTGGTTGGTAAGTTATTGGGAACCATTACCAGGGACATTTGAAAAGGCATGGTTTAATCAAGAAGAGGCAGCATGGATTTGTTAATGGCAAATTGTGTCTGACTAATTGAATTGAATTCTTTGATGAGGTAACGGAAGGTTGATCAAGGTAGTGCAGTAGATGTTGTATATATAGACTATCGGAAGGCATTCGACAAAGTGCCACACAGGAGGCTTATTAAGAAGATGGAAGCCCGTGGAATTAAAGGGTAAGTGGCGGCATAGATACAAAATTGGCTCAGTTACAGGAAGCAAAGGTGGTGGATGGATGTTTTTCAGACTGGGAGGTGGTTTGCAGTGGTGTTCCCGAAGGGTCAGTTTTGGGTGCATTACTCTTTTCAATTTGTATAAATGACCTAGACTCAGGTGTAGGGAGCAGCATTATAAAGTTTGCAGATGATACGAAACTTGTCAAGGTAGTAGATAGTGATGAGGATAGTTATAGGCTTCAGGTTGACAGACAGGATGGTGAAATGGGCAGAAGCAAGGAAGGTGGAGTTCAATGTGGAGATCTGTGAAGTGATGCACTATATGGAAAGACAGTATACTATAAATGGCACAATTTTGAAAAGTGTAGATAAGCAGAGAGACCTTGGTGTTCATAATGTTATTAACTTTGGAAGGAAGAATAGAAAAACAATATTTTTAAAATGGTGAGAACCTGTTAAATGTTGGTGGTCAGAGGAATTTGGGTGTCCTTGTACACGAAACACAAAGATAACATGCAGGTACAGCAAGCAATTAGGAAGGTAAATGGTATGTTGGTCTATATTGCAAGGGGGTTGGAGTATAAGAGTGAGGAAACCTTGCTGCAATTTTACAGGGCTTTGGTGAGACCACACCTTGAGTGTTGTGTACAGTTTTGGTCTCTGTACCTAAGGAAGGATATACTTGCCTTAAAGGGGGTGCAACGAAGGTTCACTAGAGTAATTCCTGGAAAGGGTTTGATTCCTGGGTTGAGAGGGTTGTCCTATGAGGAGAGATTGAGTAGAATTGGCCTATACTCTAGAGTTTAGAGGAATGAGAGGTGATCACATGAAACAGAGGCCTTGACGGGGTAGATGGTGAGAGGCTGTTTCCTCTGGCTAGAGAGTTTAGAACTAGGGGGCATAATCACAGGATAAGGGGTCAACCATTTAGGACTGAGATAAAGAGAAATTATTTCACTCAGACGGTCGTGAATCTTTGGAATTCTCTACCTCAGAGGGCTGTGGCTGCTCAGTTGTTGAGTATATTCAATGCTAAGATCGATGGATGTTTGGACTCTAAGGAAATCAAGGGATATAGGGATTGGGCAGGAAAGTGGAGTTGAGGTTGAAGATCAGCCTTGATCTTATTGATTGGTGGAGCAGGCTCAAGGGGCCAAAAGGCCTACTCCTGCTCCTATTTCTTATGTTCTTATGCTCATATACACAAATCCTTAAAAAAGGTGGCAGGGCAGATAAGGTGGTTAAAAAAAGCATATGGGTTACCTGGGTTTATAAATAGAGGAATCGAATAGAGGAATAGAATATAAAAGCAAAGATATCATGCTAGAACTTCATAAATCACCGGTTAGGCCTCAGCTGAAGTATTGTGAACAATTCTGGGCACCACACTTCAGGAAATATGTAAAGGCCTTAGAAAAAGTATAGAGGAGGTTTACCAGGATGTTACCATGGATGAGGGACTTCAGTTATGAGGAAAGGTTGGAAAAGTTAGGATTGTTCTCCTTGCAACAGAGAAGGTCAAGAGGTGATCTAATAGAGGTTGAAGATGAAAGGTTTTGATAGAGTAGGTAGAGAAAAACGATTCCCTCTGGCGAGTAGGTCAATAACTAGAGGTAATAGATTCTGGCAAAAGATATAGAGGGAAGATGAGGAGAAATGTTTTCACTCAGAGTTATCAGGATCTGGAATGCTTTACCCGAAAGGGTGGAAGCTGATTCCATAAATAATTAATATAAAAAAGGGAGCTGGACAGGTATTTTAGGATGAGGAACTTACAGGGTTACGGACAAAAAAAAACGTGGATGTAGGACAATGCACGACTGTTCTGTCAAAGAGCCAGCACAGGCATGATGGGCTGAATGGCCTCCTTCTGTGTTGCAAGTCTCTATGATTCTATGAAACCTGAAGAGCAACAAAGTCCGGCTAAATCAAAAATCAGATCGCAATACCAATAAAAAACTTGTCATAATTCTGATTGTCCAGTTAAATGTTACTATGGTAAAATCAAATGATCCAAACACATAGAATGATTACAGCACAGAAGAAGGCCATTCGGCCCACTGAGAAGAAAAGGGTGTAAAAGAAAAGACAGCCATCCGTGGCTAAGTAAAGAAATTAAGGATAGTATTCAACTAAAAACAAGGGCATATAAGGTAGCCAAATCTAGTGGGAGGATAGGGGATTGGAAAAACTTTAAAAGACAGCAAAAAATAACAAAAAGATTGATTAAGAAAGGGAAGATAGATTATGAAAGTAAATTAGCAAAAAATATAAAAACAGATAGTAAGAGTTTTTATAGTTATATAAAAAGAAAAAGGGTGGCTAAAGTAAATGTTGGTCCCTTAGAGGATGAGACCGGGAAATTGATGGTGGGAAATATGGAGATGGCAAAAACACTGAATGAATATTTTGTATCAGTCTTTACAGTAGAAGACACTAAGAATATCCCAACACTGGACAAACAGGGGGCTATGGGGGGGGGGGGGGAGCTAAACACGATCAAAATCACTAAGGAAGTGGTACTCGGTAAAATAATGGGACTCAAGGCGGATAAATCACCTGGACCTGATGGCTTACATCCTAGGGTCTTGAGGGAAGTGGCGGTAGGGATTGTGGATGCATTGGTAATAATTTTCCAAAACTCCCTGGACTCAGCAAAGGTCCCGGCAGACTGGAAAACTGCTAATGTAACACCCTTATTTAAAAAGGGCAGTAGACAGAAGGCTGGAAACTATAGACCGGTTAGCCTGTGGTTGGTAAAATTTTGGGGTCCATTGTTAAGGAGACAGTAACAGGACATTTGGATAATCATAATTTAATAGGACAAAGTCAGCATGGTTTTATGAAGGGGAAGTCATGTTTGACAAATTTGCTGGAGTTCTTTGAGGAAGTAACATATAGGGTGGATAAAGGGGAACCAGTGGACGTAGTGTATTTGACTTCCAAAAGGCATTTGACAAGGTGCCACACAAAAGATTATTGCTTAAGATAAAAAATCACGGGATTGGGGGTAATATTCTGGCATGGATAGAGGATTGGCTATCTAACAGAAGGCCATCTTAGTTGGGATAAATGGTTCATTCTCAGGCTGGCAATCAGTAACTAGTGGTGTTCCGCAGGGGTCAGTGCTGGGTCCCCAACTCTTTACAATCTATATTAACGATTTGGAGGAGGGGACCGAGTGTAACATATCAAAGTTTGCAGATGATACTAAGATGGGAGGGAAAGTAGTGAGTGAGGAGGACATAAAAAACCTGCAAGGGGACATAGACAGGCTAAGTAAGTGGGCAGAGATTTGGCAGATGGAATACAATACTGGAAAGTGTGAGGTTATGCACTTTGGCAGGAAAAATTGTAGAGCAAGTTATTATCTTAATGGCAAGAAACTGGAAAGTACTGAAGTACAAAGGGATCTGGGGGTCCTGGTGCACGAAACTCAAAAGGTTAGTATACAGGTGCAGCAAGTGATTAAGAAGGCCAATGGAATGTTGGCTTTCATTGCTAGGGGGATAGGATATAAAAATAGGGAGGTATTGCTTCAGTTGTACAAGGTATTGGTGAGACCGCACCTGGAATACTGCATACAGTTTTGGTGTCCATACTTAAGAAAAGACATACTTGCTCTCGAGTCAGTACAAAGAAGGTTCACTCGGTTAATCCCGGGGATGAGGGGATGGACATATGAGGAGAGGTTGAGTAGATTGGGACTCTACTCATTGGAGTTCAGAAGAATGAGAGGCGATCTTATTGAAACATATAAGATTGTGAAGGGGTTGGATCGGGTGGATGCGGGGAGGATGTTCCCGATGATGGGTGAAACTAGAACCAGGGGGCATAGTCTTAGAATAAGGGGCTGCTCTTTCAAAACTGAGATGAGGAGGAACTACTTCACCCAGAGGGTGGTCGGTCCATGGAATATGCTGCCCCAAAAAGCTGTAGAAGCTACATCATTACATAAATTTAAAACAGAAATAGACAGTTTCCTAGAAGTAAAGGGAATTAAGGGTTACGGGGAGCGGGCAGGAATTTGGACATGAGTCTAGGTTCGGATCGGACATGGCCCTGTGGGTAGTGGAGCGGGCCCAGGGGCCGTGTAGCCTGATCCTGCCCCTATTTCGTCTGTCTAATTCTGTTAGATTCAGGAGATGGTTCTGTGATAGTAGATTGGCGGTTAGCATCAGATCAGCCATGATCTTATTGAATGGCGGAGCAGGCTCGAGGGGCCGATTGGCCTACTCCTGCTCCTATTTCTTATGTTCTTATGTGCCAGCTGTCTGCAAGAGCACTTCAGCTAGTCCCACTCCCCAGCCTTTTCCCCATAGCCTTGCAACTTTTTTTCCTTCAGGTACTTATCAATTCCCTTTTGAAAACCATGCTTGAATTTGCCTCCACCACCCTTTCAGGCAGTGCATTCCAGATCCTAACCACTCGCTGCGTAAAAAAGTTTTTCCTCGTGTCGCCTTTGGTTCTTCTGCCAATCACCTTAAATCTGTGTCCTCTGGTTCTCTACACTTACACCAATGGGAACAGTTTCTCTCTATCTACTCTGTCTAGACCCCTCATGATTTTGAACACCTCTATCAAATCTCCTCTGCTCTAAGGAGAAAAACCCCAGCTTCTCCAGTCTATCCACGTAATTGAAGTCCCTCATCCCTGGAACTATTCTTGTAAATCTTTTCTGCACCCTCTCTAAGGCTTCACATCCTTCCGAAAGTGCGATGCCCAGAATTGAACACAATACTCCAGTTGAGGTCGGACCAGTGTTTTATAAAGGCTCATTATAACTTCCTTGCTTTTATACTCTATGGGGGAAAAATTTGGTTGCTTAGCGCCTCCCTTTAGCGAGGGGCGCAACGTAACTAGCGATTGGGTGCGGCGCTATTTGCGCCGCTCGCAAAATTGACCAGAGTTTTTGCGGCGGCGCTAAACTCTACCGCCCCGATCTCCTGCGCCCGCAGATCGTGACGTCAGTCGAGCGTGCAACGCCCCGGTGGCGCCCCGGACTGGCTATTGAGTGGCGCCCCCTTCCTTTCCGCCTGCCGCAATCAACGACAGGGAGAGTGGAACGTTTTCCAGTCAGTGAGGGGCTGGGGGTGCACTATTTAAAGGCGCCCTCTTCCTGTCTTTTTTTGTGGGAGGCATTTTTGCATGACTCATTCTGACAGAGAGATTCTGCAGAGAGTCAACGTTGTGTGGATTTGACCTTCATTACTTCGATTGTCAAGAGACTTTGGGGGCTGCACTGATTCGGGGCGTCATCCTGCGCCTGCAGAATCGGAGGCATCAGAGACGCAAAGAGAGAGTGGCAATCATGGCCAGAGGGAGGAGGGCCAACAGGCCTCTGCACAGGAGACCTTACCCTCCTAGGGTATTCCGGGAACAATTCTCCTACATTCATTTGTCTGAGGAGCAGTGTTTGCGCTGGCTGCGCTTCAGCAAGGAGGTGGTCATTGAGCTCTGCCACCTGTTGGACATTGGGGTTTTAAGGCCCTCTGGCCATAGAGTGAGGTTGAGATGGAGAGGTTTTGAAAAGCAGCCACTCAACCTGACGACCCGAGTGAGGTTATTGAACTCTTTGCGACATTGTATATGGGTCCTGGGCACCATGTTCCTGGAGGAGACATGCTGAGCCACCTCCCTCCACACTCTTCTGTAGTCACGCGGCAATGGCCTCCTGACACTCTCAGGTTACAGTATAGCTCTTTGGTGCTCCACCGCGCCAACCAGAGCCTCCAAGGCCTGGTCGCTGAAGCGCTGAGCTCGTTCCCTGACTCTCTCCATAGTCCTTGGCTGGAAAATTTAGACAAAGGTTTGTCCACAACAAGATTCAAGCCTGCAATGAGCAGGGTGTGGCTGGAGAGCAAGATTGACCCTCCCCTTTAAGAACTGGCTGGTGCCAGTGTGTCTGTGTTCCATCGCTAACTGACATCACCTGAGCTTCGCCCGCGCTCTGAGTTAACGCCTCGCTCCTCGGCCTTTACGCCTTAAGACAGGTGTGTAGCGCCTGATTTAGCACTCCAATCACTTCCAGGGGTGATAAAAGCCAAGTTTGCAGTCGGAGGCGATAATTAGCGGCAGGCTCTAAACTTTGCGCCCAGCCGATAATTGCGCCCCAAAACGGGGTGATAAGTATTTCTCCCCCTATGTCTCTATTTATGCCCAGGATCCTATATGCTTTTTTTAACCGCTTTCTCAACCTGCCCTGCCACCTTCAACGATTTGTGCACATATGCCCCTTGGTCTCTCTGTTCATGCACCACATATAGAACTGTACCCTTTAGTTTATATTGCCTCTCCTCTTCCTACCAAAATGTATCACTTTGCACTTTTTTGCGTTAAATTTCATCTGCCACATGTCTGCCCATTCCACCAGCCTGTCTATGTCCACTTGAAGTCTATCACTATCCTCCTCACTGTTCACTATACTTCCAAGTTTTGTGTGATCTGCAATGGACTGGTATGAAACTTACCTGAAAGTTTTATTGATGAATCTGTTACAAGATACTGGAAAACAGTCAGCACAGGAAGGAAATATGGCAGCCATTCCATCCCATCCGATTACATTCCATCTCTCCCTGTTCCATCCTTGTCTTCTCTTCCCATCTCATCCCATTATATCCCTTCCCCTCCCATTCCTTCCAATATGCTAACGTCAGGATGTCAAAAGTCAGAAACTAAGCTCATGGTCTCAAGGACGCGATGAAAACTTTGTCTGGGTACTGCAACAACTGAAATTAGTTTTCCCAGATTTGAACAAGAACCAAAAGCAACACACAGCTCTTAAAATTAATCTTAAAAAAGTAGAAAAATTGAGTGAAACATGAAAGAGTTTGACTGAAAATTACAGCTGGAATTCTGTGGATTATCCTGGTATGTTTACCTCAGCATCAGCCAGTTTGGAGAAGTCTGACTGGCTTCCAATGTAGAATTCAATTCCTTTATAGGCTCCCTCCAGGGTAACATCTCGGATCAGAAGTATGGTCAGAACCACATAAGGGAATGTCGCCGTGAAATACACCACCTGACCATGGAGAGTGGCTCGTTAGATTTTCCTGTATTGTTGGTGCAACATTTGCAGTATTGAATCCGAATGAATAGGAAACTAGTAGGATTGTAATCAAAGCAGAGAATGAAGCAGAAGACAATTGGAGGAGTAATAACTACATGAAGGGTATATTTAACACTGAGCTGCATATTGTAACTGAATTTATATAGCACAATATTATTCTAACTTATTTATATCTCATTCAAGGAAGTAACACATTTAAACAGGGGAATAGATCAGAGTCTGATGAATATATTTAACTCCTCACATTTACTCCACTGGTTTCTTTGCCATTCCCATTGTCCAGACAAATCTCATTTCACTCAAACAAAACCAGGACCCTAATCTGCTCACTCACTTAGCCAGCCCTGCCCAGCCTTCCAGAGCAATTGGAAATTCACCCACAGTCCTGTATCAGCGACTGAAACCCTTAGAATGAGGGGCACATTTCAGGGGTTTGGGGAATTGCTGCTGTTCTTGTTGAGTCTGTATGTCCCAGTTAGGTTTAGGATCAATCACTGGACACAGACAACAAGAATAACTTTTAACAGGTCTTTACTATTCGAAGGTCAGGGCTGAACTGCCCAGCAAATCCTTGCACAACACTTATATACCGGTGTGGTCACCACCGGTATTACAGTATTACAGTATACAGCAGCCAAGAGAAAGTAGTACATCTCTTAAGGTAGTTCTCTTAAGGTGGAACAGGTTACATACACCACAATCCTCCCTTTTTAGCTTAACAGTTATATCCCCATTTAACATAACATAATAACATATATACAACTGCATGCAAAACAGTTCAAAGATTCAGTCTCTGAGGAGGCCTCCTGATTCGAGTTGGATAACGCCTTTCAGGGGTCTCTGATTCTCGTTGCTGGGGTGACTCATCTAGTTGGTCTCTTATGGATTGGACATCATCATCAGGTACATTCACTTCTGAGGTAGATGCTTCAGGTTCACTAACTTCTTTCACGGTTGTCTCTGCCGTAACCATGGGTTCGACCCTTGTTCTCGATTCTACCAGTTGGTCAGCATGACGCCGTATTACATTTTCACCAACATCTACCGTGTACATCAGGGGTCCTTGTCTGGCCCGAATTGTTCCAGATTGCCATTTCTTGTTTTTATAGTCCCGGGCTAACACTGGTTGTCCTATTTCGAAACTCCGAGTGGTCTTGTTATTTATATGCTGGAACTGTTTGTTTTCAACTTCCCTCCGCACATTTGGTTTTAACAAGTCCAACCTGGACCTCAACCTCCTGTTGTAGAACATCATGGCAGGACTTTGGTTTGTCACTGCATGAGTGGCGTTTCGATATGCCAGTAGGAATTTGTCCACCTTGTGTTGCAGTGGAATCTGATCTTCACTCATGGCCTTTATTGCTTTTTTAAACGTTTGTACAAATCTCTCGGCCAACCCGTTTGTAGCCGGATGATATGGGGCAGAGGTATAATGTTTCACCCCATTCTTCTTCATGAATCCCTGGAATTCTTCTGACACGAACTGCGGTCCGTTGTCTGAACATATTTGTTCTGGCAATCCATTTCTCGCAAATATCGTTCTTAACACCGCGATCGTCTTTTCCGAGGTAGTGGTAGTCATCTTAATCACTTCTGGCCATTTAGAATGTGCGTCCACTGCAATTAAAAACATGGAGTCCATGAAAGGACCAGCAAAGTCAATATGTACACGTTGCCATGGGGTTGAAGGCCATTCCCATGGATGCAGCGGTGCAATCGGAGGTGCATTTTGCACTTTTTGGCACCCTGAGCAGCTTTACGTCAGCTCCTCTATCTGTTGGTCGATACCCGGCCACCACACATAAGCCCTAGCAAGGCTTTTCATCTTGACTCACCCCATATGACCTTCATGCAGTTGCTTTAGAACTCTCTCTCTTAACTTAGGAGGAATAATCACCCTTGTTCCATACATCAATGTTCCTTGACAGATGGACAGCTGTTCTCGTCTTGCTGAGAATGCCGGTAACAGTGGATCACCATGTGCTGGCCATCCCTTCACTGTCACTTCGTAGACCCTGGACAGTGTCGGGTCGTTCCTGGTTTCTCTTTCAATCCTTGCATTGGTGACTGGTAAACATTCGATGATGGTCGAGTGAAATAACTCAACAGGGTCAACCGTCGGTGCCTCCTCCTCTGTAGGTAGTGGCAGGCGCGACAGCCCATCAGCATTACCATGCTGCTTTGTACCTTTGAATTCTATCTGATATTGATGTGCCCCTAGGAAAAGGGACCATCTCTGGAGTCTCTGTGCTGTCATCACCGAAACACCCTTCTTAGGGTTAAAAATGGATACCAACGGCTGGTGGTCTGTCAGAAGCATAAACTTTTGGCCCTGCAGGTAATGATTAAACTTCTTTACTCCCCACACAAGGCTGAGAGCCTCCCTATCTATCTGAGCATAATTGCGCTCAGCGGAGGTCAATGATCTGGATGCGAACGCAACTGGCCTCTCCTGGCCATTTGGCAACTTGTGTGAGAGTACTGCCCCAATACCATATGGAGAAGCATCACAAGCCAAACGAATAGGCAGTGTTGGGTTGAAGTGAGCCAACACTTCCTCTGAGGTGATCAATGCCTTGCTTTCGCGAAAGGCCCTCTTACAGTCCTCGCTCCACTTCCAAGGTACTCCCTTCTGCAAAAGAGCGTTCAGCGGGTGCAGCACCGTGGATAAATTTGGCAGAAACTTATGGTAATAGTTAATCAACCCTAGAAACGACCTCAATTGGGATACATTATCCGGAGCGGGGGCCTTCACAACAGCTTCGATCTTGTCAGGAGACTTATGAAGCCCCTCCTGGTCAATGACATGACCACAGTACGAGATCCGCTTCTGAAATAATTCACATTTCTGGCGATTAACTCGAAGACCATATTCTTTCAATCTGGTGAGCACCAGTTCCAAGTTTGCAAGGTGTTCCTCGTCATCATCTCCTGTAATCAGAATATCGTCCAGGTAACATTGTGTACCTGGAATTCCCTGTAATACCTGCTCCATGGCCCTCTGCCAAATTGCTGGAGCCGATGCCACTCCAAAAACCAGTCTATTATACCGGTACAAGCCTCTATGCGTGTTGATCGTGAGATACTGGCGTGACTCTTCCTCAACTTCCATCTGTAAGTACGCCTGCGCCAGGTCTATCTTGGTGAAGTGTTTCCCGCCAGACAATGAAGCGAAGATATCCTCAATCCGTGGAAGCGGACACTGCACCGTGTGAAGCACCGGATTAACAGTGATCTTGAAATCACCACAGATGCGAACCTTCCCCGGTTCCCCCGGCTTGTTGCTCGATGAACGCTTCATGACTGGGACAATGGGCGTGGCCCACTCACTCCAGTCTACCTTAGACAGTAATCCTGAACATTCTAGCCCTTCCAGCTCAGCTTCCACAGCAGGTCGTATTGCATAAGGTACCGGTCTGGCTTTGAAAAATTTCGGATTTGCATGTTCTTCAATCTTGATGTTTGCCGTAATTCCTCTCAGTGTTCCCAGTCCTTGTTGGAACACCTCTTTAGCATCGTCCAATATTCTGGACAATCGTTTAGGTTTGACATCTTTTGTACCAGAATCTACCGTTAGTGCTTTTAAGGAATGCCAGTCCATATTTATTTTCCTAATCCACTCCCGTCCCAGTAGTGGTGGACCTCCCTCAGGTAGCACATATAAGTCCATTCCTCGGCTTTCTTTGCCCTTGTGGACCACCTTTACCTCTATCTTCCCGATGGGGTATGCTCTTTGCCCCGTGTATGTTTTCAATACAATCTCCGTATCCCGTAGGGGAATATGTGGGAATAACCTTTTGTAATCTTTCTTATTCATGACCGTCAATGCCGATCCAGTGTCCAATTCCATCTTCACTTGGACTCCTGCTATCTGAAGTGTGACCCAAATTGTTTGGAGGTCTGCTTCCTTACCAACATTGTGTACTCTTAGACTACCCAGTTCATTACTGCTGGTGTCTGAATCTGACTTCTGTTCATTCGAACTGTTCTCTGTCACCTTGTGTACCTTTTTGTACTTTTCCTGCGGTGACTTTTTGTTGCTGGTCTTCTTTCCTGACCGGCATACTTTAGCTATGTGACCAAGCCTGCCACATTTTCTGCATTCCTGATTTTTGAACCAGCACTGGTTCGGATCGTGTGTTGTCTTTCCACAACGATAACATTTTACTGTACTCAAGACCATTTGATTGGTACAGAGTTCCGGTGACCGTAGATGCATTTCCGCAGTGCCTCTTGCTGCGGCTTCTTGCGATGCTGCAATAGTGACAGCTTTATCAAGCGTAAGCTCATTCTCTTCAAGCAGTCGCTTTTGTGTTCCTTCTTTTAACAATCCACACACAAATTTATCTCTCAGCACATCTGCTAGCCCTGTCCCAAACTGACAGTACTTCGATAGCTTACGTAGTTCAATTAAAAATTCAGCGTTGCTTTCGTCTTTCAACTGCGTTCTTCTGTAAAATTTAAATCGTTCCGCTATCATCAGCGGCGTGGGGTTTAAATGATTTTTCAGGACAGTAACAATATTCGCGAAGGTCTGATCCGCCGGTTTAATTGGTGATAGAAGGTGCTTCAATAGCCCGTATGTCTTCGCCCCCATTGAGCTTAGTAAGGTTAATGCTTTCTCATCATCTGGTACCTTATTTGCTTTACAATAAACTTCCATGCGTTCTACATACGTGGTCCAATCTTCGACATCACTATCAAAGGTATTAATGCTCCCATGTTTAGGCATCCTTGCAAGTTTAAAAAATTTTTTTTTTTTAAATGGCGGCTTCCCGCGCTTGTCTTCTTCCCCCGCCTACTTAAATGGCGGCTTCCCATGCTTGGCGGTCTTTCCCACGCTCGTCTTCTTCCCCCGCCGACTACAATGGCGGATTCCCGCATTTGCCTTCTTCCCCCGCTGGCTGCAATGGCGATTGCCTTGCTGCTGCCGTTCTCGCCTCCCCAGCGGTTCTCACTCCCCGACGCTGCTTTGCCTTGCAGCCCCGCTTGCAGCCCGGTCCTTTACACCGGCTGCGTTTGAATTCTCCGCGGCTCTCGTGCCTTAAGCTTCTCAACTCCCCGACGCTGTTTTGCCTCGCAGCCCCGCTCGCAGCCCGGTCCTGTACACCGGCTGCGTTTGAGTTCTCCGCGGCTCTCGAGCCTTAAGCTGCCCCAGTCGTTGCGCCTCTCGGCCTCGATTGCAGCCCGGCCCTTTCTACCGGCCGTGGTCGAGCTCTCCGCCCTTATTCCTCCGTTTTCCCTCCCCTACTCCACAGTCAACACGGCCGACTTTCTGCTCGTGTCGCTGATCGGCTTACCCACCACCGTGGTAGAAGGGATGAACACTGCCTGTCGCTGATGGAGGGCTTCGTGGTCAGAATTCTTATTCTTTTTAACCTGGGTTCTCGATGCCTCCCGTGCGATGGTGCTCAGCAGGATGATGAGGGCGGATGCCTCTTCTCGACGCCCGTTTTGAGGACGAAGCTGCCTTGGATGTAAATTTGCCGCAGAGTAAGATCGGACTCGTCGCCACTGTTGAGCCTGTATGTCCCAGTTAGGTTTAGGATCAATCACTGGACACAGACAACAAGAATAACTTTTAACAGGTCTTTACTATTCGAAGGTCAGGGCTGAACTGCCCAGCAAATCCTTGCACAACACTTATATACCGGTGTGGTCACCACCGGTATTACAGTATTACAGTATACAGCAGCGAAGAGAAAGTAGTACATCTCTTAAGGTAGTTCTCTTAAGGTGGAACAGGTTACATACACCACAGTTCTTTCACGCAGGAGAAGGATCTTCAGATCTCACTCAGGCCTGCAGTGCTCATAAACTATGGATCTCACTCTCCCCAAGAAGTCACTGTTAACATCACCTGTGAGATAAACCAGCCCACTTCAAATTTAAAAATTCTAGTTTTATTGTACTTTATCACCAGAGTTTTATCTATTTATCAATCATTTTACCTTTCCTGAAGATTTGATTCCTTTCGATAGCACTGCCCCAACTATCAGCCAGGCCAGAAGCAGACAGAAAGCTGAATACCAGACTATCTCCCCAGTCACATCTATTGAACTTGTACAGCGTAAAGCCACTTTACTAAATAAAATGACAACAGAAAATATCTTATATAAGGATACAGTTCATTTACGCACAGTCACTATTAGATACAATGCACAAAAGTATTTAGTCAAATATACATTGACTTGAAAGATATCCAAGTTAGAGAATCAGTTCTGTTTTCTGAAGTTACATACGGCTGAAAATTCAGTAGCCTTAGCGCCTCATTTGAGGCGCTAGAGGGCCTTGCGCCGGAGTTATGGCCAGTAGTGAAATTCCCTGGGGCCCTAAATCGGCGTTGCTCCGGTAGCGCTGCGCCGGCACCGATGACGTCATCGGTGTGCGCAGCGTCCCGGTTGCCATGGTAACCCGCCCGAACTCCGAAATTGAGTTGCGGCCGCCTTGCCCGTGGCAGCCGCAACCAGCGTTTTGTCAGAGGTGCCTTACTGCAGTTAGCGCCGGCGCATTAAAGGCCCCGCGGCGGCCGGCCGCTTTCCCGCCGGCCGCCTGCCCGCAGCTCCCTCCCCGGACTTCTCTCCCCCCCCCCCCGGAACAGATGCAAGCCCGGCACTTGTCCGAGGTGCCGGGCTCATTTTTAAGCAGATTTGCGCGGGCCGCGGCCGGGTGCAGGCAGCTCCTCCTTAACGGAAGGAGGAGGCCTGCACTTCCCCAGCCTGCCGCACCGCATCGGGTGCCGCAGCGCCGGAATTGCGGCGCGAAACGGCAGTTAGCGCCCTTTTCCAGGCGCTAAGACCCTTCAGTAGCGCCGGCAGCCGTTTGGGCGCGGCGCCACTGAATTTTTGGCGCGCGCAGGGGACTTAGCGCCGGCACTAATTTCCGGCGCTAAAGCCCTGGCTAAGCCAAAACCCAATTTCTAGGCCATAGAGTCACACAGAATCTACAAAACGGATACAGGTCACTCAGCCCAACTGGCCTATGCCAGTATTCAGACTTCACACGAGCCTCCTCCCACTCGAGTGACCCCTTCCCACCATGTCATCGTCTATAGCACCAATACTGTGTGCTTCCTCCACTACATGTGGCACTGAGTTCCACATTCTCACCGCTTTCTGTGTGAAGAAATTCCTTTAAAATGCTTTATTTGATCTGTTAGTGACTATCTTTTATTTATGGCCTCTTGTTTTGGACTCGCCCACAAGTGGAAACAATTTCTCCACATCCACCATATCAAACATCTTCATAATTTTAAAGATCTATCGGTTCTCCTCTTCATCTCTTTTCCAGAGAAAAGAGGCACAGCCTGATCAATCTTTCCTGATTGTTGCATCCTCTTAATTCTGGTAACATCCTTGTCAAACTTTTCTGCACTTTCTCCAGTGCTTCAATAAAAATGGAGAATAAATTTGATATCCTTGTTTTTTCCCCTCTATTTCTATTGATTTGTAAACCTAAAGCTTTGTTTAAACAGCGAGCACTGATGAGATTCCCTGGAGAGCTGATTTGAAGGAGTTCCTGACAGTGCTTCATCGACTGCCTTACAAAGCACTGTTAAAACTCCCTGGGTGAGTCACTTTATCTCCCAATGAATTCAGCTCCTTCAGATTGTTAAACATGGGACCTGCTCTGTGGGTTAAACACAATACTGTATTCAAGTAAAACGCAGAGAAAGGGAAATCAGTCACAGATAATTTGAACCATTTAATGTTTAGGAGTTCTAGTGGTGAATCTCTTCCTTGAACAAGAAAATAAAAAATGCTCAATGCAGGTTTCACTGTATAAATATTGTTAAAGTAAACCTGCAGTGTTAGAAACCAGGGAGCTGTTAACTAATGAAAGGGACCATGTTGTGATGTTATTTTGTAACAGACGTATGATGTAAATAGTACCTCTATCTAAATCAAACAGCTTTTCACTCATTAAACAGGACATTCACTCAACTGACCTTCCCAAGAGGAAGCTACTGGTACAGCTGTGCAGGTTCTAGGTGCAGCTGTCTGTAGCAATGTACTCACTCCCAGTATTGCTCACTTGGACCCTGGTGAGGAATGTAGATTTCTGATCCATTTGTGCAAGTTTCATTGTTTGCCTGCAGCCATGTTGTATTAACTATTTCAAAACATCCATCATCCAGAGTGAGATTGCAGAGTGGATCTGGAAAATGGGGAATGTGTTTTAGAAGTACATTTCATTGGGAATTAAAAAAAATAATTCTTAGGATGTGGGCATCATTAGCATTTTTTGCCAATCTTAACTGAGTAGCTTGCAAGGCCACTTTAGATGGCAGTTAAGAGTCATGCGTTGGTGTGGGACTGGAGTCTCATAGACCAGACCGGGTAAGGACATCAGTGAACCAGTTGTTTTTTCCGGCAATGCAACAGCTTCATGGTCGCTTTTACTGAGACCAGCTTTTTATTCCCAGTTTTTCAAATTCTCTTTCTGCCATGCTGTCATTTCTAGTCATATAATCAGGGCCACTGTTTCACTCTGACTGAATCAGTCCAATCCATTTTATTACATGGGTGAGGCTGTGGATGGGTCAGAACACAGAGGCACAGTCTGCACACTCCACTCACAGCACAGTCCAGCTCTGGTGTTCACTCTGCTTGTAATGGTAGATTTTATTTGACAGATTCTGTAATGCTTGTAACTACAATACTAGATTAAGGCATTAAAGTACAAACAGTTCCTTCAATAAGTTGTGATTATCACAGAAGGCCTCAGGATATGAAAGGACAGCCTTCAGGGCTTTAACATGTTTCCAATGAAAGCTCAGCTTTGATGCACTTCCACTCATCTATCTATATATATATAAATCGGTCGATCTGTCTATCTGTCTGTCATTCTGTCTGTCATCGCGTGTGCATCTGTCGGGCTATGCGCTCGAAAGTTACAGGGCGTACCTACGCGTGCGTTACGTCGAAAGAAAGCTTACCTTTCCAAAACGGTTTTAAGCGTATTTACGTTTCGGCCGGGCTAAAATCACGCCCGCGGTATCCGAAAAACCTTAACATTCCGCTCATTAGCATCTCATTATCCGCTCATTAGCGAGAGTGACCTCGAGGTCGACCAATCGTACGGCGCCTTGCTGCCGCGTGCGGCCGGGCCAATCGGTGCGTGTGTGGGCGGGCCTTATCGTTCTGAACCGAGGTGAGTCGCCGCCATCTTGATTCCAAACTTTTCCTTTCTTTTTCCCGCTTTCTGCGTCTTTAAAAAAAACGTTGCTTTTAAAACACATATTGTTTTTGAAAAAATGATTTAGAAACGAATTAACTTATCTAATCTCATTAATTTTCCTACCTTGCCCCGTTTTTCCAGGTAGGCCTCGAAGCCTCGGCTTCTCCTCCGCACCCACGCCCGAGCTAGGCACCTCCCGGCCCCACTCGAAGGCTGGAGGGGCGGGCCTCAGCCGAGCGCCGCTACCTTACTAAAGGGTGCGCGCGCAGCAGGAGCTGAGACGCGGCGTCTCTCTCTGGCTCGGCCGGGGGGCGGGGCTTGCTGAGCGTCAAGGGTTACCCTGGCAACCGGGCCCGCTGGCCGTCTCGCACAGCCGCAATCAGCGGTCTTCACCTCGGGGGGGGGCGCGACCCTCGGGGGGGGGGGGCGCGACCCTCGGGGGTGGCGCGACCCTCGGGGGGGCGCGACCCTCAGGGGGGGGCCGCGACCCTCGGGGGGCCGTGACCCTCGGGGGGGCCCCCCGCCCTCCCTCCCCTCCCTCCCCCCCTTCCCCCCCCTCTCCTTCCCTCCCTTCCCCCCTCCCTTCCCCCCCGCCCTTCCTTTCCCCCCCGCCCCGCCCTCCCTTCCCCCCCGCCCTCCCTGCCCCCCCCGCCCTCTCTTCCCCCCACCCGCGCTCTCTCTCTTCCCCCCAGTCTCTCTCTCTCTTCCCCCCAGTCGCTCTCTCTCTACCCCCCAGTCGCTCTCTCTCTACCCCCCAGTCGCTCTCTCTCTCTCTTCCAACAACAACATGCCCTCGAAAAAGCCTCGGCACCACCGGGCACTTTAGCTAGTTCCTAATAAAACCTGTACAGAGAGAGATTAGCACAGGAACCTATGGGGACACGTGACTCATTGGTATCTCACGACCCAGTAGTAACACATGACCCTGTAACCATCGTCTACATACTGACTTTGTCAAGACTATTCACCAATTTTCATCTTCGTTGGTTAAGTGTCTTTTCTTCTCCCTCAATGCTTAACTCTGCTTTTCTCCTCATTATTCACCAATCATATTACACAAAATATTACCTCAATTTCAATCACATTCCACCAGAAATACATTCTACCCAAACATATTGCAGCAAGAAAATTCTCAAAGATGCAGTCGCCAAGACAGTTCCTCGCCCACCCTCCTACATCACCCTAAATGTAACATATCAAACACATAACAGGCCACAAATAATCAACTTACACAAAACCTTGGCTACACAAATTTCTCACCTTCACAAACAGCAGGCCGCAGCACAGCAGGCCTCTGTACATCTCAGATGACAGATGCAATGTTCGCATTCCACTCCTCCCCACCCCTCACCCCCAATGAGCAAATATTGACCATCTGCTGAATCTGCCACTCAAACGATGAGCACAAGTTTACGAAGGGTAGAAAGTGGGAGGCCGGCCAGGAAAGCAGAGGTAACAAAGTCATGGAGGAGGGTTTCAGCAGCAGATGAGCTGAGGCAGGGTTAGAGTCGGGCGATGTTATGGAGGTGGAAATAGGCGGTCATGGTGATGGAGCAGATGTGGTCGGAAGCTCATGTCGGGGCCAAACACAACACCAAGGCTGTGAACGGTCAGGCTCAGCTTCAGACAGTTGCCTGGGAGATGGATTGAAACGGTGGCCAGGGAACAGAGTTTGTGGTGGGGACCAAGAACAATGGCTTCGGTTTTCCCAATATTTAGTTGGAGGAAATTTCTGCTCATCCAATATTGAATGTCATACAAGCAATTTGAGAAATGAGACAGTGGAGGGGTCAAGAGAGGTAGTGGTGAGAAAGAGCTGAATGTCGTCACGTACATGTGGAACCTGATGTGTTTTCTGATGATGTCGCCGAGGAACAGCATGCAGATAAAAAATAGAAGGGGGCAAAGGATAGATCCTTGGGGGACACCAGAGGTAACGATGTGGGAGTGGGAAGAGAAGCCATTGCAGCTGATTTTCTGGCAACGATTAGATAAATAAAAATGGAACCAGGCGAGTGCAGTGCCACCCAGCTGGACAATGGTGGAGAGGCATTGGAGGGGGTGTGGTTAACTGTGTCGGAGGCTGCAGATCAGTTGAGAAGGATGAGGAGGGAATCGTTTACCATGGTCACAGTCACATAGAATATCATTTATTTAATAAGAGCCGCTTCGGTACTGTGGCGGGGCGGAAACCTGATTGGAGGGATTCAAACATGGAATTGAGGCAAAGATGGGCATAGATTTGGGAGGCAACAACACATTCAAGGACTTGAGAGGAAAGCGAGGTTGGAGATGGGGTGGTTGTTTGCAAGGACAGAGGGGTCAAGGGTGGGTTTTTTGAGGAGAGGGGTGATAACAGCAGATTTGAAGGGGAGGGGGACAGTACCTGAGGAGAGGGAACTGTTAACAACATCAGCTAACAAGCGAGCCAGGAAGGGAAGTTGGGTGGTCAACAGTTTGGTGGGAATAGGGTCGAGGGAGCAGGAGGTGGGCCTCATGGACAAGATGAGCTCGGAGACAGCACGGCTAGAAATGGGATAGAATCTAGGATGCACTCACAGCACAGGATGCACTCATGGCACTACACCAAACAAGATCCATTCACCAAGCCATCCTGAGCCAGATCCACTCACCAAGCAGGATCTACTTACCAAATAGAATCATTCAGCAAGCCATTTGCTCATCAAGCAGGACACATTCATAGAGCCACACACTGAGCAGGATCCTTATACCGAGCAGGATCCACGCACCAAGCAGGACACATGAACCACTCACCGAGCAGTATCCACTCACCGAACCACTCCAAGCAGGATGCAATCAACGAGCCACTCACTAAGCAAGGTCCAGTAACTGAACAATGCACCAAGCAGGATGCACTCACCGAACCAATTGCTGAGCCACTCACCGAGCACGTTCCACTTACCGACCAGGATCCAGGCATCAAGCCACTCACCAAGCAGGAATAAATCACCAAGCAGGATCCACTCACTGAGCAGGAGCCACTCACCATGCAGAATCCACTCAGCAGAATTCATACAGAGAGCCAAACATCGAACCACTCCAAAGAAGAATTATTCATCGACCAACAACTGTCAGCTAATGACTCCCCAAGCAAAATCAAATCACTGAACCACACACCAAGCAGAATCCACTCACTAGAACACAAGAAATAGGAGCAGGAGTAGACCATTCGGCCCTTCGAGCCTGCTCTGCCATTCATTCAGATCATGGCTGATCTGCTACCTCAACTCCACCTTCCCACACTATCCCCATATCCAAAATTTTATTGATATCAGTCTTGAATGTACTCAACGACTGAGCATCCACAGCCCTCTGGGTAGAGCATCCCAAAGATTCACAACTCTTTGAGTGAAGACATTTTTCCTCATATCTCCTAAATGGTCGGGCCCTTATATTTAGCCTGTGACCCCTGGTTCTAGACTCCCCAGCCAGGGGAAAACATACTCCCAACATCTACCCTGTCAAGCCCATTAAGAATTTTATATGTTTCAATGAGATCACCCCTCATTTTTCTAAACTCAAGGGAATATAGGCTTAGTGTACTCAATCTCTCCTCATAGGACAATCCCCCCTCCCAAGAATCAGTCTAGTAAACCTTTGTTGCGCTTCCTCAAAGGCAAGTATGTCTTTCCTTAGGTAAGGAGACTAAAACTGTACACAGCACTCCAGGTGCAGTCTCACCAAGATCCTACATAATTGCACTAAGGCTTCTTTACTCTTTTACTGCAATCCTTTTGTAATAAAGGCCAACATACCATTTGCTTTCCAAATTGCTTGCTATACCTGCATGTTAATTCTGATTCAAGGACAAGGATACCCAGGCCCCTCTGAATACCAACATTTCCCAATCTCTCACATAGAAACATAGAAACATAGTAGGAGCAGGAGTAGGCCATTCGGCCCCTCGAGCCTGCTCCGCCATTCAATGAGATCATGGCTGATCATCCAAACTCAGTACCCTGTCCCTGCCTTCTCCCCATATCCCTTGATCCTTTTAGCCTTAAGAAATATATCTAACTCCTTCTTGAATATATTTAATGAATTGGCCTCAACTGCCTTCAGTGGTAGAGAATTCCACAGGTTCACCACTCTCTGGGTGAAGAAATTCCTCCTCAACTCTGTCCTAAATGGCTTACCTCTTATCTTTCGACTTTGACCCCTGGTTCTGGACTCCCCGCCATCGGGAACATCCTTCCTGCATCTAGTCTGTCTAGTCCTGTTAGAATTTTATAAGTTTCAATGAGATCTCCTCTCATTCTTCTAAACTCCAGCGAGTATAAGCCCAATCGACCCAATCATTCCTGCCATCCCAGGTATCAGTCTGGTGAATCTTCGCTGCACTCCCTCCATGGCAAGAACATCCTTCCTCAGATAAGGCGACCAAAGCTGCACACAATACTCAAGGTGTGGTCTCACCAAGGCCCTGTACAATATGAAATCAATTGCAAGAAGCTTTGTTTACTGGCCTGGATTGGACAGTGATCGTGAATCACTGGTCAGCAAATCCAGCGTTTGCCAAAATTGCAGAAACAAACCATCCAAAACTCTACGACAACCCTGGTTATGGCCAAGTAGACCTTTTCAGAGAAAGCAAATGATTATTTCCTGGTACTTGTAGAAAGTCACTCAAAGTGGATTGAAGTGAAACACATGTCAAATATTACAACTCAATGTACCATAGATGAGTTGAGGTCTATCTTTGCATGTCATGGCTTACCTGAAGAGCTTGTTTCTGACAATGGCCCTCAGTTCCATTCTGCTCTATTCCAAGAATTCATGAAACAGAACAGTATCAAACACAATCTCGTTCCACCATATCATACAGCAGGAGCCCAGGAGAGCGAAAGTTCGGAGCTACTAAAACAGTGGGAGCCCAGGTGAGCGAGAGTTCGGAGCTACTAAAACAGCAGGAGCCCAGGTGAGTGAGAGTTCGGAGCTACTAAAACAGCGGGAGCCCAGGTGAACGAGAGTTCGGAGCTACTAAAACAGCGGGAGCCCAGGTGAGCGAGAGTTCGGAGCTACTAAAACAGTGGGGACCCAGGAGGGCGAGAGTTTGGAGCTACAAAAACAGCGGGAGCCCAGGTGAGCAAGAGTTCTGAGCAACTAAAACAGCGGGAGCCCAGGTGAGCGAGAGTTCGGAGCTACTAAAACAGCGGGAGCCCAGGTGAGCGAGAGTTCGGAGCTACTAAAACAGCGGGAGCCCAGGTGAGCGAGAGTTCGGAGCTACTAAAACAGTGGGGACCCAGGAGAGTGAGAGTTCGGAGCTACTAAAACAGCGGGGACCCAGGAGAGTGAGAGTTTGCAGCTACTAAAACAGCGGGAGCCCAGGAGAGCGAGAGTTCGGAGCTACTAAAACAGCGGGAGCCCAGGAGAGCGAGAGTTCGGAGTTACTAAAGCAGCGGGATCCCAGGAGAGCGAGAGTTCGGAGCTACTAAAACAGCAGGAGCCCAGGAGAGCGAGAGTTCAGAGCTACTAAAGCAGCGGGGGCCCAGGAGAGCGAGAGTTCAGAGCTACTAAAGCAGCGGGGGCCCAGGAGAGCGAGAGTTCGGAGCTACTAAAGCAGCGGGGGCCCAGGAGATCGAGAGTTCGGAGCTACTAAAGCAGCAGGGACCCAGGAGAGCGACTACAACGGACCGGTGAGCGTAAAGAAGTAAAACGTAATCGAAGTGTGACGTCACCAGAAAGCAGGTAAGTGGTTGGTTAATGAGTATTTCTATATTTCTCGCTTTCTTTTCAAACTTGGGCATCTAAATTTAAGTGCCTTGGTGTAGATTAAAAGATATACGTGTTCCAAATTTTTAAACTCATTAATTAATTAATTGAGATGGGAGATCAGGCAATGTGTTGTTGTTGTTGCATGTGGGCGCTAATGGACACCATTGAGGTCCAAGGCAACCACATCTGCAGCAAATGTTGGCTGCTCGAGGAACTTCGGCTCAGAGTTAATGAGCTGGAGTCCGAGATTCAGACACAGCGACACATTAGGGAGGGGGAGCGTTACCTGGACACTAAGTTCCAGGAGGCAGTCACGCCCACTAGAGTAATTACTTCCAATTTGGCCCATGGTCAGGGACAGGAGGGTGTGACTGCAAGCAAGGCAGGTATTGGGATCCAGGAGGTAGTGATGGAGGAGTCTCAGCCCTTGGCCTTGTCTAACAGGTACGAGATTGGGACTGCAGGGAGGATGAGCAATCTGACCACTGCACCGTGGTACAGGGAGCCATTCAAGTGGGGGGAGGAGAAAGAAATGTTGCAGTGATAGGGGATAGTATAGTTAGGGGGACAGGCACTGTTCTCTGCAGCTGAGAGCATGAGTCCCGAAGGCTGTGTTGCCTGCCCCGTGCCAGGGTTAAGGACATCTCCTCTGGGCTGGAGAGAAACTTGGAGTGGGAGGGGGAGGATCCAGTTGTCATGGTCCACGTAGACACCAATGACATAGGTAGGACAAAGAAAGAGAGTATGAGCAGCTAGGGGCTAAATTAAAAAGCAGAACCACAAAGGTAATAATCTCTGGAGCGAATTTGCATAGGGCAAGTAAGATCAGAGAAATGAACGAGTGGCTCAAAGACTGGTGTGGGAGAAATGGGTTTCGATTTGTGGGGCACTGGCACCAGTACTGGGATAAGAGGGAGCTGTTCCGTTTGGATGGGCTTCACTTGAACCAATCTGGGGCTAGAGTCCTGGAGAATCAAATAACTAGGGCTGTAGAGAGGGCTTTAAACTAAATATTAGGGGGGAGGGTCCAGGTGAGCGGTGTTGTGTATGTACCTTTAAGAGAAGAACTGATTTTATACTGCAGTACCGGCAGTGACCACCCCTGTATAAAAGGCCCTAGCAGGCTTCTGTATTTCAGTCTGACGTTACCCTCTGTTCAGTAAAATACCTGTTAAATTGTTCTCCCGAAGTCCGTGTATTATTGAGGCGTGGACTTTACAGTGGCGACAAGCAAGTTCGAACTCACCTGCAGTACTGCATCACCTCACGGGGACCTTTCCCTGAGAAGCAGTTTCTTGGAGGTCGAAGTCAGAGCAACGGGCGTCGACCGCGGGCAACCGCCCAAGGATCCATCGGTGTTCGGAGAATTGCGGGAGAGGCTGTGAAGAGCTGAGCTTGGCTCCCCAGTCAAGGTGTTCCAGCAAATCGTGCTGGTAGCAGGTAGTGCGCTGACCCTTCCGGACTGCGGCGGGCTCGAGCTCGATCGAGCAGCTCTGCAAAAGGGGCCGTGCAGCATCGCCGGGAGGAAAGAGAGAGAGAGAGGGTGGAGCGCACAGGGCGCGGTCGGTGCTCAAGAACCGGGCAGCGGAGAGAAAATAAACGAGGGGAAGGAAAAGTGAGACGCGCCGAAGCTGCGGGTCGCTGCCATTACCCTGTAGAACGCTAGGAGCAGCGTGGCAGCAAGGGGAAGAAGGAAAAGCACGGGAGGCGCCATTTTATTCCATTGGGGAAGAAGGAAAAGCGCGTGAGGCGCCATTTTATTCTATTGGGGAAGAAGAAAAAGCGCAGGAGGAGCCATTTTAAATCACCCAAGATGCCGAAAAGTGGCAGTATCACTGCTTTCGACAACGAGGTAGAAGACTGGACCACATATGTGGAAAGAATTGAAGTGTACTGGCAGGCAAATGAGGTGGCCGATGGAAAGAAGGCATCGGTATTATTAAATTTGATGGGCGCGAGAACGTATGGCCTATTGCGGAATTTAATTACCCCAGCTAAACCAATGGAGAAAAGTTTTGAGGAGATTGATAATATCTTACAGGAACTCCTAAACCCTACACCGCTGCTGATAGCAGAAAGATTCAAGTTCCATAAAAGAAACCAGCACAAAGATGAGAGCAATGCTGACTATCTTACGGAACTACGCAAGTTATCAAAGCACTGCCAGTTCGGAGTAGGACTGGCAGACACTTTACGGGATAAGTTTGTCTGCGGGCTCCAGAGTGAAGGAACCCAGAAACGACTACTTTCGGAAAAGGACCTGACACTAGAACAGGCTTTCAGCGTGGCAGTATCCTATGAAGCAGCAGCACGGGGAGCTGCGGAAATACAACAGAAACCACAAGAGTACAGCGCTAACGAAATGGCGTATGGAGCAGAAAAGTGCTATCGCTGCGGCAGAACAACCCATGATCAGAAGGACTGCTGGTTTAAGGACAAAGTATGCAGGCAATGCGGGAAAATGGGACATATAGCAGGAGTCTGCAGGTCGGGAAAGAAAACCAACACTACAACAACTACTAAGGAAAAGTACAAGAAAGTAAAAAAAATGACAGACAGTAGTTCGGAAGATCAGGAGAGTGATAACGACTCCGGGAGCAGGAGACTAAGTTGTCTAAAGTTACACAACGTGATCGCAAAGGAGGATCACCGAACCATTTGGGTCACCCTCATGATAGCAGGGTCCCAAGTAAAGATGGAATTGGATACAGGATCAGCCCTAACTGTCATGAATCGACGAGACTATGAGCGGCTATTCTCACACATACCCTTAAAGGACACGTCCATTGTATTGAAGACATACACGGGGCAAAAAGTCTACCCCAGAGGAAAAATAAGGGTGCCAGTTAAATATAACGGCAAGGAAACACAGAAACTGTATCTATATATACTACAAGATGGAGGACCACCATTATTGGGACATGAATGGATCCGAAAAATACAATTGGATTGGCATTCCATTCAGGCGCTAACTGTGACTGACAAAAAGGATGATGACGTCGCACCTGGACGTCTGTCACAAATTCTAACTGACGCGAAAGAGGTGTTCCAACAAGGACTTGGGGCTCTAAAAGGAGTAAAGGCAACGATAAAAATCGAAGATAACGCAAAACCAAAAATTTTTAAGGCCAGACCGGTGCCGTACACGATCCGCCCAGCCATCGAAGCAGAACTGGAGAGTCTGGAGCATTCGGGTGTGCTGTCCAAGGTGGATTGGAGCGAGTGGGCCACACCCATCGTTCCTGTAATGAAGAAATCATTGAGCAGCACGCCTGGGGAGCTGAAGAAGGTTCGCATCTGTGGGGACTTCAAGGTAACTGTGAACCCAGTCCTGCACACAGTACAATATCCACTACCACGGATAGAAGATACTTTCGCCTCACTATCTGGAGGGAAACGCTTTACGAAGATTGATCTGGCCCAAGCGTATCTACAAATGGAGGTGGAAGAAGCATCTAGGAAATACCTCACGATAAACACTCACAAAGGCCTTTACCAGTACAATCGACTGGTATTCGGGGTAGCATCAGCCCCGGCTATTTGGCAGAGGGCAATGGAACAAGTCCTGCAAGGGATCCCAGGGACCCAGTGTTATTTGGATGACATCCTGGTGACGGGCGAAAATGACAGTGAACACCTTGCCAACCTGGAGCAGGTGCTCACTAGATTGCAGGAATATGGGCTACAAGCCAACCGCCCCAAATGCGAGTTCTTCAGGAGACAAATCTCGTATTGTGGCCACATGATTGATGAGGAAGGGTTGCATAAGTCGCCAGACAAGATTGAGGCTGTAGTCAAGGCTCCAGCACCGGAAAATGTGTCGCAACTGAGGTCGTTTCTCGGGCTGGTGAACTACTACCATAAGTTCTTGCCGAATTTATCTACAATTCTGCACCCACTGAACGCCCTGCTGCAAGCTGGAGTAACATGGAAATGGAGTGATGAGTGTAAGCGTGCCTTCAGAAATGTAAATGCCTAATCACTTCAAAAGAAGTATTGGCCCACTACAACCCAACACTACCGATTCGGTTGGCATGTGGTGCGTCTCCCTACGGCATAGGAGCGGTGCTGTCACACAAATTCCTTGACGGTTCAGGGAGGCCAATAGCCTTTGCGTCGCGCTCGTTAACCTCAGCCGAGCGTAATTACGCCCAGATTGACAGGGGGGCCCTCAGCCTGGTGTGGGGGGTGAAGAAGTTCAATCACTATCTGCACGGGCAGAAATTCACCCTACTGACTGATCATCAGCCCCTGGTCTCCATTTTTAACCCAAAGAAGGGCATTCCGGTGATGACGGCGCAACGGCTGCAAAGATGGTCACTTTTTCTAGGGGCACATCAGTACGACATAGAATACAAGGGTACGAAGCAGCATGGAAACGCTGATGGGCTGTCGCGCCTACCGTTGCCTACGGTAGAGGAAGCACCTGCAGTGGACCCTGTTGAGATATTCCATGCGACCATAGTCGAAAGTCTGCCTGTTACAAACTCAAGTGTAGAGAAGGAAACGCGAAATGACCCGACACTCTCTCGGGTCTATGATTTGACGGTGAAGGGATGGCCAGCATATGGCGACTCACTGTTGCCAGCATTCTCGCCAAGGAGAGAACAGCTGTCAGTGTGCCGGGGGACCTTGATGTGTGGATCCCGAGTGGTAATTCCACCCAAGTTGAGAGACAGAGTGCTCAATGAGCTTCATGAAGGTCATCTGGGAGGGGTAAAAATTAAAAGCCTAGCCAGGGCTTATGTGTGGTGGCCGGGAATCGATAAACAAATCGAGGACCTGACCAAGAGCTGCTCAGGATGCCAGAAAGTCCAAAATGCTCCACCACAGGCCCCTCTACACCCATGGGAGTGGCCCTCATCTCCATGGCAATGGGTACACATTGATTTTGCTGGTCCATTTATGGACTCAATGTTTCTAATCGCCGTGGACGCCCATTCGAAATGGCCAGAGGTCATCAAAATGTCCTCCACCACCACGGAGAAAACTATTGCAGTCCTACGGACCATCTTCGCCAGGAATGGCTTGCCAGAACAGATTTGCTCCGACAATGGGCCACAGTTTGTGTCCGAGGATTTCCGGAGGTTTCTGAGGAATAATGGGGTGAAACATTACACATCTGCCCCATATCATCCAGCCACAAATTGATTGGCTGAAAGGTTTGTTCAGACCTTTAAAAAGGCAATAAAGGCGATGTATAACGACGACATACCACTACAACACAAGGTAGATAATTTCTTGTTTGCTTACCGGAATGCGACACATGCAGTCACCAGCCAAGCTCCAGCCATAATGTTCTTCAACCGAAGGCTAAGATGTCGCCTGGATTTGCTCAAACCAAACATAAGACGAGATGTTGAGGATAAGCAATTCTAGCACATCACCGAGAAGCCAACCAGGAGCTTCAAGATAGGGCAACCAGTCTTGGCCCGCGACTACCGAACAGAAAAATGGCAGCCAGGAACGATATGTACACAGCAGGGACCACTAATGTACACAGTGGACGTTGGAGAGAGCATCGTGAGACGCCATGCTGACCAGATTCGAGAGTCACAGGAACAAGCCAAACCTATACCACGAGCATGTGCACCTGGTAATGAGCCCGAAGTACAGATTGCGTCTACCTCAGAAGCAGTGGTATTGGAAGCTGATGAACCAACCAATGACAATGAGCCAGAATCGACTCCACCGCAAGAACAGGATACTCGAGAAAGGCGCTATCCAGTCAGGATTAGGAAGCCTCCTCAAAGACTGAACTTATAAATGATTATTTCAGTTGATGTACATAGTACCGAGAAAATTGTAATTGTAATTAGTTATTATTTAGTTGTTAAATGAATGTTATGTACTGTTTATCTAAAAGGGGAGGAATTGTTGTGTATGTACCTTTAAGAGAAGAACTGATTTTATACTGCAGTACCGGCAGTGACCACCCCTGTATAAAAGGCCCTAGCAGGCTTCTGTATTTCAGTCTGACGTTACCCTCTAAAATACCTGTTAAATTGTTCTCCCGAAGTCCGTGTATTATTGAGGCGTGGACTTTACAAGCGGAAATTTAAAAAGTCAATGAGAAATGAGAAAGCAATAGAGCAGGATAGAGATGGGGGAAATAATAACCAGAGTGTGACAGGAAGGGACAGAATTTTTAAAAATAACAGTGCAACAGAAAATGGGGCCAAAACAAGGAGGAATGGTAAAAGGACAAAGTTAAAAGCTCTATATCTGAATGCACGCAGCATTCATAACAAGATAGATGAGTTGACAGCACAAATAGATACAAATGGGTATGATCTGATCGCCATTACAGAGACATGGTTGCAAGGTGAATATTCCAGGGTATTTGACAATTCGGAAGGATGGACAGAAAGGAAAGGGAGGTGGGCTTTGTTGGTAAAGGATGGGATCAGTGCAGTGGTGAGAAGTGATATTGGCTCTGAAGATCAAGATGTAGGATCAGTTTGGGTGGAGATAAAAAAGAATAAAGGGAAAAAGTCTCTGGTGGGCGTAGTCTACAGGTCCCCGAACAATAGCAATACTGTTGGACAAAGTATAAATCAACAAATAATGGAAGCCTGTAAAAAAGATACGGTAATAATCATGGGTGATTTTAATCTCCATATTGATTGGACAAATCAAATTGGCCATGGTAGCCTTGAGGAGGAGTTCATAGAGTGCATCTGGGATGGTTTCCTAGAACAGTATGTAATGGAACCAACCAGGGAGCAGGCTATCTTGGTACTATGTAATGAGACAGAATTAATAAATGATCTCATAGTAAAGGATCCTCTAGGAAAGAATGATCATAGCATGGTTGAATTTCAAATTCAGTTGGAGGGTGAGAAAGTTGTATCTCAAACCAGTGTCCTGATCTTAAACAAAGGCAATTACAGTGGCATGAAGGCAGAACTGGCTAAAGTGGACTGGAAAAATAAATTAAAGGGTAAGACAGTTGAAATGCAGTGGCGGACATTTAAGGAGATATTTTATAACTCTCAACAAAAATATATTCCAGTGAGAAAGAAAGATTTTAAGAGAAGGGAGCACCATCCGTGGCTAACTAAGGAAGTAAAGGATGGTATCAAATTGAAAACGAAGGCATACAATGTTGCCAAGATTGGTGGGAGGCCAGAGGATTGGGAAAGTTTTAAAAACCAGTAAAGGATGACTAAAAAAATAATAAAGAGAGAGATGAATTATGAGAGTAAACTGGCAAGAAACATTAAAACAGATAGTAAGAGCTTCCACAGGTATATAAAAAGGAAGAGGGTAGCTAAAGTAAACATTGGTCCCTTAGAGGATGAGACTGGGGAATTAATAATGGGGAACGGGGAAATGGCAAAGACTGAACAAATATTTTGTATCTGTCTTCACGATAGAAGACACTAACAACAGCCCAATAATGGATAATCAAGGGGCCACAGGGAGGGGGGAACTAAAGACAATCACTATCACTAAAGAAATAGTGCTTGGTAAATAATGGGACTAAAAGATGACAAGTCCCCTGGACCAGATGGCCTGCATCCCAGGGTCTTAAAAGAAGTGGCTGCAGAGATAGTGGATGCATTGGTTGCAATATACCAAAATTCCCTGGACTCTGGAGAGGTCCCAGCGGATTGGAAAACCGCAAATGTAACACCCCTATTTAAGAAAGGAGGGAGACAGAAAGCAGGAAACTATAAACCAGTTAGCCTAATGTCTGTCGTTGGGAAAATGCTGGAGTCCTTCATTAAGGAAGCAGTAGCAGGGCATTTGGAAAATCATAATGCAGTCAAGCAGAGTCAGCATGGTTTTATGAAAGAGAAATCATGTTTAACAAACTTGCTGGAGTTCTTTGAGGAGGTAACGAGCAGGATGGACAAAGACGAACCAGGGGATGTGGTGTATTTAGATTTCCAGAAGGCATTCGATAAGGTGCCACATAAAAGGTTACTGCATAAGATAAGAGCTCACAGAATTGGAGGTAATATATTAGCATGGATAGAGAATTGGCTAACTGACAGAAAGCAGAGAGTCGGGATCAATGGGTAATTTTCCGGTTGGCAAACGGTAACTAGTGGGGTGCCACAGGGATCGGTGCTGGAGCCTCAACTATTTACAATCTACATTAATGACTTGGATGAAGGGACCGAGTCTAATGTAGCCAAGTTTGCAGATGATACAAAGATGGGTGGGAAAGCAAGTTGTGCAGAGGACTCAAAGAACCTGCAAAGGAATATAGACAGGCTAAGTGAATAGGCAAACATTTGGCAGATGGAGTATAATGTGAGAAAGTGCGAGGTTATACACTCTGGCAGGAAAAATAGAAAAGCAAATTATTATTGAAATGGAGATTACAAAATGCTACAGTTCAGAGGGACCAGGGGGTCCTTGAGCATGAAACACAAAAAGTTAGCATGCAGGTGATATACCTATCAATTCATTCCATGAAAAGCGACGAGTTAAGATAGTAACTATAGGTTTTTATTGGCTAAATAACAGAGCCCACCCTCGTGGGTGATCGGTTCCAACAAGGAAGAACGGTGGCATAGTGGTTAGCACGGTGGCATAGTGGTTAGCACTGTTGCCTCACAGCGCCAGGGACCCGGGTTCGAATCCAGCCTCGGGTGACTGTCTGTGTGGAGTTTGCACATTCTCCCCGTGTTTGCGTGGGCTTCCTCCGGGTGCTCCGGTTTCCTCCCACAGTCCAAAGATGTGCGGGTTAGGTTGATTGGCTATGATAAATTGACCCTTAGTGTTAGGGGGATTAAATACGTGGGGTTACGGGGATAGGGTGGGATATGTGTTGGTGTAGGGGTTACGGGGATCGGGTGGGATATGTGTCGGTGCAGGCTCGATGGGCCGAAATGGCCTCTATCTGCACTGTGGGGTTTCTGTGATTTCTGTGAATACTAGCCAAGCGGTCACCTTTATACCTGGGCAAGCAGGCGGAGCCATGGGCGGAGTCAGCTGAGGTATGCCTAGGTATAACAGCGTGCGTGGCAAGAGGTAACCTTGTGTAGTGATAACAACAGTGTAAACAGTGATAACAACAGTGTAACAATAGTGAACAGTTGTGAACGATAACAGTGGTTTACCACATTCACCCCTTGTTTAAAATTGAGTCCGGCGGGGTGAAGTGTACTACCAGTTCGTGTATGTCAGTCTATCAGGAGGCCTCGTAAGCTTTTCTGATCGGCGCAGCAGCGGCGGCGGTGGTGTAGTATCCGATGTTAATGCTGGTGTCTGCGTGGTCGACGAAGGCTCCTGGGGTTCCGGCATGCCGCCTACAGGAGCTGGATTTGGGGGAGTGGTGGGGGATAACGGTGGTATCTCAGGGGTGCCCGAGGGTGCGAGGTCTCGCAAGGAGACTGTGTCCTCCCGCCCGTCTGGGTATGCCACATAGGCATACTGGGGGTTGGTGTGCAGGAGGTCCACCCTCTCGACCAGGGGGTCCGTTTTATGGGTCCTTACGTGCTTCTGCAGCAGGACGGGCCCCGGATAAGTCAGCCATGTTGGTAGCGAGGTTCCCGTAGTCGACTTCCTGGGGAAAACAAACATTTGCTCATGAGGGGTGGCGTTAATGGCGGTACAAAGCAGTGACTGGATGGAATGGAGTGCTGCCGGGAGGACTTCCTGCCAGCGAGAGGTTGGGAGGCCCTTAGACTTTAGGGCTAAGAGGACGGCCTTCCAAACTGTCGCGTTCTCTCTTTCCACCTGGCTGTTCCCCCGGGGGTTGTAGCTGGTGGTCCTGCTCGCAGCAATACCTCTCGCGAGCAGAAACTGGCGAAGTTCCTCGCTCATGAAGGATGAGCCCCGGTCGCTATGTATATAGTTCGGGAACCCGAACAAGGCGAAGAGGTCGTTCAGGCATTTGATGACTCTGGTACTGGTCATGTCTGGGCAGGGGATGGCAAAGGGGAAACGGGAGTACTCGTCAATAATGTTGAGGAAGTACACATTACGGTCAGAGGACGGGAGAGGCCCCTTAAAATCGATGCTCAAGCGCTCGAAGGGGCGGGTGGCCTTGATCAGGCTTGCTCTGTCCGGCCTATAGAAATGCGGTTTGCATTCGGCACAGGCTTGGCAGTTCCTGGTCATGGTCCTGACCTCCTCGATGGAGTAGGGCAGGTTGCGGGCCTTAATGAAGTGGTAAAGTCTAGTGACCCCGGGGTGGCAGAGGTCGTTGTGGAGGGTCCGCAGTCTATCAACTTGCGCGTTGGCGCATGTACCTCGTGATAGAGCATCTGGTGGCTCGTTGAGTTTACCAGGCCGGTACAAGATATCGTAATCGTAGGTGGAGAGCTCAATTCTCCACCTCAAGATCTTGTCGTTCTTGATTTTGCCCCTCAGCTTGTTATTAAACATAAAAGCGACCAAACGCTGGTCGGTGAGGAGGGTAAATCGTTTGCCTGCCAGGTAATGCCTCCAGCGTCGTACCGCTTCCACAATCGCCTGGGCCTCCTTCTCGACAGAAGAGTGTCGGATCTCAGGGCCCTGGAGGGTCCTTGAGAAGAAGGCCACAGGTCTCCCCGCCTGGTTAAGGGTTGCAGCTAGGGCGAAGTCGGATGCATCGCTCTCCACTTGGAAAGGGATGGACTCATCCACTGCGTGCATTGTGGCCTTTGCAATGTCTCCTTTTATGAGGGAGAAGGCTGCGCATGCTTCTGCTGTCAGGGGGAAGGAGGTGGACTTCATGAGGGGTCTGGCTTTGTCCGCATAATTGGGCACCCATTGGGCATAGTAAGCGAAGAGCCCCAGGGTTCTCTTCAGTGCCTTTTGACAGTGGGGAAGGGGAAGCTCCATGAGGGGGCGCATTCTTTCGGGGTCGGGGCCGATGACTCCGTTCTCTACTACGCAGCCGAGGATGGCAAGGCGCGAGGTATTAAACGTACATTTCTCCTTATTGTAAGTGAGATTCAGCCGTTGGGCCGTACGGAGGAATTTCTCCAGATTAACATCATGGTCCTGCTGGTCGTGGCCGCAGATGGTGACGTTATCTAGATAAGGAAACGTGGCCTGCAGCGCGTTCTGGTCAACCATCCGGTCCATCTCCCTTTGGAAGACCGAAACCCCGTTGGTGACGCCGAAGGGAACCCTAAGGAAGTGGTAGATGCAGCCAATCGCCTCGAAGGCGGTATACTGGCGGTCCTCAGGGCGGATAGGGAGTTGGTGACAGGCCGACTTAAGGTCGATGGTGGAGAATACCCGGTACTGTGCAATCTGATTGACCATATCAGATATGCGGGGAAGGGGGTATGCGTCCAGCTGGGTGTACCGGTTTATGGTTTGGCTGTAGTCGATGACCAGGCGGTGTTTATTGCCGGTCTTAACGACTACGACCTGGGCACGCCAGGGGCTGGTGCTCCCCTCGATGATGCCCTCCTTCAGGAGTCGCTGCACCTCAGAGCTAATAAAAGCTCTGTCCCCGGCGCTGTACCGCCTGCTCTTGGTAGCGACGGGTTTACAGTCGCGGGTGAGGTTAGCGAACAAGGAGGGGGGCAGGGCTTTGAGAGTGGAGAGGCCGCAGGTAGTACGCAGCGGGCGGTTTAAAAACCGCTGGTTGTAGACTGTGAGTGGGGGGAGGGGTCCACCGTATGCTAAAGTGACACTTTGAAGGTGGCATTGGAAATCCAGCCCTAGTAGGACGGCAGCGCAGAGCTGGGGCAGGACGAGAAGTTTAAAGTTTTTATATTCCGTGCCCCTAACCGACAGGGTCACCACACAATAGCCGCTGACGTCTGTTGAATGGGACTTCGACGCCATCGAGATCCGATGGCGCGTTGGCCGGACAGTGAGGGAGTAGTAGCGCACCGTGTCTGGGTGAATAAAACTCTCCGTGCTCCCGCTGTCGAACAGGCAGGTCGTGGCGTGGCCGTTTACTTCGATGTCCATCATGGACCTGGACAGATGATGCGGGAGAGCTTGGTCAAGCGTGACGGAGGCCAGTGTATGGCTGAGTGAGCTGCTGTAGTCGGCAGGTGAGGCGGTGGTCGGGTCTGGAGACAAGATGGCGGCCGGGTGCGGTGAACAAAATGGCGGCGCCCATGACGCGGATCCCCACGAGGTCGAAGTAGAACAAAATGGCGGAGAAGATGGCCGCCCCCACGACTCACATGAGGCACTGCTGGCGTCTGTGGCCTTGATCAAAGATGGCCGCCCCCACGACTCACACGAGGCACTGCTGGCGTCTGTGGCCTTGATCAAAGATGGCCACCCCCATGACTCACATGAGGCACTGCTGGCGTCTGTGGCCTTTATCAAAGATGGCCGCCCCCACGACTCACATGAGGCACTGCTGGCGTCTGTGGCTTTCCCCCTGCAGGCGTTTGCGAAGTGGCCTTTTTTCCCGCATCCGGAGCAGGTCGCGTTCCTTGCAGGGCAGCGCGCCCTTTGATGTCTCACCTGGCCACAGAAATAGCAGCTGGCGGGCCGATCGCGGGGCTCCGCTGCCGCAGCGGGTCCTGAGGGTGGCGGGCCCGATCGATTCCGGGACACCGACGCCGTAGTAGGTCCCAGGGGCGGCGGTGCGAGGGGTATTGCGGCCGGAGTCGGGCCCGAGTCCCAGGGTCGCGCAGTGCTGTACCCGGAGTACGCCTCGAGGTCCCGATGGGCCACTTCCAGGGAGCGAGCGAGGGCTGCAGCTGCTTTCAAGCTGAGGTCCTTTGATTCGAGCAGTCTTTGCCGTGAGTAGTCGGACCGAAGGCCTTTCACGAAGGCATCACGGATATTTCCTTCAGCATGTTGTGCAGCCGATACAGCTTTAAAGTCACAGTCCCTGCCGAGTGTTTGTAGCGCCCGTAAAAATTCAACTACAGACTCTCCTGGCTGTTGCGAGCGGGATCTTAGGAGATGTCTGGCATACATTGAATTTACTGGGCTCCGGTACTGTTCTTTTAGCAGGTCGAGGGCCTCCTCGTATGTAGCAAGGTCCCGGATGAGTGCAAATACTTTAGGGCTCACCTGGGCGGCCAGAACTCTTAGTTTGTTGGCTTCCGATGGCACGCCGGAGGCTACCAGGTAGGATTCAAAGCAGCTCAGCCAGTGATCGAAGTCGAGGGCTGAATTCGCTGCCTGTGGATTTAGATCCAGGTACGGCGGTCGGAGGGCTCGCAGCCAGGTCGGCTGCTGGGGCTGTTGTAGCTGGCCGTTTGGCTGGTTGTTTGGCTGCTCCGGTCCATACATTTCAAAATTTAGCCAATAAAATTGATATACCTATCAATTCATTCCATGAAAAGCGACGAGTTAAGATAGTAACTATAGGTTTTTATTGGCTAAATAACAGAGCCCACCCTCGTGGGTGATCGGTTCCAACGAGGAAGAATACTAGCCAAGCGGTCACCTTTATACCTGGGCAAGCAGGCGGAGCCATGGGCGGAGTCAGCTGAGGTATGCCTAGGTATAACAGCGTGCGTGGCAAGAGGTAACCTTGTGTAGTGATAACAACAGTGTAAACAGTGATAACAACAGTGTAACAATAGTGAACGGTTGTGAACGATAACAGTGGTTTACCACAGCAGGTACAGCAAGTAATCAAAAAGGCAAATGGAATGTTGGCCTTTATTTCAAAGGGGTTGGAGTATAAAAGCAGGGAAGTCCTGCTACAACTGTACAGGGTATTGGTGAGACCTCACCTTGAGTACTGCGTACAGTTTTGGTCTCCTTATTTAAGGAAGGATATACTTGCATTGGAGGCAGTTCAGTGACGATTCACTAGGTTAATTACAGAGATGAGAGGTTTGACTTATAAGGAAAAGTTGAGCAGGCTGGGCCTATACTCATTGGAATTTAGAAGAATGAGAGGTGATCTTATTAAAACATATAAGATACTGAGGTGGCGCAACAAGGTAGATGCAGAGAGGATGTTTCCCCTCGAGGCGAAATCTAGAACGCGGGGGCATACATACTTTCAGAAGCTCCACGATAAGAAATATCTTCTTCCGCAGCCTCTGGAGCAACTGTACCCATGCTTTTTTCATGTGTAAGTTGTAAGGACTTGACCTCACTGAAAGCATGAATGAAAGCGGCGAATTTTACTGCGCACGCGTTCTGCCTCTGAACCCCTTCGTTCAGAGGACAGGAAATGCCGCTTTTCCCCGCATGCGCTGTGCATGCTGAAAACCGGCATTTCCTCCGGCCAGACGCGTAAGTACCCCGACCGTACTCGCGCATTTGGAAGGGAATTACTGGGCCAACATTTTACATGTCAATAAAATGAAAAATTTAACAATTGCACGATTTGCCCCCTCGCATCTGCGACTGAGGGTCCAAGGTGGTGCATTGCGCAAGAGGTCATCGTCGTACGTATCCTCACACTGTTCCCTTTCGGGAACTGTATGAAGTGGTGGAAGGATTTATGGCCGTGATTAACGCTCATTCCGTGACCGTAACCATCTTTGAACCAGCCATTAGGGTGGTTAGTCCTATGGCGTGAGGGTTTTACGGGCTCCCACAACCCATCTGAGGGGGGGGTGCCACCCACACCCACGGACGCAAGTATCCCACTGGATGTCCACCCAGAATTTATAGTTGGAGCTCTGACTCCACTTGCCGGGACTGTCTGGAGTGGGGTTCGAAACCCTACTCCTTCTGGCCCAGCGGCGGGGATGCTTACTGCTACGCAAAAGGCCCACTCCGCACAAAAGGTGACACCCATACATTTCCTGCGCCTTTTCCCTCCCCGTGACTGGAGCCCTATGCTGCCACTTGAAAGACCAAGCTATCATCTGCCCTTTTTGCAGCGCCTTTGACTTCTCATTACCAATGATGAGCAGGCGCTGCGCCTCCACCTCCTTGAGGAGATTGCTGAGGTCATCATCAGTTCAATTGTGAGTTCTTTTAATGCCGTGAATTGTGCTCATTCCAGCCATTTCACGTTGCTAATCGGATTAGGCCTTTGGCATAGCGGTAGGATCCCCGCCGCTGGGCCAGATCAGGGTAGGGTTTCGAACCCCGCTCCAGACAGTCCCGGCAAGTGGAGTCGGAGCTCCGGCTCTAAATTCTGGGTTGACATCCAGTGGGATATTTGCGTCCGTGGGTGTGGGTGGCCCCCCCTCCTTGTATAGCTTGTGGGAGCCCGTAAAACCCTCCCGCCATAGGACTAACCGCCCTAATGGCTGGTTCAAAGATGGTTATGGTCACGGAATGAGCGTTAATCATGGCCATAAATCCTTCCACCACTTCATACAGATCCCCAAAGGGAACAGTGTGAAGACACGTATGACAACGACATTGCTAAATAAATAAATGGAATTTAAAAAATTCTTTTAGGGCTTTTAAAAGTCTTTAAATTGCTTTAATTCTGTTTAAAACTACTTCAGATTCTTCAAAATAATGTAAACGTTTTTAAAAGTTTATAAAAGTTACCAAAAGCTTCAAAAAACTTCCAAAAACCTATTTAAACTGCTGCTTTGCATGTAAAAATGCTTAGCAGCTTGGCAGAAACATTGGGGGCGTGTCCTGTTAAACTGAGACCTCAAGGGGCGTGTCTCAGTTGCACAGCGCGCTACAGGCTTCGCGCTGGCTGCACTCCTGGGCGGCGTGACGTCAGACGCTGCCCGGGAGTCAACATTTTAAAACAGCAATTCCAGGCGTCCCTGAAGCTCAACGGCCGGCGCGTCGGGTAAGTGCAGATCGGGGGCTTACACGCGCGGTAAGCCCCCGACTCGAATTTCTGGGCCATTCGGTTGAAATTGGTGACAAAATCCAAAGTGTTCATGTAGGTCAAATGATCTCTGCTAGAGATGAACCAAGACATGATCGTTAACCACTTGATCATGAACACATACTTGAGTTTGACTCAGTTCAGACTTCAGTAACTGAAGTACCAGGTTCAAACAAGTCTGAGATAGAAACAGGATCATCTTTGAGTTCGAAACCTAAACAAAACAGCCCAAAAATTGGTTCAACACCAAAACCTTCTGTAAGGAGATCAGGAAGGCTCCGCAAACCTGTTATTAAACTGGATTTGTAGTTCATTTAAAAGAAAACAGCCAAGAGTTTTTGTTATGTGATACATGTAATGCTGGGAAAGGTGGGACCAGTTTTGTTGTATTTGAGAGGGGAATACATACTTTTTTTTAAGGGGAAAAGCAGTGTGATGTATTATCACATGGTTTGGTATGAGCATGCTCAGTTTGCTCTGGCCTAATAAAGCAAGCACATCGTGTCTCTGTCCTTCATTTGTTTTACCCACGTATATTACATAAGGCTTCTAATTTAATACTTTCTGAAAATCCATATACACAACTGCATTCCATTTATCTATCTAATTGGTCACCTCTTAAAAAAAAAAATTAGATTTTTCAAACACAACTTGCCTTTAACAAATGCATGATCGCTGTCCTTGACTGTCCCATGCTTTTCTAAATGCTCATCAATTTTATTTTGCATTATAGATTCTAATATTTTGCCCACAACTAATGCTAGACTAACTGGTCTATCATGATCCAGTTTATCCTTCACTCCTTTCTTTAACAGAGGTGTTACATCGGTCACTCGCCAGTCCCACAGCACAGTTTGTATCTTCAAGGAGGATTAAAAGTTGTGGTCCGAGCCTTTATCTCCTCTCTGATTCCTTTCAACAGCCAATGGGGCAGCCATCATGACTTATCCATTCTGACTGGTGCTATTTTTTTTCAGAACCAATTCCTTTTCTAGTTATCTCTATCAATTGTTCCATACCCTCCTCTACTACAATGTTCTCATTTTCATCATTATATGTAAAAAAAATTATGAATATTTAATATTTCTGCCATAACTTTATCTCCACAATTGGACTTCCTCCTTAATTCCTAAATGGCCTTCCTCTCTCTTTAATTATTCTTTCACTTTTGATATGCTTATAAAAGCCCTTATGTTACATGTTAGTTTATTTCATATTAACTTTTAGAAAGAAAGAACTTACATTTATATAGCGCCTTTCACGACCTCAGGACATCTTACAGCACTTTACAGTCAATGAAGTACATTTGAAGTGTAGTCACTGTTGTAATGTAAGAAATGCAGCAACCAATTTGTGCACAGAAAGCTTCCATAAACAGCAATGAGATAAATGACCAATTAAACTGTTTTTTAGTGTTGTTGGTTGGTGTTGGACAGAACACTGGGCAGAACTACCACGTCCTTCTTCAAACTAGCACCATGGGATCTTTTCTACGGGGCATCAGTTTAACATCTCATCTGAAAGATGGCACCTCCAATAGTGCAGCACTCTCTCAGCACTGTACTGAGGTGCCAGCCTAGATTTTGTGCTCAAGTCTAATGATGGTATCCACTCCTTGTAGTGGCAAAGTAGCCCAAGTTTATTCCCAGTGAACCCAGAATCTTCATAGAGTCATAGAGATTCACAGCATAGAAGAAGGCCAGTCGGTCCATCATGTCTGTGCTGGCTGAAAAAGAGCTATCCAGCCTAATCCCACTTTCCAGTTCTTGGCCCTTGCTGGCCACAGCACTTCAAGAGCACATCCAGGTACTTTTTAAAAGCGATGAGGGTTCTTCCCCTACCACCCTTTCAGGCAGGGAGTTCCAGGCCCCCACCACCCTCAACTGACCTCTAATCCTTCTACCAGTTACTTTAAATCTATGCCCCATGGTTATTAACCTCTCCTCTAAGGGAAACAAGAGCTTCCTATCCACTCTATCTAGGCCCCTCATAATTTTATACACCTCAATTAAATTACCCCTCAGCCTCCTCTGTTCCAAAGGAAACAACCTCAGCCTATCCAATCTTTCCATATGCAGATTTCTAGAAACATAGGAACAGGGGTAGGCCATTCAGCCCCTTGAGCTGGTTCCGCCATTCAGTTAGATCATGGCTGATCTGAACCTCAATTCCATCTTCCCGCCTCTGCTTCATATCCCTTGAGACCCTTCCCTAAAATAAAATTGATCAATCTCAGCCTTGAAAGCTCCAATTGACCCCCAGCATCCACAGCCTTTGGGGGGAGAGAGTTCTAGATTTCTACTACGCTTTATGTGAAAAAATGCTTCCTGGCTTCCCTCCTAAATGACCTAGCTTTAATATTAAGATTGTATCCCCTTGTTCCTGATTCCCCCACCAGATTAAATAGTTTCTCTGTATTTACCCTATCGAATCCTTTTAACATTTTAAACATCACGATCAGATCATCTTTCATCTTCTATACGTAAGGGAATAGTCATAGAGTCATGGGGAAAAATTCGGTTGCTTTGCACCTCCCTAAAAGGGCGCTAATGGGTCGCAAAGCAACTAGTGCCCAGGCGCAGCAATGTTTGCGTCACTCGCGAAATTGACCCGACATTTTGCGGTGGCGCTAAACACTACCGCCATGATCTCCTGCGCCCACAGATCATGATGTCAGTCGAGCAAGCAACGCCCCAGACTGGATATTGAGTGGCGCCCCCTGCCTTACCGCCTGCCACTAGCAACGGCAGGTTGAGGGGTGTGTTTTGCAGTCGGGAAGGGACTGGGAGAGCACTATTTAAAGGTGACCGCTTTCTGCCTTTTTTTGTCGGCAACATTTTTGCACCATGCATTCTGAGAGAGAGAGAGAGACTTCTGGAGAGATTCAGTGGTGAGCAGCACTTTGCAGGTTCATTTTCATTTGACCTTCCTTGCATTGAATTAGAAGAGGCTTGGGGGCTGCACTTTGAGCTCTTTCCCTGGACCTCTCCATTGTTCTTTCCAACAGATTTAATGAACAGGACTCGCCAGGCCGAGATTCAAGGCTGCAATAAGCAGAGTATGGATGGAGAGCAAGATCGACCCTCTCTTTTAAGAATTGGCTGGCGCCAGTGTGTCTGTGTTCCATTGCTGACTGACATCACATGAGCTTCACCAGCGCTCTAAGGTAACGCCTCGCTCCTCGGCGCTAGTGCCTTAAAAGAAGTGTGTAGTGCCTGATTCAGCACTCCAATCACCTCCAGGGGCGATAGAAGTCAAGTTTGCTGTCGAAGGCGATAATTAGTGCCAGGTGGTAAACTTTGCGCCCGGCCGAAAATTACGCGGGGCGATAGCGAATTTCTCCCTCATAGAGTCATAATGGCACACAAGGAGGCCATTCAGCCCATCGAGTCTGTGCGAGTCTGTGCCAGCTCTCTGTAGAGCAATCCAGTCAGTCCCGTTCCCCCGCTCTATCCCCATAGTCCTGCAATGTTTATTTCCCTCAAGTGCCTATCCAGTCTCCCCTTGAAAACATTGAGGGGGTGATTTTGGCAATGGGGGTGCATTGGAGGCGGAACTGCTGCTTGTCGGGTTTCAGTCCCACCCCAATCGACTTGTGGCCAACCCACGCTATTTTCTCTTGATTGACCTTGTTAAGCCTGCCCAGCAGGCTTAGCAGGCCAATTAAGGGAAAGCCGGTTACAGAGAACGTCCGCGTATGACGTTTCATCTGTTGACAGATGAATTATCATCGTTTGACAGCTCTGTGAAGCTGTCAAACATTGACATTCTATGTTGTTTGATAAGTCCTTGTATTCAAGGACTCATCGGAGAATGCAGCAGCCATTCTGTCATCTCTGCCGGTGAGATGCGAGAGTCTCCGCATCCCCAACTGTTGAATACTGCAGGAAGAAACAAAGGTAAGTAAACATTTTCTATCACTTTTCATTCACCTCACATACTCACCTCTCCACACTTGCATGTATCACTTACCTCCACAGTGCACTTTTGCACCCCACAGACCCCCGCAGACCCACTGCTCATCTCGGTGATCTTGGCAGGGTTTCCCGATGTCAGGAAGCCTGCACCTCTGGTGGAAAAATTGGGATAATCCTATTAACTGCCTGTAATCCTTTTCCTGCCTCCAGGAGACGGAACATGGCGTGGGTCAGCTACCCGCCTCCTTGGAAGATGGTACGGAGGCGGGTTGGGGGCAGGATGGGTACCCGCCCCCAGATTCTGCCACTTTCCCGGCAGTCCCGCCTCCAAACCCACCTCCCCAGGGCTGCCAAAATCCAGCCCTGAGTGTCTCCGCTTCCACCACTTCCGTCGGCAGCGAATTCCAGGTCATCACCACTCGCTGCGTAAAATTTTTTTTCTCGCATCCCCCCTGTATCTCTTGCCCAAAATCTTAAATCTGTGTCCCCTAGTCCTTGTACCATCAACTAGATGGAACAGCCTTTCCCTGTCTAGCCTACCCAAACCCGTCATAATCTTGTACACCTCTATCAAATCACCCCTCAACCTTCTTTGCTCTAATGAAAACAAATCCAGCTTCTCCGGCCTGTTCTTGTAGCTAAGATCCCCCATCCCCAGAACCATTCTGGTCAATCTCCTCTGCACTCTCTCAAGGCCCTTCACATCCTTCCTAAAGTGTGGTGACCAGAACTGGACACAATACTCCTGTTGTGGCCTAACCAGCGCTTTATAAAGATTCAGCATAACTTCTCTACTTTTATACTCAATACCTCTATTTATGAAGCCCAAGATCCCATATGCTTTGTTAACCACTCTCTCAATATGTCCTGCCACCTTCAAGGACCTATGCACATCAACTCCCAGGTCCCTCTGTCCTTGCACACTCTCTAAAGCTGTGCCATTAAGTGTATATTGCCTCTCCCATTTCCTTCTGACAAAATGCATCACCTCACACTTCTCTGTATTAAATTCCATCTGCCACTTGTTTCCCCATTCTGCTAGCCTGTCTATGTCCTGTTGCAGTCAAAGGTATCATCATCACTGTTTGCCATACCCCCAAGTTTGGTGTCATCGGCAAATTTAGAAATTCTACTCTGTATTCCAATATCCAGGTTATTTGTATATATCAAAAAAAGCAGTGGCCCCAGCACTGACCCTTGGGGAACACCACTGTCTACCATCCTCCAGTCTGAAAAACAGCCATTTATCACAACTTGCTGTTTTCTGTCCTTAAGCAAATTCCTTATCCAAGCTGCCACTGACACACCTATTCCATGAGCCTCAATTTTGTTAACCAGCCTTCCATGTGATACTTTGTCAAACACCTTCCGAAAATCCATGCAGACAACATCCATTGCATTCCCTTCATCAATCTTCTCTGTTACTTCATCAAAAACTTCAATTAGATTAGTCAAACATGATCTGCCTTTTACAAATCCTTGTTGGCTCTCCTTAATTAGCTTAAACCCCACCAAGTGCCCGTTAATTTTTTCATTGATTTTTGTTTCTAAAATTTTACCCACCACTGATGTTAAACTGACTGGCCTGTAGTTACTGGGATTGTCCTTACACCCTTTCTTGAACAATGGTGTCATATTTGCCACTTTCCAATCCTCAGGCACCTCCCCCGCATCTAGGGAAGATTGGAAATTTATGGCAAGCCCTTCCACTATCTCCTCCCCCAATTCCATTAGAACCTGGGATGCAAGCCATCTGGACCAGGTGACTTGTCCACTCTAAGCATACCCAGCCTTTCTAGTACATCCTGTCTATCAATTTTCACTCCTTCCATTGCTTCTACCTTTTCCACTTCTACCGATATTTTGTCAGCATCCACCTCCTTAGCAAACACCGATACAAAGTACTCATTGAGTATTCTAGCCTTGCCCTGCACCTCTAAGCATATATGTAAGAAGTCACACAACACCAGGTTATAGTTCAACAGTTTTATTTGAAATCACAAGCTTTCGGAGCGCTGCTCCTTCATCAGGTGAAGTGGAGAGATGCATAAAGACAGAGCTTATATAGTCAGAGAATAATGCAAGATGATTACAGGTAATCTTTCTAACTGCCATTTATCACACCTCGGCAGAGAGATAATCACAGCAATCAAAGGTGTGAATGGTGTCCAAACAGGTCAGTCAGGAAAACATTACATCAAAGAACAATGAGGTGGGGTCACAAGGGGTCAAATGTTGCAGATGCTGGGGTCTGTATGAAAAACAAAAAACAGACAAAAAACATTTTTTTTTTGCTGGAAATCACAGCAGGTCCGGCCGCATCTGTGTAGAGAGAACAAGCCAACAACGACTCGAGTCTGGGTGACCCTACGTCAGGTGGGGTTACATGTAGCGTGACATGAACCCAAGATCCCGGTTGAGGCCGTCCTCATGAGTGCGGAACTTGGCTATCAGTTTCTGCTCTACGATTTTGCGTTGTCGTGTATCTCGAAGGCCGCCTTGGAGAATGCTTACCTGAAGATTGGAGGCTGAATGTCCTTGACTGCTGAAGTGTTCCCCGACTGGGAGGGAACACTCCTGCCTGGCGATTGTTGCACGGTGTTCGTTCATCCGTTGTCGCAGTGTCTGCATGGTCTCGCCGATGTACCATGCTCCGGGGCATCCTTTCCTGCAACGTATGAGGTAGACAACGTTGGCCGAGTCACATGAGTATGTACCATGTACCTGGTGGGTGGTGTCCTCACGTGTGATGATGGTATCTGTGTTGATGATCTGGCATGTCTTGCAGAGGTTGCCGTGGCAGGGTTGTGTGGTGTCGTGGTCGCTGTTCTCCTGAAAGCTGGGTAATTTGCTGCGAACGATGGTCTGTTTGAGGTTAGGCGGCTGTTTGAAGGTGAGTAGTGGAGGCATGGGGATGGCCTTAGCGAGGTGCTCGTCGTCATCAATGACATGTTGAAGGCTGCGAAGAACATGGCGTAGTTTCTCCGCTCCGGGGAAGTACTGGACGACGAAGGGTACTCTGTTGGTTGTGTCCCGTGTTTGTCTTCTGAGGAGGTCTATGCGATTTTTTGCTGTGGCCAGTCGGAACTGTCGATCAACGAGTCGAGCGTCATATCCCGTTCTTATGAGGGCGTCTTTCAGCGTCTGTAGGTGTCCATCGTGTTCCTCCTCGTCTGAGAAGATCCTGTGTATTCGCAGGGCTTGTCCATAGGGGATGGCTTCTTTAATGTGGTTAGGGTGGAAGCTGGAGAAGTGGAGCATCGTGAGGTTGTCCGTGGGCTTGCGGTAGAGTGAAGTGCTGAGGTGTTCATCTTTCATGGAGATTCATGTGTCCAAGAATGAAACCGATTCTGAGTAGTAGTCCATGGTGAGTTTGATGGTGGAATGGAACTTGTTGATGTTATCGTGCAGTCTTTTCAGTGATTCTTCGCCGTGGGTCCATAGAAAGAAGATGTCGTCGATGTATCTGGTGTATAGCGTTGGTTGGAGTTCCTGTGCAGCGAAGAAGTCTTGTTCGAACTTGTGCATGAAGATGTTGGCGTATTGGGGTGCGAATTTGGTCCTCATGGCTGTTCCGTGTGTTTGGGTAAAGAACTGGTTGTCGAAGGTGAAGACACTGTGGTCAAGGATGAAGCGGATGAGTTGTAGGATGGCGTCTGGAGATTGGCTGTTGTTGGTGTTGAGTACTGAGGCTGTCGCAGCGATGCCGTCATCGTGGGGGATACTGGTGTAGAGTGCCGAGATGTCCATTGTGGCGAGGAGTGTTCCTGGTTCAACTGGTCCGTGGGTGCTGAGTTTCTGTAAGAAGTCTGTAGTGTCACGACAGAAGCTGGGGGTTCCCTGTACGATGGGTTTCAGGATGCCCTCGACGTATCCAGAGAGGTTCTCACACAGAGTTCCGTTGCCTGATACGATAGGACGTCCGGGTGTGTTGGTTTTGTGTATCTTTGGGAGGCAGTAGAAGTCTCCCATGCGGGGAGTACGTGGGGTGAGAGCGTGTCGGATGCTTTGAAGGTCTGGATCGAAGGTCTTGATCAGTCTGTTGAGTTGGCGGGTGTGTTCTTTGGTCGGATCTGCGGGTAACTGTCTGTAGTGTTCCTGGTTGTCCAGTTGTCGGTATGCTTCTTTGCAATAGTCCGTTCTGTTCTTTATGACGATGGCTCCTCCTTTGATGACGATGTTGCGGTTGGTCTTGAGAGCGTGGATGGCGTTACATTGTGCTCGGCTGACATTCTGGACTGTCTTGTGAGTGCAGCTGATGAATCTGGCTTTGATGCATCTCCTGACAGCTTGAGCATACATGTCAAGCTTAGGGCAGCGACCCTCCGGAGGGGTCCAATTTGACTCTTTCTTCTTCGGTTGCTGCACTGCGGATCCCTCTGTCTGCTGTTTCAGATCATTGGTTGTCTCATTGGGTTCGCTGCTGACATCTTGGGATTTGCGGAAGAATTCCCGGAGACTCATTCTCCTGATGAATTCCTCTGTGTCTGCGACAAGACCGATGGGGTCCATTTTGGTGGTGGGGCAGAAATTGAGCCCTCGGCTGAGAACTTCAATTTCGTCTGGTTGAAGGGTGTGGTCGGACAAGTTGACGATGGACTTCCCTGTGGTTTCAACCGTGGTACTGGGGGAGGCTTGGTTGCTGCTGGTGGTGATGCCGAGTTTCTCAAGCTTCCTGTTCTTGGCGTGCATGTAGGCAGTGTAGTTCCGTTGCCTCATCTGTTTGGCGGTGTCTCGTAGCTGGTCTGCTGTGTCCTGAGCACAGGCTGAGAACATGGACTCTATCTCAGTTTTGAGGTTGCGGCGTCAGACATGCCAGATCATCAACACAGATACCATCATCACACATGAGGACACCACCCACCAGGTACATGGTACATACTCATGTGACTCGGCCAACGTTGTCTACCTCATACGTTGCAGGAAAGGATACCCCGGAGCATGGTACATCGGCGAGACCATGCAGACACTGCGACAACGGATGAACGGACACTGCGCAACAATCGCCAGGCAGGAGTGTTCCCTCCCAGTCGGGGAACACTCCAGCAGTCAAGGACATTCAGCCTCCGATCTTCGGGCAAGCATTCTCCAAGGCGGCCTTCGAGACACACAACGCAAAATCGTAGTGCAGAAACTGATAGCCAAGTTCCGCACTCATGAGGACGGCCTCAACCGGGATCTTGGATTCATGTCATGCTACATGTAACCCCACCTGACGTAGGGTCACCCAGGCTCGAGTCGTTGTTGGCTTGTTCTCTCTACACAGATGCGGCTGGACCTGCTGTGATTTCCAGCAAAAAAAAATGTTTTTTTGTCTGTTTTTTGTTTTTCATACAGACCCCAGCATCTGCAACATTTGACCCCTTGTGACCCCACCTCATTGTTCTTTGATGTAATGTTTTCCTGACTGACCTGTTTGGACACCATTCACACCTTTGATTGCTGTGATTATCTCTCTGCCGAGGTGTGATAAATGGCAGTTAGAAAGATTACCTGTAATCATCTTGCATTATTCTCTGACTATATAAGCTGTGTCTTTATGCATCTCTCCACTTCACCTGACAAAGGAGCAGCGCTCCGAAAGCTTGTGATTTCAAATAAAACTGTTGGACTATAACCTGGTGTTGTGTGACCTCTTACATTTGTCCACCCCAGTCCAACACCGGCATCTCCCCACCACATCTAAGCATATATCACCTTCTTTGTCTCTAATAGGCCCCACCCCACCTCTTACTACCCGCTTACTGTTTACATGCAGGTAGAAGATTATTGGGTTCCCTTTTATGTTAACCGCAATTCTACTCTCATATTCTCTCTTTGCCAATCTTATTTTCATCTTCACATCCTCTCTGAACTTATTGTATTTGGTCTGGTTCTCCCTTGACAAATTCACCTGACATGCATCATGCACCCTCTTTCTTTGTTTCATCATCTTCTCTATCCTCCTCACCATTCAAGGAGCCTTTGCTTTGATTCTCTTACCTTTCCCTCTTGTTGGAATGTACCTAGCCTGTACTTGGAACATCTCCTCCTGAAAGATCACCCATTGTTCCATTACATTTCGTGTCAGTCTTTGGTTCCATTTTACCCTGGCTAGATCCTTTCGCATCCCATTAAAGTTAGCCCTATTCCAGCTTAGAAGTTCCACTCTAGATTGTTCCTTGCTCCTCTCCATTGCTAATCTAAATCTTATGATATGATGATCACTCGTACCCAAGTGTTCTCCCACAGACACTTGGTCGACCTGGCCCACCTCATTCCCCAGCACCAGATCCAACAATGCTTCCTTCCTAGTTGGGCCAAGAACATCTTGGTCTAGGAAATTCTTCTGAACACATTTCAGAAATTCGTCCCCTTCCTTTCCCTTTACCCTAGCATTATCCCAATCGATATTTGGGTAATTAAAGTCCCCCTGTAATGTATGTAATGTATATATACCTTAAGGGAGAGAACTACTTTTTACAGCTCCTGTATACTGTAGTACTGGCAGTGACCACACCTGTATATAAACCCTGAGTAGTGATCTGTACAGTTAGTTCTAGAGTAACCCTCATTCAGTAAACACCTGTTGAATCGTTCCCTGCAGTCTTGTTGTCTAATTATTGAAGGACACAACATCAAGATACACGGACGTAACATTGGCGATGAGCAGATTTAAACCTACCTGCAACTCTGCATCACCTCCCAGGGATTCGCTCCTGGAGAACAGTGGAAGGAGGTCGAGTCCAGAAGCACTGGCGTCGACCGCGGGCAACCGCCCAATCATCCAGCGGAGATTTGAGCATCGCAGGGGAGGCTGTCGAGAGCCAGGCTTGGGTTTCCAGTCACGGTGGTCCAGTGAAACGGGCTGGCAACAGGTACAGCGCAGACCCTTCCCGGACAGCGGCGGCTAGAGCCGACCGAGCGGCACAGAAAAAGGCCGAGCAGCGTCGACGGGGGAGAGAGGGCAGAGCGCACATGGCGCAGCCGGTGTTCAGGACCGAGCGGCATCAACGGGGGAGAGAGGCGAGAGAGAGCAGAGCGCAGCCGGTGTTCAAGGGCTGAGCAGCATCAATGGGGGAGAGAGAGAGAGAGTAGAGCGCAGCCGGTGTTCAAGGGCCGAGCAGTGTCAACGGGGGAGAGAGGCGCGCAGGAAAACGCAAGGTGCTGTCATTGCCACGAGGACCACAGAGAGCGGCATTGGCAGCAGCGCAGGAGCAGCGCACGAAAACCACAGGGCGTCGCCATTTGCCACGAGGACCGCCAAGAGCGGCGTTGGCAGCAGCGTGGGAGACGCCATTTTAAGCCAGTCTAACCACACCCAAAAATGCCAAAGAGTGGCAGTATCACAGCGTTCAACAATGAAGTCGAAGATTGGATGACATATGTCGAACGCATAGAAGTATACTGCAAGGCGAATGAAGTGCCAGATGACAAGAAAGCGCTGGTATTGTTGAATTCAATGGGTTCAAAAACATATGGCTTACTACGAAACCTAGTAACCCCAGAGAAGCCAGTAGAAAAGGATTTTGAAAACATAGTGTCAATCCTACAGGACCACTTAAACCCCACACCGCTGCTGATAGCAGAAAGATTTAAGTTTCACAAAAGGAACCAGCATAAAGACGAAAGTAATGCTGAGTATTTAACGGAACTGCGCAAGCTATCGAAACACTGCCAGTTTGGAACGGGACCAGCAGATACTTTAAGGGACAAGTTTGTGTGTGGGCTTCAAAGTGAAGGAACCCAGAAACGGCTTCTATCAGAAAAGGATCTTACGCTGGACAAGGCTTTCAGCATTGCAGTATCACATGAAGCAGCAGCATGGGGCGCTGCAGAGATACAACGGAGACCACAAGAATATGGCACAAATGAAATGTCATACGGAACAGTGAAGTGCTATCGCTGCGGCAGAACAACACACGACCATAATGATTGCTGGTTCAAGGACAAAGTGTGCAGACAGTGTGGAAAAGTAGGACACATAGCAAGAGTCTGCAGGTCGGGAAAGAAAACCAGCAGCAAGAAATCTCCACAGGAGAAGTACAAGAAGGTACATAAGGTGACGGACAGTAGTTCAGATGAACAGAAGAGTGATACAGACTCCGGAAGCAAGGAGCTGGGTTGTCTGAAACTACATAATGTGATCAAAACAGAGGATCACCAAACTATCTGGGTCACGCTCAAGATAGCAGGAGTCCAAGTGAAAATGGAATTGGACACAGGATCAGCCCTAACAGTCATAAACCGAAGGGACTACAAGCGGCTATTCTCACATATACCCTTGAGAGATACAAAGATTGTCTTGAAGACGTACACGGGGCAAAAAGTCTACCCCGAAGGAAAAATAAGGGTGAACGTTATATATAACGGCAAGGAAACACCAAAAATGGACCTATATGTATTGCCAGATGGAGGACCACCACTACTAGGACGTGAATGGATCCGGAAGATACAGCTAGATTGGCATTCCATACAAGCACTGACTGTAGGTGCCAAAAAGGATGACGACGTCACACCTGGACGACTGTCAAAAATGCTAACTGATGCACAAGAAGTGTTCCAGCACTCGGAACACTAAAAGGCACAACAGCGACGATCAAAATAGAGGAAAATGCAAGCCCAAAGTTATTTAAGGCCAGACCGGTACCTTATGCAATCCGTCCAGCCGTCGAAGCAGAGCTGGAAGGTTTGGAACGTCCAGGAGTACTGTCCAAAGTGGACTGGAGCGAGTGGGCTACACCCATCGTTCCTGTAATGAAGAGGTCGTTGAGTAATACACCTGGGGAACCAAAGAAGGTTCGCATCTGTGGGGACTTTAAGGTGACAGTGAACCCAGTCCTTCACACTGTACAATATATGCTTCTGCGGATTGAAGATATTTTCGCCTCGCTATCTGGAGGGAAACGCTTCACTAAGATTGATCTGGCCCAGGCGTAACTGCAAATGGAGGTAGAAGAAGCCTCAAAACAGTACCTCACGATCAACACTCATAAAGGTCTCTACCAATACAACCGGCTGGTGTTCAGGGTAGCATCAGCTCCGGCTATTTGGCAAAGGGCAATGGAACAAGTCCTGCAAGGAACTCCAGGGACCCAGTGTTATTTGGATGACATCCTGGTCATGGGCAAAAATGACAGTGATCACCTCGCCAACCTGGAGCAGGTGCTCACTAGATTGAAGGAATATGGGCTCCGAGCTAATCGCCACAAATGCGAGTTTTTCCAGAAGCAGATCTCGTATTGTGGCCACGTTATTGATAAAGAGGGGTTACATAAGTCCCCTGAAAAGATTGAGGCAGTAGTCAAGGCTCCAGCACCGGAAAATGTGTCACAACTGAGGTCGTTACTCGGGCTGGTGAACTACTACCATAAGTTCTTGTCGAATTTGTCTACCGTACTACACCCACTGAACACCCTACTGCAAACGAGGGTACCATGGAAGTGGAGTGACGAATGTAAACGAGCTTTTCAGAAGAGCAAAGCATTGATCACATCAAAAGAGGTGCTGGCTCATTTCAACCCAGCACTACCAATTCAGTTGGCGTGTGATGCATCACCCTATGGCATTGGAGCGGTGCTGTCGCACAATTCCCGGACGGCTCGGAGAGGCCAGTAGCCTTTGCGTCTCGGTCACTAACCTCAGCCGAGCGTAACTACGCCCAGATTGACAGGGAAGCCCTCAGCCTAGTGTGGGGAGTGAAAATGTTCAATCACTATCTGCACGGGCAGAAGTTCACCTTGCTGACTGACCACCAACCACTTGTCTCCATCTTTAATCCAAAGAAGGGCGTTCCGGTAATGACTGCGCAACGGCTACAAAGATGGTCCCTTTTTCTAGGGGCGCACCAATATGAAATCGAGTATAAGGGCACGAAACAGCATGGAAACGTTGATGGGCTATCACGCCTGCCACTGCCTACTGCGGAGGAAGCACCAGCAGTGGATCCTGTCAAAATATTTCATTCGAATATAATTGAATGCTTGCCAGTACCTAACGCTGGTATAGAGAAGGAGACCCGAAATGACCCGACACTGTCTCGGGTATATGATTTGACGGTGAAGGGATGGCCAGCACATGGCGACTCACTGTTGCCAGCATTCTCATCCAGAAGAGAACAGCTGTCAGTATGCCAGGGGACCTTGATGTGTGGATCCCGAGTGATAATTCCACCCAAGTTAAGGGAGAGAGTGCTCAATGAGCTTCAAGAAGGTCATCTGGGAGGGGTGAAAATGAAAAGCCTTGCTCGGGCTTATGTGTGGTGGCCGGGGATCGATCAGCAAATCGAGGACCTGACAAAGAGCTGCTCAGGATGCCAGAAGGTCCAAAATGCACCACCACATGCCCCTCTACACCCATGGGAGTGGCCCTCACCTCCATGGCAATGGGTGCATATTGATTTTGCTGGTCCATTCATGGACTCAATGTTTTTAATAGCCGTGGATGCGCACTCGAAATGGCCTGAGGTGATCAAAATGTCCTCCACCACCACGGAGAAAACTATTGCAGTCCTATGGACCATTTTTGCCAGGAACGGCTTGCCAGAGCAGATTTGCTCTGATAACGGACCACAGTTTGTGTCCGAAGAGTTTCGAAGATTTATGAAAAGGAATGGGGTAAGGCATTACACATCCGCCCCATATCATCCAGCCACAAATGGATTGGCTGAGAGGTTCGTACAAATCTTTAAAAAAGCAGTAAAGGCCATGTGCGATGACGACATTCCACTGCAGCATAAGGTGGACAATTTCCTGTTAGCCTACAGAAATGCAACACATGCAGTCACCAACCAGGCCCCGGCCATGATGTTCTTTAACCGAAGGTTGAGATCTCGTCTGGATTTGCTCAGACCAAATGTACGAAGAGATGTTGAGAGTAAGCAATTCCAGCACATCAATGAGAAGCCGACAAGGAGCTTCAATGTAGGGCAACCAGTCTTGGCCCGCGACTACCGAACAGAGAAATGGCAACCAGGAACGATATGCACACGGCAGGGGCCACTAATGTACACAGTGGATGTTGGGGAGAACATTGTGAGATGCCATGCTGACCAGATCCTAGAGTCACAGGAACGAGTCAACCCCATGTCTCGGCCATACGTACCTGGTGAGGAAGCCGACGTACAGGTCGCATCTACCTCAGAAACAATAGCATTGGAAGCTGATGAATCAACTGACGACAGGGTGCTAGAATCGCCTCCGCACCAAGAGCGAGACAGTCGGGAAAGGCGTTATCCAGAAAGAATCAGGAAGCCTCCCCAGAGACTGAATAGACTATTTTCATATAACATTGTATATTAAAAATGTTAATTGTTAAATGAGTATTATGGTACTGTTAATCTAAAAGGGGAGGAATTGTAATGTATGTAATGTATATATACCTTAAGGGAGAGAACTACTTTTTACAGCTCCTGTATACTGTAGAACCGGCAGTGACCACACCTGAATATAAACCCTGAGTAGTGATCTGTACAATTAGTTCTAGAGTAACCCTCATTCAGTAAACACCTGTTGAATCGTTCCCTGCAGTCTTGTTGTCTAATTATTGAAGGACACAACATCAAGATACACGGACATAACACCCCCAATATCACCACTCTATAGCTCTTGCATATCTCTGCGATTTCCCTGCAGATTTGCTCCTCTACCTCCCTCTCACTATTTGGAGGCCCTCAATAGCATGATCATACCCTTTTTTTCTCCTCAACTCTAACCAAATGGATTCTGTCCTTGTCCCCTCAAGAACATCCTCCCTTTCCAACAATACAATTTCTTCCTTAATCAGCACTGCCACCCCACCTCCCTTTTTTCCTTCCCTACCTTTTCTGAACACCTTGTACCCTTGAATATTAAGTGCCCAGTTCTCACCGTTTTTAAGCCACATTTCCATTATTGCCACAACATCATATTGCCACATGGGTAATTGTGCTTGTAGCTCACCAACTTTGTGCATTCCGTGATGCCGTGGACTTGACTCTGGCTGCACTCGCCAGAGGAACCATTGCCTTCACCAGTACTCTGAACAGAATACTGGTTAGAGAGCGCGATATACTCTGGGGACTCCTGCACTACCTGCCTGGTGGTCCTCTTCTGTCTGGTGGTCACCCATTCCCTCTCTGCCTGCATACTCTTAAGCTGCAGTGTGACCACCTCTAGAAGCGTGCTATCCACGTAACTCTCAGCCTCGCGGATGCACCGTAGTGACTCCAGCCGCCGCTCAAGCTGCTGTAGCTGGCGACACTTCCCTCACATGTGGTCGTCCAGGCTACGCGAAGCATCCAGGACTTCACACATGGCACAGGATGTGCACTCCACAGGACTGAGCTGCCCTGCCATACCTCTAGTTAATAGACTAAGAACTAACCCAGCAGAAATAAACTTAAAACTTAACAAAAAAATTCCCCAGCTACTCACCAATCAGCTCTTTCCCTCTTTTTAATAGGCTATTATCTAAATTAGCAGAAATAAACTTTTAAACTTTAAAAAAACACTCACCAGCTACTCACCAATCAGCTCCTTCCCTTGTGCCGATGTCACTTTTTTTCCTCTGACGTCACTTTTTCAAAAACTGCCTCTGTTGAGTTGCTGCCGCTCGGGACTGCTCCTTTTAACTGCTCCTCTCTTGCTGTGCTCGCACCAGGTCCGCTCCTTTCGGTCTCAGGCTCCTGCCGCTCTGGACTGCTCCTTTTAACTGCTCCTCTCTTGCTGTGCTCACACCAGGTCCGCTCCTTTCGGTCTCAGGCTCCTGCCGCTCGGGACTGCTCCTTTTAACTGCTCCTCTCTTACTGTGCTCGCACCAGGTCCGCTCCTTTCGGTCTCAGGCTCCTGCCGCTCTGGACTGCTCCTTTTAACTGCTCCGCTCTCGCTGTGCTCCCTCCATGTCCACTTCTTGCGGTCTCAGGCCAAGCCAAGTTTATACAACCTGTCCTCATAATTTAACTCTAGGTCCTGATGGATGAAATATGGATGAGAATTTTCCTCTTTTCACTTTTGTACCATGGGAACCACCGCTCCACACTGATCACCCATGCACAGTGCAGCAAAGTTCAATGGCTTAATAACTCTTCCACCTGCAACCGAGTATGGTAGCGTAGTGGTGTAGGATATTTGTATGATTTAGTAAAACATTTTGTATAACTATAATATGTGAAATAGTATGTTAAAAGCCTAAAAGCCTATATAAAATGGCGAATGGCTGAGAGAAAAGCAGGATGGGAAATTGTGCCAAACTGACTGAAACTCATTCTGTTTGCAATTACTGAAGTAATTGAATGTAATGCTAAGTTTATGGAGACTGTCAGGGAGGTGATATTCAGTAATGTGATAGAAAAGAGGTAAGAGTTGGAGAAGAGGGAGAGATAAGAGAAGCCCCCCTCAGTGATAACACTATAAAATGGACAGATTATTTAGACAAACATCTTGGGAAATGGTCTTTGGAAAGAGAATATCTGAAGTTAAAAGGGCCCTTTGATATGCACAAAGTGAGTCCGAGTGGGATCAACAAGGTCATAAAACATGTATTGGTGCCAGATAGCTGTTTGTAGTCATGTAGGAAGAGGGAAAAAAGGTGTATAAAGATACAGATTTTGAACACTGAAGGCAGCGCGAACCAGAGTTGAAGAAGCTTCAGTCGACAGAACACAGCAAGAAACCAGAGAAGTGATCTTCAGTCGAGAGAAAACAGCAAGAGAAGAAAGAGACCGCACCACAGTTGCTCGGAAGGAATGCTGAGGCTCAAACGAACAAGACTGTGACTATCACCTTGTTTAGTATTACTTCTTTGTACTGGATGTTTAATGCTTAATAAACCTGTTTTACTGATACACAATATACCTGGACCCAGAGTGGTTTGTGTAGTCACGGACTGTTTTACTGATACACAATATACCTGAACCCAGAGTGGTTTGTGTAGTCACGGACAAATTATTATAAGAGCTTTTAGAAGCTAAAATTTGGTGCCCGAACAGGGACTGTGACTATTAACTGAAACCAGGGCTATTGTGCATAAAGCAGACATTTGGATTTTCGCTTGGATTTTCGTCTGATCAACGAGGATCCTCGTGGAAAGTTAGGTTTTCTAACAGATAGTGTCTCTTTAACGTACAAAAGAATGTCGAGTGAGAATTTTCTTTAGATTATAAAGTGAAGTTAATGAAGAAGTGCAATGAGGCACAGTTACAGATGTTAGTAGAATGTCTAACAAAGGATGCGAAGGTACTTTTCGAGAACGTTGTGGCGTTCATTGAAAGACAAGTTAAGGAAAAGAAATGGAAGCCGGATAGGGCAGCACAGCTAATGGCCTATGCCGCAGTGTAATGTGTAGAACAAGATAAAGAAACCTTCCTGGAGATGGAAGATGAACAGGATAAATTAGAAAAAGACAAACTACAGCTTATAGAAGAGAATCTAATGTTACAGGGTGAAAAGTCAAAATTAGAATGGCTTATAGAAGAGAATCTAACGTTACAGGGTGAGAAATTAAAATGGGCAAAAGAAGCTGTAGAATTAAACAATAAACAAGAAGTCCTTCAAGGACAAATTGGTGCTGCAACAGCAATAATACAACAGCAGGGTATTAATGCAGTTCATCCCGGCGCTACAAAACAGAATCTTGAGGAGGCTAAAAGCCAGATAGTCTTCTTAACAAAAGATAATGACCGTCTGATCAGCCAATTAAATGATTCACGAGGGGTCCTGAGAGATGCTCTTCAGCGCCCCCACAGGGAGTTAGACCACAAGCAATGTTAGAATACTATACAACAGTTAGAAAATCAGTTGGTTAAACAACGGGCTGTAATAGCGGCAGTCACGGGAGTAGGCCCCCCCCCACGAGTTATGATAAACAATGTGAGGGGTTAAGCAAGGAGCTATATTCTCCCTTCCCGTGAGGTCCCCGTGTCATATGCCACCGTCGACCTGACTGAAAGACCACCAGCCTATGCCAATAAAAATATAATCAAAACCTCAGCGGACGAACTTGCGCCCGTTAGAGCTCTGGTTAATGTCCTGACTCATACCCAAGTGATTCCTAATGCGCCACCAGCTGCTGTGGGGGACCAGCCACCAGTAGGAGCACAACCAGTGGCACCTCCAGGGATACTGTGGGCAGGTACTTATGAAAGGTCCCAGCCCCTAAACTATGCAGAACTACAGGCATGTGTCCAACAATTCGGACCAGTTAATCCACAAACATGCCCTATAGAGCTAAGGCAACGTATAGTGGCATTCCAGAATTACCATCCTAATTTTGAGGACAATGACATGAAGAATGTTGTACTGTCTGCTCTGACTCCGGACATATGGACTAGTCTCCCCTTTTTGGCCTTTAATGTGGGGAACACCCTGAATGACGTAATCACATATATATAAACAGCTTTAGGCTTGGATACGATTGATTTGGTCCAGAAATTAAACCAAAACCAACAAGGGCCTCATGAGACCCCTGCAGCTTTCGGAGATCGGTTGTACACTATTTATGAAATGACGCAAGCACGCCCCAATGCTGATGCATTGAACGGGAAGGATGAAGCGGCATTTAAGAAAATATATTTAAAGAATATTCAGACCTCACTGTGAGCAGCTTTAGGGCACATGGTCAGCCACAACTTGCAATGGGCTGACCTTTTAAGAGATGCTACTTCTGCATGGGTCTATGCTAAAATTCAGGTCCAGGCATCAATAACAGAAACGTCAGTAAGTGTAGTTCAGGGACCCCAGGCTTCTCTAGTATCAAACCCCCATAGACAATCATTCATGTGTTACAACTGCGGTAAGATGGGGCACTTTGCGAAAGATTGCCGAAGTCCTAGACAAACAGGCTCGGGAGGTGGGAGGAATAACAATAATTACCCAAGATATGGTCTGTCCCATTCACCTCATCCAGTGGATAGCAGGTTGGACGCTATGGACTCACGTATTGAAAGAATGTCATGTATGATGCAGACACTTACAGGAACCCAGATGCCGGGGAGTCCTGTGGCCCCAACTATGAGTTCGAATCCGACTCCCCCTGTGAGCTCATTATTCCCGCCCCCACCACTGCAACAACCCAATTGCCCACAATGACGGGATCTGGCCCCACTGGCCTGGTCTGAAGTAGGGTTCAGATGAGACGGCCATGGTCTGTGAAGGAAAAAGCCATATTCCAAGAGATACACCATCACATGAACAGAATTCTGATTTTATTAAAACATGACATACTGGGTTTAAAAATCTAAAGTCTCAACGACACAAGCTGTGCAAACAGGCTTCTGAGATGGGATAGTTTGATAACACAAAAGTTGTAAACACCACAAGCTTTTGAAATGGGAATTGGTTAAAAATACTAAAACAATGGCCCTATTGCAATAGCAGTTTGGCGCTTCCAGAAGGTCTGGGGTTTGGTAGAAACACAATGGAATGACCCAAGTAAAGTGTTAAAAACTAACCCTTCGAACAGGAACACAGAATATTAAAAAACGATGTGCCTTTGTAAAAGTAACATCAAATGAAACAGGAAACACGAATACAGGAAACTCTCGCTTAAATGGCACCTAAATATCTGCAATTCTCTATTAACCGGCAAAATTCTCACTCCGAAAACACCTCAATAACCGGCAATGTTGCCGAGTCCGAGTCTCCCGCGGTGGCTGAGTTAGTCAGTGGGAGTAGTTCTCCAAACTGCCACTACTTGGCTTCATGGCGCTGTTGGAAGTCTGAACACCGCAATACCCCTGTAACAGGAGTCTGACTCTCCCACGCTGCCGGTAGTCTCTTCTGATCTGCCATTTTACAGGGGTACTGTGTGTCTCCCACGCTGCTGGTAGTCATTGCATTGCATTACCCTCAACTGGCAGTACTGTACTTAATCAAGCATCTTCCACCATCCATTTAACACAACAATCTGTAGGTGAGTACCCAATTATGGTATAGAAACATAGAAACACAGAAGATAGGAGCAGGAGTAGGCCATTCAGCCCTTCGAGCCTGCTCCGCCATTCAATGTGATCATGGCTGATCATCCAAATTCAGTACCCTGTCCCTGCCGTTTCCCCATATCCCTTGATCCCTTTAGCCTCAAGAAATATATCCAACTCTTTCTTGAATATATTTAATGAACTGGCCTCCACCGCCCTCTGTGGCAGAGAATTCCACAGGTTCACCACTCTCTGGGTGAAGAAATTCCTCCTGATTTCAGTCCTAAATGGCTTACCCCTTATCCTTAGACTATGACCCCTGGTTCTGGACTCCCCGGCCATCAGAAACATCCTTCCTGCATCTAGTCTGTCCAGACCTGACAGAATTTTATAGGTTTCGATGAGATCCCCTCTCAATCTTCTAAACTCCAGTGAGTATAAGCCCAATCGACACAATCTCTCCTCATACGTCATTCCTGCCATCCCAGGTATCAGCCTGGTGAATCTTCGCTGCACTCCCTCCATGGCAAGAACGTCCTTCCTCAGGTAAGGTGACCAAAACTGCACACAATACTCAAGGTGCGGTCTCACCAAGGCCCTGTACAACTGTAGCAAGACATCCTTGTTCTTGTACTCAAACCCTTTTGCTACGAAGGCCAACATACCATTTGCCTTCTTAACCGCCTGCTGCACCTGCATGCTTACCTTCAGCGACTGGTGCACAAGGACCCCCAGGTCTCTTTGCACTTCCCCTTCTCCCAATCTATTGCCATTCAAATAATAATCTGCCTTCCTGTTTTTGCCACCAAAGTGGATAACCTCACATTTATCCACATTATAGTGCATTTGCCATTTTCTGCCCAATCACCCAACCTGTCCAAATCGTACTGGAGTTTCCCAACATCCTCCTCGCAGCTTACCCTCCCGCCCAGCTTTGTGTCATCTGCAAATTTGGAGATATTACATCCAATTCCCTCGTCCAGATCATTAATATATATTGTGAACAGCTGGGGTCCTAGGACCGATCCTTGCGGTACCCCACTAGTCACTGCCTGCCACTCGGAAAACGACCCGTTTATTCCAACTCTTTGCTTTCTGTCCGCCAACCAGTTCTCTATCCAAGTCAATACCTTGCCCCCAATCCCATGTGCCTTAATTTTGCACGCTAATCTCTTGTGTGGGACCTTATCGAAAGCCTTCTGAAAGTCCAAATACACCACATCCACTGGTTCTCCCTTATCTATTTTACCAGTTACATCCTCAAAAAATTCCAGTAGATTAGTCAAGCATGATTTACCTTTTGTAAATCCATGTTGACTTTGTCTGATCCTGTCACTGCTTTCCAAGTGCTCTGCTATTACATCTTTTATAATAGACTCTAGCATTTTCCCCACTACCGATGTCAGGCTTACCGGTCTATAATTCCCTGCTTTTTCTCTACCACCTTTTTTGAATAGTGGGGTAACATTAGCTACCCTCCAATCCATGGGTACCGTTCCATAGTCTATCGAGTTCTGGAAGATGATCAGTAATGCATCTACTATCTCTAGGGCCACTTCCTTAAGTACCCTGGGACGTAGACCATCAGGCCCTGGGGATGTATCAGGCTTCAGTCCCAACAATTTTCCTAACACCATTTTCCTACAAATACTGATTTCTTTCAGATCCTCGCTTTCATCCGACCCTATGTTACCCGGCATCTCTGGGAGGTTATTTGTGTCCTCCTTTGTGAAGACAGAACCAAAGTATGCATTCAGTTGGTCTGCCATTTCCTTGTTTCCCATTATAAATTCCCCTGATTCTGACTGTAAGGGACCTACGCTTGACTTCACTAATCTTTTTCTCTTCACATATTTATAAAAGCTTTTACAGTCAGTTTTTATGTTCCCTGATAGCTTACTCTCATATTCTATTTTCCCTTTCTTAATTAATCCCTTTGTCCTCCTTTGTTGACTCCTAAACTGCTCCCAATCCTCAGGATTATTGCTTTTTCTAGCCAATTTATATGTCCTCTCCTTGGCTCTTATGCTATCCCTAATTTCCCTTGTTAGCCACGGTTGAGTCACCTTTTTTGTTTTATTTTTACACCAAACTGGGATGAACAAATTCTGTAGCTCATCCATTTGGTCTTTGAATGTTTGCCTTTGCCTATCCACCGTCAACCCTTTGAGCGCCATTCCCCACTCAATCCTACCCAACTCGCTCCTCAGACCATCGTAGTTTCCTTTATTTAAATTGAGGACCCTTGTCTCTGAGTCAACTACTTCATTCTCCATTTTAATGAAGAATTCGATCATATTATGATCGCTCTGACCCAAGGGGCCTCGTACAACAAGATTGCTAATTAATCCTTTCTCATTGCATAATACCCAGTCTAAGATGGCCTGATCTCTGGTTGGTTCCTCGACATATTGGTCCAGGAAACCATCCCGTAAGCACTCCAGGAATTCCTCCTCCACAGTATTGTTACTAATTTGGTTGGCCCAATCTATATGTAGATTAAAGTCACCCATGATGACTGCTGTGCCCTTATTGCACGCTTCTTTAATTTCCCTTTTAATGCCATCCCCAACCTCCACCTTACTGTTTGGAGGTCTATATACCACTCCCACTAATGTTTTTTTCCCCTTAGTATTTCTCAATTCTACCCATACAGATTCCACATCATCAGAGCTAATATCCTTCATTACAATTGTATTAATCCCTTCTTTAACCAGTAATGCTACCCCACCTCCCTTTCCTTTTTGCCTATCTTTCCTGAATATCGAATACCCCTGGATGTTGAGTACCCAGTCTTGGCTATCTTTGAGCCATGTTTCTGTAATCCCAACCAAATCGTATTCGTTTACCTCTATTTGCGCAGCCAATTCATCCACCTTATTACAAATGCTCCTCGCATTAAGACACAAAGCCTTCAGGCTTGTTTTTTTAACGCTCTTAAACTTATTAGAATTATTATTTACTGTGGCCACGTTTGATTTAAATCATTGATTTCTCTGACTGCCACATTTGTTTTTCTCCTTCCTATCTTTTGCTTTTATCCTTGTTTTCCTTTTCTCTGTCTCCCTGCTCAGGTTCCCAACCCCCTGCCATTTTAGTTTAAACCCCCTCGAACAGTGCTAGCAAACCTCCCCGCAAGGATATTTGTCCCGCTCTGGTTCAGGTGCAACCCGTCCGACTTGTACAAGTCCCACCTTTCCCAGAAGCAGGCCCAGTGATCCAGGAAACTAAAGCCCTCCCTCCTGCACCAACTCTTTAGCCACGCATTCATCTGCTCTATCCTCCTATTCCTATACTCACTAGCACGTGGCACCGGGAGTAATCCAGAGATTACAACCTTTGAGGTCCTGCTCTTTAATCTGCTACCTAGCTCCCTAAATTCTTGTTGCAGGACCTCATCCCTCTCCCTACCTATGTCGTTGGTCCCAATGTGAACCACGACCTCTGCCTGTTCACCCTCCCCCTTGAGAATGCCCTGCAGCCGTTCAGTGACATCCTTGACCCTGGCACCAGGGAGGCAATAAACCATCCTGGAGTCACGTCTACGGCCACAGAACCGTCTATCTGCACCCCTTACGATAGAATCCCCTACCACTATTGCTCTCCCACTCTTTTTCCTCCCTTCCTGAGCAGCAGCAACACCCCCGGTGCTAGGAAGTTGGCTGCTGCTGCCTTCCTCTGGTGAGTCATCCCCCTCAACAGTATCCAAATTGGTATACCTGTTTGAAAGAGGGATGGCCACAGGGGTCTCCTGCACTACCTGCCTGCTTCTACTGCTCCGCCTGGTGGTCACCCATTTCCCTTCTGCCTGTGCAGCCCTACCCTGCGGCGTGACAAACTCATCAAATGTGTAATCCACGACCCTCTCAGCATCGTGACTGCTCCACAACCCATCCATCCGCAGCTCCAGTGCCTCAATACGGCCCGTTAGTAGCTGCAGCTGGATGCATTTCTGGCACAGGTGGTCATCAGGGACACTGGCAGCGTCCCTGAATTCCCACATAGAGCAAGAGGAGCAAAGCACGGGGCTGGGCTCTCCTGGCATGACTTACCCCTTTAATTAATTTAAATTAATTCAATACCACCAGTTAAAGATATACTCTAGGGCGCTTATTTACCACAGAGACCCAAGAAAATATAAACCGCAGAATTTAAGCTTGTAATAAAAGAAATACTCACCAACCAATCACTTACCTGCTTCCTGGTGACGTCACACTTGGATTACTTTTTACCTCTCTCCTCTGCTGTTGAATTGGTACGCCTCTGCTGAATCCGCCGCTTTTAAGTGCCGCCGGTCACGCTGCTGCTCTCCCACCGGTCCAAGCTCTCTGACCTCGCCTCTGCTGAATCCGCCGCTTTTAAGTGCCGCCGGTCGCGCTGCTGCTCTCCCACCGGTCCAAGCTCTCTGACCTCGCCTCTGCTGAATCCGCCGCTTTTAAGTGCCGCTGGTCACGCTGCCGCTCTCCCACCGGTCCAAGCTCTCTGACCTCGCCTCTGCTGAATCCGCCGCTTTTAAGTGCCGCCGGTCGCGCTGCTGCTCTCCCACCAGTCCAAGCTCTCTGCTGCACATTTCTTGATTTTTTTATTTTTCTTTGTTAAAAATAGCCTCGGTAGATAACCCTCTCCGTCATCCGCAATTTTTGATCAACTGGCAACACGCCAGTCCCGTTGGTGCCGGATACCAAGAGTTTCCTGTATAATATAACCAACTAAGTTGGCTAGGAAAACAAACACCCTAGTTGAAGTGTCTTTAATTTACATGTTGTAAATATGATACCAACAGAACACTTTGAAGATATGACTTCAATAGATGACACCAAGCAATCACATTGTGTTTGTGTTGAACTTGGAACACACAGGAGTCACAACGTCTGCTAATAACCAGTTAAGCCAATATTAAGAATTGAATGGAAGACCTTTGATAAGAATGGCATCAAAGAGATAAATCTGTAATAACAATTTTATATGATAAGTTTTTGGAACACCTAAAGGTAGAGACATAATTATGCATGCAGCAGCTAAATTGACAGTAAGTATAGAGAAAAGTCAACAGGAAGATGACTAGAAATAATTAGCTTACATCAGCAGAAAACTTCAAAGGATAAAGCACTAAAAAATTAGAAGCTTTTCAGATGGACAGTCAGAAGTCTCTGGAAAGGGGTAAAGCGATTCTCTCACTCTTCAGAGGCATCTCTGTAAGTTTTTAATTCTTTGAGTCTCGGAGATCAGTGGTACTTTTAATTTGATTTTAATAATAATAATAATAATCAACTTTATTGTCATTGTTAGTGCACAAGTGCAGTACAACAAAATGTAGGCTTGCGGCTCCCGAGAGTGTACATTTAGATTAAGACATTTAAACATTCAACATTCATTTGGCTTGTAATACATTAACATAAACATAACCATAATAAAGTGCATTGGCAGATGTGCAGGCTTTGGAGTTTATTTGTGGAGTTCAGTAGAATGACAGCCCTGGGAAAGAAGCTGTTCCTAAATCTGGTCGTTCGGGTGTGAATGCATCTGTAGCGTCTCCCAGATGGCAGGAGGGCGAACAGACTGTGGCTGGGGTGGGTAGGGTCTTTGATGATGGTCCATGACCTCCGTAAACAGCGTTTCTGGTATATGTGCTCTATGGTCGGTAGCCGGGTGCCGGTAATGCGTTGGGCAGTTTTGACTACCCGCTGCAGGGCTTTCCGGTCATAGTAGCTACAGCTGCCATACCATACTGTGATACAGTTCATCAGGATGCTCTCTATTGTGCAGCGGTAAAAGTTAGAGAGGATCAGGGGTGACAGGTTACATCCCTTCAGCCTCCTTAGGAAATATAGGCGCTGCTGGGCCTTCTTCACCAGAGAGGAGGTATTGAGGGACCAGGAGAGGTCTTCCGTGATGTGGACTCCGAGGAACTTAAAGCTGTCCACCCTTTCCACCACAGCCCCATGGATGTGGATATTCTGGATTAGAATTAATAATAAGAAATGTAAAAATGTAACGAAGTTAAGATTTGAGAATAAGGATCTCTGAGGATAAGAAATGTAAGCTATTTGTTTTTGAACTGTTAATGTTGCGACTGACTCAACAGCTGTTAACGGTATGTCAACTCTTAAATAAATCTATATATTTTTAGAATTGTCTCAAGTAGTATTTCTGTATCAAACTCACAAACTCAATTTCTGTACACTCTTTTGTGAGGAGTTGCAGAATTCTGGGGGTTGTTCCAGAATAATAATATCCGGAAGGTTTCAGTCTAGTTAAACTTATTAAAAGTGCTTTCTGGAGGACGGTAACATCTTCACATCGTTACTTTCCTTTAGGGAGAGCTGGTCTGAACCTTTAGACCCAATTAAGCATCTTATAGAATTCAGCTATCTTTAACTTTAGTTGAAGGTGAACATCTGGGGAATACGCCTGATCTGCGGTAGCCCGAAAAGGGCTAGGACTAGTAATTATCCCTTCAGGTCGACCAGTTGTCTCAGCTTTGCTGCCTGGGGGCCGACAGCAGACTATGCTAATAGACACTGGGTAATCTGTTACAATCCTGCATTCCCCAGACCCAGAACGCCAACTGGATATAGGCAAAAGTAGCTTCGTCATAACAGGAGTCACCGGGGCACAAGCACCCGTATATCCAGGGGAGGAACTTAATATTTCCCTCGAGGAATTCCCCATAAAAATTACCGATCCATTGTACATGTGTATGACAAACAGAATGGGGATACTTGGGAATGATACCCTAAGGGGAATGACAGCCATTATAGATTACAATTAGAATTGTTTATGGGTTGAGTCTAAACTGGGAGATGTAGTTCAAATCGCAGATGCTCTCTCGGCATTTGCTATAAAGAAGCCTGAGCAGATAGCACTGCCAACACATTCTCTGCCTGCTGTTAACTCCTTAGTGACCAAACATGCAGCAGCCTTTGTTAGATCTAAACACGACTGTGGTAGGATGGAAAGGGAGACGCGAATTAATGGGCCACCCCATCGTGCATGTAAACAATATCCCATTTCCTGAGAAAGTATTCCGTATTTGCGAACAGTCATTGCCTCATTGGAAGAACAGGGAGTACTGCGCAAGGGTTCTTTTACTACCAATTCCCCTGCATGGCCAATTAGGAAGCTGGATGAATCTTGGAGGCTTACTATTGATTACCGTGCCTTAAATAAAGCTTCCCCATGTCAAAGCCTGACTGTTAGTCAAGCCCCTTTGCTGCTGACATCCATACCACCGCCCCCCCCCCCGCCCCCATGGCCACTGTCTTCTCCACCTTAGACATAGCGAATGGTTTTTGGAGTATTCCAGTTGCTCGGGAGTGTAACGATCAATAACATGTCATTCTATAGTGGACACTAGGTGGAGCCGTAGAGCTGTATATAGCTGTATGTATAAGACTACACTACCCAGCTGTATACATATTAAGACTACATTACCCATGAGGCACTAGGCTACCCACAAGGCAACAGTCAAGATGGCAGCCTGCACACAGGAGCACACATGCTGCATCTCTACAGATACTGTACCTAGAGGACGTGTACTGAATAAATGACTAGCTAGAAGCTAGCTGTGTTCATAATAAGAATGTCTAGATATTAATGAACATAACATGGTACCAGGATGGTGAAGATCTGCTGAAAATTGTGAAAAGCGACATGGAGAATTTGAAGCCACCAGAGCGTTTGAATCTCACAGAAAAAATCGACTACAATTGGCAGACTTTTAAACAGCAATTCCAACTCTACATTGCAGCCATCGGATTCGGTACGAAGCCAGATGCAAGGAAGATAGCGTTGCTGCTTATGGTTGCAGGCCCACAGGCGATAGAGGTATTTAATACATTTGTATTTAATCCAGCGGAGAACAGAGAAAAATTAGAAGATGTGCTAAAAAAAATTGATGCACATTGCTCTCCCAAAAAGAATGAGACGTATGAAAGATACATCTTCCGTTCTCAGACACAGCAACAAAATGAGACTTTTGATAGCTTTATAACTGATCTGAAACTGAAATCACAGACATGTAATTTCTCTGAGCTGAAATCATCCATGATTCGTGACCAGATTGTGTTTGGTATTCATGATAAAAAAGTCAGGGAAACCGAACTAAATTTGGAAAATGCGGTGAAAATATGTCAAGCCAGCAAGCTAGCTCGAAAGCACGCGAAGACTTTCAGTGAAATCAATAATGATGCGATTGTAATGAGTGATAATGCTGCTGTCGGTGCTGTGTCCTACAAGGGGAAGAAACGTGGGCAGAACAGAAATGAAAAGCAATCAGAGGATGAAATTTTTAATTGTAAACGCTGTGGTTACAAACACCAGTTAAGACAATGCCCAGCGTTTGGAAAAATGTGCACAAAGTGTAATGGAAAGAATCACTTTGCCAAACAATGCTTTTCAAAAGTAAAAACAACAAAAGACAAGTTAATGTGATTGAGGACACTGATTTAAGTGAGACATTTTTTGTAGGAATGGTGTCATGTGACGATATCAAAAAAGATACAGAAAATGTGCAGCCCTCAGAAATGGACAATGCTGAACATAAAGTCAATGCAGTAAAAGTGGACAAATGGATGATCCCACTGCAGGTAAATGGAGCATTAATTACATTGAAACTGGACACTGGGGCAAAAGCAAACTTAATCAGTATGAGTGACATAAAAAATATGAAAAAGCCCAAAATACAGAAAAAGTCAGTACTACTGAAGAGCTATAATGGACAGAAAATAGATAGCTTTGGTGTATGCAGACTTAAAGTGACAGTCAAAGACAAAGTGCATCATCTCATGTTTTCTGTTGTGGCTGAAAGACTTGATTCGATACTAGGTGACAAAGCTTGTGAAGACTTAGAACTGGTCAAGAGAGTCTACCGTATAAACTGTGCCATAAGCAGACCAGATGACTCAGGTGATGAAGCAGAGAGCCCATCAAGGATGAAAAGGCCAAAGGGTATCCATGTCTTCAAAAAGGCTAGTTTCTCCAAGAAGAAAGAAAAAGACTTTAAGGTCAAAGAGAAGCCAAAGGAAGAAAAGCACAAAGAGGAAAAACACAAGGAGAAAAAGTCCAAAGATATAATCGCAGCAGATGTTGTTAAGCAGTGGAAAGAGAAAAAGAAAAAGAAGAAGCCTGCACCAGAGCAGGAAGCAGTTCCGGTGGATACTCCTTCTTTCCTCAGACCAATCTTTGGTGTTCCATTAGCCGAGGCTGCTGAGAGGACTATGCTGTATGATGGGATCCAGCTGCCAGTAGTTTTTCGAGAGTGCATTGACTACATTGAGAGTTATGGCATGCAGTGAATGAAACACTGAAACCCTCTCCAAGCAAAGATCGCAAGGAGACCTCGATCTATACAAGAGCAGATTGATGACAATGCCGCAACTGCATCTTGTCATTCACCGCCAGAACAATCTCATGAAGACACAGCAGACTTACCCGTGTTAAGAAGATCCACACGTGAAGTAAAAGAGCCTGATAGACTTAATCTTTGAGTACAATGTAAAGCTTTGAAAATGTTTATGTTTATAGAGCACCAACAAAAGTGTTACTGATATTATCTTTATTGTTTTCTTGAAAGTTGATTGATATTGATTTTGTTAAACCACAAAGGGGGATGTAACGATCAATAACATGTCATTCTATAGTGGACACTAGGTGGAGCCGTAGAGCTGTATATAGCTGTATGTATAAGACTACACTACCCAGCTGTATACATATTAAGACTACATTACCCATGAGGCACTAGGCTACCCACAAGGCAACAGTCAAGATGGCAGCCTGCACACAGGAGCACACATGCTGCATCTCTACAGATACTGTACCTAGAGAACGTGTACTGAATAAATGACTAGCTAGAAGCTAGCTGTGTTCATAATAAGAATGTCTAGTTATTAATGAACATAACAGGGAGGACCAATATAAATTTGCTTTCATGTTTGAAGGGCATGGCTACACATTTACATGTCTACCGCAATGGTTTCATAACTCACCATCGATCTTTCATCAGTATATGGCACGAACACTTAAAGACTTTTCTAAACCTTCGGCCCTTCTACAGTATGTTGATGATCTACTTTTGGCTACTGAAACAATGGAAGAACATCTAGAACTCCTAGATGAGCTGATAGGACTAGTACAAAAGGCAGGGCTGAAAATAAATCCAAAAAACATTCAGCTGGCAAAAGATGAGGTTACCTTTCTGGGAGTAAAAATTTCAGAGACTGGCCTTAGTCCAGACCACAAGAAGATAGAGGGGGAAAAATTCGGTATTGCCCTGTTTGGGGCGCTAGTATTGGCGGTGCACAAAGTTTAGCGCCAGGCGCAAATTATCGCCACCTCCAGCGATATTGGGTAGCGGCGCCTCTGAAGGTGATTGTGGCGAGAAATCAGGCGCTGCACGACAGTCTTAAGGCACTAACCCGGTGGCGCAACACAATATCTCCACGGGTGGGCGCAGCGCAGGTGCTGTCAATTATCGAGTTCAGCCAGACACGCTGGCGCCAGACAGCTCTTAAAGGAGCGGATCGATCATCATCTCCAGCTGCACCCTGCGCATCGTAGGCCTCAAACTCGGCGGTAACCTACGTGTGGCGTCGACAACTGCCTGAACATGGAGAGGGCCAGGGAGAGAGCGCAGCGCTTCAGCGAGGGGGCATTGGATGCTCTGGTTGGCGCGGTGGAGCGCAGGCGATTTGTACCCTACCCAGAGAATGGCAGGAGGCCTCAGCACAGTGACTGTCTTGTTTTGCACACTTTGTACAAAAATAATAAATTGCAGGACAACAGAGTATTACAGTTTAAACTCTTTTATGAAGCATCAGGTCTGCTCTTAATCATATCAGTACAGTGGAGACAAGATGGAGTCAGGACCCCTTACAGATGCCTGCAGGCCAATGACAACTCAGCTTGTGATCACATGTGAATATAACAGGTATTCCGTACAGATGCCTGCGGGCCAATGATAATTCAATATGCAAATGTTACATCCCCTTTCTTTTAAAAGAAAAATGTTATGCATTACTTTTAAACCTTTCTTCTACATAATGTTCTTGGTAGCTTAAACATATAAGTAAACTCAGCATTTAACTAGCACTGAGAACATCTCAACGTTTCAACAACGATGTACAGTTTTTTTTTAGGGCAGTGATCCGCCTACACCCTTTGACAGTTCACAAGTCAAGGATATCTCTAGGCTTGACCTCTCGTCCCGACCTTGTGTGGTATGGAACTGAGCATGCTCCTGAATCGGTCAACAGTTGAGGTTCAGGTTTAGGTTCAGGTAAGTATGATGTGTGTTGTGTATTGCTCTATTCATCACACTCTGTTGAACTGATCCTCTCGTCAGAATGACGGTGTTGTTCCTTGGTGTTCAGGGGGTGCCTGCAATTGCGCCGGTACACCTGTCCTTCTGGGGTGCGGATGTGATACAATCGCTCAGTGTCAGCTGGCTGGATGACGACTGCTGGCTTCCAGTAGCCATGCTCCTGGATTCTGACGGATTCTCCATTGTGCAGCGGCTGCAGTAGTCTAGCTGACCTGTCATAGTATCTCTTTTGGTGTTGCTGTCTCTGTACACGTTTTGCATGCACTTGCTTGCAGCTGATGACCTCTGGCTGCAGCTGCTGGTTGGTGCTTGGAAGGATTGAGTGAAGTCTGCGGCTCATCAACAGCTGTGCTGGTGACTTGAAGTTGCCAACCGAGTGTTGCGGTACTCAAGGAGACTGATGTAGGGGTCTCTTTGTCCGCTTTGGCTTTGTCCATGAGTGTTTTTGCAATCTGGAGTTTTTTCAGCAAGGCCATTACTTTGAGGGCAATGTGGGCTTGATGTGACATGTGTGCAATCCCATGCCTTGGCAAATGACTCGAACTCTTTTGATTTGTATTGGGAGCCATTGTCTGAGACTAAAGTCTCTACCATGCCATGCCTAACAAAGGCTGCCTTTAGCTTGTGGATCACAGCTGCAGATGTGGTGCTGTGAAGCTTGTCCAATTCAAAAAATCTGCAGTAGTAATCAACAGTCACTATGTAGTCCTCGTTGTTCCATGTGAACAGATCCGTTGCCGCGATCTGCCAGGGCCTGTCTGGGATACGGTGAGGTATCATGGGCTCTCTGACATTTGATGGGCAGCGTTCTAGACAAATGGAACATTTTCCAACAATGTCCTCAATGTGTTTGCACATTCCGGGCCAAAACATAATGTCACGTGCTCTTTGTTTGCATTTTACCATGCCCATATGTACAGCATGAATTTTTGTCAACATCTCTTCTCTGAGACTGGTAGGAATGATGATTTTCTCCCCTTTGAAGATGATCCTGTTGATTTGTGACAGTTCGTCTCTGTGGTTCCAGAATTCAGATATGCTCTGAGGGCATTTCCTCCTTTCCTCAGGCCATCCTTCATGTATGACTTTGCTCAGCACTGTGAGTTGTGCATCTTTCTCTGTTCCTGCTCGGATCTCCTTCAGTTTTGAGTCACTCACAGGTAAGCTGTTGAACACCATGTGCACCTGCACATCCATGCCTTCACTGAGGCTGCTATCCTGGTAGCTAAGAGACTTTCTGTAGAGCGTGTCTGCGAAAGGAATGTCTTTGCCTGGACGGTGAATGATTGTGAAGTCGTACTTCTGTAGCTGAAGGATCATTCTCTGTAGCCTTGGTGGGGCTGCGGCTAGTGGTTTCCTCATGATTGACTCGAGGGGCTTGTGGTCGGATTCCACAATGACTTGTCGGCCATAGACGTACTGGTGGAAACGTTTACATCCAAACAAATTTGCATATAGCTCTTTCTCGATTGGAGCATAGTTGATTTCACTGTCTGTGAGAGATCTGGAAGCGTAGCCGATGGGCTTTCCTTCTTGCAGTAATATGGCTCCTAGTCCGTACTTTGATGCATCCACTTGTAGTCTGAGGTCTTTGTTGGGGTCGAAGTAGGCAAGAACTGGTCCTGGTTCTCTGGTGATTAGGTCTTTCATTTTCTGAAATGCTGTGTCATGTTGTTTGTCCCACAGGAACTCATTGGATTGTTTGAGCAACTGACGCATGGGTGCATTGATTTCGAAGAGGCTTGGGGCAAACTTGGCTAAGTAGTTAACCATGCCTAGTACTGTCTCTAGCTCTGCGCGGTTCTTCGGCAGCTCCATCTTCTTGATGGCAGAGATTTTCTCTGGATCCGGCTTAATGCCATCAGTTGAGAGGTGATGCCCGAAATAACTGATCTTGGTGGATCCGATTATGCTTTTCTCGGGGTTGAGCCGGATACCTTTCTCCTGTGATCTTTGTAGCATCGCACAGAGGTTCCTGTCATGTTCCTCTCTATTCCTGCCATAGATGAGGATGTCGTCTACAATTGCGACTACTCCGTCGAGGCCTTCATAGGTTTCGTCGATCTTCCGCTGGAATTCATCCTGAGCTGATAAGACCAAATGGTAAACGCAGAAATCGGTAGTGTCCAAATAGTGTGTTGAACGTTGTTAGCTTAGATGACTCTTCCGTGAGCTTGATAGTCCAGTATCCTGATCGTGCATCCATTACGCTGAAGTAACGTGCTCCCACTAGCTTGGGTGTGATGTCATCTAGCGTTGGTAGAGGGTAGTGAGGGCGTTTGATAGCCTTGCTCAAATCTCTGGGGTTGAGATAGACTCTGAGCTTGCCTGTACGTGGTTTCTCAACCACTACTAACATGTTGACCCACTCTGTCGGTTCTGTTTCCCGGACGATGATTTCTGTATTCTCCATGCTCTGCAGCTCCTCCTTCAGGCGACTATGTAGAGCAAGGGGTATCCTTCTCGGTGGGCAAACCACAGGGGTTGCTGCTGGGTCAAGGTGAATAGTGCATTCACCTGGGAATAGTCCGATTCCTTTGAAAACATCAGCAAACTCCTCCATGACTGTCTGCTTGTCAACTGGTGCTGTCAATGATAGCACTAGCTTGACGAGGTCCATGTCTAAAAATGCCTTTAGACCTAGCACTGGAGGTGCTTGAGTGTCAACAATGTAAAAGTCCAACATAATGTCGCTTTCTTTGTACTTGTATTTCATCACGCATGTGCCTTTTACAATGAGCTGCTTACCCCCATAGCTGGTCAGTCTTCGTGAGGTGGGCTGTAGCTCACACTCATCCTTCAAGCTGTGATACTCACGCAGAGGAATTACATTAACCTGAGCTCCAGTGTCTAGTTTAAACTTAAGCTCTTTGCCCTGTTTTCCTATCTCAATATCGGCAAAGGCTTGCTCAGTCTCTGAAATCTGTTTATTCTGTGACACAGAATCAATAAACAGTTCCTCTGCATTTGGCTCTCTATCTGGCATTTGGCTGTCACTCACTGTGTGTACTGGTTTTCCGAAAACAGTCCTGCAAACTTTAGCAAAGTGGTTCCGTTTACCACATTTAGCACATTGCCTTCCTTTGGCGGGGCATTGCTCCTTTTCTCCATGCCAGTTGTTTCCACAATATCCACAGTTTTTGAAGCGTTTAATGTCTGTGTCGCTCAGTTTAAGAACTCTCTCTGTTCTGAAACACGCTCTCTGGGCGGTGTTCTTTGGTGTGTGTCTATTAACTGCGTGCACTGTCTGTTCACTTGAGCTGCTCGTGGCACTGTTATGGTTTTCAACTGTGCTTGGGCTATCTCGTGCGATCTAGCTATGTCCATAGCTTTGTCCAGCGTTAGCCCGGACCCAACATTCAAAAGTTTCTCTCTCACTTTAGCTGAATGTATTCCAAACACGATGCGGTCTCTGACCATCTCATCTTTATCTGAATATTCAGTCTTTTACCAGCAGTTTTAACTCAGTCACGAACTGTTCAAACGACTCACTAGCTCCTTGTACTTTCTCCTGAAACTTGTACCTAGCGAATATCGTATTTGTCTTGGGCATCACATATGATTCAAAATGGTCAAAATAACTTTTCAGTACCTTTGCTTCATCCGCGGTGAGAGACCATGTATTAAAAATGTCTCTCCCTTTTTCTCCGATCCACAGGAGTAGGTAGCTGCATCTTTCTTCCTCCCCTTTGCTTTTCAACGGACCCGAGGACATTAACTCCGCGTGTTGGTTGAACTTGCACCATTCTCTATGTAAGTTCAAAGGTTCCCAATTCATTCGAGGTAAGGGAGCTCCAACGATGTCCATTTCAAATCCCTGTTCTGACACCATGTCTTGTTTTGCACACTTTGTACAAAAATAATAAATTGCAGGACAACGGAGTATTACAGTTTAAACTCTTTTATGAAGCATCAGGTCTGTTCTTAATCATATCAGTATAGTGGAGACAAGATGGAGTCAGGGCCCCTTACAGGTGCCTGCAGGCCAATGACAACTCAGCATGAATAATAGGTATTCCTTACAGATGCCTGCGGGCCAATGATAATTCAATATGCAAATGTTACAGCAACTATCGGAGAGCTTGGAGGGAGGTTTCCAACAGAGTCACCTCCAGCAGCATGGTTCCCAGGACTCCTGTGCAATGCAGGAAGAAGTTCAACGACCTCACTCGGGTCGTCAGGGTGAGTGCCTTTTTCAGAATCATCTTCATCCCTCCATCTGGACCTCACTTTATGGCCAGAGGGTGTGCAAAGCCCCAATGGCCAGCTGTCATCCAGCACCCATGGCCATTTCTGGAAACACACATGCACATTCAGCTCTGTGCATAATGTAAGGGCTCCTGGACCATGGGAGGCATGTCATCCCAGATCAGGGCAGCATAATGTAAGGGCTAATCGACCATGGGAGGCATGTCATCCCAGATCAGGGCTGCAGGTTTCCTAAGACCCCGTCCTTTCTCTTGCAGGCCAAGCTGGCCCATAATAGAAGGCAACAGCATCGGACCGGAGGAGGCCGGCCTCACCTGCAGACCCTCACAGACCTGGAGGAGCGAGTCCATCGGATTGTGGCAAGCCGGATGATTGGCCCCGTCGTCTCTGGAGATGCCGACCCCATTGTTGACAGCAATGGTAAGGTCATCACCTTTTTGACCTCTCTCCTTCCACTTGTTCCCCACACCAGCATGCTTTTTCACTCTCGAGCCTACTCAGAGCATTGCAGCACTCATGCATCCTTTGCTGCCACCCTGTCCTATCGCTAGAGCCAGTCTTGAACCTCCCTGTTTTCAGATGCTGCATCACCAGCTCAGGAGGTGGGCCCTCAAGCTGCCAGCGCAAGTGACTCTGGAGGCGACGAGGAGGAGGAAGCCGGACCATCCGTGCCACCCTCAGGCGGGCCAGCCCATGTCCAGACTGGGGAGACGCCTTCCCTGGAGGGGAGCGGGGGGGAATGGTCTGAGGACGATGCAGCTCCAGGACCCAGCGGCCTGCAGCAACGCGAGGGGAGTAGGGAAGCTCGGGCGTCTCCCCAGAGGGCGAGTCGGGCCGCGAGTGCTGCTGCACAGAGCGCAGAAGAGGTGCATGCCCTCGCAGAAATGAGCGCCCAGGCTGGGCTGAGGCACACTGAGCTCATAGCTGCAGTGGCAAGGATGCCCGATTCCATTGAGTCACTGGCAGGGAGTGTCCGGGACTTCAGTGCAGCACAGGCAAGGAGTGTGCAGGACTTCGGCGCAGCACTGGCAAGGATTGTCCAGGACTTCGGCGAAGCACTGGCACCTGCCACGCAAGTGCTGAGTGCTGCCACACAGTCAGTGGCTGGTCTCATGCAGACGCAGACTGAGGCCACGCGAGCACTGACTGCTGCCACCCTCGCTGGATCGGGCAGGATTCCCTGGGGCCCTCGCCGCGCCACAGCAGGCCAGCAATCTGTGCACCAGCCGATTGCTGCACATGCTGCGGTGCTGCCCAGTCAGAGTGCCAGTGTGTCAGCCGACCAGAGAGCTGCTGTCCGCTCTCAGGATGACAGCATTCCTGATGCCACCACTGGCACTTCTCCACTGCAGCTGCCACCACCTGTAGGACAGACTGCTGCCGCCCATGCAGAGTTGGAGCAGTCAGCAGCCGGGCCCTCCAGGCCCAGAGCTGGTCCAGGCCGTACCTCAAGGGCATCTGCGGTCTCAGTTTCGGACAGTTAGCAGGCCTCCCCCAGCCTTGCTGCAGCCACTGGGGTCCCATTACGGAGGAGCTGCAGGGCGGGAAGGGGGCAATTCCGCAAGGGCAGCAGATCACCATCGAGGGGCAAAAAGTAGGAGGTGTTGCTAAATTATGTTATTTCTTTCATTCAAGGCCAAGGATGCTGGTCTGAATGTTGGTTATGTTTTGGACATTGTCTCCAGGGTGTGAGAGCCAGTTATGTTTTGGACATTGTCTCCAGGGTGTGAGAGCCAGTTATGTTTTGGACATTGTCTCCAGGGTGTGAGAGCCAGTTATGTGGCAGTCTATTTGTTTTGGTGTTTGTTTCCATTGCTTTGTCATGCGGGAAGGATACACAGTTTGTTAAATAAAGAAGTTTATTTATTCGCAATGTCCATGTCTGTTCTTTGCACAAATTGTTGCCTTGACCGGCTTAGGGGTAGCAGAACGGTTCCAATCATGTTCTTGGAATGGCAGAAAGCATTCCCTCAGAGGGGCCTAGAAGCAACTTGCTATAAGCCTCTGACAGACGGCCCTTGCAGTTTGTGCCTCCCTCCTGTCTTGGTGCTGCTCCTCCTGCTCCTCCTCCTCTCTGGTGCTTCAATATCTGGTGGCATTGGCTGGGTCCTGAGGGTTGCCAGGTTATGCAGCATGCAACACACAACCACAAAGTGGGAGACTCGCTCAGGTGAGTACTGAAGGGCTCCTCCGAAATGGTCCAGACAGCGGAACCGTTGCTTCAGCATGCCGATTGTGTGCTCAATGATGTTCCTGGTCGCTTGATGGCTCTCATTGTATCATTCTTCAGCAGGGGTGTTGGGCGAACGGAGCGGGGTCAGCAGCCAGGGGCACAGAGGATAGCCCTTGTCCCCGAGAAGCCAGCCTCCTGGGTGAGCCGGGGCTTCAAAAAGGTCTGCCACAGAAGTCTGGCGCAGGATGAAGGCGTCATGGCTGCTGCCTGGAAAGTGGGCATTGACAGCGAATATCAGCTGTCGGTGGTCACAGGCCAGCTGCACATTCAAAGAATGGAACCCCTTTCGGTTGCAGAAATCCTCCGCATTCTCTAGAAGCACCCGCAAAGCCACATGCGTGCAGTCAATGGCGCCCTCTATCCTTGCGAAGCCCTGTGTGTGCTCTCGCTGCTTGTCCGGGGTCATTGGGAAGGAGATGTACTGCCGCCTCCTTTTAAAGAGGGCATTAGTCACTTGACAGATGCAGCAATGCACCGCGAACTGTGAGATGTTGGCAATGTCTCCAGCAGCGGCCTGAAAGGAGCCGCTGGCATAGAAGTTTAGAGCCACAGTGATCTTCACAGCTACCGACAGAGATGTCCTGCGCCTTAGTTGAGGCTGCAGATCAGGCTGAAGCAGGTAGCAGAGCTCAGTGACCAACTCCTTACTGAAGCGCAGCCTTCGGAAACACTGCTCCTCAGACATGTTGATATACGAAAACTGTTGGCGGAAAACCCTGGCAGCGTAAGGTCTCGTGTGCCGACGTCTGTTGGCCCTCCTCCGTCTGGCCCTGCCTGCCACTCTATCCCTGCGTCTCTGTGCCCTGTCAATATGATTGAGAAGGACGACGTTCCCATCCAATGCAGCCCCCATAGTAAGTGCGCACTGAAAGTTATGCCGGTTGAGAAGCTTACCAACTGCAAAGTTATGTTCAGAAGGCTAAAGTTCCTCAGCCAGTGCTGGCTCACTGCAGAAATGGCTCTCCGTTTGTCTCTGGGCAACTCTCTCTCTCTCTCACAGAAGATGTGGTCCAAAAATGGCTACCACTAATAATCCAGGAAGAGTCCCCTTTAAATAGTGCCCCCCCAGCCCAACAGCAACTGGGAAATGTTCAAGGTAACCTGTCCTTGGTAGCGACAGGCAGAACGGAGGGGGGCGTCACTGAAATTCCGGTCTGGGGCGCCCCAAGGGCGTTGCACACTGAAATGACGTCATGATCTGCGTGTGCCGGTGAGCAGGCGCTACGGTTTAGCACCGGCGCTAAATGTCCGCTCAATTTGGGAAGAGGCGCAGGGTTCGCTGCGCCCGGGCGCTAGTTGGTTAGCACCCCACTGTGGAGTTTGCACATTCTCCCCGTGTTTGCGTGGGTTTCCTCCGGGTGCTCCGGTTTCCTCCCACAGTCCAAAGATGTGCGGGTTAGGATGATTGGCTATGATAAATTGACCCTTAGTGTTAGGGGGATTAAATACGTGGGGTTACGGGGATAGGGTGGGATATGTGTTGGTGTAGGGGTTACGGGGATCGGGTGGGATATGTGTCGGTGCAGGCTCGATGGGCCGAAATGGCCTCTATCTGCACTGTGGGGTTTCTGTGGTTTTTCTGTGGTTCTCGACCTCTTTAGGCGCTAATGGGTGGCGCAACCAACCGAATTTTTCCCTCAGAGACTATTCAGCGACTCCCATTACCAGTTTCAAAGACTACATTGCGATCCTTTTTAGGTTTGGTCGGATATCAGCGAAATGTTATTCCGAACTTTGCAGACTTGGCTAAACCTTTGTATGATCTTTTAAAGGGAGATACGGAAGAGATACAACCCGTATGGGGAGACCACCATACTGTTGCGGTTAGTGCTTTGAAACAAGCCACGATACAGGCAACTGCTCTCATCACCCCGGATCACAGTCAGCCCTTTCACCTTGAAGTAGGCTCCACCCCTACCAGCCTAACTGCCGTTTTGAGTCAGAAACAGGCAATCAGCGAGACACTACGCCCTATCGCGTATGCCTCACGTGTACTATGAGGGGTGGAAAGTACATTCTCAGCGTGTGAACGTCATCTGTTGGCCACATTTTGGGCAGGCAATCATTTCACCTACATTACCGGACTGCAGAAGGTAATTTTGCATTCACTACACACGCCCCTTAAGCTGCTGTTAAAACCAAGTGAGACCAAGGTATCCTCTCAGTGAATAAGTGGACACTCGAATTGTTACAGCGTGACCTGGACATTACTCCTAAACGAACCACGCGGTTACCCCTTATCCTTGCCTATGAGGGAAGTCCACACCGGTGTCCATTACCGGTGCTAGATATGGAACCAAATCCAGTAAAGGCTAACGCCATACCCGGGGCTCGAAATGTGTACGTTGACGGGTCATCATACTCTTTTTTATCCAGCACCGACGGGACCAGCGTGGTGCCAGTTGATCAAAAAGTCTGGATGACAGAGAGGTATACTTACCAAGGTACGAGAGCCCCGTACTCGGCCACAGGTGCAGGAGCCCTGGTTACACGGCACTTGTGCAGGAACCCCGGTTACACAGCCACAGATCCAGGAACCCCGGTTACACGGCCACTAATATATAGTAAAACTTACCTGAAGCTATGCCTGAATTTTGCCGGTTAAAAGAGAGTTTCCTGTTATGTAGACGGCCATCCTAGAATTGGATGTGCCCTTATTGATATCGACGCTCACGATTGGTCAGAGGGATTTCAAGTTCCCATCCACTACTCACAACAGGCAGAACTGATTGCTGTTATTCTAGCAGTACATTACACGACTATGGATGAAACCAATATCTGGTCCGACGGCAGTTACGTTTGTAACATAGTTATGGCTCTTTCCCTCTATAATACAAATGAGTTTTGTTCATCAGATGGTAAATCTTTATTACATTCTGGTCTGCTCCGTAAGCTATGAAAAGTGCTCCAGGAATGAGTCGCCCCTTGTCACGTGGGTAAGGTAGCAGCCCATCAGAAAGATCAAATGGCCGATCGCTTTGCTAAGGAGGCGGCCGAGAACGGAAAGTTACTACCTTGATGGGATATAAATGATTCTCAGACACCCGTAGTGGGGACGGTGACTAAGACTAAAACCATTGATCTTTTGGTCCTACAGGATTCATATGCTCCTTATGCACAGGTCGTCGTCGTACGTGTCTTCACACTGTTACCTTTGGGGAACTGTATGAAGTGGTGGAAGGATTTCTGGCCGCGTTAACGCTCCTTCCGTGACCGTAACCATCTTCATACCAGCCATTAGGGTGGTTAGTCCTATGGCGGGAGGGCTTTACGGGCTCCCACAACCCATACGAGGGGAGGGGCCACCAACACCCACGGACGCAAGTATCCCGCTGGATGTCAACCCAGAATTTAGAGCCGGAGCTCTGACTCCACTTGCCGGGACTGTCTGGAGCGGGGTTCGAAACCCTACACCTTCTGGCCCAGCGGCGGGGATGCTACCGCTACACCAAAGGCCCACTCCTTATGCACAGGTAATAGCCTGGCATCAACAGGGATGCCCGCTACCAGCACCCACCCTGTGGGCAGACTCCACTGTCTTCTTCTTCTTCTTAGGCTGTCCCTCGAAACCGAGGATGACTTGCTTCCACATTAAAAATGAGTTCGCAGGTGACTGATGAGATCAATGCGGGACCTACAGTCTCTGTCACAGGTGGGGCAGATGGTGGTTGAAGGGGCGGGTGGGTGGGGTGCTTAGGTTGACATGCGCTCCTTCCGTTGTTTGCGCTTGGCTTCCGTTAGCTCCCGACGAAGGAACTCGAGGTGTTTGGCACCTTCCCGGATGCTTCTCCTCCACTTTGTGCGGTCTTGGGCCAGGGATTCCCAGGTGACGATGGGGATGTTACACTTTTTCAAGGAGGCTTTGAGGGTGCCCTTGAAGCATTTCCTCTGCCCACCTGGGGCTCTCTTGCCATGCCGGAGCTCCGAGTAGAGCGCTTGTTTTGGGAGTCTCGTATCAGACATGCGGACAATGTGACCCATCCATCGGAGCTGATTGAGCGTGGTCAAAGCTTCAATGCTGGGAATGTTGGCCTGAGCAAGAACACTGATGTTAGTGCACCTATCCTGCCAATGGATTTGCAGGATCTTGTGGAGGCAGCGTTGGTGGTACCTCTCCAGTGCTTTGAGGTGCCTGATGTACATGGTCCATGTCTCTGAGGCATACAGCAGGGCGGGTATCACTGCTGCTCTGTAGACCATGAGCTTAGTGCCGGGTTTGAGGTCCTGGTCTTCAAACACTCTCTTCCTCAGGTGACCGAAGGCTGCACTGGCACACTGAAGGCGGTGTTGGACTTCGTCATCGACGTCTGCCCTTGTTGACAGTAAGCTCCAAAGGTATGGAAAGTGGTCCACGTTGTCCAAGGCCTTGTCGTGGATTTTGATAATCGGGGAGCAGTACTGTGTGGCGGGGGCAGGTTGGTAGAGGACCTTTGTCTTACGGATGTTTAGTGTAAGGCCCATGCTCTCGTATGCTTCGGTGAAGGTGTTGATGATGGTTTGGAGTTCGACCTCCGAGTGAGCACAGACGCAAGCGTCGTCTGCATACTGTAATTCGACGACAGAGGATGAGACGACCTTGGATCTGGACTGGAGGTGACGGAGGTTGAACAGTTTCCCGTTTGTTCTGTAAATTAGCTTCACTCCAGTGGGGAGCTTACTGAGGCTGAGATGGACCATTGCAGCAAGGAAGATTGAGAAGAGCGTTGGTGCGATGACACAGCCTTGTTTGACCCCGTTTCGTATGTGAATTGGGTCTGTAGTGGAACCGTTGGTCAGGATCACGGCTTGCATGTCGTCGTGAAGCAGGCGGAGGATGGTGACAAACTTTTGAGGACAGCCGAATTTGAGGAGGACACTCCATAATCCCTCATGGCTGACAGTGTCGAAGGCCTTTGTGAGATCAAAGAAGGCCATGTACAGTGGTTGGTGCTGTTCCCTGCATTTCTCTTGAAATTGACGTGCGGTGAAGAGTATGTCCATTGTGCCCCTTAGTGGGCAGAATCCGCATTGCGACTTTGGGAGGAGCTCTTCGGCCACTGGGAGGAGGCGATTGAGGAGGATTCTTGCGATGACTTTCCCTGTGGCAGACAGCAGGGAAACTCCTCTGTAATTACCGCAATCGGACTTGTCACCTTTCTTGAAGATGGTCACAATTACGGCATCTCTGAGATCCCCTGGCATTATCTCCTCCTTCCAGATAAGAGAAATTAGTTCATGAATTTGCGCCAGTAGTGCTTCTCTGCCATGTTTTAGTGCCTTGGCGGGGATTCCATCTGCTCCTGAGGCCTTGTTGTTCTTCAGTTGTCGGATGGCCTTTTCAACCTCATGCCGGGCTGGGGTTGTGCTGAGATGGTGGCGGGTATCATGCTGTGGGATGGAGTTGAGGACACTCGCGTCGAAGACAGAATCGTGGTTAAGGAGTTCTTCGAAGTGCTCCTTCCAGCGGGCACTGACTGCCTCTCTGTTCTTGATGAGTACCTCTTCGTTCTTGGCCCGCAGTGGGGTAGGGCCTTGGTTGCTTGGGCCGTAGATGGTCTTGACTGCGCTAAAGAATCCACGCATGTCGTGGTTGTCGGCTAGCTGCTGGATCTCCTGCGCTTTCTCCACCCACCATCTGTTCTTTAGGTCGCGAGTTTTTTTTTGGACCTCGGCCTTCAGGCTTCTGTAGAGCTGCTTTCTTGCTCTCGAGTTGTGTTGCTGTTTCCAGATCAGGAATGCCTTGCACTTGCGGCTTATTAGCTCCTGGATCTCCTGGTCGTTCTCGTCGATCCAGTCTTGGTGTTTCCTGGTCGAGTGACTGAGCGTCTCTTCACAGGTGCTGATTATGGAGGCCTTGAGTGCAGACCAGGCGCTGTGGGCACTCTATGTCTCTGCATCACTGGGCGTCGTCAGGTTGTTTGTGAGGCGCAGGCTGAATAGGGCTTTCTTAGCGGGGTCTTTGAGTGCTCCAGCATTAATTTTCCTGCGGCGTTGTTTCTGTTGCCGCCACTGTTTTGGGGCTACATTGATGGAGATGACAGAGCGGATTAGGCAGTCATCAGCTTCTGTCATGGCGCGGGTGATGCGGACGTCCTTGCGGTTCCTCGCTCAGACGATGATGTAGTCCAGCAGGTGCCAGGGCTTGGAGCGAGGGTGCTGCCATGAAGCCTTGTAATTGTCTCTCTGATGGAACAAGGTGTTGGTTATGACAAGGCCATGTTCTAAGCATTTTGACAGGAGGAGAGTATCGTTGGAGTTGGCTTTCCCTACCCCCTCTCTGCCGATCACACCCCCCCAGAGGTCTGTGTCCTTTCCAACTCTGGTGTTAAAGTCGCCAAGGAGGATTAGCTTGTCGCCCATTGGAACTCGCGACAGGGATTGTTCGAGGCTGGAGTAGAATTCCTCTTTGGTCTCGTCTGTGGCTTCCAGTGTTGGGGTGTTCGCACTGATGACCGTAGCGCACTGGTTCCGGGCTAGGGTGAGCCGAAAAGTCATGAGGCGCTCGTTAATACCGCTAGGAGAGTCTCTGAGATGCCCAACCAGTTCATTTTTTATCGCTTTGCTAAGGAGGCGGCCGAGAATAGAAAGTTATTACCTTGATGGGTGATAAATGATACTCAGACACCTGTAGTGGGGATGGTGACTAAGACTAAAACCATTGATCTTTTGGCCCTACAGGATTCATATGCTCCTTATGCACAGGTAACAACCTGGCATCAACTAATGATCAGGAATAAAGAGAGAGACCTAGTAGTTTCTATCCCTCCTCAGTTAAAGGAAGAAATTCTAGCTCTCTTTCATTCTCACCCGACGACGGGACATTATTCAGCGGCCTCTACACTACAAAAGTTATTACCGGTTTGCTGGTGGCCTGGAATGGAACAGTATGTGGAACAATATGTTAATCGTTGCCTGCCATGCCTACAGACCCCCTTCATGTTCAAATCGCACTTTACTTAGGTCACAGCCCCCTCCTGAGGGACCATGGACACACTTACAGATTGACTTTATTGGTTCACTAACAAAATCGAAGGGAAACTATGAGTACGTACTTGTGATAATCGATCAGTTCACTAAATGGATAGAGGCTTTTCCCACGAGAAATAACAGCATGCACCGCAGCTCGAAATCTCCTGAGTGAGGTGTTCTATAGGTGGGGATTGCCATTACAAGTGGATAGCGATCAGGGTTCACACTTTACGGGGCAGTTTTCACAACTCTACAAGAAATGTTACAGATAAAACATAAATTGCACATTGTGCACCATCCACGATCATCAGGGATTGTGGAGAGGGGAAATCAAACTTTAAAGACAATGGGCCCAGAAATACGGGTCGGGGGCTTCCCGCGGGTGTAAGCCCCCGACCTGCACTTACCTTGCATGCTGGCAGTTCAGCTGTAGGGCCCCGTGGAATTCCGCTCCGGGGCCTGGCCCAGCTGCCGGCGCGCTGTGCTTGCGTGTCCCAGGGACGTAGTTAGTGCGATGAGTCCCCTGGGATCACGTGAGCCATGGGCAGCCAATCGGAGGAGGGAAAAGCCCATTCATAAGATTGACAGGAAGACCTGTCCAAACTTATGAATACTACGGGCTTCAAAATAGCATTAAACCTTCAAATACATTTTTTTTTAAATCACACTTTTTCAATAAACTACAAATTACATTAAATAACTATTTTAAACAATAATTAAAATTTTTGAAAAAAATAATTTTATAAAAAAACGGGGCTAAAAATAAACTTACCTTGCTTTAAAGTATTTAAAAATAATAAACCTGTGGAAAAAATGTTTTAATTTTAATTAATTGACCACTTACCTTGTAAAAAGCAGGCCTTACGCTTTATGCCTGCTTTTTAGATGTGTAAATCCTACAGGCTTAACCTCACGTGAAAACCTGCAAAAAAAACCTAAGTTCAAAGCGCACGTGCAGCCTTCCCTGCGCGCATGTTCGACCTCTGAACCCCTTCATTCAGAGGATCGGAAGAGCCGGTTTCCCGCGCATGCGCAGTGCATGCAGGAAACCCGCACTTCCATTCGGCCTACGGGTGAGTACCCCGTGCGTACTCACTCGTGGAGAGCCGAATTTCTGGGCCAATGTTGCAGAAGTTGTGTACAGAACACCCCATTCAGTGGACTGACATGTTGCCTTTATGTCTAATGGCAATACGCTCTACCCCACACGGGACTACGAGGGTAAGTCCATATGAGGCTATGACTGGGAGACAAATGCGGATACCAGGACATGTATAATTGGGAAATAACACACCATTAAAACTACAACCATGTAGCCAAAAATGGTTACAAACCTTGATGGATCATATGGACGAGGTGAACAAGCTGGTAGCCATTAACATAGGCAAATCGCATGAACAAATCAAGTGATATTATGATAAGAGGGTTAAACCATTTGAGTATGATGTTGGAGACCGAGTAATGTTACAAAATTTCTCTCCAAATAACACTAATTCGAGATAAAATGGACGGGCCCTCATACCAGAGAAATTAAATCCAGCTGTGTATCTACTGAATGTCCCATATGGTCCGAAGAGAGAACCTAAACTGAAATGGTTCCATATCAATCAGATGAAAACTGTTAAGAATTAAGCTGTTACATTTTGGTTTACCCACAGGTTAAAAATATGGCTCTGTATGCTGATAATTAGATGTGCGGTGAGCTCTCCGGAGGTAACAAAAACTTTTGACATTACCATTAACATCTGTACACTGGACGAAGGAGGAGAATGCGCCCTACTCCCCATCTATGGAACGGAACATAACCACGAATTGTTGGCAGACATAAACAATCAAAGAACTATAACGGATCATCCGAGACGTATGAGGTGGATTTTCCAGTTTGGATCACAAATAGTACAAAAGATAATGGCCCAGAAATTCGGGTCTCCACGGGTGAGTACGCATGGGGTACTCACCCGTAGGCCCAACGGAAGTGCCGGTTTCGTGCATGCACTGCGCATGCGCGGGAAACCGGAACTTCCGTTCCCTTAAAGGAAGGGGTTCAGCGGTCGAACGCGTACACCGGAGAGGCAGCACGTGCACATGGAACTTACGTTTTTTTTGCCGGTTTCTCCGGGAGGGTAAGTCTCCAGGAGTTACACATGTAAAAAGCAGTCGCAAGGCCTGCTTTTGAAAAGGTAAGTGGTGAATTAATTAAAATTAAAACATTTTTTCCACAGGTTTATTATTTTTAAATACTTTAAAGAAAGGTAAGTTTATTTTAGCCCCATTAGAAAATGTAATTAATTTTTTCAAAAATTTAAATTATTGTTTAACATAGTTATTTTCTGTAATTTATAGTTATTTTTAAAATGTGATTTAAAAAAAAAAATTATTTGAGGTTTTAGTGATGTTTTGGGACTGATAGTATTTATAGTTTTGACAGCTCTTCCTGTCAATTTTATGAATGAAGCATTCCCTGCTGCCATTGGCTCTCCATGGCCCACGTGATCCCAGGGGACGCATCAAACTAACTGCACCCCTGGGATACGCAAGCACTGCGCGCCAGCAGTTGGAGCAGGCCCAGGATCGGAATCCCACGCGGGCCCACAGTACAACGGCCGACGCGCTGGGTAAGTGCAGGTCGGAGGCTTGCACCCGCGGGAAGCCCCCGACCCGAATTTCTGGGCCAATATAACAACACCATACGTAACGGGTTGTGGTACATTACAAGAAAAGGTGTATAATTGGGAAATAAAAGGATATGGTGTGTGCATCAGGTGTGGGATAAGAAACAGGAAAGGCCCAAATCTGTGGAAATTCCTGAAGAAAAAGAATGGAATCTGGGAACAGGTACAAGAACCAAATCAGGGACCAGTAGCTTCGGAAAGTAAGGGATATATACAATTATGCTGGCCTCGGTGGTGGAAGAAACATACCGGCCAGTATTCTTGTATTGGGTCGAATATTATCATGGGCTTTAAAAATCAGGATGATGATTGGCCTTCTATTCCCGAATATGATGTAAAGATTACCTCAGCAGGATATGAGATTCCGAGAGACGATATAGAGATCACCGCGACAGAACATAAACCCTTTATGATTGTAGGGATTTTGAGAATAAATATAACAGCATAATAGAATTCGAAAATGAAATAACTGGATGTGTAAGGGACGATGGGTATGTCTATAGTGTTAAGCTTACACCCTATGAGAAAGCAAGTCATTTAGAACCACGAGAGGGTGTACCCGAGGAACAATGTCCCCAACTAACACCAGGACCTGGGAACGGTCTTGTAATTATACCCACCTATAAAGCAGTGTATCATCAAGTAATACCGGAAGTGGTCCCTGGTATCCTAAATTTAACAGAACTAATACTACCAAAGTGGTGCCCTGACAAAACAGCACAACTAACTCAGAGAATGCTGCAACCAGTTTTTAATCAGTACTGGGAAAAGGCGACCTTATCTATAAGTATAGAGAAAACAGAAGGGACCTTCCGTCACAAGTTTAGTACCACTAAAGAGAGCAGCCAGGGAAAGAGTAGACAGAAAAGAGGATTGATAAATGATGGGCTCACAGGTTTCAACACAGTAACATCGGTAATTAACTCAATGGACTCCGCAGATTTACAAAAACAATTACAAACGGTAAGGGAAAAGTTGAAGAAGATACTTAGTAGGGAAAGCAAGATACTTAGTAGGGAAAGCAACATAGTAAGCGAGGAGCTAAGGGAGGATCAGGTAATGACCATACACCTGTGGGACATCATACATGAAATAGAGGATCATGCCAAAAGAATGATCTGATTAGAGAAAACAGAAATGCCTCTGATCAAGCAGCCCATAATGACGTATGCGTTATGTATGGGAATTGGCTGATTGAACAAACTAGGGAAAACCTTCAGACCATCAATCAGGGACGTCTCTCCACTTGGGTCACTAATAAACACTTATCAGGGCTATCCAGTTATTACGATGATGCAGAACTATGTAAGATCAGGAGTTTGATTAGGATCCACCCTGTCAAACACGAATGCCACGAGGTAGGGAGTCAAAGGTTGATGGGACTGATACTACAAATTCCTAGTCTAATGAATCGAACTAGGCCCAACCCCTTATTTAGGATAGAAAATATAGGAGTAGTACAAGGGAATACTATTACCCGATTTCTCACGGCACCACAGTGGTTAGTACAATTAGGAAAACTAATATGGATTGAACCAAACCTCCAAGGATGCAATACAAATGAAGATGCATTTGTCTGTCCATACAGTTTATATGAATATTCAAAGGATACCTGCGGATATGGTTGGAATGAAGAAAGGTTAAACTGTACCATAGAAGTGACAGGCCCCTCAGATGTAAGAACTAGAACAGCCTACGTATGAGAAGGGAGGTATGTTTCTATATTTCTATTGTTTTACCACTTTAGAAAACTCCTAGTCATGGAACACTTGAATGTTCAGTAACCCCAGGGACCTACTGTATTACCCATATACAAAGACTATGGTAATAGGAGGAAGAATTCTCCTTGTAATAGCCTCACATGGCCAAAAAGTACTACAAGTAGAAGATGATTTAAAAATAAATCTAGAAGATTATGTCATAAGATTCGGATATGACATCCCTGAGTTACCTGAAGCATTAACCAAGCTAATAAGTCAAGTGAGCACCTCTCAACGCCATTATTATACGTTGGTGCAAGGAAATAAAGACATAGCCAAGGAAATTCCAGACATCGAGATTCAGACCCACTGGTGGGATATAGGAACAAATGTGGAAATTTCTCCATGGATTAGGATAATTTCCCATGTACTGGTCATAGCCCAACTCATAGTACTAACATGCTTACTACTATACACCTGCTACCTGAAACACCTGGGGCAGGATTTTCATTGGGCCGTGGAGGCGGGATTGGAGGCGTGCGGGTGGTTAAAATTGCAAAAACTGGTGGGCGGGCCCGACCCTGCCTCCATGCAATTTTCAAAAATTTGTGTCTGATGGTCCCATCTCCGTCCCGCCTCCACGAGGCGGGATTGTCCGTTAAGGCCCTTAACAAACACTAAATTGCCTCTATAATGCCATTTTGAATGGCCATTGTGATTTTAACCCTTTTCCCATGTGAAACACGCCTGTTCTGAAACACGACGGCGAAATCTGTCAGGAGCACAATTGGATTGCTGACTATCAGCTGCAGCTCAACCATTAAAGAGGAGATTTGATCAGCCATCATTTGCAGGTGGCAGGACTTTGTAGTCTCAGGTCTGGGGGAACTTTTAGAAAGCATAACCACAGCTGTGGAAGTTTGGAGCCTGACACCCATCTCCAGTGTGACCTCCTGGGAAAGCCCTGTCGCCACCTTCACTGAGCGCTTCCTCAACTGAGGCATCTACCAGAAGCATGGGAGCCATTTATTTCCTTCCCTTCTGGATATTAGATGAGGCCAAACAGCAGCAGCAACAACAACAGCAACCCCAACAGCAGCAGCTCGCCCACCTGAAGATGCACAGGCCAGAAGGGGCCAGCGCATGGAAGCCCGTCGGCGCAGGAGATACCCTCCAAACAGGGTCTACAGACACAGGGTCAGCTATCTCAACATGTCTAAGCAGCAGTGCCAAAGGCGGCTCCGACTTTTGCGAGAGGTAGTGGGTGACATCTGCGCAATGCTGCAACAAGACCTGCAGGCCAAAGGACCAGGTGGACAACCCTTACCAGTGGCCGTCAAAGTCACCACCGCACTCAATTTTTTTGCCTCAGGCTCATTCCAGGGATCAGCAGCAGACATCAGCGGCATCTCCCAGGTGGCCGCACACACTTGCATCACGCAGGTAACCGATGCCCTCTTTGCCCTCGCATACAATCACATCCATTTCACCAAGGATCGAGCAAGTGTCACGGCGCGTGCGGTTGCATTAGCTCATCTGGCAGGCTTTCCAAGGGTGCAGGGCATCGTTGATTGCACACATGTGGCCCTTAAGGCACCCCATCGCAATCCAGGTATTTTTGTCAATCGCAAGGGCTTCCAATCCCTTAACGTTCAGCTGGTGTGTGACCACAAGAAGGAAATTTTGCAAGTTTGTGCCAAGTACCCTGGCAGTTGCCATGACTCCTTCATACTGCACCAGTCTAGTGTGCCTCCGCTATTCAGTCAACCAGGCCAACTTAAAGGATGGCTACTTGGAGACAAGGGCTATCCCCTGAGGACGTGGCTAATGACGCAGTTGAGGAGACCATCCAACGAAGCTGAGGAGAGCTACAACTCCAGCCACATGTCCATCAGAGCCATAATCGGCTGAAGATGCGCTTCAGATGCCTGGATAGGTCAGGTGGAGCCCTGCAGTACTCAGCAGCCAGGGTCTCCAGAAGCATCGTGGTTTGCTGTGCACTTCACAACATGGCACAGCATCGTGGCTTGCAGATTCCTGAGGACCAAGTGGCTCCTCACATATCCTCCTCAGATGAGGAGGAGGAGGAGGAGGAGGAGGAGGAGGAGGAGAGTGAAAACGAACATCCAGCAGTGGCCCATCAACCAGCGGCAGCAGTACGCGAGAACATAGCTGCCCGGGATGCAAAGAACGCACGCATCTTGGCCAGATGTGCTTAGCCTAGCCACTCAAGCACTTTTGTCTCGCATCTTCTTACCTGAGCATTGACAATGGCCATGAACCAGCTGATTCCTAGCAATTTGACCACCATACTGACAATTGCAAGTAATCCTAAGCCCTCAATGTGGAAGTCCCATTCGCGAAATGACATACGCCACAACTACAGCAGTAGCCATCAGATTTTTTATGTACATGATTCATATGGTGGCTTTTACACATAAAACATCAAATTTCACCCAAGTGACTACCCTTGTGACTATTTGTGCAGTATCTTTCTCTTACGTGTGTTCCTACGTGGTGCTTCCCCTGTGGCTTCAGCAAATGTGGAGGCCCCTTGCTCAGTTTCTTGCTGTTCCTGTCTCGACACCTTTGGCAGGCGTCCTCTGGGGTGGCGAACCTGTGAGGGCTCGTCAACAGTCTGCTGCTCCTGCGGCTGTGCAGGGGTTGAGACGCCGATCTCAGTTGGGTGTGGGCTCTGGTGGGGCTCTGACCAAGGGCTCTGCAGTGGCATGGAAGTGTGAGCGCTTGGAGAGGAGCCCCCACTTCCTTGATGTCTGCCACCAATTTCCCTCTCATGGGTCAGGTCCCCCTCAGCACTTGCAAGTGGCTTGAGAGCACCTTGCTGCACATCAGGGGGGCCATGGAGACCCGTATCTGCACTGGCAGTCCTACTCAGAGGGACCGCCATGAAGGTCTGGTTTCTCTGTTCAATAGCTGCCCATCGCTCCTCCAGAGATGTCAGTGTATTCTGAACACTCACCATGTTTTCAACACTCTGGCAACTTAGCTCCTCCATGGCCGTAGCCATCCTCTCATCTATTGTAGCCATCCTTTCCACGGAGGTTGCCATCCTTTCCATGGTGATGCGTTCATGCGCCAATGACTCCACAAAGGCTCTGGTCATGTTAGCGAGGGACTCCTCCATGCGCTCCACACTCGCAGCGACCCTGGAGACAAAACCTGCCAGAGACTCCTGCATCTTTTCCTGGAGTGTCATCACCGCTGATACTGTGGATGGACCCAGAGGCAGAGGGTTGACATGCAGCTGAGCTGAGCTGGCAGAGTCCTGCACCCTCCGACTAGGACTCTCCACTGCTGTCCCTGTCTCCACAATCTGCTGATGCTCACTTGTGAGCTGTGATACACCAGGTGACAACATTACTCTATGTCCCGAAGGTCCCACCAAGGTGTGAGTGTCTGCGCTGGTGCTGGGTGCACTTAATTCTGCTGACGCTGCGCCCTCAGAGGTTGCAGCTTCCTCTGAGGAGTCTGGAGGCTCAGCCTGTTCCTCCTGGCTAGTGGGGACGGCTGCTTGCGATGGTCCTGTGGGGGAGTAAAGGAAAGAGTCAGAGATGTGATGCCAAGGTTACATGCACATTGCATATTGCAGATGATCATTAGTCCATCTGTTAGAGCTTCCGAAACATTATCAGCGACTTATGCAATGTCAATGAGAGAGATGGAAAACTATTCTGTCACCAGCTTGGTGTGATGCACCCGTCTGTCCGTCCCCCACATGCGCGTCGTCCTCCACTCCTACGATCTCCAGGACCGCCTCCTCCCAGGGGGTGAGGTGGGCTACTGATGGTGGCCCTCCTCCTGTCCTTGCTCGTTCTCTTTTATTGTGAGCTCTCTTTTCCTGCAATGAGGGAGACAAGTGGAGCTTGAGTGAGAATGAAGGAGTGAGTGTAGAGAATCCATAGCATAGATGCTTAGAAGGAGACAAAGATGGAGTGAGGTGGCAAGACCAAGGGCCCTCCCAGTGTGTTGTCAGTTGTTTTCATAGCATCAGAGTGATAGGGAGTGTGAGGGCTGCATAGTCGAATAGTTAGGTGAATGTGACCATAGAGAGAGAGGGAATGGGTAAGGATGCATGGATGTCAGTGTCAAGTGGGATGTGGAGGAAGAGATTGCTAAAGCTGAGTACTGGTGAGGAAAGGCAATGGGGATAAGATTGAGGGTGATGGGAAAGTCATACTCACTTTTCCAGTGCGCTGAAGGTCATGAAATCTCTTCCTGCACTGTATCCAGGTTCTGCGGGTAGCCGATAAGGAGTTGACCTCCTCTGCCACTTGCAGCCACGTAGCCTTTGTCTGCTGGGGAGGCTTCTTCCTCCCTGATGAAGGGAAGAGCACCTCCTTGTGAGCTCTTGTTCCCTCCACTAAAGCCTGCAGGGCAACGTCGTCGAAACGGGGTGCAGGCCTCGGTTTTTCTCTGGCTATTCTGCTTCCCGCTCAGTGTATCAGCAAATGCCAAAAGGTTGGCAGTCTGCAGAAGAAGCAAGGCTTCTTGCAGACCTTAAACGCAGCAGCAATGATGACGTCATCGGAGGCGACTTTCAGATTGTAGAAACTCATTTGCCATGGGTTCCCACATGCTGGAACTCAATTGGGCAATTTAGTTAAAATAGCATCAATCTCCCACATAGAATTAGATTTGTGTGGATAACACGAAATGCGGATTACACGACACCAACCCACACCTGAATGAAAATCCAGCCCCTGACGTCTAATACCCAATCACGTTTAAATATGATCACAGCTCAAAATACCTTAGAGTTACACAAACGAAAGGGAACTAATCCATATGTAAGAGTTTAGTTTTGAGGGGTCGGCAAATGCCTCGCTCTCAAGATAGGGATTTGTAGGATAGGGTGTATTTGTATGATTTAGTAAAACATTTTTGTATAACTGTAATATGTGAAATTGAATGTTAAAAGCCTAAAAGCCTGTATAAAATGGCGAATAGCTGATAGAAAAGCAGGACGGGAAATTGTGCCAACCTGACTGAAACTCGTTCTGTTTGCAATTACTGAAGTAATGGAATGTAATGCTAAGTTTATGGAAACTATCAGGGAGGTGATATTCAGTAATGTGATAGAAAAGAGATAAGAGTTGGAGAAGAGAGAGAGAAAAGAGAAGCACCCCTCAGTGATAACACGACAAAATGGACAGATTATTTAGACAAACATCTTGGGAAATGGTCTTTGGAAAGAGAATATCTAAAGTTAAAAGGGCCATTTGATATGCTCAAAGTGAGTCCGAGTGGGATCAACAAGGTCATAAAACATGTATTGTTGTCGGATAGCTGTTTGTAGTCACGTAGGAAGAGGGAAGAAAGGTGTATAAAGATACAGATTTTGAACACTGAAGGCAGCGCGAACCAGAGTTGAAGAAGCTTCAGTCGACAGAACACAGCAAGAAACCAGAGAAGCGAGCTTCAGTCGAGAGAAAACAGCAAGAGAAGAAAGAGACCACGCCAGTCGCTCGGAAGGAACGTTTAATAAACCTGCTTTACTTATACACAATGGGGGAAAAATTCAGTTGGTTTGCGCCTTCCTTTAGCACCTTAAGAGGGCGCTAATGGGGCACAAAGCAACTAGCGCCCGGGCACGGCGATGTCTGCGCCGCTCGCAAAATTGACCAGACATTTTGCGGCGGCGCTAAACAATACCGCCCCGATCTCCTGCACCCGCAGATCGTGACGTCATTCGAGCGTGCAATGCCCTTGTGGTGCCCCTGACAGGATATTGTGTGGCGCCCCCCTCCTTTCCGCCTGGCGCAAGCAACGACAGGTAGACTGGAACGTTTCCCAGTCGGTGTGGAGCTGGGGGGGGCGCTATTTAAAGGCGGCCTCTTCCTGGCTTTTTCTGTGGTAGACATTTTTGCACAACTCATTCTGACAGAGAGAGAGATTCTGAGAGAGAGAAGGAGAGACTTCTGCATAGAGTCAACGCAGTGTGAAGTAGTTTTGGCTACTGAGCATCACTTTGCAGGTACTTTTGGATTTGACCTTCATCACTTTGATTGCCAAGAGACTATGGGGGCTGCACTGATTCGGGGCGTCGTCCTCCGCCTGCAGAATCGGAGGCAACAGAGACACAGAGAGAGAGTGGCAATCATGGCCAGATGGAGGAGGGCCAACAGGCCTCTGGACAGGAGACCTTACCCTCCCAGGGTATTTCGCCAACAATTCTCCTACATTAATTTGTCTGAGGAGCAGTGTTTGCGCAGGCTGCGCTTCAGAAAGGAGGTGGCCACTGAGCTCTGCCACCTGCTGCAGCCAGATCTGCAGCTTCTACTGAGGACCAGGACGTCTCTGTCGGTGGCAGTGAAGATCACAGTGGCTCTGAACTTTTATGCCACCGGCTCCTTTCAAGCAGCTACTGGGGACATCGCCAATATCTCCAGTTCGCGGTGCATTGCTGCATCCGTCAGGTCACAAATGCCCTCTATAAAAGGAGACACCAGTACATCTCTTCCCCAATGACCCGGGCCAAACAGCATGAACGCGCATTGGGCTTTGCGAGGGTAGCGGGCTTCCCCATGGTGCAGGGCGCCATTGACTGCATGCATGTGGCATTGCATGCACTGCATGAGAATGTAGAGGATTTCCGCAACCGCAAGGGATTCCATTCCTTAAATGTCTAGTTGGTCTGTGACCACAGACAGCTGATACTCACTGTCTATGCCCGCTATCATGGCAGCAGCCACGATGCATTCATCCTGCGCCAGACTGCTGTGTCAGAACTTTTCCAGGCACCGCATCAGCCAAGTGGTTGGCTCCTCGGGGACAAGGGTTATCCACTGTACACCTGGCTGATGACACCACTCCGTAACCCCAACGCCCCTGCTGAGCTGCAGTACAACGAGAGCCATCTCGCCACCAGGAACAACGTTGAGCACACAATCGGCGTGCTCAAGCAACGGTTCCGCTGTCTGGACCACTCATGAGGAGCCCTGCAGTACTCGCCTGAGCGAGTCTCCCTCTTCAAAGTTGTGTGCTGCATGCTGCATAACCTGGCAATCCTCAGGACCCAGCCACTGCCACCAGGCCTTGGAGCATCACCGGAGGAGGAGGATGAAGAGGATGAGGAAGAGGAGGAGGATGATCATCAGCAGAACCAAGGTGGGAGGGAGGCCCACAATGTTGAAACTGGAAGGGCCTTCCGTCAACGGCTGATAACAAGCCGCTTCTAGGCCCCTGCTGAGGAAATGACTTCTGCCATGGAGAACAACATGAATGAAACCAACCCGCAACCCCTAAGCCGGCCAAGGCAACAATGATTCCAATAACCAAACATGTACATTTAGAATACAAAAACTTATTTATTTTACAAACTCTGTGTGTGTCATTTCCGCATGACAAACTAATAGAAAGAAACACAAAAAAACAGTAATTAACATAACTGGTTCTCACAACCTGGAGATAATGTCCAAAACACCAAACAAAAGTTTGAACACCAACCTCGGCCTTTAATAAAAAATTGACAAACATTTTGTCACACCTCCTACTTTTTGCCCTTCGAGGGTGATCTCCTTCCCTTACGCACTTCCCCCCTTCCCACCCTACTGCTCCTCCGTAATGGGGCCCCAGTGGTTGCAGCAAGGCTGCTGGAAGGCTGCTGATTATCAGAACCTGAGACTGTAGATGCCCTTGAAGGACGGCCTCGACCAGCTCTGGGCCTGGAGGACCCAGCTGCAGATTGCACCAACTCTGCATGGGCGGCAGCAGTCTGGCTACAGGCGGTGGCAAGTGCAATGGGGAAGTGACAGTGGTGGCAGCAGGAATGCTGTCATCTTCAGAGAGGACAGCAACTCCCTGCTCAACCGACACATTGGCACTCCCCCAGGGCAGCACATCTGCTGGAGCATAGATTGCTGGCCTGCTGCAGCACGGTGAGAGCCCTGGGGAAATGTGCCCAAACCAGCGACGATGGCAGCAGTCAGTGCTTGCGTGGCCTCAATCTGAGTCTGCATGAGAGCAGTCTGAGATGGGTTCATGTCAGCAAGTGACTGAATTGCAGCACTGAGCTTTAGCGTGGCATCCAACTGTGCTACAGTGAAGTGCTCGACACTCCTTGCCAATGATTCAATGCATTTGGGCACCCTTCCCACTGCACCCATGAGCTCAGTTTGCATGTCCACCGTCTGGGTGTTCATTTCAGTGATGAACCGCTCCTCCTCTGCGTCCAGTGCAGCAGAACTCGCTGGCCTACTCTCCCTCCGGGCAGAAGGCCCCCGAGCTTCCCTACCCCCATCGTGTTACTGCAGCCCGCTGGGTCCTGGAGCTTCACCCTCATCAGACCCTTCCCCCCTGTTCCCCCCCAGGAAAGGTGTGTTCCCAGTGTGGGCATGGGCTTCCTCGGGGGAGGGTGGCGCTGATGCTCCAGCTTCCTCTTCCTCCTCGCCTGCAGCTTCACTCCCACTGGCAGCTTGAGGGCCTGTCTCCTCAGCTGGTGAATCACCATCTGAAAGCAGGGAGGTACAAGAGTGGCTTTAGCGTCAGGACAGGGGGGCAGTAAGGGATGAAGGAGTGCAGCGATTTAGTAAGTTGAATTGAAAGTGCCAAAGGCTGCTGTTGAGTGGGACAAGTGGAAGGAGAGAGGACAAAAAGTTCATGCCCTTACCATTGCTGTCCAGAACAGGGTCGGCCTCTCCAGAGGCGACAGGACCGATCACCTGGCTTACCACAATCCTGTGGACGCGCGCCTCAAGATCGCTGAGGGGTTGGAGCTGAGGCCGCCCTCCACCCGTCCGTTGCTGCTGTCTCCTATTATGAGATAGCTTGGCCTGCAAGAAAAAGGACGGCGTCTGAGTAAGTATACAGCCATGGTCTTGCCTGATGTGCCTCCCATAATTGAATAGCCCTTACCGTATGCAGCCATTGTCTTGCCTGATGTGCATCCCATAGGTGACTATCCCTTACTGTATGCAAAATGTGGAATGTGCATGTGTGTTTCATGGGAGGGCCATAGGTGTTGGATGAGTGTTGGGCATTGGGGTTTTAAGACCCTCTGGCCATTGAGTGAGGTTGAGATGGCGGGATGGAGAGGTATTGAAAAAAAGCCACTCACCCTGACGACCCGAGTGAGGTCATTGAACTTTTTTCGACATTGAGTATGGGTCCTGAGCACCATGCTCCTGGAGGAGACATTCTGAGCCACCTCCCTCCACACTCTTCTGTACTCGCGCGGCAAAGGCCTCCTGCCACTCTCAGGGGCCGCGCCAACCAGAGCCTCCAAGGCCCGCTCGCTGAGGCCTACCACCTGTTTCAGGTGCGGACCCTGGACACTTATACACGAGCCTTTCCCAATATGGCGGGTAACGTCTCCGACTCAGAATGTGCTGCGCGCTGCCAGCCATATTGATTCCTTTTGCGTCTATTTTATACCTGTAATACGGGTGTAAGGTTTCTAGGCTTAAGTGTTCACATGTTCCTCCAATTATCTGTCAAGCCTGTAGATGGCGCTGTGATGTCAAACTTTCTGCGACAGAACCATTTTACAGTGAGAGCATCGTGACAGCATGGTTATGAAAAAATAGGGGGTGAATTTCCACGTGGGTTTCTACCGATCGTCCGATGTAACTTCAGTGGAAGAGCCTTGTACATCATTTATGCAGGGATTTTGTGGCTCTTCTGCCTAACTTACGGTTGGGAGAAATCCCACAAAGATTCACCTGCACGGTGTTCTGAGTCTACATGCAGTTGCAGGTTCTGGCCACATGGATGCACAGTAATTTTCATTAGACTTTCCAGCTCCTGTTGACTTTCAGTTTTCAGGGAGCTCAGTTATCACAGGGAGTTATAGAATCAAAGAGCAGTACCGCACAGATGGAGGCCACTCGGCCCATCGAGTCTGCACTGGCTTTTTCCAAGAGCAATCCAGTTAGTCCCACTCCCCCGCTCTTTCCCCATATCCCTGCAAATTTTTCTCTTCAAGTATTTATCCAATTCCCTTTTGAAGGCTACTATTGAATCAGAATCCACCACCCTATCAGGCAGTGCTTTCCAAATCCTAACCACGCTTTGCATAATAAAGTTTGCCTCATACCACCTCGGGTTCTTTTGCCGATCACCTTAAATCTGTGCCCTTTGGTTATCGATCTTCAGCCACTGGACACAGTTTTTCTTTATTTACTCTATCTAAACCAGTCATGATTTTAAACACTTCTATCAAATTTCCTCTTGGCCTTCACTGCTCTAAGGAGAACAACCCCAGCTTCTTCAGTCTATCCACGTAACTGTAATTCCTCAACCCTGGAACAATTCTAGTAAATCTCTTCTATACCCTCTCCAAAGCCTTCACAATTTTCCTAAGGTGTGGTGCCCAGAATTGGAACATAGGAACATAAGAAATAGGAGTAGGAGTAGGCCATACAGTCCTTCAAGCCTGCTCTGCCATTCAATAAGATCTTGGCTGATCTTCTACCTCAACTCCACTTTCAAGCACTATCCCCATAGGCCTTGCTTCCCTTCGTATTCAAAAACCTATCGATCTATGTCTTCAATATACTCAACGACTGAGCATCCACAGCTCTCTGGGGTAGAGAATTCCAAAGATTCACAATCCTTTGAGTGAAGAAATTTCTCCTCATCTCAGTCCTAAATGGACGCCCCCTTATTCTGAGACTGTGACCCCTGGTTCTAGACTCCCCAGCGAGGGGAAACATCCTTCCAGCATCTACCCTGCCAAGTCCTGTAAGAATTTAGTATGTTTCAATGGGATCACCTCTCATTCTTCTAAACTCTAGAGAATATAGGCTTAGTCTACTCAATCTCTCCTCACTGAACAATCCCCCCATCCCAGGAACCAGTCTGGTGAACCTTTGTTGCACTCCCTCTATGGCAAGTATAACTTTCCTTAGGTAAGGAGACCAAAACTGTACACAATACTCCAGGTGTGGTCTCACCAGGGCCCTATATAATTGCAGTAAGACGTCTTTACTCTTATACTCAAATCCTCTTGTAATAAAGGCCAACATACCATTTGCTTTCCTAATTGCTTGCTGTACCTACATGTTAACTTTCAGTGATTTATGTACAGGGACACCCAGGTCCCTCTGAATTCCAACATTTCCCAATCTCTCATCATTTAAAAAAATACTCTGCTTTTCTATTTTTCCTATTTTGCCCACTCACTTAGCCTGTCTTTATCCCCTTGAAGCCTCCTTGCATCTTCCTCACAACTTACATTTCCACCCAGCTTTGTATCATCAAACTTGGGTATATGGACCCTCATCCAAATCATTGATGTAGATTGTGAATAGCTGAAGCCCAACCACTGATCCTTGCAGTACCCCACTAGTTACTGCCTGCCAACCCGAAAATGACCCGTTTATTCCTACTCTCTGTTTTCTGTCCGTTAGCCAATCCTCAATCCATGCTAGTATATTACCCCCAATCACATGAGTACTAATTTTGTTTAATAACCTCTTGTGTGGCACCTTATCGAATGCCTTCTGAAAATCCAAATACACATCCATTTGTTCCCCCATATCTATTCTGCTAGTTACAACCTCAAAAAACTCTAATAGATTTGTCATAGAAACATAGAAACATAGAAGATAGGAGCAGGAGAAGGCCATTCGGCCCTTCGAGCCTGCTCCGCCATTCAATGAGATCATGGCTGATCATCCAAACTCAGTACGCTGTCCCTGCCTTCTCCCCATATCCCTTGATCCCTTTAGCCTTAAGAAATATATCTAACTCTTTCTTGAATATATTTAATGAATTGACCTCAACTGCCTTCTGTGGTAGAGAATTCCATAGGTTCACCACTCTCTGGGTGAAGAAATTCCTCCTCATCAGTCCTAAATGGCTTACCCCTTATCCTTAGACTGTGACCCCTGGTTCTGGACTCCCCTGCCATCGGGAACATCCTTCCTGCATCTAGTCTGTCTAGTCCTGTTAGAATTTTATAAGTTTCAACGAGATCCCCTCTCATTCTTCTAAACTCCAGCGAGTATAAGCCCAATTGACCCAATCTCTCCTCATACGTCATTCCTGCCATCCCAGGTATCAGTCTGGTGAATCTTCGCTGCACTCCCTCCATGGCAAGAACATCCTTCCTCAGATAAGGTGACCAAAACTGCACACAATACTCAAGGTGTGATCTCACCAAGGCCCTGTAAAACTGCAGCAAGACATCCTTGTTCCTGTACTCGAACCCTCTCGCTACGAAGGCCAACATACCATTTGCTTTCTTAACTGCCTGGAAGGTACAGATAAGGCCTTAGGAGACTGGGAAACCATTGTAAATACCAGGTGCAGTTTGATAGCATCACTCTGTGTAACCATAGGAAAGAGAGAATGGAAAATTACTGAAAGAGGTTATGGTTGTCAGCAAGAATAGTATAAGAGAACCACCAGTGCTCAGTGCACATATCAGACCAGAAGAACTCGACGCAGGAAGTCGGTGAATTATTAACCGCTTATCACGCAGGATGTCGGAAGAGAATGAACCATTCAGTATTCACGAAGCAGGAGAATTGGCCATTCTAAGGTTTGAATTGTACTACTGAATTAAAGGTTGTATGCCTCTCTATCTGTAAACCGATGGGCCTAGAAATTTGTTAGCCCCCGAAAACAGGCGCGGGGATCGCGATTAACGATCAACCCACGCCTGTTAAGAGGAATGCAGGCAGCACGTGAACTTTATGCTACCTGTTCATTTCCATGATTGCAGTATTCAGCCCAGCGGTGAACGCACTGCTAAATGGCTGAACACTCAGCAAGGGGCCCAAGTTCATGCAAGGCTAGCACCAATAAAGCTAGCCTGCACCACTTAAAAGCAATCTGCACCTCTTAAAGGGGAGGGGCATTCTGCCTGCAGCAGCTCATTGAACTGGCTGTGTGCGCAAGAATAACTAATGATGGCACAACAGGGGAGCAAGAGTGCACAAAAGTTCTTGGATGCAGCACTGGAGACCTTGGTGCAGAAGGTGAATAGGAGGAGAGAGGTCCTGTTTTCATATGGAGGCCCTCCAGGCAAAATCGCAAACGGCAATGGGAGCAGATAGCCATAGCTGTCAATGCCAGCAGTGTAGCCCCAAGGACTTGGCTACAGTGCAGGAAGACATTTAATGACCTGACATGAGTGGCCAAGGTCAGTGAATTCATTTTCAAATGCCATATCCTATTATCTGCACCACTAGCCTCACACACTGCTCAGCGCACCACACCCCCATCACTCACCTACCAACAATCTCTACCAAACACTACTCATACCTCACATTCATAGCTTCACTTCACCCTCACACACTTACCACTGCTGCAAGCCTCACACCCACATCTCATAGTTTGCATACACTGTCAGCAATTCAACCATGACAGGCATATCACCCAAACACATTGCACCACACTCACTGACACACTTCCCTTTCTCTTGTAGAACAAGGTGGCTCACAATCGGAGCCAGCAGGGGCTACTTGAAGGGGCACAGGTGTGCCTGCATAATCTTACCACATGGAGAAGACTATGCTGGCCATTCTTATAAGGGCAATCGCTGAGCCCGTGGCCTGCAGCGGGGCTGAAGCAATCCAAGATGGCGGTATCCTCATACCGAATCCTCCTTCTCACATCCCACATTCCCCTCATCCCAGTCTCTTCTGATTTACAAGCTGCACATGGTGTAAGCATGCAACTCTTGCTTTCCGCCATCCCCTCCACAACACTACCCTTGTGCCATTCTCATTTCAGAGACCCAAGAAAGCCAACCTGCTGAGCCAGTGATGCAAGAAAAAGAGGGAAAGAAGAGTGATAATGAAGAAGAAACATCGTCACTCGATCTGACAGCTCAGATAATGGCACTGCACAGACTTTAGAGGGTAGCTTAGAGGCAGGATCTACATGTGGTGAGTCACCAGGCATGAGTGGGCTGCAGCCAGGGCAGGAGAAAAGGAGCATTGAGGAGTCTGGCACCAACCTTGCACAGGGCTTTGCGCGGAGCTTGGAGTCCATGATTTCCAGCATGGAAGTGATAGCCAACGCCATTAACACACTTGTGGACCAATATCGGGCAAAGTCTAATTGCAAGTCATGTTTAGCCTAGGCTTTCTCCACTACTTAAAGGGGAGGTTATTTGATGCCACATTGATGTCATTCTACTTGGAGCTCTGCTTGGAAGCAGACCTGAACTTGCAAGAGATGGCTGGAGCAGTAGCAGAGGGAAAGAGCTCAGATGCGGCTCTGGAGGCACTGGTGGTGGCCATGGAGAGGAAGCAGGCTGTCTTCTTCCTGCAGACCAGTAGGAAACAATTTGCCCATACATCTAGAAGGCTCTGGCAGGAGATATCTGCATACGTGACGACCAACAGCGTGGTCCCCAGATCCTGGATACAAGGGGCTGAAAATTCAGTAGGGTTAGCGCCCCATTTGAGGCGCTAGAGGGCCTAGCGCCGGAGTTATGGCCGGTTTGTAAATTCAGTGGGGCCCTGCCATCGGCGTTAGACCGGTTGCGCTGCGCCGGCACCGATGACGTCATCGGTGTGCGCAGCGTCCCGGTTGCCGTGGTGACGGGCCCCAACGCCGAAATTGAGTTGCGGCCGCCTCGCCCGTGGCAGCCGCAACTAACGATGTTTCAGCAGAGTCCTACGCGAGTTAGCGCCGGCGCATTAAGGTCGCGCGGCGGCCGGCCGCTTTCCCGCACCTCCCTCCCCGGACTCCTCCACCCACCCCCGCGGAACAGATGCGTCTGGCCTGCGAGCCCGGCACTTCTCCGAGGTGCCGGGCTCATTTTTTTCAAGATTTCAACGGCCAGCGGGCGGGTGCAGGCAGCTCCTCCTTAACTGAAGGAGGAGGCCTGCACTTCCCCAGCCTGCCGCACCGCATCGGGTGCCGCAGCGCCGGAATTGCGCCGCAATGTGGCAGTCAGCGCCCATTTCGAGGCGCTGACACCCTCCTGTAGCGCCGGCAGCCGTTTGGGCGCGGCGCTACTGAATTTTTGGCGCGCGCAGGGGGACTTAGCGCCGGCGCTAAATTTCCGGCGCTAAAGCCCTGGCGCGGCGCCAACTGAATTTCTAGGCCAAGAAGTTTAATGACCTCACATGGCAGGTCAAGGTGCATGAATGCTACAGCAAATGCCATATCTCACCATCTGCACCACAAGTCTCATACACTGCTCAATGCACCACACCCCCATCACTCACCTACCAACAATCTCGACCTTTCACCACTCAGAACTCACAATCATAGCTTCACTTCACTCTCACAACCTTACCACTGCTGCAACACTCACATCCACATCTCAGATCTTGCACACACTGACAGCTATTCAACTATGGCAGGCACATCACCCAAACACATTGCACCACACTCACTCACACACTTCCCTTTCTCTTGCAGGATAAGGTTGCTGACAATGGCCAAGAGCAATGGCAGACAGGTGGGAGGGCAAGCAGCCATACAGGCCTTGAGCCAACTGGAGGAGCCGGTGCTCGACATCATTGGAGGGGAAGTCACCGAGGCCTTGCCATGAGCGAAGTTGAAGCCCTTGGGAACAAATAACGGTATGGTCATTCCTAATTGTTCTCACATCCCACTTCCCCCTCATCCCACAAACTCTTCGCACTTACAAGCTGTTAATGCTGTCGGCATGAATATCTTGCTTCCCCCCCGCCTCGACCCACCCCACCACAACCCGACCCTTGTGCCTTTCTGCTTTCAAATATCCAAGAACTGTCACCCGCTGTCCCCAAGGCGATGCAAGAAAACAAAGGAGTAGAAGGCACACTGTCACTGCATCTGACAATCACAGACACCAGCTCAGAAACTGGCACTATATGTATTTAGAAGCTAGTGTAGAAGTGGGAGCTGCACAGGGTGAGGCACTGGGCACAAGTGGGCTGCAGCAAGTCCAGGGGGAAAGGGTGGCTCAGGGACCAGCTCCTCGGAGGGCGAGTTCGCGCGCGAGTTGTACTGCACACGACTCAGGTGAGGACCTCGATGGGGCGGCCTTCAGAAGAAGGGTGATGGGCATGCACACCAAATTGCTAGGCGCAATGGCAAGTTTGCCAGTGAGCCTCTCAACAATGAGCATGGAGGAGTCTGGCTCCAACATTAGCCAGGGCTTTGCACAGAGCTTGGAGCCCCTGATTTCCAGGCTGAAAATGATGGACAAATCCAGGAGAGACCATGTCGACACAGACATGGTGCTGCGTGTGATGAGCGATGTCGTGGCTGCCATTGCAGCACAGGCCAAAGCGACCCAACATCTTAGTGCTGTAGTGGAAGCGCAGACCGCTCACCTGCAGTCTCAGCTTGCTGCCTTGTAAGATCAGACTACTCTCATGAAGTCTCAGCTTGGTGCCATCCAAGCTCAGACTGCTGCCACCATGGCTGGGTTTACCAGTGTCGAAAGGGGTTTGCAGGGTGTTGCAGCTGGCCAGCAATCTGTCCTCCACCAAATTGCTAGGAATGCTGAGGCGCCGTTCTGGAGGAGTGGCAGGGGGTCTGTGGAGCTGGAACCTGCTGTCCTCTCTCAGGATGACAGCACTTCTATTCCCACCACTGCAACTCTGCGATTGCCCTTGCTGCTGCCTGTCAGCCAGCCAGCCAGCCCAGACTGCTGTCACCCATGCCGAGGTGGTGCAGTCTACAACCGGGCCTTCTAGATCCAGAGCTGGTCCAGGTCGTCCTGCAACTCCACCTGAACTCTCCCCCAAGGAAACTCAGCAGCCTTCCACCAGCCATATTGCAACCACTGGGGGAGCACTGTGTAGGAGCACCAGAGCAGGAAAGGGCACCCGAACGATAGGCACTAAGGAATTGCACTAGGGTGATTAATTGATATTGTATTTATGAATTGATTAGTGATAAATTTATTAATTTCTTTTCAAATCTTTCTTTTGTGGTGTCTCACCTTTCAGCTTCGTGCCCAGGAGGACGCTGTGATATTCTGTGACAGAGGGATGGTATGATGGGAATGTGGTTGATGAAGGGGTGGTGAGCAACAGGGATCTGGGGTTTCATTCACTGGAGTGGGAGTCTGAAGAGGCATTCATGGACAGCCCGTGCCGAAGAGGGATTTGCTGGCCACCTCTTCCCTTCCTCCTCGTCCTCCTCCTCTTCCTCCTTGTCCTCCTCCTCTTCCTCTTCCTTCTCCTCCTCCTCTCCCTCGTCCTCTTCCTGGGGTGGTCCTGCAATCCCTGCTGGCAAGGGTTGCACCCTCATGATGCCCAAGTTGTGAAGCATGCAACAGGCACCACAAAATGGGACATCCACTCTGGCAAGTACTCAAAGGCTCCTCCCGAGTGGTCAAGGCAGCGGAACCGTTGCTTCAGCAGCCCAATGGTATGCTCAATGATGTTCCTGGCGGCAGCATGGCTCTCATTATATGAGTGTTGGGCACGAGTGTTGGTGTTGCGGAGGGGATTCATCAGCCAGGTTCAGAGCGGATAGCCCTTGTCTCTGAGCAGGCACCCTCAGGTTTGACGTGGTGCCTGGAAGGTTGCTGGCATACTGGACTGACCAGGATGAAGGCATCATGACTGCTGCCAGCATACCTGACCATCAGGATGCGCTGTGCGTGGTTGCACAACAACTACACATTAAGTGAGTGGTAGCCTTTGCAGTTATGGAACATCTCAGGCTTGTTATGCAGCACCCACAAAGCCACGTGGCTGCAGCCGATGGCGCCCTGCACCATGGAGAAGCCCGCTATCCTGGCAAAGCCACATGCATGATCCTCCTGCTTCTCTCTGCTCAGATAGAAGAAAACGTAGTCTCTCCTGGTGTAGAGAGCTTCTGTGACCTCCCGGATGCAGTGATGGATGACAAATTGTAAGATGTTAGCTATGTCTCCTGCTGCAGACTGGAAGGATCCGCTGGTGAAGAAATTGAGGGCCACGGGTCCTTGAAAGTCACTGGGAGAGCCGTATTTGCTCTGCTCTGAGGCTGCAGGTCTGTTTGCAGAAGATGGCAGAGTTCTGTGACCACCTCCTTGCTGAAGTGGAAGCTTCTAATACACTGCTGCTCACTTAAGTGTTAAGAGAAGTGCTCTTGGAAGACCCTAGGTGTGTAAGGCCTGCTGTTGAGACCCCTCCTGGCCCTCCTCTTCCCTCTGCGAGCATCTTCTCCTCTTCAACGCTGCCTCCGCTCCCACTCCAGAAGATATTCGTGCATGAGAGGACCTGCCTGTAGAGCCCCCTTGACTGTGAGCAAGTGTTGTGAGCAGAAGCCTTTAAATAAGGATTCTCCACTTGTTCCAACACTCCCTGTCACCTTAGGACCTTGCAAGAAGTTTAGAAAGCTGCTAGTATTGCAGAAAGTGCCACAGAGCCAGTCAAAGTAAAGAAACATGTCAGCTGCAAGTTGTTGCTGATGATCCCTTTAAATAACGCTGCTGGAGTCTCATTCCTGCTTGAAATGCTTGGTCAGCTGGTCGCAATTAACACAAGCCGGTAAGTTGAGTGACACACTCCAAAATGGCAGATCAAGCATCAGGAGAGCGTTATACACTCACTGACATCAAATCTGCATAATCTCCATAATGCTAGCGAGCGCGGACTTTGAATTTCTAGGTCATAGAGATTAAAATGAGACAGAAAAAGGAGGCTTATGATGATTGTAAGGTTCATAATAAGGTAGAGGACCAAGCTGAATATAGAAAGTACAGAGGAGATCTAAAAAAGAGAATAAGAGGGGCAAGGAGAGCTTATGAGAATAGGTTAGTGGCTAAAATAAAAGTGAAATGAAAACACATAAATAGTAAAAGGGTAGTCAAAGTAAGAGTGGGGCCGATTAGGGACCAGAAAAGAGACTTTCTTGTGGAGACAGTGGGCCTGGCTGAGGTACTAAATGAGTACTTTGCTGGAGAAGAGGATGCTGCCAATGCAGCAGTAGAGGAGGAGGCAGTAGCAATATTGGATAGGGTAAAAATCGATAAAGAGGATGAACTTCAAATGTTGGCAGTCCTCAAAGTAGAAAAGTCATCTGATTTGGATGGCATGTGTCCTATGTTACTGGGGGAAGACTGGAAAAGCTGGGGTTGTTCTCCTTAGAGCAGAGAAGGTTTAGAAGAGATTTAATAGAGGTCTTCAAAATCATTAATTGTTTTGATAGAGTAAATAAAGAGAAACTGTTTCCAGTGGCAGAAGGGATGGTAATGAAAGGACACAAATTTAAGATGATTGGTAAAAGAACCAGAGGTGAGATGAGGAAACATTTTTTAAACCAGTGAGTTGTTGTTATTTGGAATGCACTGCCTGAAAGGGTGGTGGAAGCAGATTCAGTAGTAACATTCAAATAGAAATTGAATAAATACTTGAAGAGAAAGAAATTTGCAGGGCTATGGGGAAAGAGCAGGGAAGTGGGATTAATTGGATAGCTCTACTAAAGAGCCGGTACAGACAAGATGGACCGAGTGGCCTCCTTCTGTGCTGTATCATTCTATCGTTCTATGATTTTAAGCCTAAAACAACCAGTCAAGGATGGTGGCGGACAATCAGGCAACGAAAGAGAGGAGAAGCATCTATGAGCTTTGCCATCCTCAATCATAATGGAATCCAGTGCGCGTGAAAGAAACAAGGATGGTGCTCCAACCTCAATTCCTTCTGTGTCCATCCCTGGAAACGACTCTGCCCCAAGTCACTCACAACTGAACCTTCAAACTGCCAACTGCCTAGCCTTTCTCCTTCCATTCACCACAATACTTATGCAGCTGTCGATCTGCTTTACCTCTCCTTCACCTCCATCTTTTATGCTTTTGTTCCCAGTAAAACCTTTGCTCTTTCTCATCCTGGTCATTCTCCCAGTATGGCCCCCATCTTTGCTCCCCAAGTCTAAGGGCCACAGATTTGCCCATTTCTGACGCACAACTGGTTTCACCATCAATCACCAGGTCTGGCTGGATCACATCTAGCACTATTGGGCCTCACTCTCTTTTGCCAAAACTGATTAATACTCCAGGATTATCCTGGAGAGCAAAGATAACCTCTATCTTCTTTTGTCCACTACCATCTCGTTAAACCCATCTCTCCTGCCCCCTTCCACACTTACCTCCAACAAGAAGTGTGAGGAGCTCATGGACTTGTCACTATGATTGGAACCATTCGTTAAGCTGCCTCTGCTGCTTTCCCCTCCCCATGGACACAAAGCCAAATCTCCCCCGCCCTAGTGCTCTAGCCTTTATCCTGTGTCCTTCTCTAGTTTTTCTCCTACCTTCCACCATGCCTTTTCCAAGCTCAGCTTGTCCATGAGATCCAGCTTCTGATGTTGAAGTATTTCCAGAAATACAAGGAGTGTTCAACTCTGCATACATTGGGGTTTACGAATCATTTATTTTTATATAAGTGTATAAATACATTGTAGAGCAAGATAACCTTTAGTATTGATGGTTCTTTGATGATGAGAGGGTTGAATGTTAATATTTAGTGATCCCAGCTCCAAGCTTCACACGACTGGAGTCGATATCGAGTGTGAAGGTCAGTGTTCCTGATCTGTGACCTGCATGATTTTCCATCCAACAATTTTAATAAACAGAATATGATTCAGGCATTAGCCTCTGCACCCGAATGTGCTCCAGTCTCGGCAATTTCTGCATCGGAAGTCCTGAATCATAAAACTTACCCAGTGGGTGAAACTATGACTGGAAAATAATCTGTGGCAAGTAATGAGCTGTGAGTAAAACTGACATATTCCAGGATCATATTAGATTCAAGTGCCTTTCCCCTGTGAAGGGTAAAGCTAACTGTGAATACTCCATTTCTCTCTTTTGAAATTCTGCTTATTATGGTCTGTATTTTTTATTAGTTAATAGTGGTTTAAGCATATTAAGGAACAATTCATGGAATTTGGGACGTTCTTCATACCAGCAGCACTACAACGATCTCCTTTTACTAAACACTTCACAAGCATACATATCAAACTCTGCGGCCTCTTATGAAGAGAGGGAAAACATAACCCCTTATTGATCGTCCCATTAAAAACCTGTCACATGGTAAGAAATGTTATTCTGGCACAGATTGTGGGGAATTCCTGCTTCCATGGACATACTGGTTGCAAGTTTACAGCTCAGACACTGTAACAATGACAAAAAAAAATGTTTTTTTTTATTCGTTCATGGGATGTGGGCGTTGCTGGCAAGGCCAGCATTTATTGCCCATCCCTAATTGCCCTTGAGAGTCTGGTGGTGAGCTACTCAAAGCAGGGGATTATCTATTAATATATTGATCCAATATGTAAAAAATATTTTTTTAAGATTAAAATAATGTAGCTTGTTTCTTCATTCATTTTAATCCTGCTGAATGTTTTGGAGGTGGGAGCGACTTTGAAAATATTGTCATTTAAACAGTTAAAAACCAGCTCCAAAGACCAGGTTTTATCTGTTATATCCAATTAAATCTCTTCATTAAACACATGATCCATTGCACAATCAGGTAGTAATACTGTTGATGATATTAGTGACTAAACATTTAAAGTCCTCTGTCCTCTATTTTGTCTGATCATAAATGGGTTAACACCTTCGCTAACTGGGCAGACTAAGGAACCTCATGTAAACTGGTTAATCGTCTGTCTGCTGATATTACCAGCAGTAATTTCTCTCTGATAGTCTTAAGAACAGTTGTTTCCAAGACCCCTTTAGCGCTAATAGTGCAGCGACACTGCACATCCTGTGTGTCTGTGACATAACATAAACCCCACAGGTGCAGCTGAACTGGGATCAGTCTGTGTTGGTTGTGAGACCACTTGGAGGTGGAGCAGATAGTCTCAGAATAACTGGAGCAAAATCAAATATTCAAACTGTAATTTAAAAGTGTAAAATGAACTCAGGCACCAGTGGATTACCTTTAAGTTTCTGACATTAGAAAAGATTGACCCATTTTTAAGCAAACACATTCAGAGTACTGTTTTGCCTGAACACTTGATTGTTGCAGGTGCACTTGGTGCTGGCCCCTTTAAAAATGTTGTGAAACCTGTAGATTTTGGTCTGGCAGATCAACCTATTAACAGTTGAAATACTCTGGGAGCTTGGATGTCATCATGACCTCAGTAAACAGAACTACACCCCTTTTAAATTGCATATAAGGAACTGGGTTCTGACTGCATAAGAGTCATTGCCTGGTGTGGAGCTGATTAATCCTTAACCAGAGTCCCGGAGCAGCACAAAGCGAGAAGATCTTTGGACAAAGGTGTCCTCCTCATGTTTTACATTCCACCCCTCAGTAAACAGAAGAATCATTCATCATTGTCCAAAAATGGACAAGAGAGAATTAGCTTTACCTGGGTTCTCACAGATTGACCACCAAACGCACCCTCCAAAGGACACAGTGAGTAATTTATCAAAACATGACAAACCTCAGAGGTGCTGATGATCTGGTGATTTTGGTTGTTGTGAATTGCAGAGGCTTTCTCTGGGGTTCAGGGTGTTTCCAAACTACCAACCGTATGCTGTTAAATGGAGAAAAACAGTGTTTCTGTAGTAGGTGAAAACTGTAGTTTTTGCTTGAGTTCTAGCCTGCCAAAGTCTAACTTCTGAGTCGGCCATTTCCTGTCTTTCCCCCAGGCTGCCACCAATGAACATGTGGGTGAAAGTGACGAGAATGTGGAGCGAGGCAACTGGTCCTCGAAGACTGACTACTTGCTCTCAATGATCGGCTATGCTGTGGGTCTGGGCAATGTCTGGCGATTCCCTTACCTGGCTTACAAAAATGGAGGAGGTACTGTAGTCAAATCCAAAATACAGGAGAGAACGGAAGAAATTAAAGGGGACATCCATTGACTTGTAAAAAATTATAAATTCAATGAACCAGGGAACCCTTTATTGTACTAGGTAAATAACACAGTGTTGAGCATTGCTGATATAAGGAGCGATTAATTGAAATACAGCTTTAAACTGTTGGCTATTTAGAAAATGTAGTGGGGGGTTAAGAAGCACCCCATGATTAGATAGGAAACAGGAAATTCATGTGGAGGTTACTCCACCAGTTCCTTCCAGAGTAAAACCAACAAGCTCAGTGAATATTTAGGTGTGAGATTTATATTTCTAGAAGGATTGACACTGATTACAAACCCATTAAAAGAAATCTGTTTTAGTTACGAGTGAGATACATCAAATAGATGGTATTTAAAACCAAAATGAATGAGTCTTGGCAGGTGCATAGAACTGATGATTTATTACATTTGAATACTTTTTAAAGTGTTATTGTTTAAAATGCATGAACTGAACACATCAGACACGTTTAGTGCACCTATCTGAAATCCTCGGTTATTAGTCTCCCGGTCAGGCTCTGGGCTCAGGTTTGTAAGTTGGGGTCATACCTGCTCGTATCAGGTGCTCTTCACAACCCCACAAAACTGGATTGATGGAAACCGAGAACAAGAGTGTAAAATTGTCATAACACGGATGCTCAATGTCTTTGTTAAAGAGATGGAAAGCGTTCTGATTCAGTTAAAGAGAGAATTTTAAAGGTGGGAATTTCCCTGGTAATTAAATTTTTCATTGAACTTTCAGAATGGGAGCTGAGAGATGAACATCTCCCATATATTAATGTACATTCACATCATAAAATCTTATAGGAATCACGATATGAACAATGAAATAGGAGAGAATGAAGATAAATTGATTATTCTGTGTAGTGACAGAAGAAAACTATTAATAGATAGATAGATAAACCGAGGGATATATTTCCACAGAGAACAATACCTGTTCCATGCTTTTACAGAGATTAGAGTGCCAACTCTTTGTGGGACTCAAAATAATCCAAAGTGAACTCTTCTTCCCTGAAAACAGTACTTCTATTGAGAATATCTGTTCTCCAGTATTCAACATTCAGCCCTTGAACATCAGGAAGTACTAACTTCTCCTTTTTACCGTCGGTGGGTTTGGTAGAAGGTGGTGAGTCAGTGCACTGTCCTTTCCCGGGACAGTTTAACAAGTATGGAGGTGGCACACAGAAATTTCAGCCGTATATTATCCACTGGATCTTTATAATTGGTTTTAAATGTTCACATTTCCATACTATGTGTAACAAGAAGTAGTTACTGAGCAGCTCCTCCAACATCAGAACCAGGTCCAAGCTCCACCCTTTGGAGTCAGATTACTGGATGTCTGTAAATTACAGGCTGCCTAACCTACATTCCTTCAGATCAGGTTTCTGCATCCAAGTCATTTCTTCTGTTAGCTTCGCTGAAGACCTGAGATGATGGGAAGGTTCCTGTAAGTTAGTTTGAAAATCATTTTCGCAAGCTCTCCTTCCCACACAATACACATACTTCAGGTTACAAGGAAACCTCCCAGAAACGTAAATCACAGCATTTAGTGCCTGACTAATGTTCGACTTCAGATTGGGTTGTACTACATGAAAGCATGCAGGGGTATATATTCTTCTGTTTGCTGATTTAAGTGAAAAATCAGATGTGTGCAAAGTGCATTTTACTCATATCTACTTTGCCACTCAAATTAACAGAGTAAAAAAATCCCGAATGTATTATATTGTAGGAACGTGGGTTCCTAACTAAAAGACTGAGTTCTACTCAGGCGATCAAACAAAATGAACTTTAATGAAACAAACAGGCTTTAACAAGAAACTGCAGGATAACATCGAATGTAGGTCTGCTCTCTCTGGAGGCTCCACGAGGACTGCCCCTGCAGTCCTGTGGCTGACGTCATGACGTCATCACGTTTTCCTGCCAGTGGGGATCACATGATGAACGGCGTGACGTCATCACATTTTAGCCGCGCTGTTAAAGCAACCACACTCTGTACAGTTAAACAGCATAAATAAAGGTACAGACTCAGACTGTAGCTAACATGTTGTTAAAAGAGTTATGTACAAATGATCTGAGTCCTTTGGTGGCTCCGCCACAATATCCCCTACTTTACAATGCTAGAATTTCACTTCCACATTTCACGTGGTAGTTTTATTAAAACTGTAGAGAAACAGCAAAATGTATAAATTGATTTCATAGATAGTATGATTAGCTGCCTTGTTAACTCACTTTGGGAGAAGCTGAAAGTTGTTTATTGTGGTTACTGGCACACATGCCAACTGAAGTGTATCCAAGAATAATAAAGGAAGCCACATCAAGGTAATGCATCTTAAAGGTCAGTTACAACACCAGGGAGGTTAGTGCCTGTAACATTCCAGTCTTTCTTAATAACATCCAAAGGGAAAAAAGAACCTGATCTAGTAAAGTTTTTAATTTTCCACTAAGTATTGCCAAATTGTAGTCATATTTTTTCTTTTTACCATGCTGTTATTCAAACTACCTGGAGATTTGAACTTGCTTGACTGGTTACCTGAAGTAGTGGTGCATTTTGATGTAATAATAATAATCTCTTTACGTACTTTCATATTCTGTAGTTTCAGTAGTAATTATAGATTCTCCATTTCTTGGTGAAGAATCAATGCAAGAAGTTTCTGCTGGGAGCACAGATTGTATTTTCACCTCCTCCAGCACTGACCCCATAATGAATTCCCTGTAAACTACTTGACTGTGCTGAAATAGTGCATTGGCTTTGTGCCCGTTGCCATTTGAGACACTCAATTGCAAGGAAGTGGGGTGTTGGGAGCAATGCAATAGGATAAGAGTCTGAATGTTCATTGTGGCTGTTTTTGTTTGGTATTCAGACGCTGAGTAAACTTGCAATCTGCAGTCAAACTGTTCTGTCAATGACAACATTTAGTTCCTGTGTTAATATGAAATGGACTGTTTAGTTGTTTAACAGTCACTCCAAAACTGCATAAATAAACCTGGTGACTCTAACATCCATACAATCCTTTTCAACTTTCCTTTACTATGTTTTCCAGGTGCATTTCTTATTCCCTACGTAGTCATGTTGGCACTTGCTGGGATGCCCCTGTTTTTCTTGGAATGCTCTTTAGGGCAGTTTGCCAGCCTCGGACCTGTTGCAGTGTGGAAAGCCGTACCAATCTTACAAGGTTAATGTTTATTTAGCAACACAAGCTTAGCAACATTTTAAATGAGGAATAGTATTTAATTCATATTAATATACTGGTTATGTATTCCTTATCAGGTGGTGGTTTAAACGAGGCTTGCTGAAGTACTGTTTACAATCTGATCTGTTGTACACTTTTACAAAGACAGATACAGACAGTGAAGAGACAGACACAACGAGTGAACCGTTTGCTTTCCTCGTTCCAAATTTAGTCAGATATTAGAGCCAATACCTGGAAAACTTTCTATCTGTCATTCAGTTATTAACGCTGATGTTAGTTTCATGTTTCATTTTTCTAAAAGTTGTTGATTAGTTGAGATTATGTTAGTTTCAATCATTCCATTTAGATGCAGCAACTGGGGTTCTACAGGTCATTGACTGGGATTGAATGATTTGGATAAATATTTTCCAGTGATATAAAGTGGAGGAAATTCAGTCTCTGCAAGTGCAGTCGTGTGTCTCTGGAATGAGAAGCACGATGAAAAATGAAAACAAATTAAGAGAGTTTTGAGAGAAAGAATGGGAGATGGTGTGCTGCTTAGAATTAAATAAAAAGTGAATCACGAGTAGCTCAACAGTGCAACTAGTCCCGGGCAACAATGAGGGCTCTAGAGCTAGTCCCTGTATCCGTCTTTCGGATGAGACATTAAACCGAGGTCCCATCTGCTCTCTCAGGTGGACGTAAAAGATCCCCTGGCCCTATTTCGAAGAAGAGCAGGGGAATTTTCCCTGTGTGCTGGACAATATTTATCCCTCAATCAACATCACTAAAACAGATTACTTGGTCATTATCACATTGCTGTTTGTGGGAGCTTGCTGTGCGCAAATTGGCTGCCGCGTTTCCCACATTACAACAGTGACGATCAATGTTTTCTTGTGTGAGCCCTTTAAATTTGCGGCCTGGTATCTCTTCCAGTGGCCGCATCTGGTTGTAATGATATCAGCAAATAGAGATGGTATTTGCCTGTTCAATTATGATGCCTTAATAGCATGTTTGCAGGTATTGATTACTTATGCCTGACCAGCAGAGGTCATGTGACCGAGGCAAGCAAGGCAGTTAGTTTTAGTTTCAGTTTCATTCTAGATGCATCACTAGCAGGGTGTCTCCTGAAAAGCTGTATAAAGAGTTGAACAGACTTTAGATTAAAACTCATTCTCTTTCATAAATGTCTCGTCATTGAACCCACAAAGAAATCAATACATGGTGTCAGAAGTGGTTGAAAGAGATGAAGAGAAAAAATCAGAAGTTAAATCAGCTCTCCACAGATTAGCAAGCCAAAAGAGAACATCGTTGCTTACCATTAGAGAATAGCTAACGAAGTGAAAAATGGAAGGTTTACTCCCACCGGCGACGCTTCAGTTGACAGGTAATGTGGCTGAAAATTGGAGGAGATTCAAACAACGTGTAGAGTTGTATTTAGCGGCAATCGGAGCTGACGAGAAAAGTAATAAAAGGAAATCGTCACTGTTCTTACATGTCGTGGGTGATGAAGCGCTGGAGGTGTATAATAACTTCACATTCGTTGCTAATGGAGACAAAATGAAGCTAGATAAAATAATGGAACAGTTTGAGGCCTACTGCATACCTAAACGTAACGTGACGTTTGAGAGGCACAGATTTTTCACATGTGTACAGAAAACGGGTGAGACTATTGGTCAGTATGTGACTGAACTGAGAAACCGAAGCAAAACATGTGAATTTGGGGGACTGACAGACTCGCTGATAAAAGACAGACTGGTGTGTGGTATTCCAGATAATGGTTTAAGGGAAAGACTGCTAAGAGAGCAAGATCTAGACCTGGGAAAAGCCATAGCACTGTGTAGGGCTACAGAGACTGTGAAGTTGCAGGCAAAGGAGCTGTTCAGTGACAATAGCTGCAACGTGGATGCAGTGAGAATGAACGGATACAAACCGTTTAACAAAAAGAGCGCCAATGTGAAAAAAGAGGCGTGGCCAGCGAACAAAAATGAAAGGGACAATCGAAAGTCATGTAGTCGATGCGGTACACAGCATACACCAAAAAAGTATCCAGCATATGGTAAAAAATGCAATAGTTGCAACAAAAACAACCATTATGCCCGTTGCTGCAAGAACCAAGTGCAACAAAGCAAGGTCCATGCAGGAGATGAAAGCGACATAGAGGAGTTCAATGTAGATGTTGTGTCTGAAAACAAAAAAGAAGAAAGAGACTGGATGTTGACACTAAAAGTGAATGACATACACATTCCATTTAAATTGGATACTGGAGCACAAGTTAATGTGATATCAGAGACTGATTTTAAGAAAATTAGACCCAGACCAAAGATACATGGAATAAAAGTGAAAGTGACAGGATACTCAGGTACTGATATACCAGTGAAAGGAAGATGCATTGTCAAAGTAACACACAAGGACAGAGAGCACATGCTAGCATTAATCGTGGTGCCAAAGGATGTGCAAGCCATGCTAGGTTTAAAAGCCTGTGAGAGACTGAACCTGGTAAAGAGAGTCCTTGTTGATGAACTGAATGTTGCGTACACACCGGGTAAGCTGATGTATACAGCAGACACGTTGTCCAGAGCTGTTGACCCAGGAGAGCCCGCAAACACAGTGAAAAGAGTAATGTACAAGGCAAAAGACAGTGGAACTGACTTCTACCAGAGCATGCTTGTATACCGCACAACGCCGCTCGAGTGTGGTATGTCACCAGCCCAACTCCTGATGGGACGTCGGCTAAGGTCAAACCTACCCATCCCGGAGAACCTCCTGAAAACAAAAGAGGGGGAGAAAGTGAGGAAGTTCAAAGAGCAACAGAAAGAAAAGCAAAAGTACTACTATGACAGAGGAACAGAAAACCTACCTGAACTCCACACTGGTGACCAAGTAAGGTTCAAAGACAAAACAAACACATGGACTCAGAAGGGAACTGTCCTGAGTGAAGTTCAACCAAGATCATACACCATTCAGACAGATGAGGGTGCTGTTCTGAGAAGAAATCGTAGGGATCTTCTCATGGGACCAGCCACAGCAGGTCAAGAGACTGATACTGTTGAACAACCTGATCACACAGCTGAGAACCAATCATCTGAGGCAACAACTCAGATTCAAGGACAATCAATCAGAAAATCCTCAAGACACGTGAAGCCTCCTGAGAGACTCATTGAGCAAATTTAAGGACTATTGTTATAGAAGGAAGTAATGTTATCTTATTCTTTCTTCAAGTTCTGGTGTATTGACACACAAAGCAAGGTTAAAAAACCTTGATCATGATAATGATAATGTAAGTTCATTAAGTGTTACAGTTAAAATGCAGATTAATACAAAGAAAACATGTTTAGTTAAAAGTAAAATACTTTTGTTTTAAGAAAAGGAGATGTAATGATATCAGCAAATAGAGATGGTATTTGCCTGTTCGATTATCATGCCTTAACAGCATGTTTGTATGTATTGATTGCTTGTGCCTGACCAGCAGAGGGCATGTGACCGAGAGAAGCAAGGCAGTTAGTTTTCGTTTCAGTTTCATTCTAGATGCATCACCAGCAGGGTGTCTCCTGAAAAGCTGTATAAAGAGTTGAACAGACTTTAGATTAAAACTCATTCTCTTTCATAAATGTCTCGTCATTGAACCCACAAAGAAATCAATACACTGGTGAGCGGCCTGCACGGGACCTCGCGATGCTGCGCAGCCATGTGGCCGTGCACCTTAGGGGGAACATTGGTGACAATACGTTAAAAGTACTTCATTGGCTGTAAAGCATTTTGGGACATCCTGAGGTCGTAAAAGGCGCTATATAAATGTAGGTCTTTCTTTCTTTCCTTCTTAGACTGAGGAGGAAGACAACAGCCAAGGAGCCTGTCACTGATTGCCAGCTCCTGCTAAAATGTACACGTGTGGGTTATGAACATTGGGTGAGGACAGGACTGGGCCCAGCTGGGATGCCCCTCCCAGTTAATAGTTAATGACGTTCACTGCTTAGGTTCTTGGGAGTGTAGCATATCCACTTGGACAGGAGCAGAGGGTGAGCAGCACCTGCGGGACCAAACCCCAGAATGAGTTGGACCTTCAGGTGATGGGGGAGGAGTTAACACCAAACTTGTATAATTTCGCTAATTCAGGGTTTTAAAAAAAATGTAATTCCAGAATTACAAATGATATAGAAAACAGTTTTACATTTTAAGTATTTAATTATTTTCATTTGAAATTACTAGCCGATCTCTTGTCATTGCTCGCAGTGTCAAATGATCAACTGTCAATGGGCTTATTGTGAATGTTTGCAACATCATGGGCGACGTAAGAAAACTACTAGGCACTTGGTCTAAGCGTTAAACAAAGCTTTAATCAACTGTTTTACAACATGGAGGTCTAGTTGTGTCCTTCACTAGTTCCTGTTAAGAATGTCCTGTGCAAGCTGGGCCCGTGCCCGAGTATTTATACTCTCCCTGGACAGCGCCACCCGCAGACCGCTCAGTGTTATTTCATAAGTCTTTCTTTCATGAATGACTGATTCATGTCAATGGGCATGTCAGAAACTTAGCTGGTGGGTATCATCCAACAGGGTCAGGTTGGCGGTTTTGCAGCCGCGGCGGCGCTACTTAAAGGGCAGTTGTCGGGCGGCTATTTCTCTTTGGCTGACTGCCAGCACCTGCCCCTTTCCCCTTTGTTCTTCGGGGTGCTGGCTGCGATCGCTCAGCCAGGCACTCAATTTCTTGCGTGCCGGGCTGTGTTCCCGGCACCCTGTTCCCTGGTGGTCCAGCAGGGCCCCGGTGCACGCAACGCTAGGCCCCTCCCCTTTATTCAGGGGAGGGAGGTCTGCAATGACATGGCGCTACGTACCGGCACGCGTGGTGCTGTTGCACATGGTGCTGTGAAATTCACTGGTAGCGCCCCAAGGAGGGGGAGCGCTTCCAATAACGCCCCGCCTCCTGCTTGGGGCGCTACTCCTGAATTTACGGCACAAGGGCGCTAATTTTCTCAGGCAACGTTAGTGCCCCAAAGGGGCACCACCGAATTTTTCCTCCCAACTTTCTCACCAACATATTTTCACTGCTTTCCTCCTTTAGCCTCTGTACCGAGCAACTTCTCATCCATAGTGATTTCAATTTCCATCTCAACTCATCATGCCCTCTCGCCTCTGAGTTCACTGCCCTCCTATCCTCCCTTAATCTCTCCTTCCATCTAAAACACTATTCACAGCCACCCGCCTACCCTGATCCCTGGCCGACCCTCCCCCCCTCTGCGATCCCCGGCTCACAGCTAACCCCCGCAATCCCCGGCCCCTGCCGATGCTCTCTCCCCCCCTCCCGATCCCCAACCCCTGCCAATGTTTTTTCCCCCTTCCTGATCCACGACCTCTGCCAATTGCTGATCCTCCTCCCGATCCCCGACCTCTGCCGATTATTGATCCTGCTCCTGATCCCGATCCACAACCCCTGCCGATTGCTGATTGTCCTCCCATGATCCCACCCCTGGACTGGTCCCTTGCTTCTGAAGCCTAGATGCCTGCAGCCAGCCAGCCTCTCAATCTGGCTGGCTATGGGCGGGAATCCAAGGCCTCACATTCAAATCAGGCCCTGCCGTTAAAGTCAGCAGGGCCTGCGGGAAACCCAGCCTCCCGGGTTCCCCGCCAGCCTCGCAGGCGCCCCCGCTCCCAATTCAGCTAGCTGGGGTAAAATCCAGCCAGCTCTCTTGGCTGGCCTCCCACCTTGCACCCTCGTTAAACTTGAGGTCATCCAAAACTCTGCTGCCTGTATCCTAACTTGCACCAAGCCCGTTCACTCATTATTCCTGTGCTTGCTGACCTACTTTGGCTGCTGGTCCCACAACAACTCAATTTTAAAATTCTCATCCTTGTGTTTAAATCTCTCCATGGTCTCACCCCTCCCTTTTACTGTAACCTCGTCCAGCCATATAACCCTCTGAGATCTCTGCTCTCCTCCAATTCTGGCCAATTGAGCATCCCCAATTTTCTTCGTTCCACCATTGGCGGCTGTGCTTTCAGCTGCCGAGGCCCTAAGCTCTGGAAGTGCCTCCATAAACCTCTCTGCCATTCTACCTCTCTTTTCTCCTTTAAGACGCTCCTTAAAACCTACCTCTTTGACCAACCTGTCCTAATCTTTCTTTATGTGTCTCGGTGCCAAATTTTATTAGATAATTGCTCCTGTGTAACGCCTTGGGATGTTTTACTATGTTAAAGGCGCTATATAAATTCAAGTGGCTGTTGTTTTATAAGGACAGAGACATTACACTATGCAACACACAATGTATTATTCTGCTGCTACAATCAAGGTCTAAGTGCAGTAAATAGGCACATCCTGGGGTCAATTACAGGATCACTGTTTCTATTTATATTGACTGCTCCTTGTAAATCTTTGGCTCCTCTCCAAGGTCAGAAAATCGGCAGGAGTGACTGTCCCTCTTCCGCTTATTTTTTATACATAATATTTGTTTGAATTGCTTTGAATTTGTAACAAAATGCAACATCTAAAATGTGATGGATTTTATTTATAGAAAAAGAAAGATTTATATAGCATCTTTCACAACCTCAGGACATCCCAAAGAGCTTTACAACCAATTAAGTACTTTTGAAGTGTAGTCACTGTTGTAATGTCGGAAACGCAGCAGCCAATTTGTGCATAGCAAGCTCCCACACAAACAGTAATGTGATAATGACCAGATAATCTGTTTTTTATAGTGAAGTTGATTGAGCAATAAATATTGGCCAGGACGCCGGGGATAACTCCCCTGCTCTTCTTCAAAACAGTAGCGTGGGATCTTTTACGTCCACCTGAGAGAGCAGACGGGGCCTCAGTTTATCATCTCATCCGAAAGACGGCACCTCCAATAATGCAGCACTGGTGTGTCATCCTAGGTTTTTGTGTTCAAGTCTCTGGAGGGGAACTTGAACCAACAACCTTCTGACTCAGAGGCGAGAGTGCTGCCAACTGGGCCACAGCTAAAATTAAAAGCATTTGCATTAACCTGCTTTGCAATTAAGTCCAGCTATGAGATAATTCTAGAGGATGATGTAAACACAAAAACATAGCAAAAGGACTGTACACCATCCAACTCCCTGCCCCCAATTCACAGAGACTCCATACACCATCCAACTCCCTCCCCCCAATGCACAGAGACTCCATACACCATCCAACTCCCCACTCTTTCACAGAGACTCCATACACCATCCAACTCCCCACTCTTTCACAGAGACTCCATACATCATCCAACTCCCCACTCTTTCACAGAGACTCCATACACCATTCAACTCCCCACTCTTTCACAGAGGCTCCATACATCATCCAACTCCCCACTCTTTCACAGAGACTCCATACACCATTCAACTCCCCACTCTTTCACAGAGGCTCCATACATCATCCAACTCCCCACTCTTTCACAGAGACTCCATACACCATTCAACTCCCCACTCTTTCACAGAGGCTCCATACATCATCCAACTCCCCACTCTTTCACAGAGGCTCCATACACCATTCAACTCCCCACTCTTTCAGAGGCTCCACACACCATCCAACTCCCCACTCTTTCACAGAGGCTCCATACATCATCCAACTCCCCACTCTTTCACAGAGACTCCATACACCATTCAACTCCCCACTCTTTCACAGAGGCTCCATACATCATCCAACTCCCCACTCTTTCACAGAGACTCCATACACCATTCAACTCCCCACTCTTTCACAGAGGCTCCATACATCATCCAACTCCCCACTCTTTCACAGAGGCTCCATACACCATCCAACTCCCCACTCTTTCACAGAGACTCCATACATCATCCAACTCCCCACTCTTTCAGAGGCTCCACACACCATCCAACTCCCCACTCTTTCACAGAGGCTCCATACATCATCCAACTCCCCACTCTTTCACAGAGACTCCATACATCATCCAACTCCCCACTCTTTCACAGAGACTCCATACATCATCCAACTCCCCACTCTTTCACAGAGGCTCCATACATCATCCAACTCCCCACTCTTTCACAGAGGCTCCATACATCATCCAACTCCCCACTCTTTCACAGAGACTCCACACACCATTCAACTCCCCACTCTTTCACAGAGACTCCATACATCATCCAACTCCCCACTCTTTCACAGAGGCTCCATACATCATCCAACTCCCCACTCTTTCACAGAGACTCCATACATCATCCAACTCCCCACTCTTTCACAGAGGCTCCATACATCATCCAACTCCCCACTCTTTCAGAGGCTCCACACACCATCCAACTCCCCACTCTTTCACAGAGACTCCATACACCATTCAACTCCCCACTCTTTCACAGAGGCTCCATACATCATCCAACTCCCCACTCTTTCACAGAGACTCCATACATCATCCAACTCCCCACTCTTTCACAGAGGCTCCATACATCATCCAACTCCCCACTCTTTCACAGAGACTCCATACATCATCCAACTCCCCACTCTTTCACAGAGACACCATACATCATCCAACTCCCCACTCTTTCACAGAGACTCCATACATCATCCAACTCCCCACTCTTTCACAGAGACTCCACACACCATCCAACTCCCCACTCTTTCACAGAGACTCCATACATCATCCAACTCCCCACTCTTTCACAGAGACTCCACACATCATCCAACTCCCCACTCTTTCACAGAGACTCCATACATCATCCAACTCCCCACTCTTTCACAGAGGCTCCAGACACCATCCAACTCCCCACTCTTTCACAGAGGCACTCTCCTCCAGCTCTCTCAGTTCATCCTGGCACTCTTCCCCATCCTCTATTCAATGTGTTACTCTCCTTCTCCTCCCTCAGTTCTAGAGAATTATGGACACACAAATGACAGAAGAACTGACCAAGCAGAACGACTGCAAGAAAACAAAATTGGTTTATCCGACCAGCTGAATACGTGAAAAAACAATTATTTCAAATGAATAGGTTCTAATTTAAATGTCTCTTTCTCGATCTGTTTAAAGGTGTGGGTATCACCATGGTCCTTGTGTCAACATTTGTGACCATTTACTACAACTGTATCATCGGCTACAGCCTGTTCTACTTGTTTGCTTCCTTCCAATCCCCCCTGCCGTGGGCAGACTGCTTCAGTTGGTGGGGAGCAGATGAAACATGCAGCAGGACTCTCAAAGGTACTGTGTTAACTTCTACTGGGTAAAGTACAGACACCGACTGTTCATTTTTCATTCTATCAGTCTGAGTGAATAAGAAAAGTTGACAATAATTTAAGTAGTCATCTTCATTTTGATCGTGTGGAAAGCATCTCAAGGTGTAGAAGATAAGATTTTAAGCAAGTGCAGGAGGCAGGGGAAGGGGGAGGGGAGGAAAGAACAAAAGGGAAGGTCTGTGATAGAGTGGAAGGCAGGAGTGATTCAATGACAAAGGGTATGATAGTACAAATCAAAAGGAGATGGTAATGGGACAAGTAAAGAAACAAAAGATGGGCTAGAAGAGGTGCAAATGGGAATGGCAGAATCATCAACAGCTGCCATGTTAGAAAATGGGGGCAGAGGTTATGGTCTGAAATTGTTGAACTCGATGTTGAGTCCAGAAGGCTGTAAAGTGCCAATCGAAAGAAGAGGTGCTGTTCCTCGAGCTTACGTTGAACTTCATTGGAATAGTGTAGGAGGCCGAGGACAGAGAGGCCAGAGTGGGAGTGGAGCAGTGAATTAAAGTGACAGGCGACCGGAAGCTCGGGGTCACGCTTACGGATTGTACAGAGGTGTTCCGCAAAGTGGTCACCCAATCTCCATTTGGTCTCCCCGATGTTGAGGAGACCGCATCGTGAGCAGTAATCTTTTAAATTTGAGTGCTGAGCTATTTAAAATCTGGAAGTCCTAATAAATATTTTTTGAGCTATCAAAGTGAGCGAATCAATTTGAAAATCTCAGGGAAGTCACTGGTCACTTTGAATTTCTAAGAAACAGCTTATTAATCGACTCAATGCACGGAAAATATGTAAGCATATAATATGGCTATTACTTATTTGTTTGTTATTTCATAAAATACGAACATACGAACATACAAATTAGGAGCAGGAGTAGGCCACTCAGCCCTTCGAGCCTGCGCCGCCATTCAATAAGATCATGGCTGATCTGATTACTCCACATTCCCGCCTACCCCCGATAACTTTTCACCCCCTTGCTTACCAAGAATCTATCTACCTCTGCCTTAAAAATATTCAAAGACTCTGCTTTCACTGCCCTCTGAGGAAGAGAGTTCCAAAGACTCACGACCCTCTGTGAGAAACAATTTCTCCTCTCTGTCTTAAATGGGCGACCCCTTATTTTTAAACAGTGACCCCTAGTTCCAGATTCTCCCACAAGAGGAAACATCTTCTCCACATCCACCCTGTCAGGACCCTCAGGATCTTATATGTTTCAATCAAGTCACCTCTTATTCTTCTAAACTCCAGCGGATACAAGCCTAGCCTGTCCAACCTTTCCTCATAAGACAACCCGCCCATTCCAGGTATTAGTCTAGTAAACCTTCTCTGAACTGCTTCCAATGCATTTAGGTCCTTCCTTAAATAAGGAGACTAATACTGTACACAGTACTGCAGATGTGGTCTCACCAATGCCCTGTATAACTGAAGCATAACCTCCCTACTTTTGCATTCAATTCCCCTCGCAATAAACGATAACCTTCTATTAGCTTTCCTAATTACCTGCTGTACCTGCATAGTAACCTTTTGTGATTCATGCACTAGGACACCCAGATTCCTCTGCATCTCAGAGCTCTGCAATCTCTCACCATTTAGATAATATGCTTCTTTTTTATTCTTCCTGCCAAAATGGACTTCACATTTTCCCACATTATACTCCATTTTTGCCCACTCACTTAACTTACCTATATCCCTTTATAGCCTCCTTATGTCCTCTTCACAATTTACTTTCCTACCTATCTTTGTGTCATCAGCAAATTTAGCAACCATACCTTCAGTCCCTTCATCCAAGTCATTTATATAAATTGTTAAAAAGTTGAGGCCCCAGCACTGATCCCTGTGGCACACCACTCGTTACATCTTGCGAATCAGAAAATGACCCATTTATGTCTACTCTCTGTTTCCTGTTAGCTAGTCAATCTTCTATCCATGCCAATATGTTACCCCCTACACCATGAGCTTTGATTTTCCGCAATAACCTTTAATATGGCACCTTATCAAATGCCTTCTGGAAATCTAAGTACAGTACATCCATTTATATGAGGTCTGATACAATACTTTACTGCTTGCAAAGGCTGGAATGAGATAGCAGGAACGCATAGGATTTGTGCAGGAGCTAAAAGCTATGACCAGATAGGGTTTGCTTCTCATTTCCCACGCACATTACTGAAAGCTTACCTAGATCTCAAGGAAAGGGTAGACACTTGCAAAAATATGGACAGTTGAGAATTGGTCCATAAGATATGAGGGCCAATATAATCTGAAGTCAGAAGGTTAGAATAGACCCAAAATTGTAACAGTCTTAATATCTGTGTGTGAGGGATTGGGTGCAGGGGCCTGGTTTGGAATGGAACAGGGAGCCTGCGGCATCGGCTCATGATTGGAGGGAGCAGGGAGGCAGGGGTTTGGCCCCAGGGCAATAGTTGGGCTGGGAGCTCAATGATTGGTCCCTGCTTACAGTGTGAGCAATAATATATTAGCAATCACATGGTTAGCACAGACCAATCAGATCTGTGGCGCACAATGGACAGTTGTGGGGAAAGCTCTTTTTATATAAATACCAAGTAGATGAATTATTGCAGTATTATAAATTACCTAATTACCCAGTAGACAACCCTTCAACAAGGTTTTCTTCCCTCATCAGCTTTTCTCTTCATACCCAACAACTGGGTTTCTCTGTCTCTCATTTCACCCACACGATCATCTCCAACATCTTTCCCACCCAGAGCATCTCTCTCTATCTCTTTCCCCTCTCCAATCATTATCTGTCTCTCTTCTTTCCCGTCCCACATTGATGCTGAAATAAATAGAAATTCATTCACCCTGATACATATATGAATCGGGTTACATTTATATTCCCCTTACCACTCCCTATGACTCACATCCCGTCCTTAATCTACTATAATTACTGTCAGCAAATTACATGGAACTTTTAACTTATGGTTTTCCCTATTCATTGTTGGAGTATGGCAATAACTTTATCCAGTCAGGCAGACAGGTGAGGGGTGATATCTGACCCTTATTATACAGACTGGGGCTGTGGGGAATGTCTGATCTTATTATACAGACTGGGGCTGTAGGTGATGTCTCACCTTATAATACAAACTGGGACTGTGGGTGATGTCTGACCTTATTATACAGACTGGGGCTATGAAGTTTAACCCTGGCTAGACTAGGAGACTGGCCATTGTCTGACTTTGGTTTTGAAGTTTGTGATTGGAAATCCATTACAATATGGCCATTCAAATAAATGCTGCCATACTGAAATGGTTTACCAATGATGAATCATAGAATCATAGAAGTTTACAGCACAGAAGGAGGCCATTCAGCCCATCATGTCTGTGCTGGCTGAAAAATAGCTATCCAGCCTAATCCCACTTTCTAGCTCTTGGTCTGTAGCCCTGTAGGCCACGGCATTTCAAATGCATATCCAAGTACTTTTTAAATGCAGTGAGGATTTCTGCCTCTACCACCCTTTCAGGCAGTAAGTTCCAGACCTCCACCACCCTCTGGGTGAAAAATTTCTCCTCAACTGATGGAAATTCTGTCATTAACGCTGGGTGTGGGGGATGCCCGTTTGTCCCTGGCATGCAGCATTACAATGTGCGGCAGAACAGCCATTTACATTTCTAAAGAACCAAAAAGTTAAGTAATTGATTGCACGGTGACCAATTTCATTCACTTCTGTGCCCTTTGTTAAAATTTTCATTTCCCCCCCTCCTCCCCCCCGCCGCCAAGAGTTTAATAAATAGCACAGAGACCACCTGCCATACTACGAGGGCTGCTGCAGCCAATCTCCAACTTCTCCAGGTCAATTCCCTGCTGGACACTGCGGAGCCCCTTCCTAAAAAATGCGATTTAGCTCAAAACGCAGAAAATCAGCTTGACCTAATGGGCACAGAGTAGCAGCTCTGCCAAAGATCCATGTTTGTAAATAAACCAAGCTGATGTGTCTACCGGACCTTGCAAGGTGGCTTTGGATATATCAATGTCTACCTCTGCAACCTCCTCCAACCTTATATCCCCCCTGACACCCTTCAGTTCTCCAGCTCTAGCCTTCTCTGTTTTACTCCACCCTTTGCCCCATCATAGCTGATAGAGCTTTACTCTCTGGAACTCTCCCTAAATTCTTCTACCTCCCTACTCATCTCTCTACCATTAAAATGGCCAACTCATATCGATTAATATTATCTGATAACTGATGATTTTATTTTTTAGGCTAGTAAGACGATTCTTCTATAGATAAAGGATATTCTCTATATAACAGAAAATGCTGGAAAAACTCAGCAGGTCAGGCAACATCCGTGGAGAGAAATTTGAGTTGACGTTTCGGGTCGAACCCTTCTTCAAAACTGGAAAGAAAAGAAATTAGATCGAAGGCAGGGCTGCGATCGGACAAAATAAGTGAAAGAAACAAAAGAGCTAGACGTGATGGTAATAGGCTGAGATTAGGTGTAAAGTGTACTGGCAGGGCAAGAGATAGCTGCCAGGTGTGAGAGAGAAACAAAAGGAAAGGGGGGAGGGGGGGAAAGGAGTGGAAAAATTACAAGAAAAAATGTGTAATAGGGGCCGAGGTTATGATCTGAAGTTGTTGAACTCGATATTGAGTCCGGAAGGCTGCAGAGTGCCTAATCGGAAGATGAGGTGCTGTTCCTCGAGTTTACGTTGAGCTTCCGTGGAACAATACAAGAGGCCAAGGATGGTGAGGTCCGAGTGGGAATGGAGCGGTGAATTAAAATGACAGGCGACCGGAAGCTCGGGGTCACCCTTACGGACTGAACGGAGGTGTTCCGCAAAGCGGTCACCCAATCTGCGTTTGGTCTCCCCAATGTAGAGGAGACCGCATTGTGAGCAGCGAATACAGTATACTAGATTGCGAGAAGTACAAGTAAATCGCTGTTTCACCTGGAAGGGGTGTTTGGGGCCCTGGACACCTCCGTTCAGTCCGTAAGGGTGACCCCGAGCTTCCGGTCGCCTGTCATTTTAATTCACCGCTCCATTCCCACTCGGACCTCACCATCCTTGGCCTCTTGTATTGTTCCAAGGAAGCTCAACGTAAACTCGAGGAACAGCACCTCATCTTCCGATTAGGCACTCTGCAGCCTTCCGGACTCAATATCGAGTTCAACAATTTCAGATCATAACCTCGGCCCCTATTACACATTTCTTCTTGTAATTTTTCCACTCCTTTCCCCCCTCCCCCCTTTCCTTTTGTTTCTCTCTCACACCTGGCAGCTATCTCTTGCCCTGCCAGTACACTTTAAACCTAATCTCAGCCTATTACCATCTCATCTAGCTCTTTTGTTTCTTTCACTTCTCTTGTCCGATCGCAGCCCTGCCTTCGATCTAATTTCTTTTCTTTCCAGTTTTGAAGAAGGGTTCGACCTGAAACGTCAACTCAAATTTCTCTCCACGGATGTTGCCTGACCTGCTGAGTTTTTCCAGCATTTTCTGTTGTTATTTCGGATTTCCAACATCTGCAGTATTTTGCTAAGGATATTCTCTAACTTGTTAGTGCTCCACAGTGCTGACCTTTTGTAAGCTCCACACTTGGCCTGTGAGGTACTTTTCCTTAACATGCAAATTCCTGCTGCTATCAAAGTGGCACCTGGGAAAGTTAATGCAGGAAAGAGAGGGTTTCCGTACTGAGAACCTAGGATGTGCAGAGGCCTGGTGGAATGCGTTGTGCTGTTTATGGAGGGGGAAGCTGTGGTAGTCAAGTTTATGGATAAATTGGTGATTCCTTTGTGACGTTTTCTGATATGCCACGGGAGTTATTTTTAGGGTGATATAGTAGGATCGGCGAGGAACTGTTATGGTGATTGTATACTGGATTTTTGTTTTTTGCTGGTATGTGCTTGGGAAGAAATTAATTCTGGTAGAATGGGATTAGAGAGAAAATTTACATTGGGAAACATTTTGTCTAACATGATTGACAATAATGAAAGTGGGAAATAACCAAAATAACTAAATAGAAAGTAGAAAAACACAGGGTTAACGAGTGAGAGAAGAAAAGGCATTTAACCAACAACAGGAAACTTTCGTTTACCGACACCTAAATAACCAGAAATCTTGGTTAACTGGCAAAATTCAGGAGTAGGTTCAGGTAAGTTTTATTACTTGCCTTCCTCGATCTGTTGCTGTGCAAGGGTGTGGCTGCAGCTGTTGCTAAGCTACAGAGACGCTTGGAACTTGTGGCCATTGTTCTGAACCTGTTGCTAAGCAACAGGGTTTGTTGCTTTATACGGAGCTCTCAGCTCCATATCTTTTACTATAGCTTTCGGTTATCCAGAATTTTTGATGAACCGGCACCACGTCGGTCCCGTCGGTGCCGGATAAAAAAAAGTTTCCTGAACAAAGAAAAAAACTGACAAGTAGGGGGTAAAATTGGTCTTTGCCCAGAACACAAAACAAATGATAGTGAATTGGCAGCTCATTTTACACTATGAAGTCAGTGGAAAAGACACCCATTTTGCACTATTGCTGAAAACCAATTTGAACTCCATAGTCTTAACAGTCATGAGCTAGCTGTTGGTCATGGTATGGACCATAACCATGGCAGACCCAAGAAATTTTACTCTAAAGGTAGACATGGGAAGCCGTTAACCTTTACCCATGATCCACAAGGATGTGAGAAAAAGGTTGCCATAAAAATCATCTGTTATCATAGGAAAAGGGTTGCCATGTGTTCCCATGGGATTACCGTGGGGTCAGGTGCTATCTCTCTGTAGGAGTGAGTGAAGGTAAGCATGCAGGTGCAACAGGCGGTTAAGAAGGCAAATGGTATGCTGGCCTTCATAGCGAGAGGATTCGAGTACAGGAGCAAGGATGTCTTGCTGCAGTTGTACAGGGCCTTGGTGAGACCACACCTTGAGTATTGTGTGCAGTTTTGGTCGCCTTATCTGAGGAAGGATGTTCTTGCCATGGAGGGAGTGCAGCGAAGATTCACCAGACTGATACCTGGGATGGCAGGAGTGACGTATGAAGAGAGATTGGGTCGATTGGGCTTATATTCGCTAGAGTTTAGAAGAATGAGAGGGGATCTCATTGAAACTTATAAAATTCTAACAGGACTAGACAGACTAGATGCAGGAAGGCTGTTCCCGATGGCGGGGGAGTCCAGAACCAGTCTAAGGATAAGGGGTAAGCCAGTTAGGACTGAGATGAGGAGGAATTTCTTCACCCAGAGAGTGGTGAACCTGTGGAATTCTCTACAACAGAAGACAGTTGAAGCCAATTCATTAAATATATTCAAGAAGAAGTTAGATATATTTCTTAAGGCTAAGGGGATCAAGGGATATGGGGAGAAAGCAGGGACAGGGTACGGAATTTGGATGATCAGCCATGATCGCACTGAATGGCGGAACAGGCTCAAGGAGCCGAATGGCCTACTCCTGCTTCTATCTTCTATGTTTCTATGTTTCTATGAAAGTGCACTAAACCTGAGCTTTCAGTAGAAACACATTAAAGCCCTAAAGTTGTTTAATATCCTGATGGCCTACTCTGATAATCATGGCTCATTAAAGGAACTTTTTATGCTTTAATGCCTTAATCTAATATTGTGGTTAGTAGCTTTACATAAACTATCAAATAAAATCTACCATTACATGCAGAGTGACCACCATAATACATATGACACACTGTAATAGATATGATGCTCCGTAATACAACAGGGATACTATAATATACGAGGTGCATCATAATATATGGGCTGCACAGTAATACATGGGGTGCACTGTAATACATGGGGTTCACTGTAATACATGGGGTGCACTGTAATACATGGGGTTCACTGTAATACATGGGGTTCACTGTAATACATGGGGTGCACTGTAATACATGGGGTTCACTGTAATACATGGGGTGCACTGTAATACATGGGGTTCACTGTAATACATGGGGTTCACTGTAATACATGGGGTGCACTGTAATACATGGGGTTCACTGTAATACATGGGGTGCACAGTAATACATGGGGCGCACTGTAATAGATGGGGTTCACTGTAATACATGGGGTGCACTGTAATACATGGGGTTCACTGTAATACATGGGGTGCACTGTAATACATGGGGTTCACTGTAATACATGGGGTGCACTGTAATACATGGGGTTCACTGTAATACATGGGGTTCACTGTAATACATGGGGTGCACTGTAATACATGGGGTTCACTGTAATACATGGGGTGCACTGTAAGACATGGGGTGCACTGTAATACATGGGGTTCACTGTAATACATGGGGTGCACTGTAATACATGGGGTGCACTGTAAGACATGGGGTGCACTGTAAGACATGGGGTGCACTGTAAGACATGGGGTTCACTGTAATACATGGGGTGTACTGTAAGACATGGGGTGCACTGTAAGACATGGGGTTCACTGTAATACATGGGCTGCACTGTAAGACATGGGCTGCACTGTAAGACATGGGGTGTACTGTAAGACATGGGGTGCACTGTAATACATGGGGTTCACTGTAAGACATGGGGTGTACTGTAAGACATGGGGTGCACTGTAATACATGGGGTTCACTGTAATACATGGGGTTCACTGTAATACATACTTCTGAATATTTTAAATCCACATATTGTTTATTATAACAAAGCCACTAATTTATGTTTTCACAAAAAACTCACTGGAACTAAAATACTGATTAAAAAATTCATAGGATCCGTTGTGGCAAAAATGAAAGTTGACTTATTCAATCACTGTAAACCGATGGCCGAAATGCAATCAGAATCTGGGAACACCAGCAAAAATCCCATGTAATAAAACAGATCAGACTTCTTCATTCAAAATAAAACAGTGGTCCTGATTATATGACAATAAATGGCAGCATCATTACCAATAAAATGTTCTTTGAAACACATAGGTGTCAGCTGGGGCTCAGCGGTAGCACTCTCACCTCTCAGTCAGAAGGTTGTGGGTTCAAGTCCCGCTCCACAAGATTTGAGCACAAAATCTAGGCTGATACTCCAGTGCAGTGCTGAGGGAGTGCTACACTGTTAGAAGTGCTGTCTTTTGATGAAACATTAAACCGAGGCCCCATCTGCCCCCTCAGGTTTTCATTAAAGGTCTCATGACACTACTTCAAAGACAAGCAGGGGAGTTCTCCCTGGTCCCTTGACCAATATTTTCCCTACAACAACATCACTCATAAAGCTGATTATCTGATCATTTATCACATTGCTGTTTGTGGGACCTTGTTGTGCGCAAATTGGCTGCTGTGTTTCCTACACTACAACAATGACTACACCTCAAAAGTACTTCATTGGCTTTAACGAATTTTGGGAACCTCAGGTTGTGAATGGAGCTATATAAATACAAGTCTTTCTTTCTTTGTTTCACATTCCACATTTTCTAGATCCACTCTGCAATCTCACTCTGGATGATGGATATTTTGAAATAGTTAATACAACATGGCTGCAGGCAAACAATGAAACTTGCACAAATGGATCAGAAATCTACATTCCTCACCAGGGTCCAAGTGAGCAATACTGGGAGTAAGTAAATTGCTACAGATAGTTGCACCTAGAACCTGCACAGTTGTACCAGTAGCTTCCTCTTGGGAAGGTCAGTTGGGTGAATGTCCTGTTTAATGAGTGAAAAGCTGTTTGATTTAGATAGAGGTACTATTTACATTGGGAGATACAGTGACTTACCCAGGGAGTTTTAACAGTGCTTTGTAAGGCAGTCGATGAAGCACTGTCAGGAACTACTTCAAATCAGCTCTCCAGGAAATCTCATCAGCACTCACTGTTTAAATAAAACTTTGCACTGCTATGTTTTCAATTATATGACTTAATTATTTAATTTAATTATTCTGACACAAATAATATTTTGGGATAAAGTATATGAGTAATTTGAGACATGCAACTGGAATTTTCCCAGTCCCGAGCATGCAGGGTTGGGGGTAGGTCAGAAGTAAAATTTGCAGAAATTGCCAGCGTGTCAGGAACCTGCCATCATCCCGCCGACTTCCACATTTAACTAGGGCAGACCCACTTAAGAGAGGTGGGCGACCTCATTGAAATACTTAACTGCTTGTTGAGAGATCCTTAAGAGGCTTTTTAACATCAGGTTTTGATTTAACTTCTTGAGCACGGAATTCACGCACCTCGAGAACCTCGCCTGTGAAGGGGAGGCGGAAGCTCAGTGGTCATTATGCGAGTCCATTAATTGACAGCAAGAAAAACACATAAATGCTCCCACATTACAGCTGCTTCCTTGTCTAATGGAAAGGCTCTTGCTGACTCCATTTTGTGCAGAGATTTAGCTGTCAGGAGTTTGCTTGTCATTTCTGCAACCTCGGAAGTCACTCTCACCACATGGCTAGTCACTATCACAACATTGAGAGATTGGGCCTCTGATCTCCACTTTACACCTGCCATCTATTAGGTCAGCATGGGTGCTGCTTGTGCTGTCTCACCTTGGACCTCAGAATCAGCACCAACAACACCAGCCACACCAGCAACAGCATCCACAACACCAGCAGCAGCAACCGCAACAGCAGCCTTCTCCTCAATGACCTGATGCTCCACAAGAGGGGGTCAGCGCAGGGCTGCACCGTGCTGGAGGCAATACCCCCAACGCAGGGTATACAGGCAGATGGTGAGATTCCTCAACATGACTGAACAGCAGTGCTTCAGGAGGCTCAGGCTTTCGCGCCAGGTCATTGCAGACATTTGCATATTGCTAGAACAAGACCTGCTGCCCAGAGGACCTGGTGGACACTCCTTACCAGTGGCTGTCAAAGTCTTCACCTCAGGCTCCTTCCAGGGATTTGCAGTAGACATTTACAGGATCTCGTAGTCGGCCGCTCACAGATGCATCACACAGGTCACCGATGTCATGTTTGACAGGTCAGCCAATTATGTAAACTTTGCCACTGATGAAGCCAGTGTTACTGAGCGGGCGCTCAGCTTTGCGGCTCTGGCTGGCTTCCCACAGGTGCAGGGCATCATTTACTGCACACGTGTGGCCATCAAGGCACCCCCACATCACCCAGGAGTGTTTGTTAACTGGAAGGGCTTCCACTCCCTCAATGTGCAGCTTGTCTGCAACCATAAAAAGATTATCATGCATGTGTGCACCAGATTCCCTGGCAGCTGTCATGACTTTTTTGAGCTGCGCCAGTCCACCCTTTCTCAGGTCTTCGCACCTCCAAACAGACTTACCGGCTGGCTGCTTGGAAACAAGGACTATCCACTGGCACCCTTGAGCAGGCCAAGTACTGAGGCCGAGGAGCATTATAATGACAGCCACATTGTCCACCAGATGTGTCATAGAGCAAGCAATCGCCATGCTGAAGATGCGCTTCAGATGCCTTGACAGATCTGGAGGAGCCCTTCATTACGCACCAGCCAAGGTCTCCAGAATCATCGTAATCTGCTGCATGCTACATGTGCAGCAGCGAGGATTGGAGCAGCAGGAGGAGCAATGCGCAGAGCACACAGCCTCTTCGGAGGAGGATAAGAAGGAACAGGTGGAAGGAGGAGGATGAACCTGAGGTGGAGATGGCACCAGCAGCAGTGCACATTGCTGCCGGGGAGGCCCGGGATGGCCTCATAATGGCCTGATTTACTTAACTTGCTCCAGTGCTTATGGCTGCCACATGCTGTACTAAGTTCCCCCACCAACAACACCACAAAGCAGCCCTACAATGACCAAGCCATTCCTCTCACCCAAACCCCCATAGCTCAAGGTTAAGTAATGTCTCACCATTCACTCCAAGTGACAAGGCCACTTCCCAGGTAGCAGGCAAAAATGGACAAGACCGGAAAGTGGTGCAGAGAAATAAATTTATGTGCGCCATAAATAGAATTGAAACTTATCACTAATATTTTTTCATACACCCATGTGCATCTAGGATTGTGTCTTTTTTCTTTTCCACGTGCTTCTATGTACAACCCCTATGGCTTCAACAGAGGTCAAGGCAGGCTGCTCACTTCCCTTCTGCGACTGTTTTGGCACTTCTGGCAGACGTCCTTTGGGTTTTGGAGCCTGTGAGGGCCCCGCCAAAGACTGCTCCTCCTGCAGGGATAGACTCAGCCACGGGATCCAAGGAAGCACGTGAGCCTCTGACTGAGGGGGAGGCAACGGGGGAGAAGTATGGGCACTTTGAGAAGAGCCCCCACTTCCATGTCCCCTCTCAACATCATCCCTCTCATGGGCCACCCGCACTTCTCTGCTAGCAAGGAGCCGGAGAGCACCTTGCTGCACATCAGTAGGGCGTTGAAGGCACACGTCTACGTTTACATCCCTCCTCAAGATGAGGTCAATGAGCATCTGCCATCTGTTGTTCACAGCAAGCATGTTCTCATTGGACTGGCACATTTGCTGCTCCATGCAGGTGGACATCCTTTCCATGGAACAGCACATCATCGCCATCGCCTGCAAGATGGTGGTGCTCATGTTGGAGATGGACTCCTCCATTCTCTGCACATTTCCAGACATTGTGGCTGCAAAAGATGCCAGAGTCTTGTGATGAAATATTCCATTCACCACTGCCTGTGACTGAGATCGGTTTCAGTGTCATTTCCCTTCCCCCAGGCCTCATTGTATTGTGTACTGGAATGTGCTGTATTGTATACTGGAATGTGCTGGAATGTGCTGTGTGTAGGGCTCCACCCATACCTGGCCCCGTTTGTAAGCTAGCTTCAGTCTAGCCCCAGTCTCCAGAAGGAAGACATCTCTCTCTTTTACGTGTTACTTTCTAATAATAAAAGCCTTGTTTTTGTTCTGCTAACTTCGAGTCTCGGAATTATTGAGGCACATCAATTTTATTAGCTTATTTTTCAACACTATGGATCAACTCCTGAAACCCGAACGTTTGGATTTGGATCAACATGCTCCGGACGCATCAGCACGCTTCGGACACTGGTTTGAGTGTATGGAATTCTTCCTGGACAATTCCGCAGCCATCAAAGACGCTACGGACGCTGCGAGGATGAGACTCGGAATTCTGCGGAATTGGGTAAGCCACCGGGTTTACCCCCTCATCCAAGACGCCGAGACGTACCTAGCCGCCTGCGACATCTTAAAGGCGCATTACCAGCAGCCTACGAATGAGGTGTATGCTAGGCACCTGCTCGCTACCCGCGCACAGCGACCTGGGGAATCGGTGGAGGAGTTCCTAAGCACCCTGAAAATGCTTGGCAAAGACTGTAAGTGCCGAGATGTAAAAGCCGCAGTGTACACTGACGAGCTTGTTCGCGATGCCTTCATCACAGGTCTCAGCTCCACTTACATCCGGCAAAGACTGCTGGAAAAAACGGGGTTGGACCTGAAACAGGCTGCGGACACCGCGCGATCCCTGGATGTGGCCCAGAGAAACTCGGACGCCTACTCTTCAGCCCGCGCCGTCCACGCCGCCACGTGTGCACCGAGGGCGCCGCCATCTTGGAAGGCATCTTCCCCGCCCGACAGCCCGACACCGGCTGGGCCCCGCTCTCCCCCCAGAAGCCCTACGACAGCCGCGACGCGTCAGGGACCCAACTGCTACTTCTGCGGGCAGCCAAAGCACACCAGAAACCTGTGCCCGGCGAAAGGCACCACCTGCTTTAAGTGCGGTAAGAAGGGGCACTTCGGGAAGGTGTGCAGAGGGAACCCCGCCGGAAAACCCGCCACCGCCGCGTGTGCGCCGTGGGAGCGGCCATTTTGGACGCCATCTTGCCCGACCTCGTGGGGTCCGCCATCTTGTGAGCAGACAGCGTGGACACCATCTTGTATCGATCAGGGCCCTACAGTGGCATCGGTCACAGTGGACCAGACCAGGCCGCACCCGCTATCCAGATCAATGGTGGACATCGAGGTAAACGGGTGCCGGGTTAAATGCTTAATTGACAGTGGAAGCACGGAGAGCTTTATCCACCCAGAACTGGCACAACAACTCTCCCTAAAGGTGGTCCCTACTCAGGGTACCATCTCTATGGCTGATAAAACCCAGACATCGACCATTCTGGGTTACTGCACGGTACAATTGTGCGTTAACGGAACTGTATATGATAATTTTAAAGTATTAATCATGAAGAACCTATGTGCGAGCGTGATCTTGGGCCTGGATTTCCAGTGCAACCACCAAAGCATCACGCTCAAGTACGGTGGGTCCCAGCCGCCCCTCACAGTGTGCGGTCTGGCTACCCTGAAGGTAAAGCCGCCTTCGCTATTCGCGAACCTTACCCCTAACTGCCGGCCAATAGCGACCAAAAGCAGGAGGTACAGCTGGGAGGACAGGCGGTTTATCGCGACCGAGGTAGACAGGCTCCTGAAAGAGCGCATTATTGAACGCAGCAACAGCCCCTGGCGCGCCCAAGTGGTAGTGGTAAGGGGTAGCGAGAAGAAACGGATGGTGATCGACTATAGTCAAACGATCAACAGGTACACCCTACTAGACGCCTACCCGCTACCCCGCATATCAGAAATGGTGAACCAAATCGCCCAATACCGGGTGTTCTCCACCATCGACCTCAAGTCAGCGTACCACCAGCTCCCTATCAGACCAGAGGACCGCCCGTACACCGCCTTCGAGGCGAACGGACGCCTCTACCAATTCCTCAGAGTCCCCTTTGGGGTGACGAATGGGGTCTCGGTCTTCCAGAGGGAGATGGACCGCATGGTCGATGACCACCACTTGCAGGCAACCTTCCCCTACCTCGACAACGTCACCATCTGCGGTCACGACCAGCAGGATCACGACTCGAACCTCGAGAGGTTCCTGGAAACCACACAAAAACTCAACCTCACCTACAACGAGGACAAGTGCGTTTACAACACCACGCGCCTCTGCATACTAGGCAGCGTGGTGGAGAATGGGGAAATCGGACCAGACCCCGACCGATTGCACCCCCTACGGGAGCTGCCCCTGCCCAACACTCCCAAAGCCCTGAAAAGGTGCCTGGGGTTATTTTCTTATTATTCCCAATGGGTCCCCAACTACTCCGACAAAGCCCGCCCCCTCTTGAAAGCATCCTCTTTCCCGCTCTCTGCTGAGGCCCATGCCGCCTTCAAAAGCATTAAGCAGGATATTGAGCGGGCCACGCTACAGGCAGTGGACGAGAACACTCCATTTCAAGTGGAAAGTGATGCGTCTGACTTTGCCTTGGCGGCCACCCTCAACCAGGCGGGGCGGCCCGTAGCTTTCTTCTCGAGGACCCTCCAAGGTCCCGAGATCAGACACTCCTCCGTGGAAAAGGAGGCCCAAGCCATCGTGGAGGCAGTGCGCCACTGGCGCCACTACCTAGCCGGCAAACGCTTCACCCTACTTACCGACCAGCGGTCGGTAGCGTTTATGTTCAATAATAAACAGAGGGGGAAGATTAAAAATGATAAGATTCTTAGGTGGCGGATCGAGCTCTCCACCTTCGAGTACGACATCATTTACCGGCCAGGGGCCCTTAACGAATCCCCTGACGCCCTCTCACGAGGGATGTGTGCCAGCGCCACCGGGGATCGGCTACAGACCCTCCACAACGACCTCTGCCACCCAGGGGTCACGCGGCTGTTCCACTTCATAAAGTCCCGTAACTTACCCTACTCGATTGAGGAAGTTCGGTCCCTGACCAGGAACTGCCGCACTTGCGCTGAGTGCAAGCCTCGGTTCTACCGCCCAGATAGAGCCCACTTAATCAAAGCTACACGGCCCTTTGAGCGGCTCAGCTTAGATTTCAAGGGCCCCCTCCCGTCCGTCGACCGCAATGTTTACTTCCTGAACATTGTGGACGAATACTCCCGGTTCCCATTCGCCTTCCCCTGCCCAGACATGACCAGCGCCACGGTCATTAAATGCCTCAACAGCCTGTTCTGCCTGCCGAGCTACATCCATACGGATAGGGGGGCGTCCTTCATGAGTGAAGAGCTACGCCAGTACATGCTGTCCAAGGGGATCGCCACGAGCCGTACCACCAGCTACAACCCCCGGGGTAACGGCCAAGTGGAGCGAGAGAACGGGACAGTATGGAAAGCAGTCACTCTAGCTCTAAGGACCAAGGGCCTCCCTATCTCCCGCTGGCAGGAAGTCCTCTCGGATGTGCTCCATTCGATACGGTCGCTATTGTGTACGGCCACTAATACCACGCCTCATGAACGAATGTTTGTCTTTGCCCGGAAATCCACCTCAGGCGTATCCATGCCGTCATGGCTCTCCACCCCAGGTCCGGTACTCGTGCGAAGGCATGTGAGGGGCCACAAGACGGACCCTCTCGTGGAGCCAGTACACCTACTCCACGCCAACCCCCAATACGCATATGTCCGGCACGCCGACGGAAGGGAGGACACCGTGTCCATAAAAGACGTCGCCCCAGCCGGCATCGACAATAACCACGGCAATAGCGGCAACTACGATCACAGCAACTCTTACCCACCCACTACTCTTTCATCACCCCCGGAAGAACACCGACCAACGGCACCCCCACCAACTACCCCTCCAACAACCCTGGCGGCACCCCTGGCAGAGACCCAGGGGGCTACCGGGGACACCCAGCCGACACCCGCGGCACCGCAACAGCCACGTCGGTCGCAGAGGACTATCAAACCCCCGAACAGACTAAATCTATAGAAGGGGTGAATGTGATGAAATATTCCATTCACCACTGCCTGTGACTGAGATCGGTTTTAGTGTCATTTCCCTTCCCCCAGACCTCATTGTATTGTGTACTGGAATGTGCTGTATTGTATACTGGAATGTGCTGGAATGTGCTGTGTGTAGAGCTCCACCCATACCTGGCCCCGTTTGTAAGCTAGCTTCAGTCTAGCCCCAGTCTCCAGAAGGAAGACATCTCTCTCTTTTACGTGTTACTTTCTAAGCTAATAAAAGCCTTGTTTTTGTTCTGCTAACTTCGAGTCTCGGAATTATTGAGGCACATCAAGTCTCTCACAATTGTTACTGCTCCTCCAAGATCACCCTCTTTCTCGATGGCCCCTGAAGCTCAGCGTCTGCATGCAGCTCAGCAGAGCTTGGAGCATCCTGCACCCTCCGGCAAGGAGTCTCCACTGCTGTTCCTGTCAACATCACCTACTCTTGCTCACTTGTGATGTGAGAGAAACCAGGTGACAACACTACTCTATCTTGCACAGGACCCACCGAGTATCTGCGCTGATGCTGGCTGCACTTGGGTCTGCTAACAGTGCCCTCTCAGAGGCTGGAGGTTCTTCTGAGGAGTTGTCTTCCTCCTGCAGCTGCACAGTGGGGGTGGCGGGGGCCAATTGATGGACCCCTGGAAAAGTAAAGAACTGAATTACAAGTGTTATAATAAGAATGGGGAACATTACCATTATGCACATGATGACATTTCACTGGCTGCTGACATCAGTCACTATATGAGTGACTGTTGTATACCATGTGGCTGTATGAGATTTAATTCTGTCACCAGCTGGCTGGGAGGTCCCCCTCTCTATGTCTTCCACCGTCAGCAGCTCTGCAACTCCAGAGATCTCTAGGGTCTGCTCCTCTGCTTGAGTCAAATGACTGAAGACTAGAGGACCACCTCCGGTTCTCTGCCTCTCCCTATTGTTGTGCGTTCTCTTTTCCTGCAAGGAGGGAAAGAGAACTTTGAGTGAGAATGATGGAATGAGTGTAAGGAATAGATGTGCTACATCTGTAAAGGGTGACTATAAGGGAGTGGCATGGCATTGCCAAATGGCCTCCTTCTGTGGCGGTACTTGCTATGATTGCATTAGGATGAGGGTAATTGTCAGTGGTAGTTAGTAAGATGAGGATGTGAGTAGGTGCATAGACAGAGAGGGATGGGTGGACCTGCAAAGTAAATTGGTGAGAGGAATGATTTGCAGGAGTAGGCTTTGGAAGGCAGAGTGATAGGGTTGGGGTGACAGGCACATCAGGATGTAGGTGAGTGTGGCATTGCACTCACCTTTCTGACCTCATGAGATCAATTAATCTTTTCCGGCACTGGATCCACATCCTCCTGACAACATCCCTGCTACTGACCTCCTCTGCGATCTCCAGCAATGCCCTTTTTGTGTCTTTGGGTGGTCATTTGCGTCAATCGCCAGGGAAGAGGACCTCCCTGCGTGCTCTTACTATCTGCACCAGAATGTCCAGGGAGGCACTGGTGAATCTTGGTGCTGCACTCTGTCCCACAGTTTTATTACGTTATTGAGACCTCTGGAAACCACCTTATGCACTCCTACATCAACCTTCAACTGAGATGTGTGCAAGGCTGCTTTAAATATCCGCGCTGGAAACGAGTCATCGGTGACGTCCTCAGACCCATTCCATTTAATTGGGCCAGGAAACGCGCATGACTGTCTGGGGCCATTGCGTTAAATGTGCAGAACACACTGTTCAAATCTTCAAGTTCCCGACCCACTACACGGCCCACACGCATGCAACCTGACTCCAAGGTAAAGATTCCAGCTGACATATAGTAAGTGTAGCATGCTTGGGAGGGACAGGTGACTTTGGACCTATGGTTTGCAAAGCTTTCCACCATTGGGGTTTTCCTCGTGTTATGTCTGAGACTGTTGTAAACTAATTGATAGAGATTGATTGCCATTATTAGTCAAACAACTCCATTATCATTGTATCATAAAAGAAAAGAAAGACTTTCATTTATATAGCACCTTTCATGACTACCAGACGTCTCAAAGCGCTTTACAGCCAATGAAGTACTTTTGGAGTGTAGTCACTGGTGTAATGTGGGAAACGCAGCAGCCAATTTGGCACACCAAGCTCCCACAAACAGCAATGTGATAATGACCAGATGATCTGTTTTTGTTATGTTGATGGAGGGATAAATATTGGCCAGGACACCAGGGATAACGCCCCTGCTCTTCTTCAAAATAGTGCCTTGGGATCTTTTATGTCCATGTGAGAGAGCAGACGGGGCCTTAGGTTAATATCTCATCCAAAAGACGGCACATCCAACAGTGCAGCACTCCCTCAGCACTGCACTGGAGTGCCAGCCTAGATTTATGTGCTCAAGTCTTGTGACTACTAGGAAGGTTGAAGGCAAACTAGATGAACATAGGTCTTTTTTCATCTGGCAATTCCTATGGGCTCCCTTTTCCTCTAATGGCAGTAGTAAATAAAAGCTGAACACCACAAATACAAAGAAAAAATAAAATTATATCAAATTTAATCTCAATTCCTTGCAACAATTCACTTCTAAAAGTAGTACTGATTCTCATTATCTGTCAAATCCATGTTTAGTTGACTAAATACCCTAACTGTGTCTAATGAACTGTATCCTTACATGAGGTGTTTTGTGTTATTTTATTTAGTAAAGTGGCTTTACGGCGTACAAGTTCAATGGATGAGACTGGGGAGATAGTCTGGTATTTAGCCCTCTGTCTGCTTCTGGCCTGGCTGATAGTTGGGATAGCACTATCTAAAGGAATCAAATCTGCAGGAAAGGTAAAATGATTAGTGATGAATAGAGTTAAAACTCTGGTGACAAGATACAGATTTCTGCAACAATTAAACTAGAATTTATAAATCATTTGTGAAGTGGGCTGGTTTATCTCACAAGTGATGTTAACAGTGACTCTTTGGGGAGTGTGAGATCCATAATTTATGAGCACTGCAGGCCTGAGTGAGATCTGAAGATCTTTCTTCTGAGTGAAAGAACAGCAGCAATTCCCCCAAACCCCTGAAATGTGCCACTCATAACTGTGCCCTGCTATTTAGACCTTTTTCTGTGTCTTTCTGCGCAAACTTTTTTTGCGCCATTTGCTGGAAGTGCAAGCTGATAATAGCATGGCGAGGGCAAAGGCCATCTGGCAGCTTAGTGAACGGTGGGACCAACACTGTATCTCCTTAACCAATAAGATTTAAGGATTGAGAAAGAAACAGAGGAACGACTGAGATGGAGGGTGAATTAGAGTCAAACCAGGTACAGATAAAGAGAGGGGAAGAAAGGTTGGATTAAGAGAGAGAGGAACAAGGGAGAGAAAGGAAAAGCAAGAAAACAATTTAAAAATTAAAAATTTGACATTTTTGAAATCTCTAAGAACAACTTACCACCTAAAGGAATGAGACTCCACAGTTTAAATTGTTCAATTTCTGGGACAGAGAGGTTGATTGGCATTGTATTGACAATTATCACATCATTAAAAAGGTACTTACCTTTTTAATTACAAGACTTAAATTTCTGTGCTGATTTTAATGGGCTATTAATGTGCAAATCCAGTAAGTTCTTAAAAGTAACGGGGAGGCTAAGGGCACGATGCCATTTGTGCAAAACAAAAGGGGGAGTTGCATAAATCAACCAGCAAGATCTGGAGATACATAACCCATAACCGTATCTCTTAAACCCTGAACTTGCTGGCCGATTTGGACATGAATAAGGGAGCACATCATTAACATATCGTTATTTTTACAGCAAGATCCGGCCCAATATTGTGCTATTTAAATTCAGCTACAATATGCAGCTCAGTGTCAAATATACTCTTCATGTAGTTATTACTCCTCCAATTGTCTTCTGCTTCATTCCCTGCTTTAATTACAATCCTATTAGTTTGTCATTAAATTGGATTTAATACTGTAAATGTACCAGCAATACAGGAAAATCTAACGAGCTACTCTCCATGGTCAGGTGGTGTATTTCACTGCGACATTCCCTTATCTGGTTCTCATCATACTTCTGATCCGAGGAGTTACCCTGGAGGGAGCCTATAAAGGAATTGAATACTACATTGGAAGACAGTCAAACTTCACTAAACTGCGTGATGCTGAGGTAAACACACCAGGATAATCCACAGATCTTCAACTGTATTCTTCAGTCAAACAGTTTCACGTTTCACTTTTATTTATTTTCCTGGTTTATGACAAGTTCGATGTAAAAGCTGTGTTTTTTGATTATTCACTGATGGGAAAACTAATTTTAGTCATTGCATTTTATTTGATAGAATGAGAAGTTAGTTGCAACTGAAACATAGGATGGAATGGGATACGATAGAATTGGATGGGACGGGGCAGGATAGGATGCAATGCAATGACAGCCATATTCCTTCTTGATACATACTTTTTAGTATCTTGTAAACAATTCACTAATAAAATTGTCAGGTAAATATCTTATCAAGCTATGTGTAGGTCACACAGTAACATTTAAGTGGACAATCAATATTATGACATGGTATTTATCGACATTAAGATCTGATTGTTAATTTTAGTGGAATTCTGATGGCTTTTGTTTTGTGCTGCTTTCAACAAGGGTGACAGTAATTAAATTAAACCATCAAGTCATGCACTTGAAAACATAGCAGTACAAAGCATATAAGCTCCTGGAGGAAATTAGACAAGAAGGCAGAATGATGGCCCTACTATTTAAGGGAGACTCTATTAACCAAAGGGATTTTCGTTCAGTCAGCTCACCATCGAGCTGTGGTACTAACCTCCCATGTTCCTCATGGTATGTAGTTTTATCTGCCACATTTCAAAGAGGTCAAGTAAAATCTCCCACTGTTGACTAATTCTTCCTTCTATTTACCAGGTCTGGAAAGATGCTGCAACACAAATTTTCTATTCGTTGTCAGTCGCTTGGGGAGGTTTAACAGCACTGTCATCCTACAACAAATTCCACAACAACTGCTACACAGATACCATCATTGTCTGTGTTATTAATTGTGGTACGAGTGTGTTTGCTGGATTTGCCATCTTCTCCATCCTTGGACACATGGCTCATATACAAAACAAGCTTGTTTCAGAGGTTGCAAAATCAGGTACCTGCAGACTCAAACTTATTATTTTCTGCTAAAATGTTTCGAACTGTAAGATAAAATTGGCCTGGCTCAACAATCTCCGTTGGCAAAACCTGGAGCCAGTAGTTTTGAACTGTAAGTAATTTAACATAAAAGTTTCTGAAGTGTAAACAAAGCAACCACGGCAACAACAACAACTACTTGTATTTATATAGCACCTTTAACAAAGTAAAACGTCCCAAGGAACTTCACGGGAGCGTTATCAAACAAAATTTCACACTGAGCCACATAAAGAGATATTAGGATAGGGAAGAGGTAGGTTTTAAGGAACGTCTTAAAGGAGGAAAGAGAGGTAGAGAGGCGGAGAAGTTTAGGGAGGGAATTCCAGAGCTTAGGGCCTTGGCAGCTGAAGGCACAGCCACCAATGGTGGAGTGATTAAAATCGGGGATGCTCAAGAGGCCAGAATTGGAGCACTAACTGACCAGCTGCTTGTAATTCATAAACAGGAATAACCAGATCTGGTAAAAATATCAACCAGGGTCACACAGCTTTAACCATCTTTTGAAATCTCAGATTCTCTTTGAGGATTGGGTGGTGCAATAGGTTGGACATTGGTCTTACTTCTCGGATCTGGCACCAAATCCGGCCCAGACTGATGGGATTAATGTCTCCAATGACTGCTGAGTGTAAGGGTCCTACATGGAAAGAGTTTGGGCAGTCTCCATCCTGGTGCTAGTGGGCATGGGCCCCAGCACAAAACTGTCACTGAATTAGCCACATCACTCGGAGAGGCCCCAGGGTGGCTGGTGTGTGCAATGGGAAACCTGGTGTAACATCTTCTGAGGGTGGGTCTGAGGCACATTGTTGAGGCAGAGTAGAGGGATCTTTACTCTGAAGATAACTGTGATAAAAATTGGAGGCCTTAAATGGAAACTGCCCCATTCCCCAGCACTGACGTCACTCACCCTAATGGAAAGAAATCACAAAATCTCAGCCCGAATACAGAAGTACTGAGCAAAATGTGATACATTTTGACAGTCTGGATTCTAAACGCATTAATAGGTTTTAAATAAATTGTATCAGTTTACAGTATTTCTCTTTTAAGCGCCATTAATTGCACCATTTCAATTATATCCACTGTTTAGGTTTTGGTTTGGCTTTCATTGCCTACCCAGAGGCTCTTGCACAGTTGCCAGTGGCACCTTTATGGTCCATTTTATTTTTCTTCATGTTGGTCACTCTGGGACTCGACAGTCAATTTGCAAGTATAGGTAAGAATGACATTACTTCATTTAGCATATCTCTTTCTACTTATATAAAAGAAATTATATAACGTATTAAGTTTATATCAGTGGACAAATGTTTAACATGTTTGTGTGTCAATTTTCTGCTTGCTATGTTAATGGAGCATGGACCTGTTTGATTTAAGTGGGTTAACACCTGCATTAAAGTAACGGCCAGAGGAATGCCACTGCAACATTTGGAAGAGTTCATTCACGAATATCAGTAGCAGTAATTCTAGCCCAGAACTTTCACATGATGAATCACTTTCTCTAATTCTAATGTCTGTTTATGATCATACATCTACCAGTGTAAAGGTTCGTGAAGTGAATCCATCTATCTCCACGGATGTTGCCTGACTTGCTGAGTTTTTCCAGCATTTTCTGTTGTTATTTCGGATTTCCAACATCTGCAGTATTTTGCTATCGTACCCATCTATTTCATTGTTGTATTTAGCATGTTATTGAAGTCATTTTAGGCCAGTGTACTGTCAAGGAGTTATTGTGAGATTCTGGAGACACAATGGTATCAGCCATTGGTCACGACCAGATTTCATGAATAAAGATCGAGGCCTAGAAATTTGTCTTGGGCGGTGGCGCAAAATGGGCGGTATCGGATCAGCCGCCCGTTATACACAGTGCCTGACATTCAGTTCCACTGCAGTCAATGCATTGATGCAACCCTAGTTTGTGTAATCTCTCCTCGCAATTTCACTCTTGGAGTCCAGGTATTATTCTGGTTAATCTACGCTGCGCCCCCTCTATGGCCAATATATCCTTCATCCTTCCTAATGTGTGATGCCCAAAACTGAACACAGTACTCCAGATCTGGTCTAACTAGGGCTTTGTATAGCTGTAGCATATCCTCTAACCCTTTGTATTCTAGTCCTCTAGATATAAAGCCCAGCATTCCATTAGCATTAATGATTATTTTCTGTACCTTTCCATGACATTGTATTGATCTATGTACATGAACCCCTAAGTCTGTTTGGACCACCACTGTTTCTAGCTTTTCACCATTTAGAAAGTACATGGTCTATCCTTTTTAGGTCCAAAGTGGATGACATCACACTTGCCTACACTGAAATCAATTTGCCACATTTTTGCCCATTCACTTAATTTATTAATATCGCTTTGTAATTTATGCTTCCATCTACACTGCTTACAATGCCGCATATCTTTGTGTCATCAGCAAACTTGGATATGTGGCTCTCTATCATCTAAGTCGTTAATTAATACGGTGAATAGTTGAGGCCCCAACAAAATCCTTGTGGTACACCACCAGTCACATCCTGCCAATTAGAGTACCTCCTCATTATCCCGACTCTCTGTTTCCTGCCGCTCAACCAATTTCCAAACCAGGTCAATAATTTACCTTCAATTCCATGAGCTTCAACTTTAGCTAACAGTCTCTTATGAGGAACTTCATCAAATGCTTTCTGGAAGTCCATATAAATAACATCCATAGATATTCTCCCCTCCACTACTTTAGTCACCTCTTCAAAAAAATCTCTCAAGTTCGTCAGGCATGACCTAACCTTTACAAATCCATCCTGGCTCTCTTTGATCAGCTGAAAATTTTTGAGGTGTTCAGTCGCTCTAACCTTAATTATAGACTCTAGGAATTTCCAGACAACAGATATTAGGCTAACTGGTCTATAATTCCCTGGTTTCCCTCTCTCACCTTCCTTAAATAGTGGAGCGACATGTGCAATTTTCCAATCTAAAGGAACGGTTTCTGAATCGAGAGAACTTTGGAAGATTATAGTTAGGACATCTGCAATGTTCTCACCTACTTCCTTTAAAACCCTGGGATGAAAACCACCTTGTCCTGGGGATCTGTCACTCTTTAGTGCCATTATTTTCTTCATTATTGTTATTTTGGTTACATTCATTTTGGTGAGTCCCTGTCCCTGATTCAATATTAGTTTCCTTGGGATGGTAGGCAAGTTATCCTCTTCCTTTAATGTAAATACTAACCAAAGTAATTATTCAACGTGTCCTGATTTTCATTTACATATCACCGTAATCAGTTTTCAAGGGGCCCACATTGCTCCCGACCACCCTCGTATACTAATATAATTGTAAAGAAATTTATGTTGATTTTGATATCCCTTGCAAGTTTTTTTCATACTCCCTTTTTGTAGCTCTTACTATCTGTTTTGTCACTGTTTGTTGTTCTTTGTATCTCTCCCAATCAACAGGATCTGTGCTTTCTTTGCATTTTTTGTATGCTTTTTCTTCTAGTTTTATGCTGTCCTCTTTTGTCATCCATGGCTGTTTATTTTGGCAAGTAGAGCTCTTGCCCCTTAGGGGTATAAACTGGTTCTGTATCACGTTAAATTCTTTTTTCAACACCTCCCACTGATCTTCTATCGATTTAACCATTAACAGATCTTCCCACTTTGCTATGGACAGTCTCTGTCTCATCCCATTGAAGTCAGCCTTACCTAAATCTAGAATCTTAGGGCTGGATTTTCTGCCCAGAGGCGGGATGATGGCGGGTCCGCTGTTTGGCGGGTTCCGGTCCCGCTCCCGGTTGCAGCCGCCCTGCAATAATGATTTTCCCCAGATTGGACTCATTAAGGCCACCGTGCACGTTACCCAGCCCAATCGGTGGGTGCGGGTCGGCTGATCGCACTTGATGATTCACTGGGAGCTTCTGTATTTAAGGGGGCCATGTCCACTTTGATTATGACTTTCTTTTTTCTGCACCCGAATGCTGGTTGCTGCAGGCATGGCAGTGCAACGGACCAAGGCTGCTCCCCAGTTTGATCATGACTCCCTCCATGCTCTTGTGGAGGGAGTAAGAGAATGCAAGGAGGTCCTCTTCCCTTCAGATGGAAGGAGGAAGCTTCCTCAGCACGCCAAGGCAGCCTGGCTGCAAATTACTGAAGAGGTCAGTGCAAAGTCGGTCTGTACACGCGCCTGGGTGCAGTGTAGGAAGAGGTTTAATGATCTGGTGCACGCAGCAAAAGTGAGTATAACATTACACTTACCTTCAACCTGCTTCCCATCTCTTCTCATCTCCATCACTCTGTATTGGCAACCTACTCCTGCACATCCCAACTCACCCTAACATCCCTTGCACCCTCACCCATCCCACTCTCTATGTACAGAATCACGTCACCATCTTACTATGCATCCCTCACATGCACTCTCACAACAACTAACAACGCACAGGGAGGGACCTTGGTATTGGCACCTCACTCCATCATAGTCTCCCTCTAAACATGTGTATTATCCATTATTTACACTCACTCCATCAATCTCTCTGAAATTCCACTTGTGTTCCTCATTGCAGGAAAAGAGAGCCCACAATAAGAGGGAGAGGGGGAGGACAGGAAGAAGCCCAACCATCTGTGGCGCATCTAACGCACGCTGAGGAGGCAGCTCTGGAGGTCGTGGGAGGTGCAGAGGAGCTGGAAGTAGGGGACGGAGAGATGGGCACAGTACAGCGAGCTGGTGACAGAATTGATTTCCAACCCTCTGATTTTGCATTCATAACTAACTCATATGAGATCTGATGTCCATAGAAATTGAGTGCTGATTATCTGCACAATGGGATGTGTCTGCAACCTACATATCACAGAATCACAGAATCCCCACAGTGCAGATAGAGGCCATTTCGGCCCATCGAGCCTGCACCGACACATATCCCACCCTATCCCCGTAACCCCACGTATTTAATCCCCTAACACTAAGGGTCAATTTATCATAGCCAAATCAACCTAACCTGCACATCTTTGGACTGTGGGAGGAAACCGGAGCACCCGGAGGAAACCCACGCGGACACGGGGAGAATGTGCAAACTCCACACAGACAGTCGCCCGAGGCCAGATTTGAACCCGGGTCCCTGGCACTATGAGGCAACAGTGCTAACCACTATGCCACCGTGCCTCCCATTATCACGTGTCTAACTCATGCCTTTACTCCCCCACAGGACCATCGAGAGGCCCCTCCCCACTGTCCTGAAGGAAGAGCAGGAGCATTCCTCAGAGGAACCTCCAGCCTCTGAAGGAGCAGTGTCAGCAGAAATGAGCACAGCCAGCACCAGCGCAGAGACGCACACCTTGTTGGGTCGTTTGCGAGATAGAGCAGTGTTGTCCTCTGGTGTATCACAGCTCACAAGTGAGCACGAGCAGATGGTGGAGACAGGGCCAGCAGTGGAGAGTCCTCGTCAGAGGCTGCAGGGTACTCCTAGCTCTGCTCAGCTGCATGTAGATGCTGAACCTCTGGGGCCATCCAGAAAGAGAGCTGTGCTGGAGCTTCAGGAACATGTGCAAGAGGCTCTGGCTGGGTTTGCAACCACGGTAACTGCGAGTGTGCAGAGAATGGAGGAGTCCATCTCAAACATGAGCAATGCCGTGGTGCACACAATGGTGAATGTAGGTGCCGCCATGGAAAGGATGGCAAACTCCATGGAGGGCATAAATCACCAGACACAAACCAACATAGTGACTCTTCTAGGTAGATGGTCAGCTATGGAGGATAGATGGGCATCTATTGTGGAGAAGAACCAGAGGTACATAGACGTCCCCATTATGAGGACAGTCAGTACAGAGACGGGTCCACATGGCCCCACTGATGTGCAGCAAGGTGCTCTCCAGCTACTTGCTAGCAGTGAAGTGCGGGTGACCCATGAGAGGGGGATGGTGGTGGTCGAGAACAAGGAAGTGGGGTCTCCTCTCCAAGCGCTCATAGTCCCATGCCACTGCCGAGCCCTCGGACAGAGCCCCAGATGCCTTACTCAACAGAGATGGCCAACTCTGCCCCTGCACAGCCGCAGGAGGAGCAGACTTTGGTGTGGCCCTCCAAAGCTCCCAAATCCAGAGGACAACCGCCAAAGGTGTCTAAGCAGGTGCAGCAGGGAAGTGAGCAGGATGCCTCTACATCTGCTGAAGCCACAGGGGAAGCACCACATAGAAACACACGCAAGAGAAAGCTAACACACAAATAGGCACAAGGGTAGTCACTTGGGTGTTTTCATATAAACCAAAGTTACGTTTGTGCTGTTTATTTTTATATTATTAATAAAGTAATGCGATGTGAATGTTTCAATTCATTGCCCTGAGTGTGCTCAGAATGGAAGTGGCACAGTGAGGGGTGAGGGTGCCTTTCATCTGCAGTAATGGTGGGGAGAATGAAAGGAATGCACAGTTCATTGTACAGATGCTGTATGTTGTGGATGGGAGGTCCTGCCAACCTTCATGTGCATGTGCCAGCCACATGTCTGTGCTGCGTAAAGTTACGTGAATCTGGCATGGATTAGTCCATCCTTTGCCTCACAGCCAGCAATGTACTCGCATGCTGGTCGGGCTGGGACAGCCACCTCCGCCAGGTCTTCCTCATCTGCAGCCTCATTCAGCTCTTCCTCAAACTCCTCCTCCTCTGCGGAGGAGGCTGTGCGCACTGCCACTTGTTCCTCAGGCAGTGGTAAGCCACACTGCAGTGCGATGTTGTGCAGGGCACAGCAGACCATGATAATTCTGGAGACCCTGGCTGGTGTGTACTGTAGGGCTCCACCAGATCTGTCCAGGTATCTGAAGCGCATTTTGAGCAACCCTATGGTTTGCTCTATGATGCTTATGGTGAAATGTGGCTCACATTGTAGCACTCCTCAGCTTCGTTTGTTGGCCACCTCATTGGAGTCATTAGCCATGTCTTCAGGAGATAGCTCTTGTCTCCAAGGAGCCATCCAGAAAGTTGGGTTGGCGGATTGAGGAGCTGAGGCACAATGGACTGGTGCAGGATGTAGGTGTCATGGCAGCTGCCAGGGAACTTTGCACACATATGCATAATGTCCTTCTTGTGGTTACACACCAGCTGGATGTTAAGTGAGTGGAATCCCTTGCGGTTCACAAATACAGCTGGGCTGTGATGGGGTGCCCTAATGGCCATATGCATGCAGTTGATGCCCTACACCCTTGGGAAGCCTGCCAGATTGGCAAACCCAACCACCCACGTGGTAACACTTGCTTCAGCCGTTGAGAAGTGTATCTCATTGGCCAACTTGGCAAACAGGGCATCGGTAACCTGCGTGATGCATCTGTGTGTGGCCGACTGGGAGATGCCGCTGATTTCTGCTGTGATCCCTGGAAGGACCCTGATGCAAAGAAGTTGAGAGCGGTGGTGACTTTGACAGCCACTGGTAAGGAGTGTCCACCCGCTTCTCTGGGCTGCAGGTCTTGGTGCAGCATTGTGCAGATGTCTGTGACCTCCTCTCGCATTAGTCTCAGCATCCTTTGGCACTGCTGCTCAGTCATGTTGAGGAAGCTCATCCTCTGCCTATAAAACCTGTGTTGGGGGTATCTCCTGCGGCAAGGTGCAGCCCTGCACTGATGGCCTCTGCCCTGTGCAGCATCAGTTGACTGAGGAGAAGGTTGGTGCTCTTGTTGTTGGTGCTGCTGGTGTGCCTGGTTCTGCAGCTGCGGCTGCTCATCCTCCCAATCTGAGGACCAGGATGAGAGAGTATACATGGTTCCCATTCTGCTGGTATATATGTCAGTTGAGGATGAGACATTATTATCGCTCAATGTGGAGAGCCAAAGTGGTTATTCCAAGGAGGTCATAGTGCATGTAGAGCTCACAACACACACTTACAACCTCAATACACCTGAAATATGTCTTCCAAATCCTGAAATCAGAAAGTTCTGGCATTTGAAATTGAACTGATGTGGCAGGTTAGCTTTTATGCTGCAGTTGCAGCTGTGAACTATTCAGCTTGTTGCAATACCTGACACAATCAGCTGGCATGTTTGCCGAACGACATGGAACACGGTGAAAATGTGGCGAAATTTTAAAACCCTGTCAAAATAGCAGTTAACAAGTAGCTAACAAGCTGTTATCTACCTTAAAAGCCTTTCCCACCGCTTGGTGTTGGGGTCTGATCTGAAGTCACAGACCTGACACTTTGGAAAGTCACGTGGAGGCGGGTTCACCCGGTGTCAATCATTTTGGATTTAACTCCTGACCCGCCTCCAAACCCGCCCTCTGAGCATTGGCAAAATCTTGGCTTTAGAAGCTGTTTCGCGATTCTCCCTTTCAAACACAAGGTTGAACTTGATCATACTGGGCCAAAAATTGCGGGTCGGTGGCTTAGCTCCAGGGAACACTGCCGACCTACGAGAAGAATATGTACTTACCTTGAGCGAGGCTTCAAATGGAGACTTCCTCTTCAGTGCTGCAGAGTTTCTGCACAGTGTATGACATCAGGAAGGCCAGGAGTGCAGCGCACAACCTATGTGTAAAGGAAGACACGCTCAAAACTAAGCCATGCCCACAGAAACTTCTTTCAGGCTCTTCCATTGAAATTACATTTTAAAACCTTCTTTAAAAACATTGTAAAATTTAATTACACTGGTACTTGAACTTATTTCATATATCAGCATTCGGTTTACTTTTTTCATCCAAACTCACAATGTATTAGTCCTTATGTATACAACTTCCTGTGTAGATAGTCAGTAAAGGTCCAACTCTCCTATAAGTAATGTTGTTGAACTTCAGAAAGAGATTTCCAGCCATATATTCAATGTTAATTTTCAGGATTAAAATATATTATTCAAACCTTGTTTAGACTGGTACTAGATAAATCTATTTTCCTTGTTATTGATGCAATATATAGTTTGTTATGTTGTTTATTTTTGAGATGAAAGGACAGAATTGGTCACTGAAACCTTATAGATGTTAGTGATTAAGGATGAAATTAATGATAAGATAGGAAATAATGAGAGGTAAGTAGGCAGTGGAAACTTTATGGGTAGAATTAAGAAATTGTGAAGAATCTAACTGTAGTGGGAATTGTGTATAGGACCCATGATAGCCGCTGTGAAGTGACAAAATATATAGACAAGTATGTAGCAAAGGCAGATAATGGGGAATTTTAGTTTTTATATAGAAAGAAGACTTGCATTTATATAGCACCTTTCACGACCACCAGACGTCTCAAAGCGCTTTAGTCAATGAAGTACTTTTGAAGTGGAGTCACTGATGTAATGTGGGAAAATATAGATTGGGATAAGCAGACTAGCAAAGTAGCAAATTTCTTGAGTGTGTTCAGGATAGCTTTTCTATAACAATATATGTCCTAGAACCAACAATGGGAATAAACCATATTAGATTTAATAATGAGTAATGAGCCAGATTTAGTTAACAGCCTAACACTGCGTAAACATTTATCTAATAATGATCATAATGGCCTGGATTTTGAATTTATGCCTGCAATTCAATGAATTTATTCCTTATACTCCATTTGTATAAAGAATGCTTATTTGGGTCACACACCCGGACTTGTCCTTATGCGGTTATTTTTCTTTCACATTTCTTATTTCTCTCTCCTGGTTTAATTACTTTACATGTTTTAGTTTTCCCTTTACTTGTAGTGCCCACAGCACAATTTCTATTACTCTGCTCTCTTCCCTTTCATTTGTTTTAGAATTATTATTTATACTATCTTATCCATCTGAGCACTCTCCCACCCCCCATTTACTAGTTTAAAGTCCTTGTGACCGCCCTATTCATCCATTTCGCTAGGCCCCTGGTCCCAGCAGTACAGTTCGTTCCTGTCCCAGTAATGGTGCCAGTGTCCCATGAAATGGAACCCCTGCACAAGCACAATAAAGATGAGAGTACTGCTCCATTTCCCCTGGATCGATGTTGTCAATTCCATCCCAGCCCCCCATTTCAGGGCTGAGAACATCTTCAGCTTCTTCTGTACAGAGGCCACCCATGGATGGATTTGCAATGGCTTTAACTCTCCAAGAGCAAAGGCAGGTTTAATGTCCCAGTCAGTACTGTGGGTCAGTACCCCTCTATGGGATCATTGCCTCTCCCTGAAACCTCTTGCTGGGCATGGAGGCAAGATTTTCCCTCCCATTCCCAGCCTCATCATCCTTATTACGCTCCCCCCCCCCACCCCCCCGCAAAAAAACCATCAGAATACTGAAAACATCCACTAGTCTCATTGACACTGGTGTCCTGGAGGGAAGGCTGCAATGCCCTGCACTGAGGGTGCTCTTGAGCTTTTGCCCTTCTCTCCACTATGGTACAGTAGCACCAACCTCTCAGGAGCTCATTGCAAATGGCTTCAAGGCACAGCATGTGAAAGGAAGCACTGAGATTCCCAACCTGCTCCACCAGCATTAGGTCATCAGAATCCTGTGTTCCTGGTGCAAACATGGCTTAAGCACAAGCAAGCCTAGTGGTGATATTCTGCTTATAATCTTGTAAACAGCTGACAGCCTGACCACGTCGCTTCAGTGTTTCAGAAAGCGGACTCATGGATAGAGGAAGCTGTCCTCATCTGCTCCTCTGGGCTGCAGGACTTTGGACTCTCCAGTGGTGGGTTTCTCCAGGACTGTGTAAATTATTAATTAATTACCAATCTCATTTAACTTTTTTTTCATCAGAAACAATTATAACAACCCTGCTGGACCAGTTCCCTAAGTTTCTGCGATCAAAGCGCCTTTATCTGACAGCTGGTGTTTGTTTGATATTTTATTTGCTTGGCCTTGTATGTGTAACACAGGTACGTAGTACTTTAATAGTTTGCTACATTTCCACATGTAGTGCTAGTTATAACTCTATGAAGTCTAAAATTTCACAGGATTAAATAATAAAGAAGGACCTTGTGTGTTGGTCCTGTTGCTTTTCTATTTATTTAATATTGTGCAGTGATGGTGTGGGACTGACTGACCCTTCCCCATCTGCTGTTACTAAATGCAGAGTCTGGTTAAAGAGATGAAACTCATCTCTTTTAACACCCTCTGAATCAGGTTTACATTGTACACATTTTAAAACAGCAGGGTATTGTTTAAAATACTTTCTTTTTGTTTAGGGATGCCCACCTTGATAAGTTTCTCTTAAGTTTCAGCTTGCTTCAGTTGGAAACACTTTCACTGCTGAGTTAGAAGGTGGTAGTTTCAAACCGCAACCGAGAATTGAAGCACATATTCAAGGCTGACACTTCCATGCAGTAGCTGAGGGAGTGCTGTATTGTCAGAGGTGCTGTCCTTTGCAGGAGATATTAAACCAAGGTCCCGTCTACCGTTCAGGTGGATGTTGAAGATTCCATTACATCTTTTGGTTAACTTTCCTGCATCACCCAACTCTACCAGAAACAGATTAACAGGTCATTTTATTGTTGGTTGTGGGATCTTGCTGTATGTAAAGTAGCTGCTACATTTTCTCACATAACCATGGTAACCGCACAAAGTAATTCATTAATGTCCAATTTCAAGACACTGGATAGGCTCCTTGAGATGTATCAGAGTCACTGCATTTGTGGCCATCACAAATATTAACAAGTGCCTGGCTCTTGCATTGTTCCACGGAAACCCAGCGTAAGCTTGAGGAACAGCACCTCATCTTCCGATTAGGCACTTTACAGCCTTCCGGACTCAATATCGAGTTCAACAATTTCAGATCATAACCTCAGCCCCTATTACATTTTTATATATATTTTTATCCACACCTTTTTGTGCCCTTCCCCCTTTTTTTCTCTCCCACATGGCAGCTGTCTCTCATTCTGCCAGTGCATTTCACACCTAATCTAGAGCTGTCTTTTGTCTCGTTACTAGTCCTATCACCATCTCATCTCGTTTTGAATACCTCTTAATGTCTCTTCACTTCTCTTTTGTTCCTTCATCCCCATTTCCCAGCCCCCAAACTGGCCTTTTAATCTGTTTCATTTCCTGTGTTTTTTCAGTCCTGACAAAGGGTTTCAACCTGAAACATTGACTCTATTTCTCACTCCATGGATGTTGCCTGGCCTGCTAAGTTTTTCCAGCATTTTCTGTTATTTTGGATTTCCAGCATCCGCAGTATTTTGCTATCGTGCCTGGGTGTTTCTGATGGTTTCTGAGATTTTTATACTAGCTGTTGCTCTGGTGGAGTGAAGGGACAGGAGCTTAGCTGGAGGTTGTTGCAAATGAGCTCACTGGGTGATAGACATGGGTGTAGATAATGAGGCAGACAGACCAAATGGTTATTTTTGCATTATATATCAGCAGAGATCGGCAACAAAATATTGAGTCCATTTGAACTGTAAGAAAATATGGGACAGTAGTGGATCTGAGAGAATGTATCAGAGAATATAACAATGCAGTCAATTTTGGATTAGCTGGTTTGTAGTTGAGAAAAGTTAATTTTTCATGCTCTTATTTTGAATATCAATATTATAGTTTTCTCATGCAGGACATTTTCTAATATTTCATTTCTATTTAGGCTGGGATTTACTGGATCAATTTAATTGATCATTTCTGTGCTGGATGGGGAATTCTTGTAGCTGCTACCACTGAACTTGTTGGTCTAAGCTGGATCTATGGTAAGTGCAACAGAGAAAGTACTGAAACAAAATTAAATAATTCAATTTTAAAAAAGTACTTGTGTGGGTCTTCATATCTCTTCAGAACAGGACAAATGAGTACGGTGATGTGATGTAGATAGTCCTTCATCTTCAATGATGACTGGGTATTTAAGTGCTTCCCTTAGTTGTCAATGATCTTCCCCCAAGTGGTTCCAAAGGCCAGTATGAGACAGGCAGTGCCTTCTGCATCACTCACCTGTGCTGCCCTGAATTCCTGCACACTCCTTGCCAGTGACTCTATGGAGTCAGGCATCCTTGCCACTGCAGCCATGAGCTCAGTGTGCCTGCGCTCAGCCTGGGCGCCCATTTCCGCTAGGAGCCGCACCTCCACTGCGCTCACCATAGCAGGACTGGAGGCCGCACTCGCCCTCCGGGGAGAAGTTGGAGGTTGTTGTTGGAGTAAATTTTGCTGCAGCCATTTTCCTGCTAATTGTTGATGGGAATGTTGTTCAAACATCTTCACTTCGACTTAACCAGTTGTTTACCACTTGACGCAGTCAGTTGCCAGTTTCTCCCAACTATCAAGGCAAATGGAACAGGACAGGTTCTGCTTCAGTGTCTTCGTGATGTTTCTGGAATCTATTTGCTATTCTTCAGCTCAGGACAGAGCCCTCACTTTGATAGTCCATCCTCCCCCATTCTGATAACAGGGGGCCTGTCCATCTCAGCACAGATCCGATACATGAGTCTTTCCTAGACTGAGTTCTTAACGATTTTACACAAACAATTTTCTCATCCTGTTTGAAATCCTGAGTGATCCCTTCACTGATTTAACCTGTTCATTATTGACACCCAGTACAAGAAGAACTTCTACGGCAAACAAGCTGCCATAAAGACAGGACAAACCAAGTGATTGTGTATCCCTGCTTTCTTGTTGTTCACAGGGATAAACCGATTCATCAAGGACATTGAGATGATGATTGGTGAAAGGAATTGGGTCTTCTGGCTGTGGTGGAGAGTGTGTTGGTTTTTTATCTCTCCGTGCTTGCTGGCAGTAAGGAGATGTTACATCTTTTAGTGATTCAAACTGAAAATAATCAAGCTGCAGATTGTCCATCTCATTCTGTTTCTGATCTTGTTTTGTGCAATCATTTCATACAGGCAATCTTAATCTGGTCCTTAGCAACATTTGCTCCACCAACATACGGACCTGTTGCGTACCCTGTCTGGGCAACAGCACTTGGCTGGTGTATGATCATCTTCTTGATTATGTGGATCCCCATTATAGCCATTGTGAAAATTGCCCAAGCTAAGGGCTCCAACTTATGGCAGGTAAGAATACGCTTTGATATCGTTTAAAGGTGAAGTGAATTTTACACTTAGAGGTGCAGATGTCAGTGCAGTATAATGGAAAATCAAATACATTTACCTCTGTCTATTCAGCTCTAACATTGTGCCTTAGTTACAATCTCTGAAGAGCATCTTCCAACACTCTCTCACTCACACACACACACTACCAGCCATCCTGTGGTTCCAGTTAGAAAAATTTACAATTTAGTGCCAATTATGGGCAATTTTATTGTTGTGAATGGAGTATACTGGTCATTGACATCTAGACTTGCTGTATGGACCCAAATGGAATAAAACCCATGCAGGGAAAAATTGTCTCACGCCCTCTTTGAGGCGCTAACTTCACCGGGGCACTACTTTTAGCGCCCCGAAAAAGTTAGCATCCCTGCAACCGAAATTGTTTTGGTAGCGCCCCAAGCAGGAAGTGAGGTGTTACCGGAAGTGCTCCCCCTCCCTCTTGGGGTGCTCCAGCCCAATATCGCGGCGCTACATGCTGCAGCACCACGCTCTGAGGCACGTAGCGCCACGGTAATGCAGGCCTTCCTCCCTTTATTAAAGGGGAGGGGCCTTTCGCAGTGCGAACCGGGACCCAGCTGGGCCACCAGGGATCTGGGTGTTGGCAAAAGAGCCCGGCACTTAAGAGGAGTGCCGGGCTGCCCGATCGCGGCTGGCACCCTGCAGGGGGAAGGCAGAGGGGGCAGGTGCTGGCAGGCAGCCAGCAAAAAAGAAATGGCCGCCCGGCACCTCCCCTTTAAATATCACTGCCCCGGCCACACATACGCCCCCCTAACCCTGTCGGACATAGCGTCCGGCGGTAGATCAGGGGGAGTGATCCAAGTTTGCAGCTGGGGCACAAGCGGGGCACTAAGCACGGCTACTGCTGCCGCTAACCTCCCGCTGAACTTCGTGGGAGGCGTTAGCGGTGCCACGCCCGGGCACTAGTTGCTTTGCGCCCCCTGTTAGCGCTCCCTTGGGGCACTAACAAGAGGTGCAAAGCAACCGAATTTTGCCCCCATGATGTTCACAGTAGCAAAAGAAAAACACATCAGTGAGAATGGTGATTAAAAACCTCTACCTACCCATAGTGCAAATTTAAAAGTGCAAAGAACATCTTAAAACTATGTACAGCAGCTCGAATGTTATTTCAGTTGTTTCCAATCCATAATTCCACATGCAATAGTAACTGGGTTAAAAATCTACCAGATTTCACCCACTGGTGGTGCTTTAGTGGCGCAATTTTGCATCTCCCAGCTCTTCATTGTGTGTTGCGGAGAAACTCCTATGCTCCACCCCTCTTTTCTTCCCAAGTTACTGTAAATTTTGCTATTTAACTATAAATAATAATACTAATTCAAAGTATTATATAAAATTAGGGACAGAATGTATGGCTTTAAATTGGGGACTGAATCATATCTGTGCACTCCGGTCTAAATATCCCCTGCCCTCTAACCTCGCATCAGCTGAAGACAGCTCTTGGTTTTGACTCCCCATGTGCAATGCCATGGGAGATCAACTAATAGGATTTAAATACTCTCTAAATTTACTGAATATGAAGCGTGTTTAATGCTTTGAAGGACTTTGTGACAAAGTACTGCATTCATGCGACTACCAGGATGGTAGATGGCAAATTAGATAGACCTTGGTATTTTTTCATCTAGCAATTCCTATCTTCTTAAAGTAGTTTTGAAGGGATAATTACAGTCCTAGCCCGTTTGGGCTATTCCAGGTCAAGCGTATTCCCCAGACGTTCACATTCAACTTAAGTTAGAGATAGCCGAATTCCATAAGACGCTTAAATGGGTCTAAAGGTTCAGGCTATCTCTCCCTAAAGGAAAGGAACGACTAAAGATGTTACCGTCCTCCTGATAGTACTTTTACTAAGTTGAACTAGACTGTAACCTTCTAGATATTATGAGGGTCCGGAATAACCCCAGATTTCTGCAACTCCTTACAAAAGAGTGTACAGAATTTGTGGGTTCGCGAGTCTATACAGATTCACTCTTTGAGACAATTCTAGAAATATAGGCCTAGAAATTCAGTATAGCCACGTTTGGGGCGCTACAGCATGGCGTCCGCTAACTTTTGCGCCCGGCGCAACTTAGCGCCACCTTCGCCAATATTCAGTTGCATCGCCCCAAGAGGTTGCTGCTGCGCTAAAGCAGGCGATGCACGACGATCATTAGGCGCTAAGCCGGCGATCCGGGGCGCAAACACCGAAGGCGGGCGCAGCGCAGGTGCGGCGAGTTGCTCATTGAGGGCAGTCAGGCGCCGGTCAGCACTTAAAGGAGGAGGGTGGAAGTGCTTGGCTGCCACACCCTGCACACTGCAGCCCTAAGGCAAGGCCTGAACACTGCTTCTGGAACAGCTCCACGCCCAGAATGGAGAAGGCCAGGGAGAGAGCGCAGCGCTTTGGCGAGGGTGACCTGAGGCTGCTGGTTGGCGCAGTGGACCGCAGGTGCCATATCCTCTTCCCTGAGGGTGGCAGGAGGTCGCTGCCCACCAAATATCGGAAAGCATGGAGGGATGTGGCAAACAGGGTCACGTCCAACAGCATGGTTGGCAGGACACCAACCCAGTGCCAGAAAAAATTCAACAACCTCACTCAGGTTGTCAGGGTGAGTACCCTTTCCAGTATCCTCCTCATCCCTGCATGTGCACCTCACTTTATGGCCAAACAAGTCTGAAAGCCCTAATGGCCAGCCCTCATCCAACAGCTATGGGACTGTCATGAAAAGCACTTGCGCAATCAGGACTTTAGACACGGTCAGGGCTATTCGACCATGGGAGGCAGTGCGGGCAAGATCAGGGCTTGACACTGTACTTAGAGGCGGTCCTTTCTCTTGCAGGCCAAGCTGGCGCATAACAGAAGACAGCAGCGACAGACCGAGGGAGGCCGTCCTGACCTGAAACAGCTGAGCGACCTCGAGCAGCGAGTGGAGCGGATCATGGCAGGCCGGCTGAGTGGCCCCGTCGCCACTGGAGATGCTGACCCTGTTCTGGGCACCAATGGTAAGGTCATCACCTTTTTGACCTCTCCCTTTCCACTTGCGCCTCACACCAGCATCCTTTGCCACTATCGAACCAATGCAGTGCACAGCAGCACTCATGCCTCCCTCGCTGCCACCCTGTCCTCACTCTAAAGCAACTCTTGTGCCTCCCTGCTTTCAGATGGTGACTCGCCAGGTGAGGAGGCAGCCCCTCAAGCTGGCACTGTGTCCGAGTCAGACATAGAGGAGGAGGAAGAGGAAGCCAGCCCATCAGGGACACCCTCAGCCAAGGCAGCCCATGGCCATGATAGTGACACCTCTTCCCTGGAGGGCAGCAGGGGGGAAGGGTCGGAGGATAGAGAACCTCCGGGGACCAGCGGGCTGCAGCAACGCGGGAGGGGTGGGGAAGCTCGGCGGCCTTCTCCCCGGAGGGCGAGTGCGGCCTCCAGTCCTGCTATGGTGAGCGCAGTGGAGGTGCGGCTCCTAGCGGAAATGGGCGCCCAGGCTGAGCGCAGGCACACTGAGCTCATGGCTGCAGTGGCAAGGATGCCTGACTCCATAGAGTCACTGGCAAGGAGTGTGCAGGAATTCAGGGCAGCACAGGCCAGGAGTCTGCAACAATTCAGTGCAGCACAGGCCAGGAGTCTGCAACAATTCAGTGCAGCACAGGCTAGGAGTCAGCAGGACTTCGCTGCTTCACAGGCGGCTTCTAACCAAGTGCTCAGTCGTGCCGTGCATTCACTGGCTGCTGTCATGCAGACACAGACCAGGGCCACACAGGCATTAACTGCTGCCACACTCGCTGGATCGGCCAGGCATCGCCGGGGCACTCGCTGTGCCGCAACAGCCCAGCAGTCTGTGCCTCAGCAGATTGCTGCGCATGCTGCAGTGCTGGCCCGTGCGCGTGCCAATGTATCAGCCGACCAGGGAGTGCCTGTGATCTGTCAGGTTGGCAGCATTCCTGCAGCCAACACTGTCACTCCTCCATTGCAGCTGCCACCAGCTGTTGGACAGACTGCTGCCGCCCAAGCAGAGTTGGAGCAGTCAGCAGCCGGCCCCTCCAGGCCCAGAGCTGGTCCAGGCCGACCCCCAAGGGCATCTGCCGTCTCACCATCTGACCCTCAGCAGCCTTCCCCCAGCCTTGCTGCAGCCACTGGGGTCCCATTGAGGAGGAGCTGCAGGACGGGTAGGGGCCAGTCACGGAAGCGAAATGGATCACCCTCGCAGGGGAAAGGTGTGGCCAAATGTTCTGTTTTACTTATAAAAGCAGAGACTGGTGTATTTGTTTCATATTTAAAGGCCGAGACTGGTGTATTTGTTTCATATTTAAAGGCCGAGACTGGTGTATTTGTTTCATATTTAAAGGCCGAGACTGGTATATTTGTTTTACTTGTAAAGGCCGAGACTGGTGTATTTGTGTTTTTGGGGGGGGTTCTCTCCATTAGTTTGTCATGTGGGAAGGGCACAGAGGTACCATAGTAAAAAAAATTCTTAAATCGCACTGTCCATGCTTTCTTTTGGAAGTCCTGGTTGCCCTGCTCGGCTGAGGGCTTGTGGAGTGGCTACATTCATCTTCTGCCATTGGCACAAGCCATTCCCTGAGAGGGGGCCTAGAACCGACTTGCAATAAGCCGCCGACGGGCGGTCCTTGCACTTTCTGCCTCCCTCCTGTGCTGGTCCTCCTCCTCCTCCTCCTCCTCCTCTGGTGGTCCTCCAATGTCTGCTGGCAGTGGCTGAGTCCTGTGGATAGCTAGGTTGTGCGGCATACGACAACAAAATGGGAGACTCGCTCAGGCGAGTGCTGTAGGGCTCCCCTGGAACGATCCAGACAGCGGAACCGTTGCTTCAGCACGCCGATTGTTTGCTCAATGATGTTCCTGGTTGCTTGATGGCTGTCATTGTATCCCTCTTCAGCAGGGGTGCTGGGCGCACGGAGCGGGGTCATCAGCCAGGTGCACAAAGGATAGCCTTTGTCCCCGAGAAGCCATCCTCGTGGGTGAGGCTAGGCCTCGAACATGTCTGCCACAGAAGTCTGGTGCAGGATGAAGGCATCGTGGCTACTGCCTGGAAAGCGGGCATTGACAGCTAGGATGAGCTGCCTGTGGTCACACGCCAACTGCACGTTGAGCGAATGGTAGCCCTTCCGGTTGCGGTAATCCTCGGCATTCTCTAGAGGTGCCCGCAAAGCCACATGCGTGCAGTCAATGGCGCCCTGCACCATGGGGAAGCCCGCTAATGCTGCAAAGCCCATTGCACGCTGTTGCTGCTTGTCAACGGTCATGGGGAAGGAGATGAACTGACGTCTCCTTCTGAAAAGGGCATTGGTCACCTGGCGGATGCAGCAATGTACCGCAAACTGGGAGATGTTGGAAATGTCCCCAGTAGCGGATTAGAAGGAGCTGGTGGCACAGAAGTTGAGAGCCACCGTCACCTTCACTGCCACCGACAGAGACGTCCTGCTCCTCAGCTGTGGCTGCAGATCTCCGCAAAGCAGGTGGCAGATCTCAGTGACCACCGCCCTTCTGAATCGCAGCCTCCGAACACACTGCTCCTCAGACATGTTCAGATATGAGAACTGCTGGCGGTATACCCTGGGTGGGTAAGGCCTCCTTTGCCGACGCCTGTTGCCCCTTCTCCATCCGGCCATGACTGGCACTCTCTCATGGCGTCTCTGAGCCCTTTGAATGCAATGGAGAAGCCCAACGTTTCCACCCATTGCAGCCCCCATTATATGTTTCCAATCAATGCTATGACTCTGAAGTTAAAGACAAGTGCAAAGCTGTGGCCTGAAGCCACAAGTACCTGTGCGAGTGTTGAGCCAAACCAGAAAGCTCTCTACCTTTGTCTCTCTCCAAAGATCCGTCTCTCACAAAGGAGTGGTGCAAAATGGCTGCCATTTATACTGCAGGAGGAGTCCCCTTTAATTAGCGCCCCCCGCGCCCCGCAGCGACTAGGAACCGTTCCCCTCTACCAGTCGCTAGGGGTGCCAGGCGCACAATAGGCCGGCGCCACTGAATTTCCGGTTTGGGGCGCACAAAGGGCGTTGCACCATGAAATGACGTCAGGATCTGCGCGCGCAGCTGAGCGCGCGAAGGTTTTGCGCCGCCGCTAAATTTTAACTGAAGTTCGCGAGAGGCGCAGATCGCGCTGCGCCCGGGCGCTAGCCGCTTAGCACCCCACTTCTCCTCCTCCTAAGGCGCTAGCGGCTGGCGCAAACAACTGAATTTCTAGGCCATATAGTTTTATTTAAGAGCCGGCATTCAGTTAACATCTGTTGAGTCTGTCGCAATATTAACAATTCAAAGTACAATTAGCTTACATTTCTTATTTCTCAGAGATCCTTATTCTCAAATCTTTACTTCGTTATATTTCTTATTTCTAAATCCAGAACATTTCTTATTTCTAAATCCAGAACATCCACCAAAAATCAATAATTAACTTCCCGAGACTCATAGTTAAAAACTTAGAGATGCCTCTGGAAGGTTGAGAAATGCCCTGCCCGTTCAGCGTGTTCTGACCTTCTGTTAAAAAAGGTCTTGGCCCAGAAATTCGGGTCGGGGGCTTCCCGCGGGAAAAAGCCCCCGACCTGCACTTACCTTGCGCGCCGGCAGTTGAGCAGTAGGGCCCCGTGGTATTCCGATCCGGGGCCTGGCCCAGCTGCCGGCGCGCAGTGCTTGCATACCCCAGGGGTGCAGTTAGTTTGATGCGTCCCCTGGGATCACGTGGGCTATGGGCGGCCAATCGGAGCAGGGAATGCTCCATTCATAAGTATTGACAGGAAGACCTGTCAAGACTTATAAATACTACGGCCCCAAAATAGCAGTAAACCTTCAAATAAAATTTTTTTAAACATCACACGTTTTAAATAAACTATAAATTACATTAAATAACTATTTTAAACAATAATTTAAATTTTTTGAAAAATTTTTTATATTCTAACGGGGCTAAAAATAAACTTACCTTGCTTTAAAGTATTTGAAAATAATAAACCTGTGGAAAAAATGTTTTAATTTTAATTAATTGACCACTTACCTTGTAAAAAGCAGGCCTTACGCCTGCTTTTTATATTTCTAAATCCTACAGGCTTACGATCCCGGGAAAACCTGTAAAAAAAACGTAAGTTTGATGCGCATGCGCAGCCTCTACTGCGCACGCATTCGACTTCTGAACCTCTTCGTTCAGAGGATCGGAAGTGCCGGTTTCCCGCGCATGCGCAGTGCATGCAGAAAACCAGCACATCCATTCGGCCTACGGGTGAGTACCCCGTGCGTACTCACCTGTGGAGACCCGAATTTCTGGGCCAATATTTTTATACCCTTTTGGCTTTGGTTTCTTCTTCTTCGATGTTCTCTGCTGATGTCAGCTAATTGTCTTTATTGATCCCTCTGTTTGAATGCTTTCTATGTTACTATCAATTCAACTATTGCATGCATAATTATTTCTCTACTTTTAGGTGTTCCAAAAACCATCATAAAAACATTGACAGCTATGGTTTCTGTTTGATGTCATTCTTACCAAAGATTCTTCATTCAATTCTTAATTTTGGCTTAACTGCTTTTTTGCAGACATTGTGGCCTAGAAATTCACTATGGCCCCGCCAGCTGGCTAACGGCCAAAAGTTAGCGCTGGGCGCGGAGCCATGTGCGACCGTCAGATATTCACTTTTTGCGCCCCAAGTCGGAACCGGGCGCTATTCCAGGGTGTGCCCGCCCCCGCTTGGGGCGCTGAAACTGAATTTCAGCGCTCTAAGTGCCGCTGCGCCACCCGATGCGGTGCGGCAGGCTGCGGTACTGCAGGCCTCCTCCTTCTCTTAAGGTGGAGGTGCCTGCAACGGGGAGATCGCCGCTGGATTGTGCCGGCAAATGAGCCCGGCACCACGGAGAAGTGCCGGGCTCGCGGAAAGCAGCCGGCAATGCCGCGGGGGGGGGGGGTGGTGGAGGAGGCCGGGGAAGGAGGTGCGGGCAGGCGGCCGCCGAAAAAGCGACCGGCCGCACCTCCACCTTTATGCGCCCCACTAAGGCTGCAGTAAGGCCCTGGTCTCCGGATGTTAGTAGCGGCCGCCACGGAGGAGGCGGCGGCAACTGAATATGGGTGTCGGGCCGGCATCGGGGCGGAAACGGGGCACTGCGCACTCCGATGACGTCATCGGTGCCGGCGCAGCGCTACCGGCGCCATTACCGCCGAGCTCAATATCAGCGCAACCTCCTCTACTGGCGCAGAAGCCCTCTTTAGGCGGTAACTGGGCGCAAAGCTTGCAGCGCCTTACTGAATTTCTAGGCCTGTATCTTTCCTTATTCTCCATGTTCAATACAAACACAATGCAATTGCTTGGTGTCTCTATTGAAGTTATATCTTCAAAGTCTTGTTGGTATGGTTTTTACTATATGTAAATCAAAACCACTTTAACTGTGTGTTTACTTGTTTTCTAGCTATCTCAATTGGTTGCATGTTTAATCTTATGGTTCGTTTTATCGTGTCAGCTCTTCACACTTCATTTGGGTCTTCCATTGTGTTACACCCAAACTCTAAACTCTTCGGAAGCACCAATGGTTTGCTTCAATCTTTCATTGTTTTAGAATATTTAACTAATTCCCATTTCAAAGCTTGTTTACAGCTTTGTTATCAACTGATCTTTTCTCAGAATCCTGTATTTCTGTTTACAGCCTGTCTGCTGAGACTTGTCTTTTAAACCCAGTATGTCTTTTATTATTAGAAATCTGTTCATTGTATCGTGTATTTCTCTGAATCATGGCTATTCCTTCACAGTTTTGTTGATAAATAAAAGGTGGAAATATTAAAATATTGCTGTATACAACAGTGATTAGTGCCATCATCCTGCTTTATGGCAGAATACATGGGTCAAGATGGAGTAATCATTGACACATCAATTATGACCTGAAGTCAAGAGTTTCCAAGTCATGAGAGCTGCTGTAGAGGGACCAAATATTGGGATAGGTGTAAAAGCTGCTGTTAATTACATCAAAATATGTAGTTCTGTTGATGTAATTCTTCAGAGGAGTTCATAGACACTGAGAATAATAGGCACAAAGACATTACCATATGGCACAGCATGTTAGTAGTGTAATGGGATTTGTGCTCTCACGCAGGATTCCTCACAGTGAGTTCCCAATTTCGGCCATACAGACGGAATGGGTGTGAGTCACTTGTCAAGCGGGAAGGAAAGATAAACAAAACAAGTGTTAACCCTCATCCCTGCAATCGACCTCTCAAGGCCAGTTCAGAGCATCATTAACAAGAGAGGCCACCTGGTCACTTCTGTCTCAGTGAATGGGTCCTAGAGCAGGGAGGGCCTAAAACGGGAAATAAATTAATGTAAAAAAATGGAGAGCAAAGGGAGGAAAACATAACATGTTAGAATGTGATCATTTAAGCACACAGACCAAAAAAAAACTGCAGATAATTCTGTTCGTTGATATTTCAACCATTTTGGGTTTTGACTGTAAACTGAAAAAATTGATAAAATGCAAATTAAAACTATAGCTGAGCTATAATCACATGTAGGATGTACACATACTGTCATTGTGAATAGATTTAAATGCTCATTGACACAAGTGTCAGTATAACTTAGGAGTCAGGTCCTGATCTCACTGCCTAGTGTATTAGATTTCCTGGGTACATTCTAATCTACTTTTCATTGTTTTTCACGTTCGGAGAAAGCAGACCTTTAATTAGTAGAGCTCTGCACATGAGCCGAACACGCAATCACACTGCTCCTTAATGGTTGTCTGACATGTGACCTACACTGAAGCACATTCAACAGTATAACTCTGATCTGCTGACGAAGCATTTCCCTTCACAAACACCAGTCTGAGATGGATAGCTGCGGTTTAACTGCAGCCTCACTGTTAGGATATCCATCACAAAGACGGCTTACTTCCACACCCACGTTACTTCCAACATGCTTATCAAAGCCCTTCCACTGCCCAAACCCTTATACTTGCTTTCACCAGCTCCAGAATCAATTACTCCAGTGCTGTCCTTGCTGACCTCCTTTCTTCCGCCATCCATAAACTCCAGCTCATCAAAAACTCTGATGCCCATATCCTATCCCTCACCAATTCCGGTTCATCTATCACTCTTGTCCTCACTGAACTACATTGCCTTCCGGGTCTCCCAATGTCCCAAATTTAAAATTCACATGTATATGTTTAAATCCCTCCATGGTCTCTCCACTCCATGGACTCAATTTTGCCGGCGCTCAGAGGGCGGGTTTGGAGGCGGGTCAGGTGGTAAAATCGGAAATATTGACTGCAGGTTCCGATCTCGCCTCTGTGCAACTTTACCAAAAGCAGCCTCCCATCTCCCGATCGGTCCCGCCACCAAGCGGCGGGATAGGCCCTTAAGGCATTTAACTGCTTGTTAACTACTTGCATAATGCTATTTTGACAGCGATTTTAAAATTTACCACTTTTTCTGTTCCACGCCGTTCCCAAAACACGCCAGCTGATTGTGGCAGGTTCACAAGTGGCTGCCTTCTTCACAGCTGCAGCTCCAGCGTAAAAATGGAGCTCTCAACAAGGCTCAGTTGCAGGTGGCAGAATTTTTTGCATGTCTACTGATCTTGGAAGTGGTGAAGCTGAGATCCATCTCCACTGTGACCTCCTGGGAAAACCCTCTCCCCAAATGACTGAGCGCTTCCTCAACTGAGATATCTACCAGCAGCATGGGAACCATTTATTTCCTTTCATCCTGGTCCTCAGATTCGGAGGAAGAGCAGCCACGATAGCAGCAGAACCAGGCACAACAGCAGCACCAACAGCAGGAGCGCCAACCTCCTCCTCACCCACCTAATGCTGCACAGGGCAGAGGGCGTCAGCGCAGGGCTGCATGTCGCCACAGGAGATACCCCCAACACAGGGTTTACAGGCCGAGGATGGCCTTCCTCAACATGACTGAGCAGCAGTGCCAAAGGAGGCTGAGATTTTCACGAGAGGTAGTCGCTGACATCTGCGCAATGCTGCACCAACACCTGGAGCCCAGAGGAGCAGGTGGACACCCCTTACCAATGGCTGTCAAAGTCACCACCACCTCAATTTTTTTGCATCAGGGTCCTTCCAGGGCTCATCAGCAGACATCAGCGGCATCTCCCAGTCGGCCGCACACACTTGCATCACGCAGGTAACCGATGCCCTCTTTGCAAAGACGCACAATTACATACACTTCTCCGCGGATGAAGCAAGTGTCACCGTGCATGCAGTTGGCTTTGCAAATATGGCAGGCTTGCCAAGGGTGCAGGGCATCGTAGACTGCACACATGCGGCCCTTAGGGCACCCCATCACAACCCAGCTGTTTCTTGTCAACCACAACGGCTTCTACTCCCTTAATGTGCAGCTGGTGTGTAACCACAGGAAGGACATTATACATGTTTGCACGAAGTACCCTGGCAGTTGTCATGAATCATTCATCCTGCGGCAGTCTAGTGTGCCTCCGCTCTTCAATCCGCCAACACAACTTTCCGGATGGCTACTTGGAGACAAGGGCTATCCCCTGAAGACATGGCTGATGATGCTGTTGAGGACACCATCGAACGAAGCTGAGGTGCGCTACAATGCCAGCCACATTTCGACCAGATCCATCATCGCGCAAACCATCGGCTTGCTGAAGATGCAATTCAGATGCCTTGACAGATCAGGTGCAGCCCTACAGTACTCAGCAGCCAGGGTCTCCAGAATCATCGTGGTCTGCTGTGCACTGCACAACAGCGCACAGCATCGTGGCTTGCAGCTGCCTGAGGAACAACTTGCTTAGCGTATAGCCTCCTCAAATGAGGAAGAGGAGGAGTGGAAGACAACCTTGCGGAGGCAGATGAGCCAGCTGCAGCAGCACGCGAGCACATTGCTGCCCGGGATGCAAGGGATGCACTAATCTTTGCCAGATTCGTTTAGGTAGATGAATCAAACACATGTGGCTGGCACCTTCTTATCAAACCATAGACAATGGACAAGAACCTGTGGGTTCCTATCACACTGACCACCATTATTACAAATGCAAATCGCCCTGAGCCCTCAATGTGCAACTTCCATTTCCCAGATCACATAGGCCAGCTCGTCAACGGTTTGCCATCACTTCTGTTTATTCAATGCACAAAAGGATGGCAATGGCAAAATTTAAATACAACAGAACAGAACACCCAAGTGACTAATTGTGTTTTATCTTCCTCTTACGTGTGCTTCGACATGGTACTTCCCCTGTGGCTTCAGCAGATGTGGAGGCACCTTGCACAATTTCATGCTGATCTTGCTTCGACACCTTTGGCAGCCATCCTCTGGGTTTGCGAGCCTGAGGGCTCAGCAACAGTCTGCTCCTCCTGCGTCCATGCAGGGGCCGAGACGCCCATCTCAGTTGGGTGAGGACTCTAATGTGGCTCTGACCGAGGGCTACTCAGTAGCATGGGAGTGTGGGCGCTTGGAGAGTTGCTCCCACTTCCTTGTTGCCTGCCACCAACATCCCTCTCATGGGTCAGCCCCACTTCAGTGCTAGCAAGTGGTTTGACAGCACCTTGCTACACATCAGGGGGGCCAGGAGGACCCATATCTGCACTGGCAGTCCTACTCAAAAGGATATCCATGAAGCTCTGGTTTCTTTGATCAATAGCTGCCCATGGCTCCTCCAGAGATGTCAGTCTATTCTAAACATTCACCATGTTTTCCAGACTCTGGCGGCTTCTTTCCTCCATGGCCGTAGCCATCCTCTCCTCTACCATAGCCACCCTTTCCAGAGAGGTAGCCATCCTTTCCACGGAAGTTGCCATCCTTT